>NC_136059.1:2069991722-2070643312 GCF_964261635.1 Lissotriton helveticus | reverse complement strand
TTGCTTTTGCCAATGCTTGTTTTGCATTTACCAATGCTTGTTAGCATCTATCAATGCTTGTTTGCTTGTTTCTTGTTTTGCCAATGCTTGTTTTGCATCTATCAATGCTTGTTTGCTTTACTGGTGCTTTTGCCAGTGCTTGTTTTGCATGCATCAATGCTTATTTCTTAATGTCTGACACTGCCTGACTTTAAGATGGCCGCTTGAAATCCTCCCATTGGGGATGTCCCAATAGCTGCCTGACTCCAAGATGGCCGCCAAACGGAAACTCTAATTTCCCACGAGGTTTGGCTGCATTCATTCTTCCGACTCACTTAGCTTCATCTGGCACTCACTGACAGCTACTTCCACGGGCAACAGGGTTTCCACTGCACTTCCCACGCTCCTTGGCCACTACAACCATCCAGGTAGGCTTGGGATATGCTCCCGACTTGTTTCGTTGTGAGCGTGCCGTTTCTCACGCATCGGGGGTGAGCTCCGATTTCAGCGGTACCGGTGTTTTCTTTACGCGCTTCTACTGGGTTGCCACGCTTCTACACACCCTCTCCACTCCTCAGAGCAACACAGCAGGATCGGGGTGGGCTCCCGACTTCCTCTTTTACGGCACACAGCTCGTTATGCACCTGGGATGCACTCCCGTTTTTTTTTCCTTTTTGGCGCGAACTAGCGCTCAGTAAGCATGGGCGGATTTTGCGGATTGGCAATCCGCGAACTTGCGTATTTACGGATTCGCAATCCGCGAAGATCCGCGAACTCTAGCGGACTTGCGGATTTTTCCGTTTTTTGTGTTGGCGCGTGTTCGCGCCGATTTTGGGACAAGTTCGCAATTGCGAACTTACTTTTCGGCTTGCAACGGCCGCGACTATGTTGTTTCTACGTCTGGTTTATCATCACAGGTTCACAGCACCCTCTGTTTCACCACTGCCACCCTCTGGGACACCCATGCCACCCTCTAGTACATCCTCACAGGCACCTATTAGGTTTATTTATTACTGTAGATTATGGTGGTTGAAAAAAGCTAGCACACCTGCCCTTCTTCAACTGCCATCAATTAATTTGTGTTTCATTAATGTGTCAGTAATTTTGAAAGTTCCAGTCTGGCTGGCACCTGCTTCCTTCCTTATCTGTAATTTGCTTTTTGTTGCAGTGAAATTTTTTTTTTACAGGACCTTTATGGTGCTATTCTATGAGCCTGCTGTTTGGGTCATAGCAGGGTCATAGAATTGTTGCAAACTCTGGAGGGGCCCATCAGGAAGCACTACCTTGAATGTTACTAATGTTAAGTTTGAACTTTTGCACCTGCTCATTGCTTTCATTTTAGCTAAAATCGTTTTTTTTGCAATTTCGCGCGTTATTTGGGGCGCGAATCCGTGCGAGATCGATTTCGGAAGCCGCGAATACGTGCGAATACAAAATTGTTTTTGTTGCGACGTGTATGTTCGCGTGATCTTGCGCGTGTTCGCGAGGCGCTTCTAGCTATTCGTTTGCCAAGTTACCCTATCGGTCGTACACGGGCGCGGCCATCTTGTTGGCGTGACGTAATTCCGTTTCCGCCCGCTATGTGTAATCTCGCAAAGTGTGCTGCTCGCGAGTACAAGTTCGCGCGTACTCGCAAGGAAAATCTCGCGCGAACTTACCCACGCGGTCGTGAACGGGCGCGGCCATCTTGTTTCTCATTCATTGCTATGGTTCTGGGCATGCTTTCTCTATCCTCTCTCAATCTCTGCCATCCTTTGCTTGTTTGAAGTTTTTTTGATCTAATTTTACTTATTATCTAACCCTCTATTTTTCTAGCTCTATATTTTTGTGTTTTCTGCAGCTTTTAGTTACTTTTAAACTACTTTTTTAAACTCTTTTATTTTCTTCTTCACTATTCTATTTCTTCTTTATCATTTAAGTTTATTTCTGCCCAGACCATGGTAAAGGGAGCCGGGAAGCACCCTGAGAAGGGGAAGGGTCCCGCACCCCGTGCCCGGCTCCCGTGCGGGCGTTTAAGGGGGGAGCAAGTGGTCCCGAGGGAGATCTTTAGCGCGGAGGAAGTGGCGGCACTGATCTTCCATGTCCAGCGCCGCCTCCCCAAGACGATCCTGGGAGGCGGCAAGATCGCGACCGGCTATGGCATCCGGGAGCGCCGCCAGCGGTGGGAGAAGGTGTGCCGGGCCATGTACAAGATCTCTGGGGTCCGGCGCACATATAACCAGGCCACCCACCGCTGGACCGATGTCATGGACCGGGAGCGGGACTTGCTGGACGCGCTCGGCGTAGAGGTCCCCGGGCTTGGTGAGTAGTAGTAGTAGTACATTTACTACTCTGTTTTATCCTGCTCTGTTATTTGCAAATCTTTGTTCTTTACCAAGAGCAATAATGCTGCCGATTACATTGAGGTAAATTATATTTCAAAATCTTCTATGCATTTCATTTTCAGGTGCACTGCTCTCCTTCTCAGTAGCCTTGCTTGCTACTATGCTTCTTTGTTTTGTATGTTGTGTTCAGAAGCATTTCATTGGCCTGAGAAATTATGTATCAGTGTACTGTAAAGAAAAGAACTGCGTAATGCTAGACAGTAAGGGTCATATTTTCAATTACCGGCGCATCCCTGCAAAGTAGCAGGGATGCGGCAGTAATTGTGTGCCATGCCACCACCACCCATTGGCCCAAAACGTCACAGAAGCCTTACGCATCTGTGCCGTAAAGGCAGCGCATTGCTGGAGTTGCGTGCCAACGATGGCGCAGCTCCAGCAATGCTCTGGGGTACCCTATCTCCCCAATGCTGCATCAAGCCGTACGTCGGCTTCAAGCGCGCAGGGTTTGAGTCATGCATCATTGTCATAAAAATGACTGATTGACATCTTGTAGATTTCCCTCAGCCACTTTTAGGATTCGTTCCTGCGCAGGTACGCCCTCCCTTGCGCCGGAACGCCCCCTGATGGCGCAGGGCTTTACAACGTGATGCATCGCCCATATGCCCATATGTGTTTTTTTTTTTAATATATACGCCGCACCAACACCATGGCGAGTCTTTTGTTCTGCCGCTGCGTCAGAAAAGGCACGCAACAATGGAGGAAAATCAGCCGCAACTTCCGCAAGGGACTTATAAATCAGCCCCAACAGACTGAAGTCCAGTGTCCTTCCTTTAGACAGTCACATGGCTATCAGAAGAAATAGTGGCGGTGGTGGCGGGTGGATTGATAGTTTGAGTATTCACTGATCTGCAAGCAGGATGGACTTTGTCTGTCACGTGTTGTGCACTACTGCCTGCAGTGCCAGGCCTAGGCAAACCTCTTTAGTAGTCTGTTTATTGAGTTACATAGGAACTTTCTAAGTCAACGTTCCGCAAATCAGGCAATACGAATAACGTAGTATACCACATGAGATAGATCCCGTGGAATAGTTGTCTATCTATTTGCTATTTTTCCAAAATATGTTGTTATTGTTCTTTTGAAATGTTTGATTTGGTTGAAAAATCTCATCCATGTTTTATGGTTTTTCTTTCTTTCATGTTGTACATCAGCTCCCCCCAAGGGCAAGAGGGCACAGGAGGAGGGTGCTGAGGATGCAGGCCAGGATCGGGCAGGCGAGGGCTCCTTTGCTGGCCCCAGTAAGTTTACATTTTACTAAACAGTACCTATTTTTTCCTAGCGTTCCTCATTCGATTTTTTCTAAATCGTCTTTGATCTTCTTGTAGACTGGATATAAATTCTTATCCTGCCTCGAATATGATGACTCCCTGTGGTATTACTAGACTATTCTTATTAGTCTGTCTGTGTAGCTAACTAAGATTGGACATTTGGCAATTCCATTGGACTCCCATTATATTCAGCAATACCTCTATGCACTGTCTCCTTACTGACTAGATAGTGTGGCAGAGTCATTCAGCTCCCGAAGTCACCGATTATAGATCCCCAATGATCTCTAGATTATCGTACGCAGGACAAGAGAGTAGTACGGAGTCACAGCACAGTCAAGAAGTGTCAGAGGCACTCATGCTTGCAAAAATTCCAAAACCTTTAGCTCATCCACTCTAGTCTAGAGGAACAAAAACCACAGAGTCTATTTAAGTGTAAAAGCTTTATTAAAAGTAAACACATTTATTGAAATCTACTTTGTCATAAAACTATTTAACTGTAAACGGAAAAGTGGTTAGTGCTGACGATTAATTGGACACATTTCTTGTGGTCGAGCCGAACTCTCACCTACTTTGAACTTGATCCTGGTCGTGTTCTTAGGACTCAGGAGTCAAGCTTCTGTCTGTTAGGAGAAAAAGTGGTGCGTGTTAAAAATCAAAAGCAAGCATTCATCAGTTGTGCATAAAAGTGCAGCAAGACAACAGCCTTCCCTGGAAAATGGGACATTTTTACTATGGAGTAGACAGTCACAAATTATTACATTGTATTCTGTTTTTTTAACATTTCTCCTAGACCAAATATTATATAGTAGTGAGTGGTGTATTCTAACTTTCTTAAATGTACTTTGTAGGTGTAACATCTGGTGACGGGGCCAGCGCGGAGGTGGCTGATGTGTTGGACTTGGACTCGGAGGCCTCTGGGGAGGATGCGGCGGTAGAAGAGCTGGTGGCCGTTCCTGTGGGGGATCAAACGGTGGTGGCGGAAACAGGTAAGCTATATATTCCTTACTTATTGAGATTGAAGACTGCATAGTGTGCTTTCTGCACGGGTGTATTACAATTACAAATCAACCAGGTAGTAGCCTCCTCGAAATGTACTTCGACTTAGCTGTGAAGTTTTTGGTGAGAAGAATCCCAATAAGTTCTTAGACGAACGTGATGGATGGGATGAACGAAAAGCGAAAGAAGGGTGTAAGTAAGTGGGACGCGAACTTGTATGATGGCTGGCAAAGAAGAACGATATGTGTTTGCTTGGACCCAGAGGTGGCTGGGAAGGAAAGAATATGGTATGGTGCATGGCTGGGTCAATGATGAAGCAAGGATGGGTGGAAGGACAGCAGCCTGGGTGGGTGAAACAGAAACTGTATGTGTGCGTATACTTTGAATGAATGGATGCCTGGAGCATGGTATTCTCTGACTCTTACATAGCAAATGTGTATCTAGAGAGAGTAGATGGTCGCCAGGTGAAGTAAGTGTTACCTTGAAGAGCATGTACCACCGCACCCGCACGTCCGTCCCAGTGCAGGGAAGGCAAGGAAAAGAAATTGTAAATGTGTCCAATACTACCATGAATAGTAGCAGTACTTTGTATTGCGTTTGCATTCACAGCATATATCTGGTTATTACGGTGGACACTCCGTACCTCTCTTAATAACTTTAGTTTACTTGTAGTACGTCATTCATGTGTGGGTGTATCACTGTGTTCACTCAATATTAAGCAAAGCACCTAAAGTCATCTCATCTGTCATTAAATACGTCCCATGTGAAGTGATAGATAATCAAATTAGTTAGCTTCTTCAGTTTCCTTTTCTAGTACTCATTTGCACTGTAGGGTGAAAGGTAAATTAATTAAGCAGTAGCCCTTGTAACAGAGTATTCTCAGTGCCACCCGTAATAGAAAAGTAATAGCTTCACCACCTGCATGTACTGGACCGGTACAGTAACGCAAGTCTGTCTCCATCATCATGGTGTGCAACTTTTTTTCTCGGGTGCAACTTCACTGTGCTGTGTCCATGTCATTCTGCCGGCTTGCATAAGATAACGTACCCATTTCCCTAAACAAGAGAGAAGAAGAAGAATAAGACTGGTGTACTGTCATAGTCGACTGTAATGGAAGTCCATAGTGGTCGTAGAATTAGTTCATTAAACTACCACTACTGTTAGAGCAAGGATGCAGAAGTGGGAGGGTTACATAGATACTGTCCTCAATAGTTATGTACTGTGCTTTCAATTTGCTACTTGTACTCTGTGACCCAACTTTCGGCTCAATCACTTTGTGTTATTAATAAGGAGCATTGGTTACAGACTATGTCTTTCTTTCTTCATATAGTTGCTCCTTCCAAATCAACAACAAGGAGGGAGCAGGCTAGATTGGCCCGGCAACGGAGGCTGGAGGCCACAGTCGCCGAGTATCGGCGGCTGGTGGCCCTGGAGGAGGAGGAGGACACGCAGTCGAGCGGGGCAACATCTTCGACTGCATCCTCCTCCGTGACTAAACCAGCGGGACCGAGCCGGGCTAAGAAAGCCGACCGCCACCGCCAAGCACCCGAAACACCAGCTGCCCCCCACAGGAGCTGCAAGGAACGCCAACACCGCCTACGAGTCCGCATGTCCAACCTGGAGCAGGAGGTCCTGAGGTATAAGACCTTGGTTAAGGGC
This sequence comes from Lissotriton helveticus, assembly GCF_964261635.1. Lineage (NCBI taxonomy): Eukaryota > Metazoa > Chordata > Amphibia > Caudata > Salamandridae > Lissotriton > Lissotriton helveticus. Next base: position 2,070,637,029 of record NC_136059.1, on the reverse strand, counting down.
CTCCGCTCCGAGCTTGCCACCCTCCGCAAGGAGTATGATGCCCATGCCGCATCATGCACCAGCACCAGCACCCTCCAGTAGTGGAGTGTCCCTTGCCCTTTTTTTATAGACTTTTGGGGGGTGGGATTTGGGAGTTGGGATCGTTTTGGGACGTTTCAGAGACAATCGTTGGGGTTAGGGTGGGTGAGGGAGATTATTTTGTTAGGGATAAATAAATATATTTTTCAACTACTTTATCTGACCATACCTGTTTTTTACTGCTTTTCAGTCTGGTGGGTGGGGGGCGGGGGTGTAACAGTAACTTTGTTTTCCTGAACAGTCGTAGGACTTTAGTAGTACAACCGTCAAACTCTTGTCTACTCCGAAATAATACTCCATTATACTACCTCCCACCAAACGCTTATCTTACCTGTAATTTGTGTTAGAAATTAGGGCTAGGCCCAGGGCTGGCTCCAGGTGAAATGGGGATTAACGTTGTCATTCCTGGGCGGGTGACATTTCCTCATTGCGGTGTTACTAGTGGTGTGACACAGTGGCAGTTGCATGCCTATGGAAAAAAAGAAAACGAAACCTTGTTTGTACTCCTTACTGTAGCATTACAACGGTTACGGTACGATCGAGAAAATAGCAGGTGACAGTACACTAGAACAGTGCCATAATGTAGCCTAACAAATGGTAAAGTATTGCAAGTATAACTAGTACTTGCGTTGAATTTATTTGACATTGGCTACTACTACTAGAAGATATAGTACTGAAGCTGAGTAAGTCTAGAAGATATCCTCGTATTCCTTCACCAGCCTGTTGCTGCTATCACCTTATCCTCCCCAGCAAGTGTGTGGAATTATTGATGTCATTTTAGTCAGACATCAAGCAAAACAACACAGCCCGGGGGAAGAGGGTTAGGGTTTGTAAAATGGATGGGAATGGGGGTTTCTTTTTGGGTAGGTTTTGTTGAGAGAAGAAAAAAAAAGCAGAGCATGGACAAACAATAATTGAAGATACAGAGTTTACAGACAATCTTTGGTTACAAAGTAAAGGTAAGCACATGCAGTCACACTCATAGAATAAAAGACAACAATGGATACTGTATCTGTATTGCGTATGTTGTTGGAGTTGTCCTGTTGAAATTGGTAAGTAAGTTGCATGCAGCAAACAATTCCTCTTATTGGCGGCACTCCTCCATTCCAGCTGACGCTTCGTCCATCAATGTGGTGGTGACCACTGACAGAAGAGACACCCTGTCCACTGCCTGCCTGGCGGATGTTGACTGAAACCCGGCCTGTAATTATTGAACGGAAAACAGGAAGTGCTATTACAATACCACTGATAAATAAATAAAAGGTATGTACGCTGTGTGGTTCAAAAAGTCACACTTTGATTTCCCTAATAGACAGTACAATATTTTTGAAATTGCGTGCTCTGTCTGAGTCACCTTTTTAAGGATCAATAAGTATGGCCAAAATATTATAGCGGATCTTTCCCCTCAAGGTGGCTGTACTACTGTGTTTTAGAACAAAATTTGACCTTCCCAGCAATGCTCCCACCAAGACCCTTACTAAAGCCAGTCGCAAAAATGTAGAAGAACCCAATCATATCTCCAAAAACGATGCCTAGCAGAAAAATGGTTACAAAACGTACTTTGAAAGTAACAGTAGACCCAAATACAGACCGTGGATTGTATTCAAACCACTTGCCTGCAAGCAAAAGTATCCATAGCCAGCATCGCTCCAACAGTGCTCTACAACAACAGAACCGCGTTGCAATAGAACCCCCCTAAACACATGCAATCCTGCTGCTAGGGCTAACCCTAACGAACCCTAACTTACAAAGTGCCAAAACTGGTGTTTCCTTATGGATTTTGTCCAACTAACTTCTAGCCGGTATTAGACCTTCCCAGGAATGCCCCAGGCAAGACCCGCCAACCCACCCGCAAAAAAACACCCGACACAACACCACCAAACAGCGAAAAAGCTAAATCTCATACTTACAATGTCTCTCGGCCTTCGGTCCAAACGCGGCGCTGTGCAGCTAGGTCGTCATCATCATCATCAATCATCATAACTCCTGTTTTCCACCACGGATTTCCTGAAAAGCAAATGCAATCAAGATTAGACTGTCGCAGCAGTGCTTCGACAGAGACCCCGGCCGCAACCCACCCACGAACAGCAGGAAGCCCCCCAAAACGCTACATTGAGCAAGATGTCTGAAGAAATGGCAAAAAAAAGGCTGTTCCTTATGGATTTTGTCCAAAACACTTGTATCCGGTATTAGACCTTCCCAGGAATGCCCCAGGCAAGACCCGCCGGCGCCAACCCACCCGCAAAAAAACACGCGACACAACACCACCAAACAGCGAAAAAGCTAAATCTCATACTTACAATGTCTCTCGGCCTTCGGTCCAAACGCGGCGCTGTGCAGCTAGGTCGTCATCATCATCAATCATCATAACTCCTGTTTTCCACCACGGATTTCCTGAAAAGCAAATGCAATCAAGATTAGACTGTCGCAGCAGTGCTTCGACAGAGACCCCGGCCGCAACCCACCCACGAACAGCAGGAAGCCCCCCAAAACGCTACATTGAGCAAGATGTCTGAAGAAATGGCAAAAAAAAGGCTGTTCCTTATGGATTTTGTCCAAAACACTTGTATCCGGTATTAGACCTTCCCAGGAATGCCCCAGGCAAGACCCGCCGGCGCCAACCCACCCGCAAAAAAACACCCGACAACACCCCCAAACAGCGAAAAAGCTAAATCTCATACTTACAATATCTCTCGGCCTTCGGTCCAAAGTAACGCGCTGTGCAGCTAGGTCATCATCAATCATCATAACTCCTGTTTTCCACCACGGATTTCCTGAAAAGCAAATGCAATCAAGATTAGACTGTCGCAGCAGTGCTTCGACAGACACCAAAAATTACACACAAACCCCCGGAACCCCGCCAAAGAGCACCTCAAAGGCAAGCAAGTCAGCAAAAACGGCAAGAAATTTCCACCTCATATTTGGTCCAAAACACTTTTGTCCATTATTAGAGCTTCACAGCAATGGGCCCAAAACCGTCAACTCACCCGCAAAGAAGTACAACACCCCCACAAGTGCTGAGTCTTTCTTCATTGTGCGTAATCCAGCACTCTGCTTGGAGGGAAATCGCAGTCTGGAGGAGGAGGATAGAGGAGCATGTTCTTCAGAACTTGTGAACCTGAGGAATGTAGACTGCGGCACCTTCAAATCAATAAGCAAACAAGTGAAGACAGTTCTGATGATGGTCTTGTTTTTGGGATTAGGTGATTAAAGTTTGAATTAAATTAACTGTGCAAAACAAAGAAAGAGAGACACAAAGCACACAGGAATAAAAGTGAATAAGGACGAAAAAGAAAGTTCTTGATTGATTGTCTCATTTTCAGGGCTCGGTGTCAGGGAATAAGAACAAGATTTCGTCATCATACTCTGCGAATTCAGGCTGGATGAGGTCAGTGGCACCGAACAGAGAAAAAATCCCCTCATCTACGTTGCTGTCCTCATCGTCTTCATGTGGCGTGCTTTCTCGCACTTTGTAATCTGGTGGTATGAGGTGCTGATTCATCTTGATCATTGTCAGCCGCTCCACATTTTTGGGCGATAGGCGGCTCCGTTTGGCAGTTACAATGCCACCAGCAGCACTGAAAACACGTTCAGAAGACACACTTGCGAGTGGGCAAGACAAATAGTTTATAGCCAGGTTGTAGAGCTGTGGCCACAATTGTTTTTTGCCATGCCAATACTGCAATGGCTCCTCATTAAGAAAGACCACTGTTGAGTCATTCAGATAGTCCTGCACCATCGACTCAAGGTCATCAACTGTTCCTCCACTTTGCTTACTTTTTGCTGTGCCTGTGACATTTTTTAGAGAACCATACCCCATCAAACTTAGCCAATCCTCCTCCCCAGCCACTGTTAGTGTTGTCATTGTGTGTGGTGCAGATGATCCAGTTGCCGGTGTCTTTAACGGCTGAGAGGTCACTTGTGCCCCAGCCACAGGTGCAGAAGTGGATTCTTGTGACTGCGGATGGCCTGCTGATGCTGATGCTGATGTACTGGCTTCTCCTTCAATAACCTGCCGTTCTTTTTCAAACCTCTTGGCTGACCAGGCTAACCAATGTTTGTACTTTTGAACATCTGCATCAGCGAAAGGAAAGAATGCGTTGTCTGCCAGCGCCTTTTTGTAGCGTGGATCCAGAATAGTAGCACAAATGTAATGCTGATCTGAGTTGATGTTTTTAAGACGTTCATCACCACGTAGGCGATGTAATAATTTCTCAGACAAAATGAAATGGTTTTTTTTTTTTTCATCTTTTTCAAACTCAGAAGAAACCGCCATCAGTTGGTGCTCCAGTATGCACAACAATGGGATAGCTTTTCCCAAATTACAGTCCTCCTGGCTGACTGCACGCGTGAAGAACTCAAAAGGACGAAGCATGTCTGTCAGGCTTTTAGCTATGGCCCATTGCGCCTTACTCATCCGCAGGTCCTCCTTCTGAGATGTAGCCTCTGTCAAGAAATAGTGATCGAGTACCGTATACTGCTCATGCAGACGCTCAAGCATGTAGAAGGTTGAGTTCCAACGTGTTGCCACCTCCTGGATGAGTGCTTTCACTGGCATTCCACGTTGAAGTAGCAGTCTCCGCAGATGCTTCCGGGCCTTAAAAGAATGGCTGAAATGGTTGCACATTTTGCGGCAGGTGGCCATTACCTCGAACGCTGGACTCTCTTTATCACTCAAGAATTTTTGAACTACCAGGTTGATACAGTGCGCCAAACACGGCACTCTAACATGGTGACCCTGTGACATGGCCTTAACTACATTGGCGCCATTATCCGTGGAAACATAACCAATCTTGCGTTTTAGGGGGGATAGCATTGACAACACCTTTTTGTCAAACTCTTCCAAAAGGTTTTCTGCTGTGTGACTTTTCTCCAAGGCAAACATGGCTAGTGTTGCATGTTTCCGAGCAGCTTTGAAAACTTGGTCCGGGTCAACACCTGCGTTTAGCTTTGCTATAACACCTGAAAAAGAGACCCAGTGTGCAGTGATGCACATGTAATCATCGCCTGGGCCACTGGTCCACATGTCTGTTGTCAGATGTATTGTGTGAACAGCACTCTTCTGCAAAGCTGCCCCAATCGCCTGCAGCACATCTTCATGTAGTGCTGGAACCGCAACTCTGGCAAAATAGAACCGGCTCGGAACCTTCCATTTAGGGCAGAGCGTTGCAACTAATTCAAGAAAACCTACCGCTTCTACAAAAGAAAAAGGTAGAAGGTCCACAGCTAGCATTTTAGCCAGCTTAGTGTTATACAGACGCGTCAGTGGGTGGTTGCGTTCATATGGCACGTCTGAAGTAAGCATTGTTCTAATGTTGGCCTGGACCAAGCATTTACGGGCTGATAATGACTTCGTTGACCCAATTTTGCTCGCTGGTGAACTTTTGTGCGTTGGTGTCTCACTCGCTCCAACACTCTTAGTGTGCCTCACATTGGGTGTGCTGCTGAGAGGGGTACTGGGTGTAAGGGAAGTGTTTGACACGTCTTCTTCCTGCTCGTCAACATCAGATGAAACATCAACGTTTCCTTGATTTTGGCCTTTCTTGATCGCAGCTAGGTGCGCAAACCATTGGACACCGTGCTTTCTGTCAAGATGACCACTCTGGCCGCCGGTACCATAGTTGCTACCTGGCTTACCACGACTAACTGCAAGCTTACAAAGGGTACAAATGGCAAACCTTGGATTTTTGGGACAAACAGTAAAGAAGTCCCAAACTGGGGACTTGAAGTGTCTGTGGGACCTGGAGGAGGCGGCGATACTGGTGGTGGTGGTGGTCATGAAGCTAATGCCAGATGAAGTGGAGGATCTGGATTGGCCAACTTTTGTACGTTTTCCACTTTCACCGCCACTAATTAAGGTCGAGGTTGACGCAGGTCTCTTCTTGCCAGAAAGAAATATGGAAGCGGGACGAGTTGGTGTACTACTTAACTCCAATGATTGTGGTGTTTCCACTGCCTCCTCATCGACAACATCATCATCATCATCATCACGCGCAGCAGCTCTTCGGGCTAGGGTCAAAATGTCTGTTTGCTGCATGCCCGCTGGGGCTGCAGTGACCTTTATGATGACTGGGTCGTCGTTGGCAGAGTCTTCATCAGCAGCAGTATCCGCCACTTCTTGTTGAGCCTCATCACACTCCATAAGTCTGAGACTTTGGACGAGCTTCCTTTTACGCTTAAGTACCTTTGTTGGATCATGGTGTGCCTCACTCTCAGACGGCTGTGGTGCTGGTTCCCAAGTTTGATCCGTATCATCAGAAGGAGGTGTGCTTGAAGAGGATGTAGACACCACCCTTGATCTCTTCCTTGCTAGGGTTGTGGAAGACAATGAAGGATCATCAGGAGGAGTGGCTTCCTCAAATGATACCTCGCCTTGATTGTCGATTTCCTGATGTGCCCCTACTTCGGGAGGAACAACTATTGTGGGCACTTGTTGTGACCCTCCATGCACCTCTGCATGCGCATCTCCTTGCGCTGCCTCTCCTTCCACATGTACTTGGGCTTGTACTTGCACATGTGATTGTTGTTGCCGCTGTGGTTGTTCAACACTCGTCAGATGAGCTACAACAACCTGTGTTGATTGAGGGACATTGCTGCTGCTTTCTTGCGATGAGCCAACATCACTGGTCGATGGTGATTGAAGAAGTATACTGGCTGCCTCTGCAGCACTCAAGGGCTTGGACTTAAGTTGGCGTGGTGGTGGTGGTGGCACTGAGCCCAATGGAGCGGGGGTGCTGCTGCCAGCTTGGTCCCCAGCAGATCCCGCTGCAGCTGCTGCAGGCATACTTTTTTTTTTACTCACAAAAAAAGGGGCGGGCGGCACACCAGTGTCCTTGGTAACTTGCTTCTTCTGCTCCTTACTGGCACCTTTCTTGCTAGAGGAGCTACGGGTTACTTTTTTTGGGGCCATCTTCTTCAGAGCAGGTCAGCAGGCAGCAGTTGCACGAGTTGCAGAGGGTTCTGTGTCCAGACGTGACGTCGCGTGACGTTATGCTGCACACACCGCTGCAGGACTTCTTCCTGGCACTGGTGGTTCTATTGAGTCTTCTTGTGCACCTAAAAGCAATGGAAGACAGAGGAACATCAGTTCAGTTATACACCCCAAAAAATCGACAAAACACAGAAAAATGAGCACAATCCCATGCCATCCATGATGTTTACATTGAAGACACCCCACAGAAAGACTAGGGACATGCAAGTATGCAACACTCACTACCCCTGGGCATAAGGGATGAAAAGTAGGCAAAATAAGTGCAGGCCTCAGACACTGCCTCTCCTCAAAATGGCCCCCTTACACCCCAAGCACATGTTGCCTGTACCAGCCAGCACTCAAGATGGCCACCACCACCACCCACATGGCCAGTCCACATCAACAGTACACCCCCAAAAAACAGAAAAACAGCCAGAAATCACCACAATCCAATGCCATCCATGATGTTTACATCAAAGAGAGTGAGACAACACCACAGGCACACTCAGTCCATGCACCACCACCACCCCTGGGCAAGCAAAAGGCCACACCAGCAGCCCCCCAAAAACGACAAAAAACAATAAAATAAGCACAATCCCAGCCCATCCATGGCCTCAATTATGTTTAAATTCAAGAAGACACCCCACAGAAAGACTAGGCCCATGCAACACTCACCACCCCTGGGCAAAGGGCCACACCAGCAGGCCCAAAAAAACGACAAAAAACAATAAAATCTGCACAATCCCAGCCCATCCATGGCCTCAATGGTGTTTAAATTCAAGAAGACACCCCACAGAAAGACTAGGCCCATGCAACACTCACCACCCCTGGGCAAAGGGCCACACCAGCAGGCCCAAAAAAACGAAAAAAACCAATAAAATCTGCACATTCCCAGTCCATCCATGACCTCAATGGTGTTTAAATTCAAGAAGACACCCCTCAGAAACACTAGGCCCATGCAACACTCACTACCCCTGGGCATAAGGGATGAAAAGTAGGCAAAATAAGTGCAGGCCTCAGACACTGCCTCTCCTCAAAATGGCCCCCTTACACCCCAAGCACATGTTGCCTGTACCAGCCAGCACTCAAGATGGCCACCACCACCACCCACATGGCCAGTCCACATCAACAGTACACCCCCAAAAAACAGAAAAACTGCCAGAAATCACCACAATCCAATGCCATCCATGATGTTTACATCAAATAGAGTGAGACAACACCACAGGCACACTCAGTCCATGCACCACCACCACCCCTGGGCAAGCAAAAGGCCACACCACCAGCCCCCCAAAAACGACAAAAAACAATAAAATAAGCACAATCCCAGCCCATCCATGGCCTCAATTATGTTTAAATTCAAGAAGACACCCCACAGAAAGACTAGGCCCATGCAACACTCACCACCCCTGGGCAAAGGGCCACACCAGCAGGCCCAAAAAAACGACAAAAAACAATAAAATCTGCACAATCCCAGCCCATCCATGGCCTCAATGGTGTTTAAATTCAAGAAGACACCCCACAGAAAGACTAGGCCCATGCAACACTCACCACCCCTGGGCAAAGGGCCACACCAGCAGGCCCAAAAAAACGACAAAAAACAATAAAATCTGCACAATCCCAGCCCATCCATGGCCTCAATGGTGTTTAAATTCAAGAAGACACCCCTCAGAAACACTAGGCCCATGCAACACTCACTACCCCTGGGCATAAGGGATGAAAAGTAGGCAAAATAAGTGCAGGCCTCAGACACTGCCTCTCCTCAAAATGGCCCCCTTACACCCCAAGCACATGTTGCCTGTACCAGCCAGCACTCAAGATGGCCACCACCACCACCCACATGGCCAGTCCACATCAACAGTACACCCCCAAAAAACAGAAAAACAGCCAGAAATCACCACAATCCAATGCCATCCATGATGTTTACATCAAAGAGAGTGAGACAACACCACAGGCACACTCAGTCCATGCACCACCACCACCCCTGGGCAAGCAAAAGGCCACACCAGCAGCCCCCCAAAAACGACAAAAAACAATAAAATAAGCACAATCCCAGCCCATCCATGGCCTCAATTATGTTTAAATTCAAGAAGACACCCCACAGAAAGACTAGGCCCATGCAACACTCACCACCCCTGGGCAAAGGGCCACACCAGCAGGCCCAAAAAAACGACAAAAAACAATAAAATCTGCACAATCCCAGCCCATCCATGGCCTCAATTGTGTTTAAATTCAAGAAGACACCCCACAGAAAGACTAGGCCCATGCAACACTCACCACCCCTGGGCAAAGGGCCACACCAGCAGGCCCAAAAAAACGACAAAAAACAATAAAATCTGCACAATCCCAGCCCATCCATGGCCTCAATTGTGTTTAAATTCAAGAAGACACCCCTCAGAAACACTAGGCCCATGCAACACTCACTACCCCTGGGCATAAGGGATGAAAAGTAGGCAAAATAAGTGCAGGCCTCAGACACTGCCTCTCCTCAAAATGGCCCCCTTACACCCCAAGCACATGTTGCCTGTACCAGCCAGCACTCAAGATGGCCACCACCACCACCCACATGGCCAGACCACATCAACAGTACACCCCCAAAAAACAGAAAAACAGCCAGAAATCACCACAATCCAATGCCATCCATGATGTTTACATCAAAGAGAGTGAGACAACACCACAGGCACACTCAGTCCATGCACCACCACCACCCCTGGGCAAGCAAAAGGCCACACCAGCAGCCCCCCAAAAACGACAAAAAACAATAAAATAAGCACAATCCCAGCCCATCCATGGCCTCAATTATGTTTAAATTCAAGAAGACACCCCACAGAAAGACTAGGCCCATGCAACACTCACCACCCCTGGGCAAAGGGCCACACCAGCAGGCCCAAAAAAACGACAAAAAACAATAAAATCTGCACAATCCCAGCCCATCCATGGCCTCAATGGTGTTTAAATTCAACAAAACAGTTGTATCATGCACCCATAACCAACCCTGGTCCTACTGGATACTGTGGCTACCCACAATATAATTTATTTAATTTTCTGAAAAAGTTCCAAAATTGTACTTGCAGCAACTGTAATGCCCCAAACAAACTTACTTGTGAAAGTTGATTTCTAATCCAAAAGTGTTCCAAAGACAGTCAAAAAGGCCTCAAATCCAAATATCCAGCAGCACCCACAAAAAGTAATCCTTCCAGCTCCAGATCCAAATGAAAGTGACCAGGAGATGGACAAAGCACTGGGAGGAGCCTGCTGGACAGGAACAGGAAGTTGGAGACTGTGGGGCACTTCCTTCCTCCCCCCCCCCCCCAAAATGGACTCCTTGCAAAAAAAAAGGCCATGCAAATGTCAACCTGAGGAGTGATTCTGATAAAAATCATAATTTTCTGAAGGTTTATCCTGTTTGCTGGTGATTTTCTTGTGCGAAATTGCAAAATCTCTATTTCGCAAGTGCGAGATTGTTCCTTTCCGCCGCAACTACATGTTCGCAATTGCGAACTCTCGCGAGGTGTGCTGTGCAAGGTGGCAAGCCGCGAGTACGTATTCGCGGGCGACAAACTCCCGCGGGAACACGCAGCAAGATCTAAAATGGCGCGTCACTCGCAAAGAAAAACAACTCGGCAAACGCTAAAATGACGGAAAGTGAACGCCGTGCACCACGCCGCGCGCCGCAACCAAGCAAAAAATCCGCCGCGAGCGGATTCACGGATTTTCGACAAATTCGCGAGCGTTCGCGGATTGCGGATTTGCCGAAAATCCGAAAAATCCGCGAGCGGAGCGGATTTTACGCCCATGCTTAGCGCTCAGTTTAAATTTCATGCAGCGCTCGGCCACACTAATCCAGCAGAGCTCCACGCGATCGATGCATCGCGGAGCGTGGCAATTACTGCTGACCTTTAGCTGCAGGTGGCGGCTTCGTCGGGGCACATGTATCTCACGGACAACTGTTCTCCTTGTGATGCCCAGGGACAGGACACTTCTTTTCAGGGTTCAGGGATGGCAAACTGCACATCCCACCTTTGTCGCCAGTTGTCGTGTCTTTAGGGCAATATTGACAGACACAATATCTATTTTATATGGGAGCTTTATTATTTTCTTCTTGCTCGGTTCCTGTCCCTACTCTAACTGTCCCTTTCCTGTCTCCGCTCCTCCTCTTCCTCTGGCCCCCTAGCTCCGCCCACTCCCAACTACTAGAATGCATCACAACATTACAGGCTGGTGACTGGTTTTCTGCTGATCAGGTCATCTTTCATAAAGATAATAGAAGTTATGGTGAACAAGCACTTCATAAAACACTGCTAATTAAACATAACATTACTTTTTATGAAATATATTCCCATCCCATTATATGCATGTTTGAACTGCTGACTTGTGTTCACCCAGCGTCTGAAGTGACTCTGGCTGTAATACAGATGTGCCGTCATTAAGGAATCCAACCTACCATCATATAGCTAAAGGAACACCCAGTCTCCACAATATATTGTGTTCTTTGGCAATCTCCATGGCAGTTATTGTTTTCCATGGTGGTGGGTCAGGAGGTCGGCATTTCAATATCAACAAAAAACCCCAAAGGCTAGAAACACCAATCTGTTTGTCAGGCTGCCCATCATGCCTTAAGTATTCTTACTCTCATTTTTCCCAACCTTCAGTTCCAGGGAAGCCGGCCGCATCTGAAATAGATGTGCAACAATTTGATCAAGGGATCAACCATGAAACATCCTATGAAAGGGACAAATATAAAATTCAAGTTTAATGCTACATGCGACACTGAAAATGCAATTTACATCATAAAATGCCCTTGTGGTTTGATTTATACTGGTAAAACCTCACGCAAATTGAAAACGAGAATCAATGAACACAAAAGTAACATTCGTACTGAAAATAACAAATCTAATATAGCAATGCATTTCAAAGACAACAGACATAATATAAGTCAGTTAAGATTTGCTGCTGTTGAAGTAGTGGAAAAGCGGGAGGGGAGAGACAATAATAATTTCCTCCTGCAACGTGAAAACCACTGGATTAAATTTCTGCAATCTGCCAAACCTCATGGGTTAAATGATCAGATGGAATTCTCTTGTTATTTATAATTACATATGTTACATTATTTTTTGTCAAACCCGCACATTCGTTATATATATGCGCTTTATTCTGATGTTATTGTTTTATTCGTTTTCTTTTTCATTAATTGGTGACTCGTTATTCACGAGGTTGTCTGTTTACTTGCACACTCTAAATCAATATCTTTTTTCACTTTACACACAGCACACCATTCAAATATGGCCGCCGTCTTCTGTCCGCTTTCTATGCACACGCTCTCTTTAACTTTGAACACACACGCGGCATTTACTAATCTTCAATCGTAGCGCAGGACGCACGATGTTGTGGGGTTTCCCTACGCCAAACCTTTGGTGAGTCTCTTCTTTAATATAGGCACGCGTTTTCTTTTCACCATAGTTCATGCACTGGGACAATTTAGGTTTTAAGCACGTCGAGTTTTCTTGGTTTTTAAATGCATGTTTCTATCATTGCAGCTGGGTTGCCTCACTGAGTCTTCGTTACCGAACTTTTTTTCTTTCACGGGTTCACCCTTGAAATACACAATAATGCACTTTCTGTTGCTATCATAATGAAACCGTTTAGCTTTTCACTTTATTTTCCCTCCCATCTGGTTCCGGTGACCTTCACGACTTTTATCTGGCTAAGTTTTACACAGGTTGAATCTGTTATTTATTGAGTAGGCATTTTCGGCATTTTTTGATAAGGATCATATTTGTATTATTTACAGACTGCCCCTGATGAAGGATTTGATCCGAAATGCATTGGGTGATGTTAAAGATGGATTGAATATTTTGTATCTGGAATGATACTTGGATCAATGATTTAATTTGATGCTATGAATTAACGAACATGTGATGAACAACATGAAATAAATATTCGTGATAATGAAGGATATCACTAAATGAACTAAACTCATCGGATTATTTTGTTTAAAACGCTTTGTTCGTTTTTTGAGGTTGTGCCTGGAGAGCTGACACTCACACTGGGTGTCGCGGACCTTCTATTGAATACAACACTCCTGTCAGGGAGTGATATTTCTAGTGCACGCCACAAACTTGCAACTGAATCATTAGCGGTGTGCGTAAACCTAATAACATTTTTCCATTCATTGACCCTGACTGGGTTACTGCACCCCCGACTCAACAATGGCTTATGATGACATCACTGCACTTACTGATTAAAAGCCGATACTTTTGCATTCAACGCCGAAGACATTGATAAGATTTATGCTTTAATACCTGAAGTGTCTACTCATGCCACTATTTCAAAAAACAAAGAAAGTTGTGTAAAACAGTTGCTATATCTTACAAAAAAAGAGATCAGCCAAAGGCTTCACGCCAGCACTTTAATTTGCTATCACCGCGCTCAACGCATTCCGAGGGGTCTCCGAATCCCGCTGAAACCACTACTATGCAGAAACAGCTCCAAATTTGTGGATAGATGGTACGCCATCCTTAATCAATGTTCGCTTGACTTGATATTGCTAATAGTAGACGAGATCTCTAGAGCTTTGGAAGATTTAAACAAAGACATTGAACAAAACAAAAAAGAGTTATCGGACATGTTGTCCAAGGATGAATGGTCCAAGATATTGGAGGACATCACCATACAACTCGACAAGCACACACGCGAAATTAATGAACGTAAGATACGCAAGTATCGACGAGATACTATTGATTACAAGCTGGGGGAGGTGTACTCCTGGGCCGAAGTCTACGCCAGGAGACGCCAGAACAAACCACAAAAGACCAACACTGACACCGACACATCCTCTTCTGATGGGGACACACGTACTAACATCAGAAACATTAGCTCACAACAAGCATCAACCAGCGCCCAGCAGACATCCACAAGTACTGAATCATCTAATCTCACTACGGTTCCTTTTTTAGAGGAAGGTGTAGGAGAAAAAGACGACCCCGGAGGAGCCAAGCAAAAAGAAAAGGAGAGAGAGAAAGAAACAGAACGAGACACCAGGAGCTCAACTCTCAAGAAAACAACGGAGAAACCAAGGAAGAAAGTAACCTAATAATCAATATTTCTTCCTATACTCTGACAAAACAGGAAGAGTTGGTACTACAAAAAGGAACGACATTTGTCCCCACCAGTCATACCAACGAGTTAGAGTTGGAGATAAGTTTATTTAAATTCATGCGTAACTTACGTTTAAGACATTTTTTTGAGAACATCATATCAGACACCAGCGATGTGCAACCTGACCAACTTCAAGGCTTACGCACCAGGAGTACTTTCATGGCCCCTGTTAGCCGTAAATCTTTTGACATTTTTGAAAATTTAGTAACAAATGACATTGCAGGATTCAATTACAAACGGAACAACAAACATAATAATATGACCAACAAAGATTTTGCCATTCTCAACAATCTTGCCAACAAGGTTGAAATTACCTATCAGTCTGCAGATAAAGGGGGAGCCCTTGTACTGATGGATACCGATTTCTATCGTTCGAAAGTTAAAGAACATCTTACCGACACAAACACCTATTGTGCCATACAATATAACCCTACTGGCCAATTCACAGAAGTACTATTGAATATCTTATCCACAGCTCATGAAGACGGCATTATCAATCAAAAAACTGTAAAAAAATGTACTCCGGACAATCTGAGAACACCCAGCATGTATATGCTACCCAAGGTGCACAAGAGTTTGACTCAACCTCCTTTCAGGCCTATTGTCTCCACTAGAGGGAGCATTCATGAAGCTACAGGCAAGTTTATTGACAGATATCTACAACCACTCATTCAATCTTCACGCACATACGTGAAAGACACCACAGATTTTTTGCACAAACTTGGTGATATCTTTTTTTCAGAACAAGACTCTATCTGGTTGTGTTCCATAGATGTAAAATCTTTATACACCAGCATACCACATGATCTCGGGATGGAAGCCATTGAGAACATTTTGGTACATTCTGACTTAGACCTGCAATTTCAAATTTTCATCATGCAATTGATGTATTTCACCTTATATCAGAGTTATTTTTAATGGGAGGACCAGTGCTACGTACAGTTGTCCGGTACTTCCATGGGTAATTGTGCCGCACCGATCTATGCAAATGCCTTCATGAAGTATTTTGAGGAGAACCAAATCTTGAACCGACATCCTTGGGACTCACATGCCATTATCTTCTTAAGATACATCGATGACATTTTTGTTCTATGGCAAGGAGACATGGTCTCTTTACAGACAGCCTTAACTCAATTGAACCTCATTAATGATCGAATTCAATTTACGTACGAGTACAGTCAAGAATCTATCACCTTTTTGGATGTTAAGATCAGTCGAATCGGGAATCATCTTGAAACCAATTTATTCAGGAAATCAACAGACAAAAATAATACGTTGAATTATAAGTCTTTCCACCAGATGGCTTTGAAAAATCACTTACCATACTCCCAGCTCCTACGAGTGAAAAGGATAGTTTCAGAATCTAATAAATTCCAGGAACAAGCCAATGACATGATCAATCGCTTTGAAGAAAGAGGCTATCCGAAGACAATCTTACAAAATGCCAAAGATCGTTGTGATAAGCTTGATCGACATGAGGCACTACATTGCACGAAGAAGAATACCACGAAAAGACCTGTGGTTGTTTCAAAATACTCAGTACTTTCTAGAGCGTATAAAACATCCATCTTGAAACATTGGCCTATCATAAGCAGGGAAGCAGATTTCAAACAGATCTTTGATGAACAACCTCTCTTTGCGTATTCTAGAGGGAAAAATTTGAAAGAAATCATCACCAGACCCAACCCATCTATCTCTGCTGTTTATAAGGGCAACCAACCATGCCACAATTGCAATAATTGCAACAATTTGATCAAGCGATCAACCATGAAACATCCTATGAAAGGGACAAATATAAAATTCAAGTTTAATGCTACATGCGACACTGAAAATGCAATTTACATCATAAAATGCCCTTGTGGTTTGATTTATACTGGTAAAACCTCACGAAATTGAAAACGAGAATCAATGAACACAAAAGTAACATTCGTACTGAAAATACCAAATCTAATATAGCAATGCATTTCAAAGACAACAGACATAATATCAGTCAGTTAAGATTTGCTGCTGTTGAAGTAGTGGAAAAGCGGGAGGGGAGAGACAATAATAATTTCCTCCTGCAACGTGAAAACCACTGGATAAAATTTCTGCAATCGGCCAAACCTCATGGGTTAAATGATCGGATGGACTTCTCTTGTTATTTATAATTACATATGTTACATTATTTTTTGTCAAACCCGCACATTCGTTATATATATTCGCTTTATTCTGATGTTATTGTTTTATTCGTTTTCTTTTTCATTAATTGGTGACTCGTTATTCACAAGGTTGTCTGTTTACTTGCACACTCTAAATCAATATCTTTTTTCACTTTACACAAAGCACACCATTCAAATATGGCCGCCGTCTTCTGTCCGCTTTCTATGCACATGCTCTCTTTAACTTTGAAAACACACACGCGGCATTTACTAATCTTCAATCGTAGCGCAGGACGCACGATGTTGTGGGGTTTCCCTACGCCAAACCTTTGGTGAGTCTCTTCTTTAATATAGGCACGCGTTTTCTTTTCACCGTAGTTCATGCACTGGGACAATTTAGGTTTTAAGCACGTTGAGTTTTCTTGGTTTTTAAATGCATGTTTCTATCCTTGCAGCTGGGTTCCCTCACTGAGTCTTCGTTACCAAACTTTTTTTCTTTCACGGGTTCACCCTTGAAATACACAATAATGCAATTTCTGTTGCTATCATAATGAAACCGTTTAGCTTTTCACTTTATTTTCCCTCCCATCTGGTTCCGGTGACCTTGTGGAAAAGTAAATTTTGCCATGTTCTGTGTCCCTACGTGTGCCCCATCTTATGTTATGTGTGCATGATTAATATGCATATGTATTCCCCATGTTTGATTAAAGACGCAATTACAGTTGTGTCCATCTCTAGTATGCCAGTTTCCAGTTCTCGTGAAAGCTACGAGTATTAGGCCTATGTAAAGTTACGTTGCCACGTTTCTCAGTGTGCAGGTTATTTCATTGTAAAGTCCCCGTTTCTAGGCCTCAAAAGGGCCCGGACACCAGATTCAGCTCCTGTCTCCTGAGCCCTCGCTGAGGAGCGATACAGCCCCCACCTGTATCCTCGACCCTTCACTTACTTCCTGCCTCACAGTGCCCGGTTCAGCCTGGCTCTGCCTACGAGTCTACCAAGAGTATGTTATGATTCTAGTTATCAGTTCAGCCCTCCTTCTCTGCATTCCTAAGTTACTGAATCGCATCAATAGTTTCCGTCATCGTCTAGCCTTTACGTCTCCATGTAAGAGAAATACTGTATTAATGGTCATTTAATATTCCTCAACACGCACTACATGTAGAATAATGCATGCTCCAGTCTTAGAGTCTGTTAGCCTCTCCCCTCCTGACTTTTAGTTTATATCAACATGTCCTCTAAACATTAGATACTAGATAAGGTTTAGGTACATGTCGCCCTGACTCTCCAGACTTCAGTCTCTGCTCCTAGCACAGAGTTCATAGCCCCCAGCTTCTCCTAGTAACACGTCATTGTCAGTTTGCGCGCACCATTAGGTTAGAGGTCCCGGCTCCTTAGGTAGCCCCCTCCATGTTTCCGCCCCATTTATGACATATTCTGTTACGTTTACATCACATGTCTATGTATACGCCTCCTGTTACCCCACTTTCACCCTTATCTTTCGCGACTGCTATTGACCACACCCACTGCTCCGCCTATTGTATGTATTGTAATGCAACTGTTTTAGTATATATGCTTGTGTACTGTTATTAAAGTTAGCGCGCTCATCCCAGATCCAGCCCCGGCAGCTGCCGGGCTCTGCCATCCTATACCTGTGCAGGTTGTCCTGTTCCTGTCCTTTATGCTGTATTAAACCTGCAAACTCCTACTACCTCGAATCTTGACTCTTATTTATTGAGCTATCTGTTATTGCTATGTCCAGTCAAACCTAGATCCGGTATTATTTATTTATATACCACATAATGGCGCCCGAATAGGGACTTGCCCTTTCCCCACGCGCCGGTGAAGCCCCGTATGCCCCCTGACCCTCTGCAGCCGTGACGGAACCATACCGGCCACGTGCAGATATTTCTGCTTCAAGTATCCCTCAGGCCCACGGAGGAGACGGAGGTTGCGGTCCAGCATCCAGACGAGGTGGTGGAGGAACGCGGCGAGTCCCGACCAGAGCCCAAGCCGAGAGTCCAAGGTCCGAGGTATCCGGAGGCCCACCCGTAACAGAAGTCCGAAGTTCGTCCGTCCGGCGTCGAAGCAGTCCAGTCCAGTCCGAGGCCTTCCGTTCTTGCTGCCCGGTGAGTACCGTTGCTAGGGTAGTATCTAGACAGGGTCAATCTAATTGTCTCTGGTCCGTGGGTTTTGGTGGTACACAGACCCAAAACGAAGTGTCCACTCCGGTGGATGCGGGTCCTGACATGTCTCTTTATGAGACCGGTAAGTTTCGTACTGTTTCAGAGGTGCATCTAGTCTCTGTTCTAGCCAGTTCTGTTCTCGAGAAAATTCATGTATTCTGTTTCCAGTATTCCAGGTAGTATTTTGTCAGAACTGTTATTTTAAATGTTCTTCATGTATTTTAATGTCGTGGTATGAGAGTGGTGTAATTATCGTGTTCATTTTGTATTGTATTGTGTCTAGATTACAGTTCAGTCATGCCTTTATTTTCTAAACTACGTCAGTTAAAAACCAGAAAAGGTCTGTTAGAAGCAGCAGTTCCTGTCCCGCCTAGGGACAGTCCAGGTCATTTTATGTATCAGAAGCATGGCATAAGTGCCATATTATATCTAGATTTATGGGTGGAGTACACCAAAGAGTTAGAAGAAAAGTATAGATGGCCCGTATCAGGTACGTGGGATGCCGAGTGCATCATGCGAGTAGAAGAAGCATTATGGAAAAAGAAAGCCAGACAGTCACAGAAAGATGCCATCGAGTTATGGCGCAAAGAATCTCATAAAAGAACCGAAAAAGAAATCAGAAAGTCAGAATTAAGTAGAGAATCCTTAGAACGAGCCCAAGAAAGGGAATTAATCGAGATAGGTGAACGAGTTAAAACCGAACAGTCAGACAGACAGAGGAATGCCCTCATTAAGGGTATGTATCCTCTTCTCGCCGAGGGCTTGCCAAAAGCGACCCCGGAGGCATCCAGTAATTTTCCGCCACCATTAGTTCCGACCAAGCTACGTCACAAACCGACCGCAGCTGATATTTTCATCTCGTCCTATTTGGACGACACAGTCCCAGAATATGCAAATCCTGTTCCGCCAGTCCCTGTAAATCATGTAATTCCTGCTCCTCCAGACACCGGAGTACCTGCTACGGTACCCCCGGTCCAGCCTACATTGCAATTTCCCGCCGCGTCAGTACGAAGAGTATCAGTCGACGATTCCAGTATAGGGGCCGCAGGAGGAGGTCCTCCTGGTACCCCGCCACCACACCAACGTGTAACATTAGTCGAGTTACATGAAAGTGCGTTACAGCGTACGCCCAAATATAAGTCCGTTGCAGATATCCGACGAGCTCTTACTGAATGCCGCTATGATCCAGTCGCAGGTGATGATAGCACAGTTATATATTCCATCCGTGTAAGACGGGTGACCGGGTATTTGGACACCCTACCGAATATGAAAGAAGATCTAGACAGAATATATCGTTTCATCCGTACAGGGGATGATCCAGAAAGTATTGGCGAAGCCATGTCTCAAAGGAAAGCTGAGATCCAGCTCATGTTATTAAAGTTTCTGATTAATTGTTTAATAAGGGAACAAGATTATCCGACCAAAGATCCGGCCGAAATGAGAATCCTGACAAGGTGGAGTGATAATATAGCCGAGGGTAAACACAGAACTATCAGTAGTATAGAGAGTATGTACAAGAGAATTCGTAAGGAAATAATAAAGTTACACGAACAACGTAAAGCAGCACAAGTAAGCGAGAAAGAGAATGACTCTTCTACTGAAGAGGTAGAGGACGAGAATCCCGCCAGAATAGCGTATGTAGGAAAATCTAGATTTCCAGACCGCCATTTACGCCTAGAACACAAGTCAGTTTTTCATTACCCAGCACCAGAACAAGGTTCTCTAGAACAAATATTTCAAGCTACCGATCATATTCTGAAATCACGAATCGGTTATAGTAAGTTAAATACCATGCATGAACTAGAACTAGCCCGATCAGCAGTCCGATGGATTACTGATTCTACCACTTTTCCAGACGAAATAGTGGCACAAATGTTTCTGAAACTGCCCCCAGCCGAGCAACGACTGGTGGGTATGTATATGATCCAGCACCTCATTACTCTGTATGAGGGTCAACATTCTGATCCAGGTCCGTTACACGATGTCCTGAACGAGTTACTCCAGTATAGATGGAAAGGTTTAGGTACCGATTTAATTAGTGTCATTCTAGAACAGCGCCACAAATATAGAACGTTCCTGAACCCGCATTTTGTTCATGTTTCACCTCCAGAAAGTAAACCGTTTTACATAGATAGACAGAATCCGTTACGAGAAGTACACCCAGTCAGGACAGCAGATGGTGAAATGCAAAGAGTATTTGTTTACACACCGATTACAAAGATGGAACTCTTAGAAATGAAGAAATTAATTCCTTGTCACGACAAAGATCCAGCAGGGTTCCACCGAGAATTAAAAGACATGCTCCGTATGGGAGAATACACGTATCCAGATATTATTAAAATGCTAAAGGTCCTGTTGCCCGCAGGGGTATACGAGAAACTCAAGGAAAAAGAATGGGAGGTGGGAGAGAAAAAGATCGATTGGGCAGTTCTAGAAGCTGAAGATAAGATACGAGTACCAGGTACCGGTCTTGGAGAGAAATGTAAAGAATTACCTGAATTGTTAATACAAGTTTTGCCCAGATTATTAGCCACTAAAAAGGAAGACTGGGATGCAATCTCAGCCTATAAACAGAAACAAGACGAAGACACTAGTGATTTTTATTCTAGATTTGAGAAATGCTTTATTATAAACAGTGGCTTGAAGACGAGTAGCGAGTCATACCCTCATCTTTTTGTTACTAAATTAGTCGAGAATTCAAGTCCACAAGTTAAGAATCGAGTTTTGAAAGTCGAAAGTACATGGCAAGCTAGTACCCCGTCCCAGATGTTACAGATGCTCCAATATCATCAGAATAGAATCAGAGAAGCGCAAGAACACGAGAGAAGACGTATGAAAGACACGAAAATGAAAGTACTAGTTGCACAATCTGTTCCACAGGACAGTCAGAAGAGGGGTCCGAATCAAGCCAGTCATCCTGCAGCTCCCGTTAAAGGGACCTGCAATTATTGTAAACAGCCAGGTCATTTCATAAACGAGTGTGCAGTTCTGAAACACAATATAGCTACTGGTAAGACTAAAGAAAGACCACGTCCGCCTAGACAAGAACAAGTTTCACAGACTTCTCAGCCACAGAATGCACAACAGACAGTTCCAGCACCGCAGCCTATTGCTGCAACACAGCATGTTACACAGCAGATGTACCAGTATGCACAGTCCGAGTATCCAGAGTATCAAGCGTATTCATGAAACAGCCTAGAGAGGGAGGTAGGCTTGCCTCTCATCGAGATTCCTGTAGATCAAGAAGGTCCCTATGTTCATAGTCAAGTACTAGGGAAAGACAGAAAGTTTCTGATTGATACAGGGGCAAGTAGGACGACCATCAGTCACGCCGAAGTTCCAGGGGCTCCGCTCTCAGGCTCTAGAAATGTTTCCCTTGGATTTTCAGGAAAGCCTATTGTAAACGAGATATCTAAGCCAGTTACTCTAGAAGTAGGTCCATTGTCCCGCACTACAGATCTGTTACTTACGAAGTCATGTCCAGAAAATTTGTTAGGTATTAAGACACTGAAAGAATTAGGTGCAGTCATATGTTGTTCCCCCGAGGGAATACGCTTGTTTTTACGTGACTTCAAGGGTCACTATGTATTACGAGATTTTGATCCAAGATTGTCTAATGTTCCGCAGCATCTATGGGCGCAAGGTCCAACTGATGTTGGCTTCATGCAAATCACACCCCATCGTGTGACTCTCAAGCCAGGTGTAGTCCTACCACGAATCAGACAGTACAGATTGCCACCTGAGGCTGTAGCAGCCTTATCCAAAATTATTGACGAGCTCATCGCTCAAGGAGTAGTTGTAGAAACTGACTCCAATGTATGTAATTCTCCGATCATTCCAGTCATGAAACGTACTGATCCAAATGCACCCCCAGTATATCGATTAGTGATTGACCTTCGAGAACTCAATAAATGTATTATTCCCCAGTACCCAGTTGTCCCAGATATCTCTTCCCTATTGACAGCCATTGATTCCGAAGCCTCATTTTTTACAGTCATAGACCACAAGAACGCGTTTTTCAGTGTCCCCATTCATCCAGACAGCCAGTTTCTTTTCGGGTTTTGTTTAAATGGAAGGAGCTATATGTTCACACGAGCTCCTCAAGGTTTCACGGAAAGTCCTAGCATTTACAGTCAAGCACTTAAGAGACAACTAGACAACATTCACATGCCAACAGACACTGCCCTGCTCCAGTATGTCGATGATCTACTGATCACAGCCCGTTCTGAACGTACTTGCGAGCGAGCATCACTTACAGTCTTGTATTTTCTTGCCGAGATGGGGCACAAGGTGTCCCCTTCGAAGCTTCAATTCTGTGTCCAGCAAGTGATCTACTTAGGCCACTTGCTGTCCAGGTGGGGTAGGCAGTTGACACCAGACCGTATCCAGTTAATAGCGAGTCTTCCTCAGCCCAAGACACAGAAGGAGGTACGTGCTTTTATCGGCCTTACTTCTTACTGCAGACAATGGATTCCTCAGTATGCATTTCTAGCTAAACCACTGATACAGTTAACGACACAGGAGGCAGCCCTATCGACTGTCCTCCCTTGGACATCTGAACATACACTTAGTTTCAATGAGTTGAAGAAAGCTCTATGCCAAGCTCCAGTTTTAGCTACACCGAACTACAGTAAGCCTTTTACACTTTTCGTCACAGAACGCGAAGGTACAGCATTATCTGTTCTCACACAAGATCAAGCAGGACAATACAAGCCCTGTGCTTATTTTTCGAGCACACTAGATCCTGTAGCCCAGGCTCTGCCTGCGTGCCTCAAGTCAGTTGCAGCCACAGCACTAGCTATCAGACAAAGTGATTCTATAGTATTAGGACATTCCTTGACAGTACAAGTTCCACACTCCGTGGAAGTTCTTTTAAATCGAACACAGACTCAGCACTTGACAATTGCACGTTTAACAGGTTATGAACTGACACTGTTCCAGCCACACATAGAAATCAGACGCTGCAACGTTCTAAATCCTGCTACACTATTACCGTCAGTTAATTCGAATCCTGCCACACACGACTGTGTGGAAGTAGTTAATATTATGACAAAGCCAAGACAAGATCTGACAGATATTCCATTACCAGATCCCGACCTGACACTTTATGTGGATGGTTCATGTATGAGAACAAGTACAGGAGAACTAGTAGCCGCGTATGCAGTGACTACTGACACTGACGTTATAGAAACACACCGTATGGACACCCTGTCTGCTCAAGCAGCAGAGCTAGTTGCTCTGACACAAGCCTGCATACACGCCAAGAACCTGAAAGTTAATGTTTACACAGATTCACGCTACGCATTCGGAGTTGTACACGACTTTGGAGTGCTCTGGCAGGAGAGAGGTTTCATGACTTCTCATGGAACCAAGATTCAGCATGGTCTCCTTATTCAAGCTCTGATAGATGCCATACATTTACCGACATCTATTGCTATCATGAAGTGCAAAGCACATACGAAAGTTACTGACATTATTTCTCAAGGTAATGATCTAGCAGATCGCACAGCCAAGCTTACAGCACAGACTCCAGACATTCCAGTTAATCCGACACAGACATATACTCCAGATCCGACTACATGTATGACAGTTAAGGACCCTACTCAAGATGTCATAGATATTCAGTTACATGCTACTCCCGAAGAAATCAATAAATGGTCCGAACAAGGAGGGGTCCAGACAGATCAGGGATGGGTAACGAAGGGAAAAGCCACATGGTTTCTACCCGACTCTATGGTTCAAGTCATTATCAATACCGCACATAGTCCAGCACATTTAGGAGAAAAAGCTATGTTAGACAGTATCCAGAACATTTGGTTCAATAAGCATTTACGAGCTGCAGCCAAGCAGAAAGTCCGTACCTGTATGATATGTTGCCAGTTCAATCCAGGTAAAAGTGTCCCGGTGGAACAAGGTGGATTCCAGCCTCCTGACCACCCTTTTGAAGTCCTCCAGATGGATTATATTCAGATGGAGCGATGTCGAGGTTTCAAGTATGTCCTTGTAGTTGTATGCGCTTTGTCCAGGTGGACAGAGGCATATCCAGTTCCAGATTACACAGCCGCGACCACTGCCAAGCAGTTGGTTCGTGAATTCTTCCCCCGTTATGGACTCCCTAGGGTCGTATATTCTGATAACGGCCAGCCATTCTCATCTGAGCTTATGAAACACATCTCCCTTTTGTTAGGGTACCAGTGGAAGTTCCATTGTGTACGCCATCCTGAAGCAGCCGGTCTCGTAGAGAGACATAACCAGACCCTGAAAATCCGCATTGCCAAAATATGTAAAGAGAAAGGTGTGGACTGGTTAGTTGCTCTGCCAGTCGCTCTGTTTTATACGCGCATGGTCGCACATTCCAGATCAGGTCTGTCCCCGTACGAGGTCGTATTCGGCCGCCCCCCTAATATGTGGGGTACACCTAGACCCCGAAGTATTACCGATGTTTCAAGTAATATGCTGACAGATTACCTAGCTTCCTTGATGTCTGCCCTACACTCTTGTCGTTCACAGGTTTCTGCCGCATTTCCAGACAATACCGAGGTGGCACCGCATGACATCGTTCCCGGAAGTTTGGTCCTTGTGAGGAACTTTGATCGTTCAAGTCCGCTGGAGCCTCGCTGGAAGGAGCCAAAACAGGTCCTCCTGGCCACCCGTACTGCCGTCAAGCTGGAAGGCAGGAAGGGCTGGGTCCACCTGTCTCATGTGAAAAAGTTTTATGGATTAAAGACTGTTTCCAAGAACATTTCCGAGGATTATAAAGACTGCCAAAGTACTATTCTTAAGGACTGTCCCGCAAAAGACAATGATACAAATCCCTCCCTGTTAGAGAAAACTCCGCAGCAGGAGTATAAGCTAAAATTAAGGTCTAGTAAAATAAGTCAGCCAGTTTGATTGTCTAAGTCCTCCCCTAGGTGAAACGGTTAGACCGGTTTCTGACATGTATATAATAGACCCCCATAGTGAGAGAGTTAGTCAAAACTCAATCCGATGTATCGTTTTTCTAAGTTTCATATTGTTTTTCAGCCTCATGATTACCTGCACAGGTTATGCATTTTATTTGTGTTTTCCAGTTTCTCATGTAAATAAGTCTTCTATTGCTACAGTAGAGCACACGTTTAGTGATCTGCCTCCTCATGAACTCTCTTATCGTCTTGCTATGCGTAATAATTCCTTTATCCGCATGTTACATTATTCACACCAGACCAGCAATGCCACTAATTGTTGGGTGTGTGGTCGACTCCCCCCTTTCCAGACACCGAAGGGAGTTCTGCCACTCTTTCCTTATCCATTCTCACATAATGGTTCGTGTGGAGCATGGTCCACGTTAACGTCATCCTCAACAGATATGTCTTTTCTTAACAGTACATGTTTTCCAGACAAGCAAGGTCTTCCCCACAGAACAGGGTTAGATCTAGAAAATGAAGTTTATAATTTAGGTAATTATTCTTCGAATTTCATGGTCCTAAATGTTCAGTCTGATACTACTCCAGACTTACCTGCTATGTCAGTATTACCAGTCAAAGGCGAATTATGTGTCCGAAAGAATGGTTCCGTACATGTAGGCCATAGTGATTGTACTACTATTGTCAAGTATAGTGACAGTGGGAAATCTATTTTCAAAGCTTCACGTCATTCTTATTTTGTTTGTGGTCAGACCGCATATGTTCGTCTGCCCCTCGATTGGGAGGGAACCTGTTACATTGCCTTCCTACTGCCACCAGTTTTTCTA
Organism: Lissotriton helveticus; assembly: GCF_964261635.1. NCBI lineage: Eukaryota > Metazoa > Chordata > Amphibia > Caudata > Salamandridae > Lissotriton > Lissotriton helveticus. Next base: position 2,070,610,776 of record NC_136059.1, on the reverse strand, counting down.
GCCCCACCTGAATTCCATAGGAATTCCCACCTAGTACATATCAGACACAAGAGAGACCTCCCGATTGTCGATTATACTGAAACTGCTCTAGAACAATATATAGATATCAATAAAGGTGTCTTCCCTTATTTAGGTACTGTTGTGAATAGTAAACTGATACGTAGATTAACCAGAACACTCGAAGCAGTAGTGATTGAGACTACCTCTGCTCTAGGTAATTTAACCGAGGAGCAATCCTTTATGAGAATTGTCGTGCTCCAGAATCGTCTCGTCCTTGACGTCATACTGGCCGATAGGGGCGGGGCATGTAGAGTCATCGGATCTAGTTGCTGCATTTTCATTCCTAATAACGCGCCGTCTGTTTATTCAGCTATAACCAGACTCCATAAAATTGCCCATATGTTACACCAAGATCCAGGCACCTGGACATGGTCCGGTTGGTTCTGGAATATGATTTCCGCCTGGGGATGGAAAGTATTGTCCTTTCTAGGTATTGCAGTAGCGATCATATTCAGTTGCTGCCTCTGTATACAATGTGGCCCTGCGATTTGTGGCATTTGTGCTACCTCTTGTATTCCTAGTCCCAAGTCCCGTTCTAAATCCCGTTCCAAGAAAATTCGAGACGAGCAAATGATACTGTACGAAATGATAGATGGTATCATGAATATTGATGTTTCCTGATGGAAACGTAGTGACAAGGAGGGAATGTGGAAAAGTAAATTTTGCCATGTTCTGTGTCCCTACGTGTTCCCCATCTTATGTTATGTGTGCATGATTAATATGCATATGTATTCCCCATGTTTGATTAAAGACGCAATTACAGTTGTGTCCATCTCTAGTATGCCAGTTTCCAGTTCTCGTGAAAGCTACGAGTATTAGGCCTATGTAAAGTTACGTTGCCACGTTTCTCAGTGTGCACGTTATTTCATTGTAAAGTCCCCGTTTCTAGGCCTCAAAAGGGCCCGGACACCAGATTCAGCTCCTGTCTCCTGAGCCCTCGCTGAGGAGCGATACAGCCCCCACCTGTATCCTCGACCCTTCACTTACTTCCTGCCTCACAGTGCCCGGTTCAGCCTGGCTCTGCCTACGAGTCTACCAAGAGTATGTTATGATTCTAGTTATCAGTTCAGCCCTCCTTCTCTGCATTCCTAAGTTACTGAATCGCATCAATAGTTTCCGTCATCGTCTAGCCTTTACGTCTCCATGTAAGAGAAATACTGTATTAATGGTCATTTAATATTCCTCAACACGCACTACATGTAGAATAATGCATGCTCCAGTCTTAGAGTCTGTTAGCCTCTCCCCTCCTGACTTTTAGTTTATATCAACATGTCCTCTAAACATTAGATACTAGATAAGGTTTAGGTACATGTCGCCCTGACTCTCCAGACTTCAGTCTCTGCTCCTAGCACAGAGTTCATAGCCCCCAGCTTCTCCTAGTAACACGTCATTGTCAGTTTGCGCGCACCATTAGGTTAGAGGTCCCGGCTCCTTAGGTAGCCCCCTCCATGTTTCCGCCCCATTTATGACATATTCTGTTATGTTTACATCACATGTCTATGTATACGCCTCCTGTTACCCCACTTTCACCCTTATCTTTCGCGACTGCTATTGACCACACCCACTGCTCCGCCTATTGTATGTATTGTAATGCAACTGTTTTAGTATATATGCTTGTGTACTGTTATTAAAGTTAGCGCGCTCATCCCAGATCCAGCCCCGGCAGCTGCCGGGCTCTGCCATCCTATACCTGTGCAGGTTGTCCTGTTCCTGTCCTTTATGCTGTATTAAACCTGCAAACTCCTACTACCTCGAATCTTGACTCTTATTTATTGAGCTATCTGTTATTGCTATGTCCAGTCAAACCTAGATCCGGTATTATTTATTTATATACCACAACCTTCACGACTTTTATCTGGCTAAGTTTTACACAGGTTGAATCTGTTATTTATTGAGTAGGCATTTTCGGCATTTTTTGATAGGGATCATATTTGTATTATTTACAGACTGCCCCTGATGAAGGATTTGATCCGAAATGCATTGGGTGATGTTAAAGATGGATTGAATATTTTGTATCTGGAATGATACTTGGATCAATGATTTAATTTGATTCTATGAATTGACAAACATGTGATGAACAACATGAAATAAATATTCGTGATAATGAAGGATATCACTAAATGAACTAAACTCATCGGATTATTTTGTTTAAAACGCTTTGTTCGTTTTTTGAGGTTGTGCCTGGAGAGCTGACACTCACACTGGGTGTCGCGGACCTTCTATTGAATACAACACTCCTATCAGGGAGTGATATCTCTAGTGCACGCCACAAACTTGCAATTGAATCATTAGCGGTGTGTGTAACCCTAATAACATTTTTGCATTCATTGACCCTGACTGGGTTACTGCACCCCCGACTCAACAATGGCTTATGATGACATCACTGCACTTACTGATTTAAAAGCCGATACTTTTGCATTCAACGCCGAAGACATTGATAAGATTTATGCTTTAATACCTGAAGTGTCTACTCATGCCACTATTTCAAGAAACAAAGAAAGTTGTGTAAAACAGTTGCTATATCTTACAAAAAAAGAGATCAGCCAAAGGCTTCACGCCAGCACTTTAATTCGCTATCACCGCGCTCAACGCATTCCGAGGGGTCTCCGAATCCCGCTGAAACCACTACTATGCAGAAACAGCTCCAAATTTGTGGATAGATGGTACGCCATCCTTAATAAATGTTCGCTTGACTTGATATTGCTAATAGTAGACGAGATCTCTAGAGCTTTGGAAGATTTAAACAAAGACATTGAACAAAACAAAAAAGAGTTATCGGACATGTTGTCCAAGGATGAATGGTCCAAGATATTGGAGGACATCACCATACAACTCGACAAGCACACACGCGAAATTAATGAACGTAAGATACGCAAGTATCGACGAGATACTATTGATTACAAGCTGGGGGAGGTGTACTCCTGGGCCGAAGTCTACGCCAGGAGACGCCAGAACAAACCACAAAAGACCAACACTGACACCGACACATCCTCTTCTGATGGGGACACACGTACTACCATCAGAAACATTAGCTCACAACAAGCATCAACCAGCGCCCAGCAGACATCCACAAGTACTGAATCATCTAATCTCACTACGGTTCCTTTTTTAGAGGAAGGTGTAGGAGAAAAAGACGACCCCGGAGGAGCAAAGCAAAAAGAAAAGGAGAGAGAGAAAGAAACAGAACGAGACACCAGGAGCTCAACTCTCAAGAAAACAACGGAGAAACCAAGGAAGAAAGTAACCTAATAATCAATATTTCTTCCTATATCTGACAAAACAGGAAGAGTTGGTACTACAAAAAGGAACGACATTTGTCCCCACCAGTCATACCAACGAGTTAGAGTTGGAGATAAGTTTATTTAAATTCATGCGTAACTTACGTTTAAGACATTTTTTTGAGAACATCATATCAGACACCAGCGATGTGCAACCTGACCAACTTCAAGGCTTACGCACCAGGAGTACTTTCATGGCCCCTGTTAGCCTTAAATCTTTTGACATTTTTGAAAATTTAGTAACAAATGACATTGCAGGATTCAATTACAAACGGAACAACAAACATAATAATATGACCAACAAAGAATTTGCCATTCTCAACAATCTTGCCAACAAGGTTAAAATTACCTATCAGTCTGCAGATAAAGGGGGAGCCCTTGTACTGATGGATACCGATTTCTATCGTTCGAAAGTTAAAGAACATATTTCCGACACAAACACCTATTGTGCCATACAATATAACCCTACTGGCCAATTCACAGAAGTACTATTGAATATCTTATCCACAGCTCATGAAGACGGCATTATCAATCAAAAAACTGTAAAATTTTTGACTCCGGACAATCCGAGAACACCCAGCATGTATATGCTACCCAAGGTGCACAAGAGTTTGACTCAACCTCCTTTCAGGCCTATTGTCTCCACTAGAGGGAGCATTCATGAAGCTACAGGCAAGTTTATTGACAGATATCTACAACCACTCATTCAATCTTCACGCACATACGTGAAAGACACCACAGATTTTTTGCACAAAATTGGTGATATCTTTTTTTCAGAACAAGACTCTATCTGGTTGTGTTCCATAGATGTAAAATCTTTATACACCAGCATACCACATGATCTCGGGATGGAAGCCATTGAGAACATTTTGGTACATTCTGACTTAGACCTGCAATTTCAAATTTTCATCATGCAATTGATGTATTTCACCTTATATCAGAGTTATTTTTCATGGGAGGACCAGTGCTACGTACAGTTGTCCGGTACTTCCATGGGCAATTGTGCCGCACCGGTCTTTGCAAATGCCTTCATGAAGTATTTTGAGGAGAACCAAATCTTGAACCGACATCCTTGGGACTCACATGCCATTATCTTCTTAAGATACATCGATGACATTTTTGTTCTATGGCAAGGAGACATGGTCTCTTTACAGACAGCCTTAACTCAATTGAACCTCATTAATGATCGAATTCAATTTACGTACGAGTACAGTCAAGAATCTATCACCTTTTTGGATGTTAAGATCAGTCAAATCGGGAATCATCTTGAAACCAATTTATTCAGGAAATCAACAGACAAAAATAATACGTTGAATTATAAGTCTTTCCACCAGATGGCTTTGAAAAATCACTTACCATACTCCCAGCTCCTACGAGTGAAAAGGATAGTTTCAGAATCTAATAAATTCCAGGAACAAGCCAATGACATGATCAATCGCTTTGAAGAAAGAGGCTATCCGAAGACAATCTTACAAAATGCCAAAGATCGTTGTGATAAGCTTGATCGACATGAGGCACTACATTGCACGAAGAAGAATACCACGAAAAGACCTGTGGTTGTTTCAAAATACTCAGTACTTTCTAGAGCGTATAAAACATCCATCTTGAAACATTGGCCTATCATAAGCTGGGAAGCAGATTTCAAACAGATCTTTGATGAACAACCTCTCTTTGCGTATTCTAGAGGGAAAAATTTGAAAGAAATCATCACCAGACCCAACCCATCTATCTCTGCTGTTTATAAGGGCAACCAACCATGCCACAATTGCAATAATTGCAACAATTTGATCAAGGGATCAACCATGAAACATCCTATGAAAGGGACAAATATAAAATTCAAGTTTAATGCTACATGCGACACTGAAAATGCAATTTACATCATAAAATGCCCTTGTGGTTTGATTTATACTGGTAAAACCTCACGCAAATTGAAAACGAGAATCAATGAACACAAAAGTAACATTCGTACTGAAAATACCAAATCTAATATAGCAATGCATTTCAAAGACAACAGACATAATATCAGTCAGTTAAGATTTGCTGCTGTTGAAGTAGTGGAAAAGCGGGAGGGGAGAGACAATAATAATTTCCTCCTGCAACGTGAAAACCACTGGATTAAATTTCTGCAATCTGCCAAACCTCATGGGTTAAATGATCGGATGGACTGCTCTTGTTATTTATAATTACATATGTTACATTATTTTTTGTCAAACCCGCACATTCGTTATATATATTCGCTTTATTCTGATGTTATTGTTTTATTCGTTTTCTTTTTCATTAATTGGTGACTCGTTATTCACGAGGTTGTCTGTTTACTTGCACACTCTAAATCAATATCTTTTTTCACTTTACACACAGCACACCATTCAAATATGGCCGCCGTCTTCTGTCCGCTTTCTATGCACACGCTCTCTTTAACTTTGAAAACACACACGCGGCATTTACTAATCTTCAATCGTAGCGCAGGACGCACGATGTTGTGGGGTTTCCCTACGCCAAACCTTTGGTGAGTCTCTTCTTTAATATAGGCACGCGTTTTCTTTTCACCGTAGTTCATGCACTGGGACAATTTAGGTTTTAAGCACGTCGAGTTTTCTTGGTTTTTAAATGCATGTTACTATCCTTGCAGCTGGGTTCCCTCACTGAGTCTTCGTTACCGAACTTTTTTTCTTTCACGGGTTCACCCTTGAAATACACAATAATGCACTTTCTGTTGCTATCATAATGAAACCGTTTAGCTTTTCACTTTATTTTCCCTCCCATCTGGTTCCGGTGACCTTCACGACTTTTATCTGGCTAAGTTTTACACAGGTTGAATCTGTTATTTATTGAGTAGGCATTTTCGGCATTTTTTGATAAGGATCATATTTGTATTATTTACAGACTCCCCCTGATGAAGGATTTGATCCGAAATGCATTGGGTGATGTTAAAGATGGATTGAATATTTTGTATCTGGAATGATACTTGGATCAATGATTTAATTTGATTCTATGAATTGACAAACATGTGATGAACAACATGAAATAAATATTCGTGATAATGAAGGATATCACTAAATGAACTAAACTCATCGGATTATTTTGTTTAAAACGCTTTGTTCGTTTTTTGAGGTTGTGCCTGAAGAGCTGACACTCACACTGGGTGTCGCGGACCTTCTATTGAATACAACACTCCTATCAGGGAGTGATATCTCTAGTGCACGCCACAAACTTGCAATTGAATCATTAGCGGTGTGCGTAACCCTAATAACATTTTTGCATTCATTGACCCTGACTGGGTTACTGCACCCCCGACTCGACAATGGCTTATGATGACATCACTGCACTTACTGATTTAAAAGCCGATACTTTTGCATTCAACGCCGAAGACATTGATAAGATTTATGCTTTAATACCTGAAGTGTCTACTCATGCCACTATTTCAAGAAACAAAGAAAGTTGTGTAAAACAGTTGCTATATCTTACAAAAAAAGAGATCAGCCAAAGGCTTCACGCCAGCACTTTAATTCGCTATCACCGCGCTCAACGCATTCCGAGGGGTCTCCGAATCCCGCTGAAACCACTACTATGCAGAAACAGCTCCAAATTTGTGGATAGATGGTACGCCATCCTTAATAAATGTTCGCTTGACTTGATATTGCTAATAGTAGACGAGATCTCTAGAGCTTTGGAAGATTTAAACAAAGACATTGAACAAAACAAAAAAGAGTTATCGGACATGTTGTCCAAGGATGAATGGTCCAAGATATTGGAGGACATCACCATACAACTCGACAAGCAAACACGCGAAATTAATGAACATAAGATACGCAAGTATCGACGAGATACTATTGATTACAAGCTGGGGGAGGTGTACTCCTGGGCCGAAGTCTACGCCAGGAGACGCCAGAACAAACCACAAAAGACCAACACTGACACCGACACATCCTCTTCTGATGGGGACACACGTACTACCATCAGAAACATTAGCTCACAACAAGCATCAACCAGCGCCCAGCAGACATCCACAAGTACTGAATCATCTAATCTCACTACGGTTCCTTTTTTAGAGGAAGGTGTAGGAGAAAAAGACGACCCCGGAAGAGCAAAGCAAAAAGAAAAGGAGAGAGAGAAAGAAACAGAACGAGACACCAGGAGCTCAACTCTCAAGAAAACAACGGAGAAACCAAGGAAGAAAGTAACCTAATAATCAATATTTCTTCCTATACTCTGACAAAACAGGAAGAGTTGGTACTACAAAAAGGAACGACATTTGTCCCCACCTGTCATACCAACGAGTTAGAGTTGGAGATAAGTTTATTTAAATGCATGCGTAACTTACGTTTAAGACATTTTTTTGAGAACATCATATCAGACACCAGGGATGTGCAACCTGACCAACTTCAAGGCTTACGCACCAGGAGTACTTTCATGGCCCCTGTTAGCCTTAAATCTTTTGACATTTTTGAAAATTTAGTAACAAATGACATTGCAGGATTCAATTACAAACGGAACAACAAACATAATAATATGACCAACAAAGAATTTGCCATTCTCAACAATCTTGCCAACAAGGTTGAAATTACCTATCAGTCTGCAGATAAAGGTGGAGCCCTTGTACTGATGGATACCGATTTCTATCGTTCGAAAGTTAAAGAACATCTTTCTGACACAAACACCTATTGTGCCATACAATATAACCCTACTGGCCAATTCACAGAAGTACTATTGAATATCTTATCCACAGCTCATGAAGACGGCATTATCAATCAAAAAACTGTAAATTTTTTGACTCCGGACAATCCGAGAACACCCAGCATGTATATGCTACCCAAGGTGCACAAGAGTTTGACTCAACCTCCTTTCAGGCCTATTGTCTCCACTAGAGGGAGCATTCATGAAGCTACAGGCAAGTTTATTGACAGATATCTACAACCACTCATTCAATCTTCACGCACATACGTGAAAGACACCACAGATTTTTTGCACAAAATTGGTGATATCTTTTTTTCAGAAGAAGACTCTATCTGGTTGTGTTCCATAGATGTAAAATCTTTATACACCAGCATACCACATGATCTCGGGATGGAAGCCATTGAGAACATTTTGGTACATTCTGACTTAGACCTGCAATTTCAAATTTTCATCATGCAATTGATGTATTTCACCTTATATCAGAGTTATTTTTCATGGGAGGACCAGTGCTACGTACAGTTGTCCGGTACTTCCATGGGCAATTGTGCCGCACCGGTCTATGCAAATGCCTTCATGAAGTATTTTGAGGAGAACCAAATCTTGAACCAACATCCTTGGGACTCGCATGCCATTATCTTCTTAAGATACATCGATGACATTTTTGTTCTATGGCAAGGAGACATGGTCTCTTTACAGACAGTCTTAACTCAATTGAACATCATTAATGATCGAATTCAATTTACGTACGAGTACAGTCAAGAATCTATCACCTTTTTGGATGTTAAGATCCGTCGAATCGGGAATCATCTTGAAACCAATTTATTCAGGAAATCAACAGACAAAAATAATACGTTGAATTATAAGTCTTTCCACCAGATGGCTTTGAAAAATCACTTACCATACTCCCAGCTCCTACGAGTGAAAAGGATAGTTTCAGAATCTAATAAATTCCAGGAACAAGCCAATGACATGATCAATCGCTTTGAAGAAAAAGGCTATCCGAAGACAATCTTACAAAATGCCAAAGATCGTTGTGATAAGCTTGATCGACATGAGGCACTACATTGCACGAAGAAGAATACCACGAAAAGACCTGTGGTTGTTTCAAAATACTCAGTACTTTCTAGAGCGTATAAAACATCCATCTTGAAACATTGGCCTATCATAAGCAGGGAAGCAGATTTCAAACAGATCTTTGATGAACAACCTCTCTTTGCGTATTCTAGAGGGAAAAATTTGAAAGAAATCATCACCAGACCCAACCCATCTATCTCTGCTGTTTATAAGGGCAACCAACCATGCCACAATTGCAATAATTGCAACAATTTGATCAAGGGATCAACCATGAAACATCCTATGAAAGGGACAAATATAAAATTCAAGTTTAATGCTACATGCGACACTGAAAATGCAATTTACATCATAAAATGCCCTTGTGGTTTGATTTATACTGGTAAAACCTCACGCAAATTGAAAACGAGAATCAATGAACACAAAAGTAACATTCGTACTGAAAATACCAAATCTAATATAGCAATGCATTTCAAAGACAACAGACATAATATCAGTCAGTTAAGATTTGCTGCTGTTGAAGTAGTGGAAAAGCGGGAGGGGAGAGACAATAATAATTTCCTCCTGCAACGTGAAAACCACTGGATTCAATTTCTGCAATCTGCCAAACCTCATGGGTTAAATGATTGGATGGACTTCTCTTGTTATTTATAATTACATATGTTACATTATTTTTTTATCAAACCCGCACATTCGTTATATATATTCGCTTTATTCTGATGTTATTGTTTTATTCGTTTTCTTTTTCATTAATTGGTGACTCGTTATTCACGAGGTTGTCTGTTTACTTGCACACTCTAAATCAATATCTTTTTTCACTTTACACACAGCACACCATTCAAATACGGCCGCCGTCTTCTGTCCGCTTTCTATGCACACGCTCTCTTTAACTTTGAAAACACACACGCGGCATTTACTAATCTTCAATCGTAGCGCAGGACGCACGATGTTGTGGGGTTTCCCTACGCCAAACCTTTGGTGAGTCTCTTCTTTAATATAGGAACGCGTTTTCTTTTCACAGTAGTTCATGCACTGGGACAATTTAGGTTTTAAGCACGTCGAGTTTTCTTGGTTTTTAAATGCATGTTTCTATCCTTGCAGCTGGGTTCCCTCACTGAGTCTTCGTTACCGAACTTTTTTTCTTTCACGGGTTCACCCTTGAAATACACAATAATGCACTTTCTGTTGCTATCATAATGAAACCGTTTAGCTTTTCACTTTATTTTCCCTCCCATCTGGTTCCGGTGACCTTCACGACTTTTATCTGGCTACGTTTTACACAGGTTGAATCTGTTATTTATTGAGTAGGCATTTTCGGCATTTTTTGATAAGGATCATATTTGTATTATTTACAGACTGCCCCTGATGAAGGATTTGATCCGAAATGCATTGGGTGATGTTAAAGATGGATTGAATATTTTGTATCTGGAATGATACTTGGATCAATGATTTAATTTGATTCTATGAATTGACAAACATGTGATGAACAACATGAAATAAATATTCGTGATAATGAAGGATATCACTAAATGAACTAAACTCATCGGATTATTTTGTTTAAAACGCTTTGTTCGTTTTTTGAGGTTGTGCCTGGAGAGCTGACACTCACACTGGGTGTCGCGGACCTTCTATTGAATACAACACTCCTATCAGGGAGTGATATCTCTAGTGCACGCCACAAACTTGCAATTGAATCATTAGCGGTGTGCGTAACCCTAATAAAATTTTTGCATTCATTGACCCTGACTGGGTTACTGCACCCCCGACTCAAATATGGCTTATGATGACATCACTGCACTTACTGATTTAAAAGCCGATACTTTTGCATTCAACGCCGAAGACATTGATAAGATTTATGCTTTAATACCTGAAGTGTCTACTCATGCCACTATTTCAAGAAACAAAGAAAGTTGTGTAAAACAGTTGCTATATCTTACAAAAAAAGAGATCAGCCAAATGCTTCACGCCAGCACTTTAATTCGCTATCACCGCGCTCAACGCATTCCGAGGGGTCTCCGAATCCCGCTGAAACCACTACTATGCAGAAACAGCTCCAAATTTGTGGATAGATGGTACGCCATCCTTAATAAATGTTCGCTTGACTTGATATTGCTAATAGTAGACGAGATCTCTAGAGCTTTGGAAGATTTAAACAAAGACATTGAACAAAACAAAAAAGAGTTATCGGACATGTTGTCCAAGGATGAATGGTCCAAGATATTGGAGGACATCACCATACAACTCGACAAGCACACACGCGAAATTAATGAACGTAAGATACGCAAGTATCGACGAGATACTATTGATTACAAGCTGGGGGAGGTGTACTCCTGGGCCGAAGTCTGCGCCAGGAGACGCCAGAACAAACCACAAAAGACCAACACTGACACCGACACATCCTCTTCTGATGGGGACACACGTACTACCATCAGAAACATTAGCTCACAACAAGCATCAACCAGCGCCCAGCAGACATCCACAAGTACTGAATCATCTAATCTCACTACGGTTCCTTTTTTAGAGGAAGGTGTAGGAGAAAAAGACGACCCCGGAAGAGCAAAGCAAAAAGAAAATTAGAGAGAGAAAGAAACAGAACGAGACACCAGGAGCTCAACTCTCAAGAAAACAACGGAGAAACCAAGGAAGAAAGTAACCTAATAATCAATATTTCTTCCTATACTCTGACAAAACAGGAAGAGTTGGTACTACAAAAAGGAACGACATTTGTCCCCACCAGTCATACCAACGAGTTAGAGTTGGAGATAAGTTTATTTAAATTCATGCGTAACTTACGTTTAAGACATTTTTTTGAGAACATCATATCAGACACCAGCGATGTGCAACCTGACCAACTTCAAGGCTTACGCACCAGGAGTACTTTCATGGCCCCTGTTAGCCTTAAATCTTTTGACATTTTTGAAAATTTAGTAACAAATGACATTGCAGGATTCAATTACAAACGGAACAACAAACATAATAATATGACCAACAAAGAATTTGCCATTCTCAACAATCTTGCCAACAAGGTTGAAATTACCTATCAGTCTGCAGATAAAGGGGGAGCCCTTGTACTGATGGATACCGGTTTCTATCGTTCGAAAGTTAAAGAACATCTTTCCGACACAAACACCTATTGTGCCATACAATATAACCCTACTGGCCAATTCACAGAAGTACTATTGAATATCTTATCCACAGCTCATGAAGACGGCATTATCAATCAAAAAACTGTAAAATTTTTGACTCCGGACAATCCGAGAACACCCAGCATGTATATGCTACCCAAGGTGCACAAGAGTTTGACTCAACCTCCTTTCAGGCCTATTGTCTCCACTAGAGGGAGCATTCATGAAGCTACAGGCAAGTTTATTGACAGATATCTACAACCACTCATTCAATCTTCACGCACATACGTGAAAGACACCACAGATTTTTTGCACAAAATTGGTGATATCTTTTTTTCAGAAGAAGACTCTATCTGGTTGTGTTCCATAGATGTAAAATCTTTATACACCAGCATACCACATGATCTCGGGATGGAAGCCATTGAGAACATTTTGGTACATTCTGACTTAGACCTGCAATTTCAAATTTTCATCATGCAATTGATGTATTTCACCTTATATCAGAGTTATTTTTCATGGGAGGACCAGTGCTACGTACAGTTGTCCGGTACTTCCATGGGCAATTGTGCCGCACCGGTCTATGCAAATGCCTTCATGAAGTATTTTGAGGAGAACCAAATCTTGAACCGAAATCCTGGGGACTCACATGCCATTATCTTCTTAAGATACATCGATGACATTTTTGTTCTATGGCAAAGAGACATGGTCTCTTTACAGACAGCCTTAACTCAATTGAACCTCATTAATGATCGAATTCAATTTACGTACGAGTACAGTCAAGAATCTATCACCTTTTTGGATGTTAAGATCAGTCGAATCGGGAATCATCTTGAAACCAATTTATTCAGGAAATCAACAGACAAAAATAATACGTTGCATTATAAGTCTTTCCACCAGATGGCATTGAAAAATCACTTACCATACTCCCAGCTCCTACGAGTGAAAAGGATAGTTTCAGAATCTAATAAATTCCAGGAACAAGCCAATGACATGATCAATCGCTTTGAAGAAAGAGGCTATCCGAAGACAATCTTACAAAATGCCAAAGATCGTTGTGATAAGCTTGATGGACATGAGGCACTACATTGCACGAAGAAGAATACCACGAAAAGACCTGTGGTTGTTTCAAAATACTCAGTACTTTCTAGAGCGTATAAAACATCCATCTTGACACATTGGCCTATCATAAGCAGGGAAGCAGATTTCAAACAGATCTTTGATGAACAACCTCTCTTTGCGTATTCTAGAGGGAAAAATTTGAAAGAAATCATCACCAGACCCAACCCATCTATCTCTGCTGTGTATAAGGGCAACCAACCATGCCACAATTGCAATAATTGCAACAATTTGATCAAGGGATCAACCATGAAACATCCTATGAAAGGGACAAATATAAAATTCAAGTTTAATGCTACATGCGACACTGAAAATGCAATTTACATCATAAAATGCCCTTGTGGTTTGATTTATACTGGTAAAACCTCATGCAAATTGAAAACGAGAATCAATGAACACAAAAGTAACATTCGTACTGAAAATACCAAATCTAATATAGCAATGCATTTCAAAGACAACAGACATAATATCAGTCAGTTAAGATTTGCTGCTGTTGAAGTAGTGGAAAAGCGGGAGGGGAGAGACAATAATAATTTCCTCCTGCAACGTGAAAACCACTGGATTAAATTTCTGCAATCTGCCAAACCTCATGGGTTAAATGTTCGGATGGAATTCTCTTGTTATTTAAAATGACATATGTTACATTATTTTTTGTCAAACCCGCACATTTGTTATATATATTCGCTTTATTCTGATGTTATTGTTTTATTCGTTTTCTTTTTCATTAATTGGTGACTCGTTATTCACGAGGTTGTCTGTTTACTTGCACACTCTAAATCAATATCTTTTTTCACTTTACACACAGCACACCATTCAAATATGGCCGCCGTCTTCTGTCCGCTTTCTATACACAAGCTCTCTTTAACTTTGAACACACACGCGGCATTTACTAATCTTCAATCGTAGCGCAGGACGCACGATGTTGTGGGGTTTCCCTACGCCAAACCTTTGGTGAGTCTCTTCTTTAATATAGGCACGCGTTTTCTTTTCACAGTAGTTCATGCACTGGGACAATTTAGGTTTTAAGCACGTCGAGTTTTCTTGGTTTTTAAATGCATGTTTCTATCCTTGCAGCTGGGTTGCCTCACTGAGTCTTCGTTACCCAACTTTTTTTCTTTCACGGGTTCACCCTTGAAATACACAATAATGCACTTTCTGTTGCTATCATAATGAAACCGTTTAGCTTTTCACTTTATTTTCCCTCCCATCTGGTTCCGGTGACCTTCACGACTTTTATCTGGCTAAGTTTTACACAGGTTGAATCTGTTATTTATTGAGTAGGCATTTTCGGCATTTTTTGATAAGGATCATATTTGTATTATTTACAGACTGCCCCTGATGAAGGATTTGATCCGAAATGCATTGGGTGATGTTAAAGATGGATTGAATATTTTGTATCTGGAATGATACTTGGATCAATGATTTAATTTGATTCTATGAATTGACATACATATGATGAACAACATGAAATAAATATTCGTGATAATGAAGGATATCACTAAATGAACTAAACTCATCGGATTATTTTGTTTAAAACGCTTTATTCGTTTTTTGTGGTTGTGCCTGGAGAGCTGACACTCACACTGGGTGTCGCGGACCTTCTATTGAATACAACACTCCTATCAGGGAGTGATATCTCTAGTGCACGCCACAAACTTGCAATTGAATCATTAGCGGTGTGCGTAACCCTAATAACATTTTTGCATTCATTGACCCTGACTGGGTTACTGCACCCCCGACTCAACAATGGCTTATGATGACATCACTGCACTTACTGATTTAAAAGCCGATACTTTTGCATTCAACGCCGAAGACATTGATAAGATTTATGCTTTAATACCTGAAGTGTCTACTCATGCCACTATTTCAAGAAACAAAGAAAGTTGTGTAAAACAGTTGCTATATCTTACAAAAAAAGAGATCAGCCAAAGGCTTCACGCCAGCACTTTAATTCGCTATCACCGCGCTCAACGCATTCCGAGGGGTCTCCGAATCCCGCTGAAACCACTACTATGCAGAAACAGCTCCAAATTTGTGGATAGATGGCACGCCATCCTTAATAAATGTTCGCTTGACTTGATATTGCTAATAGTAGACGAGATCTCTAGAGCTTTGGAAGATTTAAACAAAGACATTGAACAAAACAAAAAAGAGTTATCGGACATGTTGTCCAAGGATGAATGGTCCAAGATATTGGAGGACATCACCATACAACTCGACAAGCACACACGCGAAATTAATGAACGTAAGATACGCAAGTATCGACGAGATACTATTGATTACAAGCTGGGGGAGGTGTACTCCTGGGCCGAAGTCTACGCCAGGAGACGCCAGAACAAACCACAAAAGACCAACACTGACACCGACACATCCTCTTCTGATGGGGACACACGTACTACCATCAGAAACATTAGCTCACAACAAGCATCAACCAGCGCCCAGCAGACATCCACAAGTACTGAATCATCTAATCTCACTACGGTTCCTTTTTTAGAGGAAGGTGTAGGAGAAAAAGACGACCCCGGAAGAGCAAAGCAAAAAGAAAAGGAGAGAGAGAAAGAAACAGAACGAGACACCAGGAGCTCAACTCTCAAGAAAACAACGGAGAAACCAAGGAAGAAAGTAACCTAATAATCAATATTTCTTCCTATACTCTGACAAAACAGGAAGAGTTGGTACTACAAAAAGGAACGACATTTGTCCCCACCAGTCATACCAACGAGTTAGAGTTGGAGATAAGTTTATTTAAATTCATGCGTAACTTACGTTTAATACATTTTTTTGAGAACATCATATCAGACACCAGCGATGTGCAACCTGACCAACTTCAAGGCTTACGCACCAGGAGTACTTTCATGGCCCCTGTTAGCCTTAAATCTTTTGACATTTTTGAAAATTTAGTAACAAATGACATTGCAGGATTCAATTACAAACGGAACAACAAACATAATAATATGACC
Organism: Lissotriton helveticus; assembly: GCF_964261635.1. NCBI lineage: Eukaryota > Metazoa > Chordata > Amphibia > Caudata > Salamandridae > Lissotriton > Lissotriton helveticus. The sequence continues at coordinate 2,070,594,492 of NC_136059.1, read as the reverse complement.
AACAAAGAATTTGCCATTCTCAACAATCTTGCCAACAAGGTTGAAATTACCTATCAGTCTGCAGATAAAGGGGGAGCCCTTGTACTGATGGATACCGATTTCTATCGTTCGAAAGTTAAAGAACATCTTTCCGACACAAACACCTATTGTGCCATACAATATAACCCTACTGGCCAATTCACAGAAGTACTATTGAATATCTTATCCACAGCTCATGAAGACGGCATTATCAATCAAAAAACTGTAAAATTTTTGACTCCGGACAATCCGAGAACACCCAGCATGTATATGCTACCCAAGGTGCACAAGAGTTTGACTCAACCTCCTTTCAGGCCTATTGTCTCCACCAGAGGGAGCATTCATGAAGCTACAGGCAAGTTTATTGACAGATATCTACAACCACTCATTCAATCTTCATGCACATACGTGAAAGACACCACAGATTTTTTGCACAAAATTGGTGATATCTTTTTTTCAGAACAAGACTCTATCTGGTTGTGTTCCATAGATGTAAAATCTTTATACACCAGCATACCACATGATCTCGGGATGGAAGCCATTGAGAACATTTTGGTACATTCTGACTTAGACCTGCAATTTCAAATTTTCATCATGCAATTGATGTATTTCACCTTATATCAGAGTTATTTTTCATGGGAGGACCAGTGCTACGTAAAGTTGTCCGGTACTTCCATGGGCAATTGTGCCGCACCGGTCTATGCAAATGCCTTCATGAAGTATTTTGAGGAGAACCAAATCTTGAACCGAAATCCTTGGGACTCACATGCCATTATCTTCTTGAATACATCGATGACATTTTTGTTCTATGGCAAAGAGACATGGTCTCTTTACAGACAGCCTTAACTCAATTGAACCTCATTAATGATCGAATTCAATTTACGTACGAGTACAGTCAAGAATCTATCACCTTTTTGGATGTTAAGATCAGTCGAATCGGGAATCATCTTGAAACCAATTTATTCAGGAAATCAACAGACAAAAATAATACGTTGCATTATAAGTCTTTCCACCAGATGGCTTTGAAAAATCACTTACCATACTCCCAGCTCCTACGAGTGAAAAGGATTGTTTCAGAATCTAATAAATTCCAGGAACAAGCCAATGAAATGATCAATCGCTTTGAAGAAAGAGGCTATCCGAAGACAATCTTACAAAATGCCAAAGATCGTTGTGATAAGCTTGATCGACATGAGGCACTACATTGCACGAAGAAGAATACCACGAAAAGACCTGTGGTTGTTTCAAAATACTCAGTACTTTCTAGAGCGTGTAAAACATCCATCTTGAAACATTGGCCTATCATAAGCAGGGAAGCAGATTTCAAACAGATCTTTGATGAACAACCTCTCTTTGCGTATTCTACAGGGAAACATTTGAAAGAAATCATCACCAGACCCAACCCATCTATCTTTGCTGTTTATAAGGGCAACCAACCATGCCACAATTGCAATAATTGCAACAATTTGATCAAGGGATCAACCATGAAACATCCTATGAAAGGGGCAAATATAAAATTCAAGTTTAATGCTACATGCGACACTGAAAATGCAATTTACATCATAAAATGCCCTTGTGGTTTGATTTATACTGGTAAAACCTCACGCAAATTGAAAACGAGAATCAATGAACACAAAAGTAACATTCGTACTGAAAATACCAAATCTAATATAGCAATGCATTTCAAAGACAACAGACATAATATAAGTCAGTTAATATTTGCTGCTGTTGAAGTAGTGGAAAAGCGGGAGGGGAGAGACAATAATAATTTCCTCCTGCAACGTGAAAACCACTGGATCAAATTTCTGCAATCTGCCAAACCTCATGGGTTAAATGATCGGATGGAATTCTCTTGTTATTTATAATTACATATGTTACATTATTTTTTGTCAAACCCGCACATTCGTTATATATATTCGCTTTATTCTGATGTTATTGTTTTATTCGTTTTCTTTTTCATTAATTGGTGACTCGTTATTCACGAGGTTGTCTGTTTACTTGCACACTCTAAATCAATATCTTTTTTCACTTTACACACAGCACACCATTCAAATATGGCCACCGTCTTCTGTCCGCTTTCTATGCACACGCTCTCTTTAACTTTGAACACACACGCGGCATTTACTAATCTTCAATCGTAGCGCAGGACGCACGATGTTGTGGGGTTTCCCTACGCCAAACCTTTGGTGAGTCTCTTCTTTAATATAGGCACGCGTTTTCTTTTCACCGTAGTTCATGCACTGGGACAATTTAGGTTTTAAGCACGTCGAGTTTTCTTGGTTTTTAAATGCATGTTTCTATCCTTGCAGCTGGGTTGCCTCACTGAGTCTTCGTTACCGAACTTTTTTTCTTTCACGGGTTCACCCTTGAAATACACAATAATGCACTTTCTGTTGCTATCATAATGAAACCGTTTAGCTTTTCACTTTATTTTCCCTCCCATCTGGTTCCGGTGACCTTCACGACTTTTATCTGGCTAAGTTTTACACAGGTTGAATCTGTTATTTATTGAGTAGGCATTTTTGGCATTTTTTGATAAGGATCATATTTGTATTATTTACAGACTGCCCCTGATGAAGGATTTGATCCGAATTGCATTGGGTGATGTTAAAGATGGATTGAATATTTTGTATCTGGAATGATACTTGGATCAATGATTTAATTTGATGCTATGAATTGACAAACATGTGAAGAACAACATGAAATAAATATTTGTGATAATGAAGGATATCACTAAATGAACTAAACTCATCGGATTATTTTGTTTAAAACGCTTTGTTCGTTTTTTGAGGTTGTGCCTAGAGAGCTGACACTCACACTGGGTGTCGCGGACCTTCTGTAACATTGCAAGCCGACATTTTACCTTCTTCCATGCACCCATTGCAAGACGACATTTTACGAGTCATAATTACCTTACGGGTGCATAGAAGAAGGGCAGGAGGGTTCTTTAAAAGAGGTGAAGCCAAATACTCAGAGAGCCACTAAGGATGCAACTACCCAGGGACAGAGATGAATAGTCCAATCGGAGACTGGTATTAGAAGAGTAGGATGGCTATGCCTTGTACACAAACTCTATTTAAGTCTTATATTCTAGCTTCATAGCTGTTATGAAGGGAACAGAGATGTGATCTTGATGATTCCTCGTTTTACTTTTTTAGGCAATTCCCAGCGGGATTAATAGGAAGGTGGGAAGGGCTGGAAGTGGATTATGCTAGGAACAGGGTTTGAATCCCCATTCCTTCTCCTGTATTTCTCCAAACTCATGGGGGCCACGTGTCCCAGAAAGTGGTGATTGAAAGTCTGGTTGAGAACGGAAGGAAAAAAAAACCTGTGTTGACTTAAGAACCTATAAAGACCCTTGAAGGGAAAGATTACTTCTGAGACAAAGACATCCAAATGAAATTCAGCTGAGAATGTAAGGTGGTTACTTGGAGCAGTTTACAGTGCATGAGGGTTTTCTCTATTGAGAGATGAGAGATGATGCACTAAAGAACTAAAGGTATTAATTGCTTTTATTTGTGCTATGTTGCGCCTAGGCTGCGTTCCCTGGATGGTGCTTGGGAATTCCAATGCACCTACCCACTATTTTCTTATGCAAAACCAGATCTAGAAAGATTGCCATACCTGAATTTAAATACAAAAATAACATATTCTTGAGATCGGCGGAAAATTGGAGAAATGTTTCTCCTGACTTTTCAAAAATTGCACCTTGCAGCACACATCCAAGTATGAGATGTTTAAAAATGACCAAAGTATAGGATTTTGTACTGAAAGTGTAACCTTCCAGGACAAAGCTGATGATAGGCGGCACAGACACACCTTTGCACTATGGTGCAGTGTTGCCTATTTTTTGTAAGTACTCCCCTCAGTGGCAGAATTTTGATGTAGAAATGTTATTTAGAGAAAATGCTCACAGAATCATTTTAGTACAAAAACTTCTGAAATCTGACACGCTAAATTAGCAAACATCGCTAAATTTAAAAGTGATTGAAATTAGATGTTTGTCATCTTTCCCCAAGTTTTGTTACAAATCTCCTACACAGAGTGCACATTAAAACTATGGTAGGTTGTCATTACAGTAGTCAAAAAGCAATTGCAAAGTCAATAAGGAAGACTATTCTAAATGTCAATGTGTTTGTCAAATATTTTTGTATAAGTGAATGCAAGAATAAGTCTACCTGGATCCACATCAAATTAGGTATGGCACCTGTACCTCCAGGAAAATCTTAACATTGCAATGGTGAGTGCTAGCCCCCCCCCAAACATTTTAAACTGTTTATCACTGATCTGTTGCAAACCTTTGATGCCATCAACATTCACCCCCCAAGCTAGGTGACAAACAGATCAGTAACTTTTTATATGCCGCTGATCTTGTTTTATTCAGCTTCATGAGAGTGGGGCTGCAATGCCTGCTACATCAGCTATATTCCTGTACAACTGATGTCAACCTGGAGGTCAACCTGAGGAAAACAAATACAGAAACATTTGGCAGGAAAAGCTTTCAGGGAGAAGGCAGGTTCCACAATGGCATAAATATTACAGTTGGACCAATCCTATAAATACCTAGGGGTTCACATCGATGCAAGAGTCTCCTTTGCAAGACAATGGAATGAAGTTGAAGCAAAGGCCATGGCTTCCCAGGTGACTCCATCAAAATGATCAAAATTGCTACGAGGGCCAAGCCTCTCTCCCCTGCTGACAGTTATGAGGGCTAAAATCTCACCCACATTGTCCTAAAGCAGCAAATTACTACTGGGCAAAAATAGCAGCTTATTAAATAAACTTACCATTAGGATATACAAAACTGTCCAGCGCCTGTCCAAGTCCTCATTCGCTGCTGAGATCAGGCTGGAACTGGGCCTCTCATACCAGAGGGCAGTCAGTGCTGGTGCCTATCTCAACCTGTGCCACATACTACAGGCAGCTAGAGGCAGCTGCTCAGATGCATTTTTATGGGCCAAAATCTGCAATAGCAGCCCAAGTCAAGCGCATCATCAGTATCTTGAGGACTGTTAGAATCTTCTCGTTGTGAACAAACTTTGGGCAACCAACATGAGCCTCCATGCCTTTTAACTGGGTATTAATAAAAGTGTCCACCTCTGGTCATACCATTCTGACAGGGTGACCACAGCCAAACGCAAGCACACCTGGGCTGTTATTAACACCTACTAGCCAGCATCCCCCTCATCTTATGTTGTCTGCATGTACTCTTACCACCTGAAGGCAAGATTCATGCTCTTAGGCTGGGGATGTGAGCATTCTTAAAACATCTTGCCTGTTGGCATCGATCTCTGAATTGAACAATCTGCAAGGGCTATGGCCAGTGTGTGGAATATCTTGAACATGTTTTGTACCTCTGGTCCATACTGCTGCATGCGCGTACACCCAGATTAAGACGAGAATGGAACAATCTGGGCGTCCATTTGTTTTGATAGTCTATCATTGTCTCTTTTAATCAAGACAACACTACTTAAAATGTCCTACTGAAAAATGTATTTCCCTTCCACTCAAGAGTTAGTCGCTTAGGTATGTTACAAGTCAGTTGTGTTCTCACTCTCGGCATGCCATCAGCAGGTTCGGCTCAGCCCTAGATTATGGTGTCACTGTGAGTTTTCTCCTGATGGGGCCTTAGTGTGTCAAAATCATGATCCTAGATCCTTCGCTGTCTAAGAAACAGCACCCATCTTTACCTCTTTGGACCACGGTATAATCGCTAGCACTAGTGTACGTGTCCTCTGTCCTAAATTTTGTGAGTTAGCACCACTGTCATTGGTTGTCCCGTGCTACCCACAGGTGGTGACAGTGATTTCACTATTATGCAACCCGTTCAGACGGCACTCTCAATGGATAACTCTTCCTGCACGTAGTATGGCTGGCACTTACCAAACTTTGGAGCATATTCACAAGGAGGTATGACCTCATTAGTGGCCCTTTTCTGCCACTAATCTGGTGCTAATTATATCGCTTTTTTACCAAGCTGTCGCTAACAGCCGTTAGAGTATTTTTTTTTGCGAAAACTTCCATTGTAAAGAACGCTACTTCTGATAACGATAATTATATGCAGGTGAGGCATTCCGATGCAAAAACGGCTGCAAACCCCACTAGATATTCACAAGGGGATCCTTGAAGTTCTGAAGACCAAAAAAACTGTCTCTAACTGCAGTTAGAGCCAGTTACTTAAGACCAAATAGCTGGTCTTAAAAATGGGGATAACACTTGGGCCTCATCTCAGCTGGTTTTGGTGCTGGACAGCAATACAAGCAATGTTGCAGCGCTGCCCTGCGACAAACCTACAGGGCAGGAATGGACACTATCAATAAGATGCACATTCCTGGGCCCCAGTCATGAAAAGTGTTGCAGCGCTGCGACATGACAGCGTTGCAACACTACTCACTACATCCTTCTTGCGACAGCATGGATGCGCTGTATTCACTGGTCAGTAATCCATGACGCAGGTAATGACAGATTCGTCAGGAATCCTGACATATCTGTCTGGGCTAAAGTCATGCATTGCTGTAGTCGTGTCACTACCATGATGCATCTCCATCAATGCATGGGGCCAGCCTATCCCTGTGGCACTGCGTCACCCTCACACCTGCCATCAGGCAGGCGGAAGGTACTGATGCAGTGCATTCATAAGGGGTGCCCAAATGTTGGCCCTGTTGAAGATCCATCGGTCGCGGTTGCGCGCAGTGGTGTCATCGTCTGTAAGCATTGCTGAAATGTTGGTGCAGAGGGAGTTGACTAGAGACATTCTTCGGTGACCTTGATCCAGCTGCGAGGGGGTGCGCTGTTACCAATGATGGACGGTTAAGGAGAGTCCAGTGTTGTGGCTGCAGTTGAAGTTCCGGATGGCGAAGGTGATGTGCTGGACCATTTGTCCTGCAATGTGGCTTGTTGACGTGACTTGCTGCTTGCTTCTGATGTAGGGGACCTTCCCAAGGAAGGGGTTGTGTCCTGGTCACTGGAATTGTCCAGGTGGAACTTGAATTCACCAAGTAGGATGTCATCAGTGGATGGGAGACCCTAAGGTGCAAAGAGGTTTACAATAGTATTGGAGAATGGGGGGTCTGCACATGAGGGTGCCACAGAGGATGTGATTGGGATTGGTCCGGTTCTGGGAGTTGAGGTGGTCCATGGTGTGGTATTCATGTATTCCTGTATTCCTTTATGCAGTGTAACCCTTGCTTAGTGAGTTGATCTAGAATTTAGAATGTATTGGGTGCCTGGCTACAAGGTTCTCCTGTGAGCAGTTGCTGCTGGATCACCTGTGGTTGGGGCACTTATTGTACTGTTCCTGAAACAAAGAAGAAGTCTTCATACCCTTTACCACTGTTTCATTGTAGTTCATTACACTGGCGACAAGGGTGCTCTAAGAAATTCAACACAATCAGATGCTACTAAAGGAGTGTGGGTTTACATGAAGAACATGTTACTTACAAGAATGACTTTAGATTGAAGTAACAAACTGAATGCAAAGAAGTTTTCAATGAGAGGCTGGGTTGTCTTTTTGCAAGGTACAGAATGTTCCTCTCGCAATAAAAGATTCTATGCTTCTGGAACTTGAAAAATTTAAACGAGATGGTATAATTGTCAAGACTGCGGCTAACCAGTGGTTGGCCCCTGTTGTTCTTGTGTGCAATGCCTCAGGTAATGTGCGACTATGTGTGGACTTGCGCGCACTTAACCGTGTGGTTGTTACCGACAAATATCCGCTTCCTAATATCTATGAAATGCTTAGGCAATTAAAGAATTCATGCATTTTCTCAACTCTGATTTTTGTGCTGTCTATCATTAGGTGAAAATAGATACAGACTCAATGGATCTGACTGCCCCTTTTGGGACTTTCAAATTCACTTGTCTTCCATTTGGGCTAGTCTCCGCCGCCTCTGTTTTTCAGAGAGTTATGGAAGACGTGTTGAAAGGAATAGAGGGAGTCAAAATATACCAGGACGATGCGTTGCCTCATGACTCTTCACAAGCTGAGCACGATTCGAGATTAAGGAGTGTCCTGGAACAACTTCGCACAAGAGGCTTGATTCTTCGCGAAAATAAATGCAAATTTAACCTCAATGAAATAGATTATCTTGGACATTGGTTAACGTCTGATAGAGTCATATCCAAGGAATGTTTAGTTCAGACCATTAGAGGGCGTGCTCAGTCGGAGTGTGCAATGCCTCCTCCCTGATGGTCGGGGTGCTCCTTGCGGGTGATACTGCAGCCATCAGTGTGACGATGGCGATGTCCGGTCTGGAGCAGAGGTTGGTCCTGGCAGACGAGGTGGCGTCCATTGTTGTTGGCAAGGAGGGTTCTGGCGTCGTATCAGTGGAGTGTCCAAGAGGAAGGCTCCTTGGTGCTGAGCGCGGTCATGGGGCAGACGGATGCAAACGGCATAGCCAATGGGTTGCCTTTGGGACAGAGACGACCATTACAATGCAGGCTGCACATCGTTAACAACACAAATCAGAGAACGTTGCATTCGGTTACAACGCATTGTGAGGTCAGTAATGTGGTAATTGAAACTTTTTTGTGTAGTTATGGGCTTCGGATGTAAAATATGAAAATTGGGGTGTGTTTTGGGATACAATATGGAATTTGGGGTGTGTTCTGAGGTAAAATATTGAAATTGGTGTGTGCATTTTTGTCAAATTAGATTTGTGGGTGTATTATGAGGGCTCAAAAAGGAATTCCAGGGTTCACTGTTAGATTTTGCGTGCAAAGGTCAGTTTTGGGTTGCGCTTACTGAAGTAGGAATAGTGATAATAATGTCTCCGCTATGCAACACCTACTCCACTGTTGCAATGTGCCTAGTATTAGTATGCATTGGAATGGAATGCGATGTTATGGCATGCCTCGCAACTATGTAAGTGCCTATGGCACACAAGTAGTATGCCTGCTGTACATGGGCGCACATAGGCCGCCATTAAGAAGTGCTGGGGGGGCTGGAGAGCTGGGGGGCTGGAGAGCTCGGAGGTGGTAAACGCTGGAAAGAGCACTGGATGAGGTGTGGACGCGGGGATGTGTGTGTGAGCGGGTGTTGTAAATATTTCAATAAGGGAAGTCTTATCTCAAAGCCGGGTGCTGTGTCTTCGTTGTTCCTGCTCTCCTGCGTCTGCTCCCAGGAACAGGAAGTAGGCAGCCATGCTCCCTCCACTGAGCCAATCACAATGCTGCGATGCAATGGTAATTGGAAATGGGACAAGGCATGCATGGGTGGGCATGTTCTCCATGCAGGCTGTAATGCAGTCGGCATTACGAAAAGGGAAGTGCGCATTATTGCTTTGGGCGGCCTGAGTGGACCGATCAAACAGTCATTGCGCACTTGAGTGGGCATGCCAATCCACCCATGCCGTGCCCCATGCTTGCAGCTCTCCTAACCACCCTCCCACCTGCAAAGGAAACATAGCACGGTTACATCAGTAAGATATCATCATGTGATGATTGTTCCTCTTCTGGACTGCTTGAAAGCAGTGGGGCGACACATTTCTGCCACCACTGGGGGTGCGTCATCTACGTGTGCTATGGCTGGGCGACTCGACCCCAGGCATCCTGTACTATGCATCCCACCTTCTCCTTACCTGGACATTGACACCGTGGTGCAAACCGCTGCGCTCTCTCCATATCTGTGACTCAGCCAGCAGGAGCCTCAGCCAGGTGGGATTTTACAAGCCTAGGTATAGCAGTCACCGCCAAGTACACTGGTGAACCTCCCGATGCAGCAGGGCCCCCTTAGGCGTGAAGTTGCAGCGCTCCTGCTACACAAGTTCAGCGCAGCTCAGGGGCCTCACCCTGCACAACGTCCGGCCAGCCCAACATCATCTGGCCTGTGATGCAGAGAGGAGGCACCCACCATTGGTAATCCCTTTCTTTCACCCCGGTGTAGTGGTGGATCATAGTATGCGATGCAGACCTCCCTAAGTTGGGGCGTGGGAGCGCCTCTTCAATTAACAGCTCCAAGGTGCGCAACGCGGTCTACTCACACGGGTCAGCAACGTGACCATGTGACCTGCCAGACTTCACAACAAATGCACCTCAATGTCTACCTCCATGGCAGGTCCAGCGATGTATCCTGGCTCTCATCCTGGATGTTGGGTGGCTTGCTGGGGTTGTTGATGTGTGCTGCACTTGGCCCAGGCAGCTCCATTCTGCATTTTTGGAGGTTTTATACCTATTTTCTATTGGGTATTGATTGATAGGCTATTTTTGCATTAGAGGCAATAAAAACTCATGTTGGGCTGGCTAACGTGAGTTTTTTGCTGCTAATGGCCTATTAGTAGTTTTTGCCCACTAACTCCGGATCTCCTATCGCCTTCGCGCTGATGTTAGCGGCATTTTTCACCGCCGTTCCCTGATACTATCGCCATGTAGCGATGGCTTGTTAAAAAACCTGCTGCTAACTGGCATTTGCGATAGGTATTGCCGGTCCTTGTGAATATCCCCCTTTGTGTGTTTTTCAATATGTGTCAGTGATTGTATAATTATGCAAATTGTCCAGACGGCACTCTTAATAAATACTCGCTGCTATTATTTTTTGGATTTGGGCTTTGTGAGAAAGCTCTCCTAATCTGAAGAAAGTTTTATATTTCCTACCCTAATATGTTTTTAACATGTGTTAAATTGGTCCCGTAATAGGTAATTCTAATGGACTGCACCTTTTATTCAATGAACCTATGCTCTCACCCTATTCTGTATCAGAAGTTCTGTGTGGGCTAGGCTCTCTCCTGTCCTTATCAGCCCCTCAAAGTAATTTCTCCTGCATTCTCCCGCCTGACTTTGTCACTGCTGACTATTTAGGTTCTTCTGAGCTAGCACTCTGTTCCACCATGTTAATATAGCCTAGTTTTTTAAGATTTTTTTTTAATTGTATGTGTCTCTCTTTGTATGACTCAAGATGTCTCGCATTCAGTATGTGCTTTAAATAAATGTAATGTTTTTAATTAACATCACACAAGAATAGGTAAATGGTTGCATAGATGAGTGCATACATTGATGGAGGAAAGTGTATTTCAGTATAAGTTGATTAATGTGTGAGTAAGTGTATGGATGAATCTATGTATTTGTGCATGCAGGCATGGATGCATGCATGGTTGTCCAAAATAATAGGCTGAGGACACAGACAGCTTGATTGATAATGTTAAAAGGATAGATAGAACTACCAATATCATGCCAATTAATACCTCCCACCGAGGCTGAGCATCATTCTATCCAGAACGTCTACTGAATATCAATAATTGCAAGCATTTCGCAAGAGTGGGCGCCATCGTGCCAGCAACACCCACAATATCTAGGAAATGGCCACCTTTGTACCTGGTAAGATGTGTTCAGTCATTAAATATTCTTGAATCCGTGTTCAGATTAGCAACATTGTTATTTCATCTTCATTGTATTATTTACGATTTGTCTAATTGTTCAGTAATGTTTCGTCCATGCTAAAGTTGTCTTATCACTAGGTAGTCCTGAGTGTATGTTCAGATTTATACGCTTATTCATTAAGCTTAAATGCTCTCAGATATGTTGAATGCCACTTAGATTTGTGCAAGATCCCTTGCACCATCAATCTTTGATTCTTGTTAGATGTTCGGATTGGCACCATTATTCAGAAATTCTAGTGCATAAACATATTTGCTTCATGACCCGGAAATCCTGTGTGCACCCCTTTTAAGTAACCCTAAGTAGATACTCAAAATCTACTGCAGCAATACTTAAATAATGCTCGTCGTGTATGAAAGTCGATTTATGTCTCCCACATCTGATGTTACCATTGAGTACCGCTGAGGCCTGGAGTGTGGCGCATCGATATGCACAACTACTGACTCATCAGTCTGTATACCATATTCAAGACTGCATCATTAGAACTAAAGTCGAAAAGCCACTTTAGCTGTATTTCATGAGGTTTACTCAGTCTTTCGTACTACTGAGACATTACTATTACTGTGAGGGCTAAGATAAGGATACTACAAAGAAGGTCTGAGCCCTTAGACAAAAAGCATGGCATCAAGGGCTGCTCTCACAAGGAAGGAAGTGTTGTGACAGATGAAGGAATTGGTAGAAGCAGCCCTTAACGAGCAGCTGCCCAAACCACAGAGTTTGAGCAGGCAAAGCTTCAGAAAGCAGCTGCCTTGAATCAGCCTTATGTGACTCTGGCCCTCGAAGGCTTTGTATTTGTTTCTGGTTTTGCAATAGTCATATGACATTGGGCGTGGCTGTGGGTGGGGTATGATGACAACCTGTTCTTGCTGATATTGGCACTTGGGTTTTTGTAATCAATCTATAGTAGATGTAATTTATTTAGCTGCACGTCAGTAACAGGTGGCCAGTGGTAAAATGGTATGAAACAGTGAGAGGTGAGTGTCATTGGAGTGTTTGGAGTTGACTGTGTGCTTGGAGATGGATGGTGAAGTGGCCGGTGAGATACAGAAGGGTGGATGGACTAGAGAACTGTAAAAGGGTGGAGTGATTTTGGAATATTGGGAAGGGACAACTGACTTTCCATGGGGCTGATTGAAATATGAGTATGGGTGGAAGAAACGTTAAGCGACAATGGACCTTCGCATGGGACAGAATGTCATGGAGTATCAAATTTCGCAAGAGAACCACTAGGTGGGGGAGTAGCATACCAAAGCTAAGGGTGAATGAACAAATACCAGAATCAAAAGGAAAAAACATAAAGGGTGGTTGAGTTACTCAAATTTGGCGAAGAACAGCCTGATGACTTTCAACGTGGGTCATGGCATGTTTCCAGAATAGAAACCTTCTGTAGCTTTAAAAATGTCTTATTGAATATATTGCACAATTGGATTATACTACGGAGAGCATGACCCAAACAAGCTCAGGATCATCCCCACCCCTACCACACATGAGCTGCACTTTCTGTGGCTCTGGCAGGGAGTCAGTAGGACATCTAAGCAGGTGACTGTGAGGCATTCCCCATCAGCAGCTTTCCTACACTTTCCAATGCAGATAGTGACTCCCCAGAAACTGATGGGGAGCCAGTCTCCAAATATATCATGTTTATTGCTATGCTAATCGTTTCTAAAACTGTCAGTGCTGGCCTCTCTTCTGTGACCCCCAGTCTGAAATGTTTATCAGTGTCAAGGGGTCCTGCAGATGAGTGGCAGGAGGGGTGGAGACTTAATGAGACGTGGCAAAAGAAATGTGGGCAAGAAAACAGCCAATCACAGATTACCATGATCATTATCAGACACTCAGAAGGGATCCAAGCAGTCAAAACCCTCAACTAACACAGTACCTAACTGCTTACAAAAGGTACTGTATAGTTCATGCTGCTTTCTATGTAGTGGTTATATTAAATATGCACTTTCGTGCCTTGACCAAACAATCAAGACAAAAGAAGAAAGCGGATCAGCACCACCATTTTCAGTGATGGTGCATGGAGAGCATGATTTGCGTATGGGCATGGAAAGGGACATGTCACAACCATATTAGATGTAGGTTATTCTAGATATATCGTGCTTTGTTTACTGCACATAGAATGCCCACAAGATGGCCTCCGCACATCTTAGTCTCTGCAGTGAAACTCAGACAGTCCCCCTTCACCACCCCTCCTGCTGATACTCTATGCAGTACCCACCTGCAGGAAGCTCTTACGTACACCATGGTGCGTATATCGAAGTTCAGCCTCTGCCTGTTTCAGAGGGTTCTGTGATACTGCTTAAGCGAGACAGTATTTATTTGCTCACCCGTGCCTGCAAACAGCCGTGGTCTACAGCAACCTCTCAAAGGTTGGAGTTGTTTGTATACATTTGTAAACTGGCAATCTTGGAAAGGGTAGTACAATATTTACCCTGTTTGATCCTGCAAGATTTCACTAACCTGCATAATTTGCATAAGATTATTGTTGGCAAAAGTAATTTGAAGAAATGATTTAAAGTGAACTCACCTTTTCTAAATGCAGATTCATAGATAAAGAGTCAAAATGATGTCACTCATGATAACTGACATCCCAATCAGTAAATCACTCCAATGAGCTGACATAAAATGTGAATAACAGTGCCAGCAAAGCAATAAGTAAGGGGGGTTGACCCAATGCCTCTACTTTTCATGATTGTGTTCCTTACATGATCACTAGTACCCATCTAAAACTTTCTCTAACATAGAAAGATCTGGGCTATAATCTCTGTACTCCAGTATATGAATTAAAGACAAATACTGCTCTGCTGTTCTAAATAGGAGATAAGCATCCTTGAGAGACTATTTTTGCACTGACTTACAACATGCAGTTTAGAGAGGTAACTACCAAAATGTCGTCCAATGTAGCCTCATAACCACTAGAGTTCAATCATATTTCTCTAGGTCTCAGTTTGTTGCATCAACTATCTAATAAATGTAAGGTAATACCTTAGGCCCTATTGATTTTTAATAACAAAAGGACACTCATTGTTCATTGTGTTCACTGTGTTGTTAGATTTGCCATGTTCATGCAAGTTACAGCTAACTGTAAACCGTGCCAATTATCCCCCAAATGGCAAAGAAAGAAAAGAATTACACACTGACGGCCGTATTGCCCACTGAGTGCCTCACTACGAGTCCTAGGTAATATTTAATGCAAATAAAATAAAATTATAATTTCGATCCAAGCACAAAAAAGTATTGTCATAGAGGTCGTAATTTAACTGAGTAATTGTAATCGGACCTTAAATCTGCATTACAAAGGCCTACCCTATGGGCATCATGATAGGGTAGATTTCCAGTAAAAATGAGTTAGCCAGTCAATGGATACTTGAATTATCCAGAGGAGACACAGTTTGAAGAAAGAGCAGTTGAGAAAATAATATCAATATATAATCAGTCCGGCCTGATTTTTTTTAATTCTTTGAAACCCGGCGTGGTTCTATGAGTTCCGCTACGTGGAACTCTGTGAAGTGACAAAAAAACTCAGTGGAGTCCCGCAAGTAATGGAGTGCAGTGCGAACTGCCGTTCGCGCTGAACTTCCTGCCACTCAAGTAGAAATTGTACCCCAACGTCAGCTCGCGCTCGCCAAATTACCATTGGCGAGGGCGAGCGGAGAAAAAACTCTATTGCACTATGCGAAGTGGAGTTTTTTGTGGAGCATGAAATGCAGAAAACTCTGCAAACTCCGCGAATGGAGAGGAGTTCACCACACAGGCCCAATTTTTTTATGCATGAACATTTATGTCTGCATCACCAATATCAATCTTTTAGTTTGGTGTCTTTTTATCGTGAATAAGGTAGTGGCAGGACTCAAAAGATTGAGAGAAGATGGAGGACAAAGGGAGTAGCAACTGAGAAGTGAAGATAACAAATTACCGCATATTCAGTACACAGTAATTTACATGAGCTTTGTCCTGCCTTATTTACACACAAGAAGTTGCAAAAAAGATTGGTAAATGGATGGGCAAGATTGGCAATCACCCACCTTTATTTTTGATATTTTTGTGGATATATTTAAAGAGTGGCCCCCCCCCCCAAAGCCAACACCCCCCATCCCCCCCCCACCCACAGGGATTTTCTCAGCACCTACTTCTTTTGATTGTTTTCCATGGAGTCTGTAGGACTGCAGGAGTTTGGCTAGAAGTGTGTGATTTGTTTCGTTTTCAATGCAAAGGTCTGTGGATTTTCTGGCATCACCAGAAAGAAGAACATATGCAAATATCATTGTTGGACAGCTTCGGTAGATAGGGTTCTAGCCATCAATCCTTTCTTTGCGAAGGTGGAAACTGTTATATATACGTATTTTCCCACGAACAGGGCAATGCCTTATCTATGTGTAGAGGGAATAATTAATTAACATTTGCATATATTTATTCTACTTGCCCATGTAATATTAAAGCAGCTCTTTTTATATATTATAAATGCAGCCATTGTAAATAAAGCAGAATATACATTTGTTCTGTTAACTCCATGCATAATTCAGTTTGATATTTAAGACAGCTTAGTCACTTGGCAATTTTCGAAATCATCTTGTCCAACTTTGACAAATATTGTAATTTATCCTACCTGTGCCGTTGAAAGAACATTCTGACATATTGATACAATGATGACACATACTCACAAGAAACACATGACACAGTGCAGTTAAAATCGATTAGAAATGTACATCTTTTCTTTTGAAATCTTTATTTTTTGTACCTTTTCACAAAGTGTTGCAGTGTTCTCCAGCACTGCCTTGGCATATAACTTTCACTTTATCTTTTTCTCCATCATATATTTTTCTGAATAGAGCATGTTTTCAAATGTTTCTAATTATAATCCTATTAGAATTCCACCTACTCATTAAATGGATGTATGTCGTTACAACGCAAACCTTTACAACGCATACCTTTACAACACATTTTTTACAACACTACATCCATTACAACGCATTCCATTACAACGCATGCCATTACAACGCTTCTCTAAAAACTACCTTTACAACGCATTCCACTACAATGCATACTACCTTTACAACGCATACCATTACAACGCATACCATTACATTGCATATATGGTGAGTATTGGATAGTGTAGGGTTAAAATTTCTATTCTAACTCCAGGGGGGTGCAACAGTAGGGTAAGTGTTGGATACTGTAGGGGTAAAAATTACTATTCTATCTCCAGGGGGTGCAACAGTAGGGTAAGTGCTGGATAGTGTAGGGGTAAAAATTACTATTCTAACTCCAGGGGGGTGCAACAGTAGGGTAAGTGTTGGATAGTGTAGGGGTAAAAATTACTATTCTAACTCCAGGGGGGTGCAACAGTAGGGTAAGTGTTGGATAGTGTAAGGATACTATGTGTTTGGGATAGTATACGTTGTAATGGTATGCGTTGTAATGACTGCGTTGTAATGACATGCCTTTTAGTGGTATGCGTTGTAGTGTCATGCTTGTAATGGTTGCGTTGTAATGGCATGCGTTGTAATGGATGTTGCATTGTAAAAGTTTTGTTGTAATGGTAGTTCGTTGTAAAAGTTGCGTTGTAAATGTTGTTCCCCCATTAAATTAACGAAAACCCGTGAATCAGTCATTTAAAATATTTACAGCAAATGTACAAAACACAAAAATGCCTCAAATGTAATAATAATAATAATAATAATAATGAGATGTATAGCATAACAAACCACACTTCTGTTGTTTCCTAGCATTGTAAAAAACATTTTTTATTATTGCCTAATTTAATGTTACTCAATTTACCAACCTTGGTAGAACGGAAGGCAGAGCCATCCCAGCTTAGGTCGATACTCATAACCTCCACATCACAACAAATGACTGCAGTAGTGGTTTAACTAAATGATAAGTCTTGATTGCTCAGCCAATGATAGAGGCTTTTAAACACTGATTACCACTGGAAAGATCACTTATGTAGAACGCAGCATAATGGTCATGCTGCAAAAACATTTCCTTTTATTTTAATCAAACCCCTCTCATTTCATGAATAGTGCATAACCATATTTGTCTCAGTTTATTGTCAGAAAAAATCAGACAGAAAAGCATAAGAAGGATATCTTTTTTATACTCTTTTTATTGATGACAAAAGAAACCTCCTTACAGTTTTACTGCTTTAGGTGAAGCACAGAGATCATTCACATAATCAATAAACATAACATTTACAGAATTGTGCGTTGTTTTGCTATTCTTACATCTTCTAATTTGCGCTGGCCAACAACTCTCTGGCTCTGGGGTAAGTACTGATTAGGGGTGAAGTACACAGGCCTCCTTTATATGAATTCTATTTGCCCATATCTGGTTCCACTTCCCAGGGCAGCTCCGACTTTCATATACTATCTTTTCTGTTTGTATACACCAGTCCATATCTTCCCTCCAAGCACTGGTTGTTGGCGTTTTGGGGGCACCCCATAGTTTTGCTATGGCACACTAACTATTATCACTCCCAGTGTTACACAGGTCCATTCTCACTATTCAAGTCTGTGGCTTCCCATATGTTGAAGAGGCAACATTTAGTGTCTGGTTTCAATCTTATCCCTAGCACCTCTCTTAGGCAGCATAGCAACTCTCCACAATATCTTTTAATATACACGCATTCATGAATTATATAAATGGTCGTACCCTCCTGGTTACATTGTTTCCTACATTTAGGATCTGTCCTGTAGCTCATCCTGAGCATAAGAGGTATATTCTATGCAGTATCTTAAATTGTACTAATTTGAACCTAGAAGAAATTGCTACTTCCTTTGGAGAGGCCACCGCTTCTTGCCACTCTTCGTCATCTTGCTCCTCAATATCATGTTTCCAATTCTCTCGGAGAGGGGAAATGGTGTCAGGAGCATTATTAATCACTTTTTGGTAGGTCAAAGAGATCGCTTTTCGATGCATATAATAGGTAAGAATTCTATCTTCCAATGGAGGGGACTCAGGGAAGTATCCTCCCCTTGGGAATTGCCGCTTGCAGAGCATGCCTAATTTGCATATATCAAAACATCTCTATGACAGCCAGGTCATACTCTTGTTGTAATTGAGTAAAAGGGACTACTCCTCCCTGGGACCACAAGTCACCAACTCAGGAGAAGCCTATCAAGTCCCAACCATTGAATCCCCTGACTTCCCTCAGAGTTCCCAGCCGTTCCGTATCCCATAATGAGGTGGGCTGTGTGAACTTTCCTGCCAATCCTGGGCTCTTGTTTACTGCATGCCAAAGCTGCACTGTATGTTTAGTGGGACCCGTACGTCACAGTCACGCTGGTGTAGTGTAGAGTGCCCTATCATAGCTCCCCCGTGCAAGGCAAGACCCATTTATCCATTCTATATCCAGGATTATCAAATGTTCAATATAGACATTTATTGATAGCAAAACACACAAGATGATGGACGGAATGTTGCACAATCTCATAACATTCACTGCCAGTCATAGATCTGAGTTTAATCTATCGACCCCACTGGAGTCAAGCTATCCTGGCTGAAGACGGCTGATAGCCAGAAACTGGTCCTAGGATGCTTGATTCCGGTCCAGGAAAGACATGGCTTGGCAGTTCGGGCTGGACTGTTCCCATGAGGCACAGGGTCAAGGCTGATTTGCATATGGCCATGTCTGAACTGGGGTGGTGTGGAGTGCAAAAAAGCGATGGATTTAGGCCCAGATCTCTGTACTGGGGTGAATGTATGACATTATTCTACATTCTGTCCATCAACTGTTATTTTGACATTGATTGATAGCCATTAGCTGTGCTGCCCAGTAATATTTTCGAATGTCGGGTTGTCCTATTCCCCTGTTGTACGACCCCCTTACCAGCTGCTGAGTGGCTATTCGAGGTGGCTTCCCTACCGATAGGAGTTCTCTCTGTTCACTTTTTATGGCTGTGAAGTAAGAGGTCTGGAACGGATATGGCGCGTTTTGTAATAAATATAAGAAGCATGGGAGTGACATCATTTTAAATAGGGCGGTGAATCTCAATAATAAAGTGGAAGAGTTTTTCAGTGTTGCAAGTCGCTTTTCAGGCGCTGTAGTGGGGGCAGAAGGTTTCGGTTGTAAAATCACACAGGATCAGTGGTAATGTATATGCCAAGGTATGGGACCCTTCCACTGCCACAGTTACTTTACATCCCCTAGGTAGAGGGGGTGACCCTCTTTCAGTATGTAAATTATTGACTTTTCCAATTGTGTAACCCGAGTACTTCCCAAAATTGGTGAATGTATTCAATACTCTATATATTGAGGATTTGGGTGAAGCCGGGTATAGAAGTATGTTGTCTGCATAGAGGGAAATTCAATCTTCCCAGCCTTCTGCCCATCGCAGTCCTCTTATCAATGGATTTCCACGGGTCTATGATGCAAGGGTGTTCGAGTACTAGAGCAAAATGTAACTGCGTCAGGGGACAATGCTGCCTCGTCCCTCTTCTAAGAGCCAATACTGGGGACTTTTTGTCATTTACTACTACCTGTGCTAATGGTTTGCAATAGAGGAGTCTAATCTAGGCCCTAAAATTAGGTTCAAATCCCATCTTATTCAGAACATCGAATACGTAATGCCATTCAGTGGCATTGAATGACATTTTGGCAGCTAGGGACATCCCTACTGCATCTTTTCTTAACGGGTCCACTCGTCCCAGTACCCCATGAAGCCTGGAAGGTTGGGTGTACAAATTTTGGGATAGTCTGTATTTAACGTGTGGCAAGCAGATTGGCTCGGTTTTAAACTTCTGCATTGAGCAAATAGACGGAGTGATATGAGGAGTAGTTATTTCTTGATTTAACTTCATTATAGATAACAGCTATTGAGGCAGATCGCTGGTCAGAGGGAAGTTTGCTCACTTTTTGACTCGCAATATACATATCTCTCAGGTAGGGGGATATTTTATTGGACGCCAAATTGTAGCTCTCTATTGGAAGGCCATTGTGCCCCATTGCCTTACCAGACCAAAGCCCTCTGATTACATTTGCTGGTTCATTATTCATTATGTCACTCTCTAGTAGCGTTAGTTCTTCAGCGATAAGGGATGGGTGGGTGTTAGAAATGGGGGTCTTTTGGTATCAATGATTTGCACCTTTGTCCAAGTAGGGACACTTCTTACTAGTCAGGGTAAGGGGGATACACTTCTAAAATAACCCCTGCTCACCCCCTTGGTAGCTTGACAGGAGCAGACAGGATTATCTCAGAGGCAGTGTGTAAAGCATTTGCACATAACCAACAGTAATACAGTGAAAACACCTCAAAAGGACACCACACCAGTTTAGAAACAATATCCAATATGTTTTTTATATCCAAAACAAGACCAAAGTGATAAGAATCCAACAAACAATACTTAAAAATATTTACTTAGCAGAATATCTCAAAAGCACAGTTCTTCTGAGTCCGTAGGTCCACCTGGGGCTCCCGCGATACTATTAACAACAGAATCCAACAGTTCTATCCGACCGTGTCAGTCAGAGGTGTCGATTGACTTGTAAACAGTACCTTTTGCGTTGCGGCTGACATGTTGGTGCAAGCTGGTCGTGGCAACCATCGCAGTTGTGATGTGAAGTGAAGCCATGCAGCGTACAGTGCCCTCAAGGCATAGTGCAGGCAGCGGCTCAGTGTTGGTCATCCAGTATAGTCGGTGAGACCAGTGCTGCAGTCCAGAGTGAAGGTGGTGTTCGATGCGGTAATGACAAATCATGGTGCAGGAGACAGAGTCAGTTGCGGGAAGCTGGATTCGGTCGGTCCAGACTGTGGTGTGAGAAGAAGTGCTGCCCCCAGCCACAATGCGGTCATGGGTGTTGTAGTCGGCAGGCAGAGATGGCTTTGGTGAGACCAGGGTGGCGAAGTGTAATGAGGCAGTGCGGAGTGCCGTGCCCACAGGTCACAGTGCAAGCAGCAGCTTAGTAGCGGTGGCATCGGTCGTCCGTGAGACCAGGGTTGCCATGCGAGATTCGGCAGTGCCCTCCGCGGTGCCTTCGGGACACAGAGTCAGCGACGGGGTTGCTTTTCCCTTCTCTGTGGCAACTGAAACAACGGTTCCAGAAGTGGTACCCAGAGGTTAGTTAAGTCTTTTTGGTCCCTGAGACTTCAGAACAGGAGGCAAGCTCTCCTCCAAGCCCTTGAATATACTCAGCACAAGTAAATAATGTTTAGTTCTTTCACTGCCCAAGGCAGAAGCAGCAACTGCAGGCCAACCCAACAAAGCAACAGCACAGCTGCCCGGCAGGAGGTGGAGACAGCATTGTCCAAGGCAGACAGGTCCTCTTCAGGTGCAGGGGAAGTCTCCTCCCACCACTCGAAATGCAAACCAGGCCTTTCAGGTGCAATTAAAAACGTATCCCATTACTCTGAATGCAGCCCAGGCCTATTCAGCCCAGCCCTGACTCATTTAGAAAAGGCAGGTCACACATCAACTTCCCCCCAGTTGCCATCTGAGAGAATGCACATCCCCAGCCCTGGTCACTCCAAAGCCAGACAGTCAATCTAAAAACCAGCAGAGTCACACAGGATGGCTAAGTAGGAGGATTAACCCGATTGCACCAACGACCGTTTATTACGTCAACAAAAATATCTCTTTAACTACAGGAGTGCGCCACACAGGACAAACACTTGAGTTATTTATACATTTGAGCAAACCCAAGGACGCAACTGCCATCATGAATTTTGACGAAATTGCAAAGATTACGGAATCAAGAGCAGAAACATTTGTATTCACAGCTGATGAAACACAAATGGTTTACTCCTTAATAGAGAAAACAGATGGTCTCAGTACAAGCAGTGGATCTATTGAGTTGAATGTTAAACAAATGTTGTACATATCCAAAAGGGCCATTATGCAGCGACTCCATGCATCCACATTAATAAAATACCACAAGGCTCAAAGAATCCCCAGAGGACTCAGAATTTCCCTCAGATTCACAGAGAAATGGCAAGCGATCCTAAACAAGTGTTCATTGGACCGTAACCTACCCATCATTGAAGAACTATCCAAAACTTTTAGAGGACCTGATCAGAAAGATTTCCCAACTTACGCAAGAACTCACAAACATCATGCCAAAGGAAGATTGGGACAAAAGACTAACAAACCTCAATGAAAAGCTGGAATTATACACTTAAGAGATCAACGAAAGAAAGATAAGGAAATTCAAAAGGGACACATACGACTACAAACTTGGAGCAGTTTAGAATTGGGCTGAGGTGTACGCCCAGAGGAGATTGCAAAAAGGTAACACAGGAAGATTCTCAGATACAGATGCATCATCCTCGGATGATACACAATAAAGAACCTTTCCAACTTGAGAGCAAATCCGAGACAGATCTGAAAAAGAGGGTTCTACCGTTTCTACAAACAAGAAAAGTAATCTGCCTTTTTTAGGAAGAGTCCAAAGAGCACCCGACGAAGCAGGAGGGAGTACCTCAATAAACAACCCAGTGGCAAAAGGAACCAGGAGCCAGAGAATCTTGTAATCAACATGTCAAAACACCGGTTCTCAGATTCCCAACTCAGGATTTTACAGAAAGGATCCTCTTTTGTACCAACTTACCGATTTAATATTCTTGAAACAGAAATCAGTCTATACAAATTCATCCGGATATTAAGAATTAAACATTTCTTCAACAATATAGTGGAACCAAATCAACGTGCTCAAGAAAATTTCCTTTCGGGTTTACGCAATAAAAGTACATTCATGGCACCGGTGAGCCACAAGGTTATTGACGCATTTGAAACGATTGTCCATATAGAAGTTTGCATGATATTCAAACAGACACAGTCAAAAAGATCAAATATCGCATCAAATGAATAACAAGTTTTAAACCAAAAGGCAGCAATACCAGATGTTACCAGGATATCATTTAATGATGATTTATATAAAAAGGTATGGACAAATGCGTTAAAAAATTTAAGGATCGGGGATTTCCGGAAGAAGTTCTAAGAACCGCCATTATGAAAGCAGACACCAAGTCATGAGAAGAACTACTCAAAAAGATTCATGGTACCAAAGAGGAAAATTGCAGTGTATTTGTTTCAAAATTCTCAACCAGAAGCTACCAAATCAAAAAAAATATTCTTAAATTCTGGCCTATGCTAAGCACAGAAGCTGACTTTAAGGGTATATTTAATACACAAAAACGATTTTCATACACTAGATCTAAAAATGTCAAACAAATATTGACTAAACCTCAAGTTCAAAAGGACCTTGAATATAAAGGCACAACTCCATGTCTAAATCGTGGAAACTGTAACTCTGTAATTAAATTAACATCATCTGACACCCACACAAAGGAACTCCAGTGAAATTCACAGTTTCAGCCTTGTAACAGTCAAAACTTAATTTACATGCTCAAATGCCCATGTGGCTTAGTTTACATAGGAAAAACCAAACGGAAAATCCGAATTAGACTAAATGAACACAAGAGCAATATCCGAACTAAGAACCCCAAACCCACACTAGCCAGCCACTTCAATACCATGCAACATAATGTCAGCCAACTCCGTTTCCTGGTCTTAGAACACGTGCCTATCTTACAAAGACTTAACAAAGCACAATATTTACTACAAAGGTAAATTCATTGGATTATTCTTATGGACTCTGTCAGCCATAAGGGGTTAAATGAACGTTTTGATTTGAACTGTTTTCTCTGAGCTTCATCTTTTTTCTACATTATATGTAAAACTTCTAAAATTCTTAATGAAATTTGATCCCTCATGGGAAGGGACATCCTTAGATATATTGTTAATCAGCTTAAGAGTGAAGTGATCTCAGAGACTTATAGACACCATGTTGTAAACGCATGAATGCATTTATCAACCATTGTGCAAAATGACCTGTTCATTACATTGTATCATTCATTTATCTTCACATATTTACTACCTAATAATCTACACACATATATTCTTGACTGTTTTTTAATGTCAAACACCGGTCTGAGATATCATAGACACACGTTCTTTTTTATTTATTTCTTTAGTTAGAACACTGCCCTTACACTGACGCCTCATTTGCTAGAATCTCAGGAAATACTATGAGTCTGTTGTCTATTGCCTTTACTGCAGTAGTCTTTCTTTTTCACTTCCGCTTCCGGGACGGGCACACGCTGAAAACCACACACACCTGGGCACAGACTGAATTGCGCTTTTTACCTTTACGGAAAAATCTGACACATCACACTCCAGTTTACCACGGGTAAGCTTTATTAGAACATAAGCTGTTTACTTGCTCAACACTCAGCTTTTTTAGATATTATGGCACTTGTCCACTGCGCTAACCTCTGATTTTCCTTGTACAGCATAGTGTGTGACAAATTCCTGAATCTAATAGCTTTTGTACGTTTTTCATACTGTTTTATTTAGGAATCCACCTTGTTTCAGACAATCTGCTAACGCACTGAGACGCAGCACCTTTGACCGCGTTGACTATGTTTAAGAGTTCACCCTATAAAATGAGTAGTCGTCTGCAGACAGTTTTAGTTAAACTGGGTATAAATACCACCCGGTCCGTTCATCTTACGCAATACCACAAAGCCGATCTACTACCAACTGAATTAAACAAGGCACAATCCACTCGGTTGTGTAATGACACCTAATCACACGGAGTCTCTTCCGCTTACCAGGTGTCAGGTATTTTTAATATTGCACTCAATCACACTGAGACTCTTTTTGTTGACAAAGGGTCCCGTTTCTTTTGAACATTACTGGTGAACCTTGCACAGATCACTAATGCATGGCTAGTCGTTTCCTTACTTCATAACGATCTCTCTGTTATTGTTACAGCATTTGATCTCACCCTCCTACAGTTTTTTGTACTGAACCTGAAAATATCCTCTACTTTTCAGTTAACCTTTCCCCTGAAGAAGGGCCTCTCGCCCGAAATGCATTGAGCATGGATGAATACATAATCATGTGAAACCATTGTTATGATGCAATAACAAAGGAAAGAAATGCAAATGATGAATATATTCAACTAATTGTGAAAAAATGTGAATAAAAACATTCTTATCACACCTACAGAAAATTATTGACTTTGTATATTTTATCATCAAGTGCATAAGATAAATGCACCTCTGGGACAGGGGTCAGCATCCAAAGGCATTCTAAGCAAGAACATACCCACTTCCCAAAAGTGGTATTTTCAAACAAACAATATAAAAAACATCTTTACTCAAAGATCCCTTTTGATATTCTGAATTCAGGCGTACTAAACTTCATCTTTCCATCTTGTCCCAATACGAAGTTATATTTGTCAGATGTTTTAAAAAAAACTCCCATTCCATCCTATGGGACAGATAGCCTTTCAATAGTGAAAAATGAAATACACTGTATTTCACTATCAAGACATGTCACACATCTCAGCACATGTCCTACCTTTCACATACACTGAACCTTGCCCATGGGGCTACCTTGGGCCTGTCTTAGGGGTTGTCTTACATGTAATAAAACAGGGAAGATTAGGGCAAGCAAGTGGGTGCCCTTGCAGGTCGACATGGCAGTTACAAAGTGCATGCTGACTCTGTAGTGGCAGGTCTGACATACCTTTACAGGACTACTAATGTGGGTGGCACAATCAGTGCTGCATGCCCACTAGTAGCATTTGATTGACAGGTCCTGGCACTGTCAGTGCACTGTACAAGGGACTTATTAGTAAATGAAATATGCCAATCATGGAAACACCAATCTATAACACAATTTACAACAGGAGCACTTTAACACTGAACAGCATTGAGAAAGTGCAGAGACACTAAACCAGAAAAAACACAGTAAAAACCGGGAGGTCAGAAAGCAAAAAGACAGGGAAAAAACAACACAAAAGCTGCCAGGTCTAACAGAGGGGCATATCTTCTAAAAGTTCACTTGATTCCACTTCGGGTAAGGTGTTTAGTGGTTGAGTAAATTTGTTAATAATATGCTGTGAACTCTCTCGCTATCAATTGCGGATCACGTAGTATTTCTCCTCCATCCGCCGTCAGCTCCGTCACTAGTCTGCTCGCTTCTTAACATTTGTTGAGCTAGACGAGTAGTTTCCCTGCCTTATCCCTGACCTCATATATTTGTGGCTCTACTCGTTGCCTTTGCGACATTGGTGACTAGGTCTTTATATTCTTTCTTTTGTATGTCCAACTTGTGTTTGACACTTCCGGACTCGTCTCCACTCAATTCACCTTTCAATTGCAAGATATTGCACTCTAGTATGTCTAGTACTGCTCGTTTCTCCTTTCAGACCCTGGCTGGCAAGGACATGGTTTGCCCCCTAACTACTGTCTTAAAAGCCTAACAGAGGGTCAGGGCAGACTCGAATAATCCTTAATTTACCTGGAAATAAAACTCTATTTCTTTCTTAACACCCTTTCTTACTAATGGGATTTTAAGGCTCCATGGATTGACAGGCGCTATCCTCCCTGATTGTTGCGCCCTTCTTGCATGGAGAGCCAATACAGTAGAATGATCTAAGATGCCCCATGTCAATTGGTGTATCCCTTTCAATTGTACCACTTGGTTCGCTGGAGTGAGAATGTAGTCTATTCTTGATAGGCTATTGTGTGCTCCCGAATGGAATGTGAATTGTCACCCTTCTGGGTAGTGGACTTGCCACACATCAACTGATTCCATCGCTTGAGAAATTTGGAGAAATGTGTCTGTGAGCATTGCAAGTCTCTGGTGGAGGGCCAGCTGTCCCGATATAGCTGTGTTAAGCTCTCTACCTATAGGGAGTCTCCCAACCGGGAAGTTCAATAGTAGATCTCCCAAATCTGTATTGTGGAGAGCTGGAGGGACATACATTGTAACAATAGTGATTGGGTGGCCTTCCCAATTCCCTGTGACTGCAGCATGTCTACCCTACCTGTTCACACAAGTGCGGTTATAGTCAGGGGGAAGGCATTTCTCATTAGTATCCCCACCCCTCTAGATCCAGTGGAAAATCCAGAATGCTCTACTAATTTGTATCCTCAATGATTTAGGGCTTTACATGTGTTTTCTATTAAATGTATCTCTAGCAATAGGACTAAATCAGGGGAGTGTCGTTTTATGTACTATAGCCCAATTTCATGCGTGATTTTGTCCTCCAGGCTGTTTACATTCTAGGAAAGAAGCCTCAATCCCTTATCCATTAAAAGACTCATCTTGGCTTATTTGGTAATCCTCCAGCATTCCCACATCCCACATAGTGTTCAGCAGCAGGGGCAAGTCCTGAATACTAGGTCACAATTCCCAGCCATAAGTGCCCCCACTGCACGCCTAGAGGCACAACTAAGGTCTTTACAGGACCAACAGTACTTACCACACGAGGCAATGTGCACTTAACCTTTACATTCCTATCTCTGTGTCATCTTAGCAATAAACAAAAAACAACCTAACACCCCCCCACCCTGCTTCCCTGCAATCCGGGTTTGAGACTACCCACACCCCCATCTATGAAGACTGGCTGTTGCCCTATCCCCAAACTAATATATGAAATGAGGGGGTGGTGCCCTGGGCGTCTCCTCGCCATCTACCACCACCTCAATTTACTATCTTAGTATCTGCTCATTTATGTTTTTGGTGAAAGGATATAGTCGCATTACTGCTGTTTGACCCTTCAGTGTAGCATTCAATTGGGCCAATCTTCCTTGAGCATCCTGGCAATATAAACCAAATATATATTGAACTCCAAGTATGTATCAGTAGCCTGCATCATCTGGATTCACTAATTTGGTAACGATTGTTCCTTGATCTTCATGGCCCGCATGTTTTTTGTAAGGCTTCTCCCGCCGCAATCTGGAACTGTTCCAGCCCACTGTTTTCCATCCATCAAGCCATTCCTGTGAGATCTCTGGAGTATCGAAAAAGCATGTCTTCCCCTCTGCCTTGATCCGCAGTTTTGCTGGAAATAGCATTGAACATTTCATACCTTTGTCTTTTAGCACCTTTTTCATTTGCATAAAGGATCATCTTTGTTTCTGCATTTTAACTGTGAAATCATGAAAAAAGGTTATTGTGCTGTTTTATTATTTAACCAGGGGGGCACTACGGGTTATCTGCAGTACAATGTCTCGATCATGAAAATTGAACAACTTAGCCAAAAAAGATCTGCGAGACGATCCAAGTGTCGGCTTACCTCATGACACTTGGCCTGTCAGGTTTCCCCTGGGTGACTATTGCCTGCTTCCTGATGATGCTGTAGTCTCTCTTTACAAACCCACAGCTATCAGTTGGACCTAGGGTGCTCCTCTGTCTAAGTCAATCACCAAATCTTAATAACTGGCCCAGTGAATAGGGGTTTGTGGCAATAAATGGCCCTTGATGTGGTCTGGTTTGTCCCAGGCTGGAAGACCTTAATGCAAACCCCCTAGGGATTCCCACTGCCCCTTGAACCGCCATTGCCTGATGAGTTGTGGGGGGTTTCAGACCAATGCCACGCCCAACATAGACTCTCTTCCACACTCAATGTCTCGAGGGATGGCTGGTACTCTCTCCCGATCCCAGCTCAGTGTGGAGGGCCCCAACTATGGTCTATTACTAACAATGTTCCGGGGATTACATCCTTATGGTCTATGGTGCTGGAAGCCCCATGAGTGCAGGTCAACAAGGTGGTCGGTGCGGGGAAGCCCCACTCTATTTTTCTCTGTGGTTGTGGTCCATCAGTCAGATCGCAACCAGCAATCAACCCACCCGTAGGTCTCTAATGGGCTGACGTGCACCGGGCTCCAATCCAGGATCCTTTGCGCCTACACGCGATCCACTTCGGTCCTCTCCTCAACCTCGGGAATTTATTTCAGTGAGGGTGGGTGATAGGGATTCAGACCAATGCCAGGCCCACAATGGGCTCTTTTTTGCACTCATCATAATCTCAGGATACTGATCTCAGCTCTACCCAGAGGGTCCTGCCTCCCTTCCATGCCCAGCAGCATCCCCGATTCTCAGTCATGCGGTCTATGGTGCTGGAAGCTCCACCAGTGCGTGCAGGTTCAAGAGGCGATTGGCGTAGGGCGGCCCCACTCTCTTATGCTGCAGCTGGCCCTCGACACCCGTGGGTCACCATCCAATCAGCTCGAAGGGGCCAGGCTCCACTTCAGGATCGTCGGTGCCTACGAGCGATCCTCCCTCAGGGTGTCCGCCTACGCAGGCGTCTCCTCTCCTCAGCTTCAGGGATTCACTCCGGTGGAGGCATGAGGAGTAGAGGGGAGGAAAAAAGCTGCTTTGGCCGTGGCCCCGCTCTCCAAGTTCCCAACAGTATCACTCCTAGTGGGCCCGCCTATTCCGTAAAGCTCCTGTCCTGGCCTCCCAATTGAGTCTGAGGCTCAGGGCCATCAGCATGCCTCAGCCCACCTCGTCATCATCTGCTACACGGAGCATGGCCATATTTTCAGAAAGTCATTGTGCTGGTCCCAGGAGCGGCTCATCACCGCAATTACTCCGTTTTAATGGCAGATTTATGGGTGGTGGAGGCAAGAGAGTTCTGAAGCCTCTCTAGCTTGAGGCTATCTTTATCGGTGCTCAGCCATGCCTACCAAGAAGGATATCTTGACAAATTGAGCACACGTGAATGAATTTGGGACCATCTATCCTTCAGGAAGCAACTTAAGACCTGGCTCTTCGAGCAGTAGCAGACCCCCACGCCCACCTGCGCCTTGAGACCCCTCCGGGTGAGTAGCGCGCTATACAAATGATATGATTGATTGATTGATCGATTGATTGATTGGAAGATGACATGGAAATCAGTGCTTAATTTGTAAAAGAATCAGTGCCATAGCTCAAGGTTTTGCTCAGAAGTCTGTGATCGTCACTGTTAAATGTTGGTGTGCCGAATACCAAGGTTGCATAGTCTTAATTCTACCTAATGCCTCTTCAATCCACTACCACATGTCTTAAGAGACCAGTGAGGCAGGGTTATTGGTTAGCTCACATTACATATAGAGTGAACTTCTTCAGAGTCTTTTTATCGTTTTGCCTGCTGGACCAATTGGGTTGTCTGGCATGGCTGCTTCTGACTTGGTTACACATCAGAACCCGTTGCAGTCTTTTTAAAGACAAGGAATGCCACAAATCTGTGAAATCTACTGGGCAGTTCAGGTGACACTTGCAGAATCATAAATAAAGGGAAGATTCTGACAGTAAGTAGTTAACTCACAGCAAAGCAAAAAATGGGTTTTGGAGATTCAGAGTAACAGTCAACCAAGTAGGTGGAGTTAGTGATCATAGGCATAGTTGACAAGGTCTGCTGGGACACTGAGGTGGGCCACTAAAATTAAATATGGACACATTAGATCCTGGGGTTATTTTTTCTGATTGTATGATTCTGAATGTTTTGAAGGCTAGGAGAGAGCTCGCTGTTGAACAAGGAATGGACATTGTCCTCGTGTTTCGAATGATGTAACGTCTGCCACAAAATCCATGTTTACTACCTGAATTCACATAGGAAGTATCAACACACTAATGTTCCTGGGGCTGCAAGGGTACTGATTAATCATAATCCTTAACTTAGATAGCAATGCCTCAATGCTACACTGCCCAGAATCGGTTCCCAGATGTCCCTGCCATTATCCCCTTCCGCAAGCCATTTCCGCAACTGAGTGTGAGTCCATATCACTTAATCCTGCTCGTGCTGGGAGCCATGGACGGAATACTGAACTAAACTGCTCATATGGCGAGTATAGCAGAATTTAAAATGACCTAGTACTGCTTAACATTTCAGCATATAGTATTTCCTGCACCTGCTAAAAATGGTGAAGATTGGTCGGCAACTCAGTGTAATGTTCTTCACACTTAGCCACTGTATTTAGTTTATATTTACCTCAGAATTAAATATAGAACAAGCTTCTCCTCCACTGTAATTTTCAGGAAACGTCATCCACTGATCACGTCTCAGAGTATTATCGGACTGTGGGGTACTTTTTAAAAACATTCTGTTTTAGTAGGACCAAAATCTCAATAGGTGAAGCAATATAGCTGTAAGGGTATTCCCACCGAGCAATGATCGTTCACACCCTGACCAATATCCATGAACATCTCTCTCTTGCAATCATCCACGTGCCCCAGGGCTGCCATGACAGTGCTCGGAAAGTTACCTTTATTTCTTCTAACAACCCTAAACCTCCCTTAATGATCACCTGAATTAGTGGATTAGACAACTCTGGCACTGCTGTTGCGACTCCTGGCCTTAGATGTTTCAAACGATCTCTTCTATCAATCCATGCTGTGCCGACTGCAATTAACCTCAGGGACCAGTGGAAGTAACAGATGTCCCAGTAGTAGTCTCTGGTCTTCATAAACAGGCCTTAAATGGTTCCAATGTCCTCATAGGTTTCCCCTGGAAAAATGCCCAACAAATAAGTGGTTGGTATCGTACTGTAGAGGAGTTAAACTCCCTGAAATAACTATAGAATGGAGAATACCTCGAACTAGCATTGGGATGATAGTTAAATTTTAGTAAATCATGATCACCAATGTTGCCAATAAAATCCAAATTTCTCTGAAGACTGGTTTGAAATACAAATCCACTCAACTTTTTTTTTCTAATATAACCATTATTATAACCATTCTAAAAATGTTGAGATTGACTTAAAGTCAGACACTTCTAGAAACTACGGGCCTGATTTACAAGGTCATTGCGCTGCCAGTGCATAACTGTTTTTTGATGCACCAGCAGCACAATGGGTTTTTCCATATTTGCAAGGCCAACTAAAGTCACCCTGCGTAACTTTTCATGGCTGTTTAAATATGGGCTCCTTTCACACATTACTTTTTATGAAAGTAACATTCCATGGGTGTTGCTGTGGGTGTTCCCACGCAACATCCATGGAACCTGACACATTCCCAGATTTACAACTTTTCGCAAAGCTGGGAATGCGTCAGAATCATATGCCTCCCTTTCGGAGGTGTAGTTGTGGTACGAAGAAAAATACTTTTGCAGCATGCATCGGAAGTGGAAAATGTCATCAATGATTGTTTTTATGCAGGAAGGTGTCCCTTCCTGCACAAAAAAATCATCCCTGCAATGCAGGCACCATTGCAACATGATGCAAGTGTGTCTGCATTGGTGCACGGCTTAAGTTTGTCCGCCGGTGAAGGGGAGAAGGACAGAAATATGCTTTATCTTGTAGATACAGCACAATCCTGCCCTTTTATTTTGAAGCACAGGAGCACAACAAAAAGGGTTGTTGTGCTCCGGTACATCAAAATATAGCAAATGAGGTCCTTAGTGTGTGCAAGTTGAGGCTTGAATATTCCACCCACTGTATTGTGAGATCAATTTGGCCTCTCAGATGCAGGGCAATGTGCGCATCCTAGTTTGTGGAGTGGCAACTGGGCACTTTATCCCAAATATTATGTGAAGAACACAAGTGAGATTACACCTGATATCGCACATTATTCATGCCCTGTGTTTGTACAGATTTGCATGTCACACACTGGATGCTTTCTAAGCACAACTTGACATTGGTAGCGACTGGCGAGAGTATCAAACTTGAACTACAGTCTAAGACCAATTACTAAACTCCTCATAATCAGTCTTAGGTAACAGAACCATCAATTTATTTATGTACGTACTAAATGTGATTTCAGGTCATCCGCTATGAACCCACGGGAGTATACGTCAACCAGGTTTCAGCCGATCAGAGGTTTGCTATATGACTTAGTCTCTGAAGTGAAGTCAAAATTCTTCAGCGGGGCAAGGCAGCAGGCTGTATCTGAGGATGTCTTTGTGAAGTAGAATGGTCGCAGGACAAAGTCCCAGTAAAGTTGTTGGTTTAGTCAGAAAAGGCTTGGAGCAGGAAGGTTAAAATTTCATACCCGGGAATTCCCCTTTTGACACCTTCACCTGGTCATGATTTTTACCTTTGGATTTAGTCTCTTTTTTAGACCTTGGAATCCACTTGGCAGATTTGTCCCGATATGCAGAAGGTCTTGAAGTGTGAAAACTGTCCAAGTTCCAGGTTTGCAGAGAAGATAGGAGAAGTGCAATTAGACACACCCAAGGGTCTCAGGAGCATTTGAAACAACAATTGCCACATGTATCGTTCAGTTGGTAAGAATGTATACATTCCCTATTCAGCTAGAAAAAAAAGTATATATTTATTTATTTATTTATTTATTTATTTGATTTGTATCGCGCGTTATAGCCACCGGGGCCTCTAAGCGCTGGTTGTCCAAATTAGCCAGTGGGGCTGAGCATCTTACTTGATCTTGGTGGGCGCTTAGTGGCTGCTCCATGCCTGTTTGAATAAAACAGTTTTTAGCTTTTTCCTAAAAGTCATCAAATTGCGCTCCTTCCTTAGATCTGGGGTCAATTTATTCCACAGAGCCGGGAGTGTTTTAGAGAAAGCACGTCCCCCCACCGTGGCCAGTCTAAATCGGGGTTGGGATAGAAGAGAAGCATCCGAAGAGCGTAAAGTCCTGCTCGGAGTATAGAGTGAAATTCTGGACTTAAGATATTTTGGTGCATTTCCGTACAGCGTCTTATGCACTATGCACAGTCCCTTAAAAACTACTCTCTGCCGAATTGGGAGCCAATGAAGCTCCTGCATCAGCGGGGATGAATGGGTCATCCTGGGTTTCTTATAGATCAACCTGGCCGCGTCGTTCATAACCCCCTGTAGCTTATCCAGCAACCGCTGGGGTAGCCCTATGTACAGGGAGTTACCATAGTCCAATCTGGCCAAGATGGTCGCTGAAACCACCTGTTTCAGGGTAGAGAACGATAGCAGTGCCGATATTTTCCTCAGTTGCCGCATTAAACCAATGCAGGTACCTACTACAGACGTAACCTGTTTTTCCATGGATAGTTTCCCATCCAGGTGCAGACCCAAACTTTTGACTGCTACCGCTGGTTTCGGTGGTACACCCAGCTCTACCGGCCAGAAACTCTCGTTCCAGGGGTTGCCCGTGATGGAAATGGGCAACACTTCCGTCTTCTCCGGGTTAATTTTTAGGGAGTTTTTAGACATCCAATTAACCGTGGCCTTAAGTATGTCCTGTAGCCTGGTAGACGCTCCTGGCCCTTCCTCAAGCCGGATAATGATCTGGGTGTCATCAGCGTAGTTATAGACTAGACAGTCCATCCTATTCAGGAGGGCAATCAAAGGCTGCAGATAGATGTTAAAGAGCAGGGGCGACAAAGCAGAACCCTGTGGGACCCCGCAGGTAATAGACGCGGAGGTGGAAAGCATGTCCCCCAGTTGGACTCTTTGTGTCCTGCCCTGCAGGAATGATGCAAGCCAAGCCAGGGCTGTACCTCTGATACCAAAAGACCTCAACCGCGACAAAAGTTGTACATGACACACGGTGTCAAACGCCGCGGAGAGATCTAATAGTACCAGGGCGCTAGGTGTTTTAGTATCAGCCCGACTCCTCAATTCATCCAGAATCGATAGCATGACTAGTTCCGTGCTATGATTAGCACGGAACCCTGCCTGATTGGCTTCCAACAGGTTATTACTGTCAAGATGTTTGGAGAGCGATATCAGCACATGCTGCTCGATTACTTTAGCCAGAAAAGGCAACTGGGAAATAGGACGGAAGTTCTTTAGACACTTAGTGTCCGAACCAGGTTTCTTCAACAAAGGGATCAATCGAGCCTCCTTGAATGCTAAAGGGACCTGTCCTGTGTGGAGAGAAGTATTCAGTAAATGCAAAACTTCTTCTTCCATGCCCGGGAGAGCTAGCTTAAATACTTCCGGCGGGCATGGATCCACCAATGAACCGGATTTAACTCGGTCCGTGATCTTGGTCAGTTCCTTCTGCATAATAAAAGGGAACTCAGCTAGCGGAGTGAGAACTAGCGGAGCAATATAACCAGGTGGGCTAGGACAATCGAGGGTTATAGTTGCAGCGATTTCTCCCAGAATGTTGGAGATCTTACTCACAAAGAAGTCCTGGAACTTCTGGCAATCTTGTTGGGTGAACTCAGTGCTTTGTTCCTTGTTTGTCCTGAGTTCTGACAAAACCCGAAAGATTTCCTTCTGTGGATTCCTAGCTGCCACTATTCTCTCCTCGAAAAAGACCGCCTTTCTGGTTTGAATTGCAGATTTGTAGGACGCCAGGGAGGACGTGTAATCTTTCCTAGCAGTGGCGTCGTATTGCTTCCGCCACGCACGTTCTTTCCTCCTCACCCCACGTTTCATATCACGTAGGGAGTCATTATACCAAGGGGCCCCCACTCCCCTATCCACCTTCTTCACCCTACGAAGGGGTGCCACCAGTTCAATGGCTCTCCCCAGTTTATGGTGGAGATGTCCGCAAAGGGCATCGACATTGGCGCCCTGCTCTTTAAGTGGCGGAGACTGTTGTAAGAAAGACTTAATTCTGTCTCCGTCAAGATTTCTCCATTTTCGGGCCATTTTCCAACCTTCACCCAGCTTGGGCGGATGGCCGTTCAGAAGGATTTTACATTTTATTAATGAATGATCGGACCAAACACATGGCAAAATCTCTGTGGCGTCCTGAGCTGGCATGGTGGTCCAAATTAGGTCTAGCATGTGTCCCTTCTCGTGGGTCGGTCCATTCACCTGCTGAGTGAAATCTAAGGAGGAGATTGCCTCCTCAATCAGTAGTGCTGGACCTTCTTTAGGGGATTTCTCCCAGTGATAATTAAAATCACCGACGACAATCAATTTATCGTATCTTGACCGCAGATCCTGCAGTAGTCTAATAAACAACACAGGGAAGTCCTGCGAGGCCCCGGGCGGGCGATAGACCACCAGGAACGCCACACACGCCGCCCCCAGTCTAAGTTTGACTCCTAAGATCTCAGCGCCCCCCATGGTTTCTGATAGAAATCTTTCAGCGCGGAGACGAGCTTGATAGAGGAGGGCTACTCCCCCTCCTTTTTTGGCTCCCTCCCTATTAAAGTGGAGTGCCAAATAATTGTCTGGCAGCGCCGCCACTAAATCTGGTATAGAGCAATCTTCCAGCCACGTTTCCGTGAGTGCAAGGGCATCCAGCTCTCCGTCTTCCAGTAATGAGAAGACCTCCAGCTTGTGTCCCTGCAACGAACGCGTGTTCAGAAGACCGAACTTTAACACCTGAGCTTTAACGTGGCGCGCCCGCGCTGTGATAATCCTGGGAGAACGCAGCAAGCCCTCGCGAGCCAGCGCATGAATACAGCCCTGGGCAGGTTGGGACTTCCTGCAGTTAAGCTCCATTAGCTCACCTCTGGTGTACGACCGAATTGGACTTATATATATAAGAAATCGTCACCATCACTTGCTTTCTTCCTGTAGCGCAAAATGAAGAGGAGTAGACCCAAAATTTGCTGGTGCAAAGATTTAAAGTGACTTTATTGTGCCCAGCGCGCCCGCCATGACGCGTTTCGCTTCCCTCTGAAGCTTGATCACATGACGCGTTACTAAAGACCCGGAAGGCCATTTAAAGTGCCAGTACAAAGAAGGACTAAACAAATTCAGTGCAAACAATAAGGTACGGAAAAACAATAAGATATGGAAAAAACACTGTGCAAATCTCTCATGTTCAATCTGTGCAATACAGTAATGTTGATATTAAAAAACATTGAACGCTATGGGGCATATAAAATAGATTAAATCCAAGGTTAAATCCAAGGTTATTCATTTTTTTAAAAACAGTCAATCCTCTGCTTGTCAAAATTAAATACCTTAAAAATTAATATCAATAAATACAGCCCTCCATTACATAACAAAATCTGTTGCAAAATGCAAATTGTTCATGTTTTGTCCTTTTGACTGTTAATGCTACAGTTGAAACCTTTTAAGTCAATAAAGCCCACAGTGGGCCAAATAAAACAAGACACTGTTATTCGAATACATTCTCAACTTGTTAAACCAGCCTTCCTAATGGATCTAGTGTGCAAAATACCCTAAATGTGCAAAAAACCGCTGTAAGTGCAAAATATTCTAAATTGTACATAAAATCTATTATTACACATTGGGAATTCTTAAAACCAATAGAGACAGAGGCAGCCTTATAACTTATATTCGGGAATAAGCTAATTCCCTAGATGATACATTCTTTTATCCATAATCAGCTCAGTTAAGTCCCTATAATTTAATAATAAAGCAGAATGTTCCTTAAAAACCCGGACAGACATTTAAAAAAAATGAGAACCTATATATTTTGAAAAAATGTAATTTATAAACAGGTATGCAGGTCCACCCTGTCGTTAAGCCCGTTAGGATTTTTACTGTCAAGCTCCAGTATATATCTAGTTTTGAGGAGACATAGCTTGGCTTCACAATCTCCTCCTCGCTTTGATGGAAGAACAGTGTCTATTACATAATACTGGAGGTGGGCTAGGTTACCTGTATGTTTAATTTCAAAATGCCCGGCAATCTGGTATGCCTGATCCCGGCCTGTGATAGCCCTGATGTGCTGGAGTATCCGTTTGTGGGCGGGTAGGTTGGTACTCCCAACATACCTCAACCCACACGGACACTCAAGCACATAGACAGCAAAGTCAGTTCTTCATGACAATCTTTTAGCAATGGCAATAGGTTCTTGTTTAAAAGGGCTTGCGTAATGAGTTTTGTTGTTGCCAAATCGACATGCTTTATTTATTTATTTATTTATAGTCTTGTATCGCGCCTGAATCAGCCCCGAAGGGGTATCTCCGCGCGTGGCTTCTGAATGAGTAATGCAAAACTATAAGTCGGAAAGGGCAAAGGGGAGGCTAAATTAGTCCTGTGTAAATAAGTAGGTCTTTAGTTTCTTCCTAAAGTTCAGAAGGTGAGGAATTTGTCTTAGCTGGGGAGGGAGTGAGTTCCACAGCATTGGACCTTTAAGGGAAGGGGCACGACCACCCTGTCTTGCTCTATTTATTTTAGGTACGTGTAGCAACATAGTGTTGCTGGAGCGTAGGGTACGTCCAGGAGAGTAAGGAAGAAAGATATCTTTCAGATATTTGGGACCAGAGCCGTAGATACATTTATGCATAATGCAGCACAGCTTAAAATGAATACGCTGTTGCACCGGGAGCCAGTGAAGATGGGAGAGGAGGGGGCGGGAGGGGGTGCGGGGCGGAGCATTCATGATAAGTCTCGCCGCGGTGTTCTGTACCACCTGCAGTCTGCGAAGTTGTTCCTGGTTGGCAGAAATGAGTAGACTATTGCAATAGTCCACTCGTCCAAGGACCAGTGCCTGAACCAGCGTCTTCCTATGGGTGTTTGGTAGGAGGGGGAAGATACGCCGTAAAAGACCAATTGTGCGGAAGCACGTTCCCGCAACCTGACTGACATGATCTTTCATAATCAGGGATTGGTCCAGGCGTACTCCCAAGTTTTTGATGGTTTGCTTAGGCGCTGGGACAGGACCGAGCTCCATTGGCCACCATTCCGGGGACCAGAGCAGGGATGCCCCTCCAAACAACATGACCTCAGTTTTGGTCACGTTGCATTGGAGGAAATTCTGGGCCATCCAACCTGCCACCGCTCTCATACCGTCTTGGAAAGATTGCATGACTGCAGGTGTAATGGTTTGAAAGGGGAAAAGCAGCTGAGTGTCGTCAGCATAAGAGATTGGTGAAAACCCGTGAGATCTAATGATCTCTGCCAGGGGGGCCACATATACGTTGAATAACGTGGGGCTTAGACATGAGCCTTGTGGCACCCCCTTGGTAAGCTTCCTGCAGACAGATTTATAGGAGCCTAATTTGACACCTTGTTGTCTGTCTCCGAGGAAGCTCTTCAGCCACGCAAGGGCGGTCCCTTCTACTCCTACTCCCTTCAGACGGCCGAGAAGAACTTCATGCGACACCGTGTCGAAGGCAGCGGACAAATCCAATAGCACCAGAATCACTGAGCTCCCTCTGTCAAGTAACATTCTGATGTTATCTGTCACTGACAGAAGGGCTGATTCGGTGCTATGGTTGGGCCTAAACCCAGATTGTGATTGGTCTAGGCCGCCCGCTGCCTCGATGTAATTAGACAGGTGTGCATTAACATGTTTCTCGGCCATCTTGCTGTAATAGGGTAGGAGCGAAATAGGACGGAGGTTGGGGAGCTCCGTCCAAGGAAGGGCCGCATTCTTGCGGATTGGGTTCACCACTGCTCTCTTCCATTCAGTTGGTACTTTTCCCTCTTTAAGGGACTGGTTGATGATATCTTGAATGTAAGGGGCAAACAGGGTACGAAGTGGGGTTATAATTTTAGCGGGAATAAGATCGTCCGGAGATCCAGATTTGACTTGAGTCATTATAGTGTCAAGCTCTTCGATATTTATGGGAGGGAATGTGGTTAAGGTAGAGTTTATATTCAGATTGAATGAGGAGGCCTTATGGGAGTCGCTATTGGGTTGAGATCCAAGGATTTTGCCATAAATGGATTCTATTTTATTTTCAAAGTAAGATGACACTTCTTCACATAGACTTAGTGAGAAGTCGTCTGGGCATATACATGCCGTGGGTTTTACAAAAGTGTCAAGAATCCTATACAATTCTCTAGGAGAGTTGTCGGCTTCCATGAGCTGTTGAGCGATGTTGTGTTTGCGGGCAGCCTTGATGTGTTTGTAATAATTAGCTTGGGCTGCACGATGTGCTTTTTTATTATCCTCAGAATGTGTTTTCCTCCATATTTTCTCTATCCTTCTACATTCTTGCTTCTCTTTTCTTAGGGCCTCGGTGTACCATTTTTCCTGTTTGGCCACCGGAAGCTGTCTGAATGTTTTCATAGGGGCAATTTTGTCGATAGCTACCGTCAGAGTTTGCTGAAGCACGGTTAGCTTTTGCTCTACTTCGTCAGTATCTCTGATCTCGGGTTTTTCCCACGCCTTTTCTAGCGCATCCAGTGTGAGTTTGTGCCACTGTCTGCGTGTAGTGAATGGGAGGGGTTTCTGTGGGGGGCCTTTATTAACTTTAAAAATGCTGAACTGCATTAAAAAATGGTCTGACCAGTGGACTTGAATCGGTTTGTGGCACCGAATGTGATCGAAGTTGGTAAATATCAAATCAATACAATGACCACCTTCATGGGTGGGATCCTGATTCTTTTGTGTTAGACCAATAGTAGTCATATCAGTCGACAAAGTTTTTGTCCCTATAGAATCACATTGGTCAGTATGGATGTTAAAATCTCCAAGGAGAAGAAAATCCTCATTGGCCCGCATATAAGGGCCAAGTATCTCTAAAAGAGATGTGGAAAAGCTGGGGCATGGAAGAGGGGGACGGTAAACAAGTGCACCTTTGATGGTCTTTCTATTGGGGAGGATAATTCTGAAAACCATTGTTTCCATATCTCTGCAACATTGTCTATCTAGGATGTCTAATTTCATAGACTCTCTGTAAATTATAGCAATGCCGCCGCCAATTTTGTCAGGGCGGTCAGAGTGGTGAAGTTTGTAGCCCATAGGTACTCCTAAAGCAATGGCAGCCACCGTGTGGGGCTTTAGCCAAGTCTCAGTGATAAAGCATAGATCTGGGGATAGAGAGTGTAATGAGTCCCAGATCTCCGTCTGGTGTTTGGGCATTGAACGGACATTCATGAGAATGCATTGTAGGTCATTAAGAGATTTACAAGGTTCATTAAAAATGTTTAGTACCAAAGAAGTATAATGACATTTATTGCACGAGAACGGGCCATTGAAACAGGGTCTGTTATCCTCAGCATGACATGGGGCAGAGAGATGCCTCAATGAGGTCAGGAATGTGGTATCATACCTGATGTGTTTGTCAGCACGAAGAGGCGGCATGATGTAGGGTTCCCGCCCCGTCGCCACGTCCTGACGCGGACGGGCGCAGACGGGCAGCTCTTTGGCTGGTCTTCGGCTGCAATGAGGCTGCGCGCAATCGCTGCGCGCTTCCTGTAAGGCAATGGCTAAATAGTCCTCCGTGGAGCACTAGAGCGCTGACCGCTCGCCGGAAGTGTGGCCCTCACCTGTCCGCCCTCCGCTCAACGGTAATAAATTACCGAGTCGGACCGAGGCGGGCAGGCACAGAAATCGAAACCAACACTCCGGGTAAATTTTAAAATGTTATTAAACAAATTGGTTGTGGCACACACGCTAAAATCGTGCACAAGATATTTATAAAAGGTAAGGTTTAAAAGCGCTAATTTTCAGCAACGCTCTCTCGTTTCCAAAATAAATTTACAGCTCATCCAGTAGCCTGCAGCAAGCGGAGTGGGACACTGCCACTGTCTTCCCCCGCAGCTGCGCTGACCGAAGGCTCCGCCTAAATAGTCCTCCGTGGAGCACTAGAGCGCTGACCGCTCGCCGGAAGTGTGGCCCTCACCTGTCCGCCCTCCGCTCAACGGTAATAAATTACCGAGTCGGACCGAGGCGGGCAGGCACAGAAATCGAAACCAACACTCCGGGTAAATTTTAAAATGTTATTAAACAAATTGGTTGTGGCACACACGCTAAAATCGTGCACAAGATATTTATAAAAGGTAAGGTTTAAAAGCGCTAATTTTCAGCAACGCTCTCTCGTTTCCAAAATAAATTTACAGCTCATCCAGTAGCCTGCAGCAAGCGGAGTGGGACACTGCCACTGTCTTCCCCCGCAGCTGCGCTGACCGAAGGCTCCGCCTAAATAGTCCTCCGTGGAGCACTAGAGCGCTGACCGCTCGCCGGAAGTGTGGCCCTCACCTGTCCGCCCTCCGCTCAACGGTAATAAATTACCGAGTCGGACCGAGGCGGGCAGGCACAGAAATCGAAACCAACACTCCGGGTAAATTTTAAAATGTTATTAAACAAATTGGTTGTGGCACACACGCTAAAATCGTGCACAAGATATTTATAAAAGGTAAGGTTTAAAAGCGCTAATTTTCAGCAACGCTCTCTCGTTTCCAAAATAAATTTACAGCTCATCCAGTAGCCTGCAGCAAGCGGAGTGGGACACTGCCACTGTCTTCCCCCGCAGCTGCGCTGACCGAAGGCTCCGCCTAAATAGTCCTCCGTGGAGCACTAGAGCGCTGACCGCTCGCCGGAAGTGTGGCCCTCACCTGTCCGCCCTCCGCTCAACGGTAATAAATTACCGAGTCGGACCGAGGCGGGCAGGCACAGAAATCGAAACCAACACTCCGGGTAAATTTTAAAATGTTATTAAACAAATTGGTTGTGGCACACACGCTAAAATCGTGCACAAGATATTTATAAAAGGTAAGGTTTAAAAGCGCTAATTTTCAGCAACGCTCTCTCGTTTCCAAAATAAATTTACAGCTCATCCAGTAGCCTGCAGCAAGCGGAGTGGGACACTGCCACTGTCTTCCCCCGCAGCTGCGCTGACCGAAGGCTCCGCCTAAATAGTCCTCCGTGGAGCACTAGAGCGCTGACCGCTCGCCGGAAGTGTGGCCCTCACCTGTCCGCCCTCCGCTCAACGGTAATAAATTACCGAGTCGGACCGAGGCGGGCAGGCACAGAAATCGAAACCAACACTCCGGGTAAATTTTAAAATGTTATTAAACAAATTGGTTGTGGCACACACGCTAAAATCGTGCACAAGATATTTATAAAAGGTAAGGTTTAAAAGCGCTAATTTTCAGCAACGCTCTCTCGTTTCCAAAATAAATTTACAGCTCATCCAGTAGCCTGCAGCAAGCGGAGTGGGACACTGCCACTGTCTTCCCCCGCAGCTGCGCTGACCGAAGGCTCCGCCTAAATAGTCCTCCGTGGAGCACTAGAGCGCTGACCGCTCGCCGGAAGTGTGGCCCTCACCTGTCCGCCCTCCGCTCAACGGTAATAAATTACCGAGTCGGACCGAGGCGGGCAGGCACAGAAATCGAAACCAACACTCCGGGTAAATTTTAAAATGTTATTAAACAAATTGGTTGTGGCACACACGCTAAAATCGTGCACAAGATATTTATAAAAGGTAAGGTTTAAAAGCGCTAATTTTCAGCAACGCTCTCTCGTTTCCAAAATAAATTTACAGCTCATCCAGTAGCCTGCAGCAAGCGGAGTGGGACACTGCCACTGTCTTCCCCCTTTACATTGGGGACACTTTCTGAATCTTTTACTTAACCCCTTCCATGCTGGTGACGAACCCCAGCCATCACGCTTCACGGTGCTCGTGTGCTGATGACGGCTGGGGTTCGTCACGGCCCCGCCCTGTTCGTTCGGCGGCCGCACACGGGGGGAATCGCGGCCGCACGGAAGGGGTTCAAAACATCCACGTACTGGAAACTTGTGTTTCCAGGCTATTGACAACTAAAGCTTTGGCCATAGATGGAGACCTTCTAAAGGTAAGTACCG
Source organism: Lissotriton helveticus (assembly GCF_964261635.1). Taxonomy (NCBI): domain Eukaryota; kingdom Metazoa; phylum Chordata; class Amphibia; order Caudata; family Salamandridae; genus Lissotriton; species Lissotriton helveticus. The sequence goes on along the minus strand of NC_136059.1, from coordinate 2,070,550,977 downwards.
GTTTGCCCGCTACACTGTGACCAATGATAGGGTCACTCTTAACCAAGTTCCAGTTTTTAAAGAAGATCTTTCTTAGTTCCGTGTGTTGTCGATTATAAGTAAGGATAACACGAGATGGTATACTGGGTTCTTTGTTATTCTCAGGATTTTGCTTGACTCTGGGAATTAGTGCTTCCTGCCTCGTCATATTCTGTGTACGTCTGATAGCACTATTCATGATTTGATGAGAATAGCTTGGAAACGAAGCAGACTGGCCTCCTGTGCCATTGAACACTCAGAGTCAGAACTGCAAATCCTTCTGATCCGCAGCATTTCCCGGTAGGGGATGGCGCAGATCAGATTGTGCGGGTGATGGCTAGCCGCAAGTAGAACAGTGTTTCCGGCCGTTGGTTTCCTATAGAGTTTTGTGGCCAAATTGTTGTTCTCTACATATACTTCTACATCCAAAAAACAAATTGAATTGGTATTAATGTTGGATGTGAAATTTAAATTAAGGTTATTGCTAAATAATTCATCCATTAAAGCCCTGGCACTGTTCTCTGAACCCCTCCAAATGAAAAACATGTAATCTATGTATCTCAGGTATAGAATTATGTTGTGTTCAGCAATTTCTCGGTGTTGCCCAAAGAGGACCTGCTTCTCCCACAGCCCCATGTGCAAGCACGCGTAGCTGGGGGAGAAGGAGGCCCCCATCACCACACCTCTAACCTGTTGGTAGATTTGGTTATTAAAAATTAGGAAATTTTGCTCTAGACACATCTGTACCATAGAGAGTAACATCCTGTTATGGGGTGAGAAATTAATTGGACGCTTGTTCAGAAAATGTTCAACTGCTTTTAGGCTGTCACAGTGCCTTATTGATGTATAAAGGGCAGATACATCCAAAGTCATTGAAAGCAAATCCGGTCCCCAGACTACCTTGTCAATTTTTCGTAAAAAATCAGAAGTGTCCTGAACATAAGAATTCAATCATTTGACCCAGCCCTGTAAAAAATAGTCGATATATTTGGACATATTTTCTGTTGAGCTGTTAATAGGCAAAATAATTGGTCTTCCCGGGGGTCTCTCTATATTTTTGTGCACTTTTGGGTTCAAATAAAAGTGGGGATACTCCTCCTCCGATAGTAGTCACCCACTCCTTCAGGACTGGAATTTTGAATACTGATCCATCCATGTAGATTTTATGATTTGGATGTTACTTCTCCTGTAGCAGGAAATATCTCCCAAATGGGACTCCGCTTCCTCCAAATACAGTTGGCGGGGCCACAGAACAATGTTACAGCCCTTGTCAGCTTGTCTGACTATTATGTTGTGGTCAGACTCCAACTTCCTAATTACCTGTTTATAGCACCGATTCTATTTGCTGATAATAAAATCCCTCCTATTTGTGGCAGTATATAGTTTTTTTGAGACCTGAATGACCATATCCTGGTAAACATCCAAATTATCATGGACCATTATCGGCTAAAAAGTTGATTTAGGTTTAAATGGAGTGATACATCTACCTAAATCATCAGCCAATGGTGGCTCAGCCATATTTGTGGATTCCCCCTGCTCATTCTGTAATGCCCATATTTCTTCAAAGGACTCACGGTCTCCGACAGTTAATAATGAGGGACTTAGAATGTTGTCAGGTTGAATTTTCTTTTTGGGTTGTAGCCGATGGAATTTGCTCAATTTTAATTTTCGTATAAATCTGAAAGTGTCCATCCTTGTATCTGCATAATTTAGGTTGCATGGGGGACAAAAGGATTGTCCTAGGCCTAGGACCGCTTCCTCTCCTGCAAGATATCCTAAAACTTCCTGCCACCAAGGCTAGCAGAAAAACTGCCAGATTAATATTGAAGTGTAACAATTAACCAGTAGCAGAAATGAAATTGTTATGGTCATCTTCTTGGTAAACATAACGAGAAGGGAACATGCATATGCCATTGTCCAATAGGGCGCTCCTGTGTATTGACAGAACTAGGGCAAATGAATAAACAAGTAAGTATTTCCAAGGGTTGTCAAAATATAGCTTTTACTATTTCGGGATTAGTGTATTCAAAGCATCTGCCACGAATGCTTCATTGATAGGAAGAAGTGCACAACTTTTAAAGCCTAAATATTGAAGATATTCTGTTTTAACTTGATTGTATCCGATCATTTATTTTGTTAGTGTATCCGATCATTTATTTTGTTAGTTCTTCGCTGTATAAAAGGTTGATGTAAACATTTGTGTGTATACTCTTTTACCATAACCTACACCGCTCCAAGATACTATATCACCTCACTACAATCATTAAACCATCAATTGAACATTTTTTCTTTTTTTAAATTGGGAATGTAATAAATGCTGTTTGTAACTTTATCTGCTACATACTTGTTCCAATGAGTAAAAACAGTGAATGGTAGATACAATGGATATACTGCTCACGACAATAAATAATCATCTACAAAGTCTCCCGTCCACCGGTATAATAAATGTTCACACCTAAATATGCAAACGCAATCATAATACAAATGTGGTGAGCTGAACAGTTCCCACTAGGGCCGGACTGGAAATCCAAACCAGACCAGGCAACCCTGGTTCCTAAAACCACAGGGGGGAGGGGGTGGGGGCGGAGTTTCAGGTGTGAAGTACTACTGCTTTTGTCACTGGGGGCCGATATTGCATTACTACTGCAAAACGGACCCCCGTAAAAAAACGGCGTCCACTGCTACAAAACCAGCCCCCTCCTTCCAACCTACTGAGGAAATGCCTGATGTCCGCTATGGCCCGTCCGGCCATGGTTCCTAAAATCCCAGACCATCCATAGTACGAATGTTAGTGAATAGAAACAAATTGAAAATTCCATTTCCATGGCGATCTAAATCTCTGCCTATACATTTAGATCTTTATTCCAGAGGCGGTTTCGCCATGAATTTGATGTCAGTTTGTAACTGAAATCATTATTCAAGTTCTTCATATCGGAAGTAATAGTTTTGTGTGTCGTACATCTTTAGACCTAATTTAATGAGATGTCAAATATTTGTTTCTGAGTTCACAAATGTGTGGTGTCAATGGCAGTCGACAAAAACAAAAAGTGGTGGGCAGGTGGATACGGGGCATGGGGGATCACCAGAGTGGGAACACGGGGTTGATTAAAAAAAATTAAGACACCTGAAACTACTGCTCGCTTCGCGCCTCAGTGTTCTTCTACTTCCTGTCCCAGGAGACACTGGTACAGCATCAGAGACTCCCTGTGCAAACCCTGTGCAGCTCTAGTGCTATTACCAAGCCTGAGAGCAGCGTGGATATTTTATTTATTTTTTTAAGCTCTTTTTATTTGAAGATTACATAGAACAAGATGTTCATTACAGATGTATGTGTGAGTCACTTACAGCACCAGGAAGCATAAATCAAACATAAGTTACATGTCATCAAGTAAATCAGCTTTTTGGAGAATAACATTTTCAGTCTACAGTCTCTATGCCGGAGCTGCGGGCCTGAGGAGGCTCACAGATGTTACCTCTGTAGTCGTTCCAGCATGACCACACCTCCCCCCATTTCTGAGGGCATCCTCGAGCCATATATACAGTCTTTTCTTGCAGCATGCACCAGTCCATGTCTTTTTTCCATTCAGTTAGCTTTGGCGGAGTGGGAGCACCCCATGATCGCGCTATATTTCTTTTCGCCACCACTTGCCCCAGCATAACCCAGAGCTTCCCCTTCGCTGGCAGGTCTGTTGGCTCCCAGATGTTCAAGAGGCATCGCTTAGCCTCTGGTCGTAGTTCCACCCCCCATACTTCTTGCATGCAGTGTACTACACGTCTCCAGTACCTTCGCACCATTGGGCAATCCCATAGTATATGAAAGAAAGAGCCCGTCTCACCGCATCCCCTTCTGCAGAGCCCTTCCCCCCTCTTCCCATTAACTGTAACCTGGTGCAAAAAAATACACCCTGTGTAGTATTTTGAGTTGAATGAGCTTAAGTCTAGATGAAATTGCCACCTCCTTAGGGGAGGCCAGCGCGCTTGTCCATTCCTCTTTGTCTATTTCAAGCTCATCTGCTACCCACCTCTCCTTAAGGGGCAGGCATAAGTCAGGGGGATTGTTTATCAGTTTTTTGTATGTGAGGGAGATGGCATGGTCTGGCATGTGCCCGTCAAGCAGCCTGTCTTCGAGTGGAGAGGCCTGTGGGAGTTTGGTCCCTGGCGGTATGTTAGTCTGGAGGGAGTGTCTGACCTGCATGTACCTAAAGTACTCAGTGTGTGCTAGAGCGTATGTTTCCTGCAGGTAGGTGAAGGGCCTGATCCCTTTTGGACCCCATAGATCTTTAATTTCGGAGATACCAATCAGGTCCCAGTTACGGAAACCCTTTGTTTGTCCCAAGTTGCCCAATTTTTCAGACGCCCATAGTGGAGTGGCCATGGTTAGAGTATTGGACCAACCGAGCCTCCGCTGCGCCATGTGCCATATTTGCACCAAGTGTCTCGATGGTCCCGTGAGTGGGTATCTGCCGGGTCTTGAATAGAGTGCTGCTTCGTAGTTCCCCCCAGGGAGTACCATCTGTCCATCCCGTAACCTGGGTCATTCCCGTCGCTGTACATTCCTTGGTTTATCGCAGAGAGATGTGCGGCCCAGTAGTACTTACAGATATCCGGGAGAGCTATCCCTCCATCATACCATCCCAATGTAAGTTTATGTAGCGCTATTCTAGGTGTGCCTGACCAGAGGAGGGCTCGCTGTGCCGCTTCTACCGCTCCGAAGTAAGAGTTTGGTACAAGGTCCGGATAGTTTTGAAGGGCGTAGAGGAACCTCGGCAGGGCTATCATTTTAAAAAGGGCTGCGTGGCCCAGCAAGGATAATGGAAGCTTTTGCCAAGTGGTGGAATCACGTTAGAGCCGCCTAAGGGGCGGTAGTAGATTCCTTTCGTACATCTTGGCCTTGTCTGTGGATACGAAGACTCCCAGGTATTTGAACCCGTCCTCCGCAATAGTGATTGGGCAAGTACTGGGAAGTTCAGGGGGGCTCCCGTGGAGAACATAGAGGAGAGATTTGCTCCAATTGATCCGGAACTCGGAATTCTTCCCGAAACCCGTTAATATATCAAGTGCCGCCGTGATGGACCTGCGGGGTTGTGACAGGTAGAGGAGGATGTCAGCGGCATATAGGGAGATTTTGTCCTCCCATTCATCCGCCCACCGTATCCCTTTATGGTATACGTCCTGCCTGATCCATGCAGCCAGTGGTTCAAGGGAGGGTGCAAACAGGAGGGGGGAGAGCGGGCAGCCCTGTCTGGTCCCCCTCTCCAGGGCGAAAACCTCAGAGACCTTGTTGTTGACTACCACTTGGGCCAGTGGCTCCGCGTATAGAAGACGGACCCATGCTATGAAGGTTGGGCCGAAGCCCAGTTTACGGAGCACCGCCATCACATAAGGCCATTCTAGGGTGTCAAATGCCATGGTGGCGTCAAGCGAGACCACTACCGCGTCTTCTTGCAGAGTATGGCACCTCCCCAGCACACCATGGAGGCGACGAGGGTTGAGCGCCGTGTTGCGATGGGGCATGAATCCCGATTGGTCTGGGTGGACCAGACTGGGTAAGACCGATTGAAGCCTATTGGCGAGTGTTTTGGCTAATATTTTCGGCTCTGCATTAAGCAGTGAAATGGGTCTGTACGACGAGCAGGACTCCCTTGGCTTCCCTTCTTTTGGTATAGCCACAATAGTGGCTAGGCGTTGGTCTCGTGGCAGGGACCCTGTTGCTTTGCTTTCGTCGAACATGTGCTTAAGGTGTAAACTAATGGCGTCGGGTTTCAGCTTGTAAAGCTCAATTGGGAGGCCATTAGGTCCAAGAGCTTTGCCTGGACGAAGGTCCTTGATTGCACGCTCCAATTTGGCTATGCAGAGTGGAGCCTCAAGGGTGTCCCGATCAATGTCCGAGAGGCATGGCATACGGATGTCTGCTAATAGGGCTACAGAGTCCTCCTCCGGGCGGTCTGACCCCTTACTATAAACCTGTTGAAAGTGCCGTGCACATTCCGTGACAATCTCCCTGGGTTCCGTCACCACAGCCCCAGAAGCTGTCTGAATTTCCGGTACAACTTTATTAGCCTGCTGTTTTTTATCGAGCCATGCGATGAGTTTTCCGGCTTTGTCGCCTTGATCATAGATCCTGCCTGCCTTATCTCTAGCCATGGATTGTGCTGCCTCTGTAACCAGCTCCCTATATTCAGCCGTCTTAAGGTGCAGCCAATACTGCATCCCCGGGTCACGGTCAGAGCGTGCAGCCTCTTCCAGCGCCCCTTGGTCTGCCTCAACGGAGTTAATCTGTGCCTTTTTGTCTTTGCGGCGGCTGACGATTGCCGACAGGGCCTCTCCCCGAAGCACAGTTTTAAAAGCCTCCCACAGTGTTATAGATAAGCTTACCGACCCGACATTTTGTTCGAAGTATCGATTTATAGAGAGGGTCAGCGTTTTTCGAAGCTCCTCATTTTTCAGATGCCAGGCATTGATTGGCGTTATGCAGCCCTCTCGTCGGGTCCCAACCGTGATGTGTGCCCAGACTGGTGAGTGGTCGGAGATACCCCTAGCTAGGTGTGTGGCGTCTTGTATGACTGTACCGTATTGAAGTGTAGTCAGGCGGGAGAAGGAGTGGTGTGGGCCAGAGAAGAACGTGAAGTGCTTATCGGTAGGGTGCGCTAGTCGCCACACATCTATCAACCCAAAGGTCTCTAAAAAATCAGCCAGACATTTTTGCCCTTGGGGCATGTCTCTGGGTGGGTGTCTGTCTAAGGTTCCCGAGACCACTGGGTTGAAATCCCCCCCGATGATCAGCTGACCGTCAGGCAGGGAGAGTAGGAGTTTGCCCAGGTCCGTGTATGATTGGGTTTGAAGACCTGGTGGGATGTAAGTAGAAAGCAGATTCAACCTGCGGCCCTCCCACCTCCCCGACAATGCTGCAAAGCGGCCCTGCGGGTATGTCTCTGTATGGTCTATGAGGAGGGGCGGGGAACGACGTAGGAGGATTCCCACACCTCTGGAGCCAGAAGTGAAGCCGGAGTGAGCCACTAGAGTGTATCCCCATCTATTGAGGGCCTGGCACGTGTTACCCATCAAGTGAGTTTCTTGTAGCAATACTGCATCGGGGAGGTGGCGTTTAACAAATTGTAAGTCAATAGTACGTTTTAGCCTGTCACCCAGCCCGTTCACATTCCAGCTAAGGACCTTAAGACTCTTGTCCCATCTCCTAGCCATATCCGTTACTTTGTGAGAAGACATATCCGTGCCTTCTGGTGCGTCCCTTGACTCTGTTCAACATTTCAATGCGTGACCGTAAAAACACCCTGACCCCCGCTCCTCCCCTCCCCCCTCCCCGGCATTTCCAAACAGTGCAAAGAGAAATCGTTACATAGTACAGTGGACCCACAACCCCCTTCCTTCCCAGCCCCATTTAACGTACACTCCCGCCCCGCAAACCAGTACCCCCCCTCCCTGCTCCCTGCTCTGAAGGTTTCAAACTACCCACTGCCCCAATTAGCAGAGCGTCTTTCGCCCAACCCCAACCCCGGAGTGAGGGAACCTTCCCCCCGAGGAAACTCTGTTAGGGAGTACGTGAGCCGGCCCCAACTCCAGCCGCCGTACCAGTGCTGCCTCCAGACTGAATGTCCCTTAGTTATGTGCAGCACTCGAGGATGAGTAACATAGTCTCGGAATCACAGGGCGGACGATTCTGCTACCCCACACCAGTAGCGCAAAACATTACCCACACAGTTGCTTTATACATTACAGTTCAGCTAGGCGTGGTCCCTCGTTCTGAGATTTCATCATGCTGCTGTATCTCTGAGCGAGTCCCAACGGGGGCTGTTCGACCGAGAACGCCATGATCGTTGGCTCTGCTCCTCACCTTCCGACCTCCCCACCACAGATCCGGGGGAAGGTGCCCTGCCTCCCTCCACTGGTTGCGATCTTGTCGTCCCTGTGTCTCCGGTGCTGTGGTGTCAAGCCACACCTGGGCCGACGCCGGTGAGGTGAAGAATAGGGACTGGCCCCCTACTATAATCTTAAGCTTCACAGGGAAGAACATCATATATTTGATGCCCAGTTGTCGGAGCGCCGCCTTTACAGCCAGGAAGGAGCGCCGTTCTTGCTGGACTTGCAGAGTAAAGTCTGGAAAGAATCGGACCGTAGCCCCCTCGTATTGCAGATCGCCCTGTTGTCGTGCCGCCTGGAGGATGGCATCGCGATCCCTGTAGTTAAAAATTTTGGCGATTATCGTTCTTGGCGGAGCCCCTGGCTTGGGTTTAGGGACCGGGGCGCGGTGGGCTCGTTCAATTGTAAAGGTTTTTGAGAGTCTCTTCGGCTTCAGGTGGTGGAGAATTAGATCCTCCAGAAACAGCTCCACACTTTGCCCCTCTGTTTCCTTCGGCACACCTACCACGCGGATATTGCTCCTTCGGGCCCTCCCTTCCTGGTCCTCGAGCCGCAGGGCCATTTGTCGATGCTGGTGGATGTGCTCATTGATCCGACCTTTGAGCCTTTTATCCGAGGCCTGCAGTACCTTGATGTCTGTTTCGTTGACTTTGGACCTCTCTGTGGTCTTCCCCAGATCTGTGCGTAGCAGGTTTACCACAATGGAGATCTTGTCCATTTTCGTCTCGAGGTTTGTGCTTAGCGTCTGAATAGCGGTCATTATGGAAGCCAAGGAGGGCTCTGTTTGGCCCGGTGTGTCCTCCGCCGTATCACCGGACTGTACCTGACTCACAGGCACCGTATATTTATCGAGTTTGTTAGTTTGGGTTGATGTGCTCCCTTTGGGTTGCATGTCTGAGTTCGGCGCCCTCGCCGCTAAATCTTCGGGCCGCTGGCCAGTGGGACACTGGTTGTGATTGTCCGCTCTACCACCACTCCTTCCTCAGGTCCGCGTGTTACACCCACGTGGCAGGTTCACTCAGCTACCACACGTCTGTAGGCGTACCACCGCTCTAGGCCTCAGCCCGTTAACCACAGCCAGGGCCGTCTCTATCTTGGGGCCCAAACGGCCCTGCCCGCTAACGGCAGCAAAACGACCGGTATGTCCCAGGAGCACCAGCTTAATCCTCCACGTCCAGGTGTCAGTAGCGCCTTTTCTTGCGCCCACAATATATGCTGGCCCTTATAGTCTGTTTGGCGCCACCGCCTCCGTCTCAGGCCCTGCCCAGCCCACGTCTCAGGGTCTCTGCTCTTCCAGGCCTAGGGTGCCCCGATCTGCCGCTCCGGCCACCGCTTCACCAACACCATCCGCACCGCCAATCACTGTGCTTTGGACCCCCCCGTGTCAGGGGTGTATTTGCGGCCAAATGTCTCCGGTCGTCATCTCCCATCTGTAGGCCCATAACTCACACGGGGCCAGTAGTGACGCCAGACAGACCTCCGGCGGCGCCCCTTCAGGCTCTCGTGCCCCCACACCGGTTCGCCCCTCGGGGCCCACAAGGCTGCAAGTAGCGGCGCGGTCCGGTGCCAATTCAGCCCCGACCACAGGCGACCCGGCCTCACTCCGGCCCGTCCCAAAAGCTAGGCCGCAAGCTGGGGCCTCTCATATGGCCACTCCCGGCCCTCGGGCTCCAGGCCGCGTTCCCGGGTCAGCCGCAGCACAGAAGACCGAGGCGACTCGCCCCCGCTGGGTCCACAGACTCCGTTACAAGCACGGAGCGGTAGCGCTTCACTTTAGTGAGCCGGGGCGCAGATGGGAATTCGCTCCAGCCAGGATACGGTGCCGGATTTCAAGGGGACAGCAACGGTCCCGACGGATCTCGGGACCTAGGCAGCCATTTTCATCTGCGCCTGGCCACGCCCAGCGTGGAGATTTAATGCTCGCTCTGTTCTGTTTCTCCAACCCGGTTGTGCAATACAGCTGGGTTGGAGAAACCTTACTGCTCTTAAGGTTGCTGGCCAAACAGACATGTGCACTTAGAAGTGCATATACCACTCCATTCCTCCTCTCTCCCATGGTCCATCCCCTGCCTACACACCCTGGCTCAGCCAGCAGCTGAAAAATAAAACGATTATAAAATATCGTGTTATTTGTCAGCTGCTGGCTCTGAGCCAGTGGGTCAATGTTCCTCCACAGAGGAGCTGCCTCTGTCCAGTTGTGCCTCTGTTGGGTGTCTTTCAGCTCTAGCCTTCGCCTGTGGAAATACACAATGGCTTTTAAAGTCCAGTGACAGAGCAAATGTATCACTGACAGATACTTGTTTATTTACCTGTTAGACATGGAAGTGAAAGTGTACATAGGAAATTTCATTACATAAAAACCTGGACACCTTTCCAAAGTACCATGGTTTGGCACCGTGTATTACATTCTGATTTGTTGTGCTGCCTAGAATGATATATACAACTTCACTTTAGTTCTTTTTGTGTATTGAATTATAAAATGCCAATCTAGCTGAAAAGCAGCGGAGAGGTGCACTGGGGAATGTTTAACGTTGCAAATGGCTACTGAAGTGCGAAAGAAGAAAAGATTCTTCATTGTCCGGGGTGGCAAAGGCAAGGGGGACTGAGGAGGAAATGATGGAGCATATTTGGGAATGTGGCATTCAAGGATATATGGAATTTATGTGGGCACAGCATTTTATGAGGCACACAGGTGCGTACCCGCAGTGGCTGCCATATGGGACTATCTGGCTCAAAATGGATAGTAAATGGGCACATACTGGTATTAACTAAAATGAAGTGAGCACGTGATAGCAATGACATCCATGAACTAGGTATGACACCAAGGCACAAGATGGGGATGACTGACGTGTGCTTTTAAAATAACATTCGAGTCAGGCCAAGTAGGGTATTTACTTAGCATGACATTTGCGTAAAAGATTATGTATTTCCAGAAAATTACACAATGACATTTGTTAGATTGAGGGCTTAGGGCCATATGTATCAACATTCCGTTTTGCGATTCCTAAATAGCGATTTTTAAGGAATCGCTATTTAGAAATCGCAAAATGGTATGTATATAGAAAATCGCTTCTTTTTAGCGATTCCTTAATATTCCTTAATTGCGATTAGCAAATTGCTAATCGCAATTAAGGAATAATTTCCAATTCATTTCTATGGGCCAGGAGGCCCATAGGAATGAAGGGGGAATGTGCGATTAGCAATTTGCTGATCGCAAATTGAGAATATTTTCAAGGGTGCAGGGGTGTCCAAAGGACACCCTGCTGCACCCCTGAAAATGACATGTGTGCGCATATGGCGAACATACATGCCCTAAGGGCATGTATGAGTGTCACATGGCACCTTTTAATTTAAAAAACAAATGCTTTTTTAAAAAGAATTCGCAACTTACCACCAACTTTTACCACCAACTAGAAGTTGGTGGTAATTTGCGATTCCTTAAGGGCATTTTGGATTTTTTTTTTCCTTGATACATTGCATTTAAGGAATCCCAAAATTTGCAATTCCTTAAATGCAATCGCAAAATAAGGAATGGCAAATTTTGCGATTCCTTATTTTGCACCAAAATTGTTTCATACATACCATTTTGCCAAATTGCATTCGCAAACGCCGAAATTCTGCGAATTTCGGCGTTTGCGAATGCAATTTGGCTTGATACATATGGCCCTATATAGTTTCTAAAAAAGGAAACCGCAATTTTAACATTGTTATTGTATTTTCAGAATTCGCTACAATAGGAGGTTTTTGTTGGCCTTTGAGGACAGTTATAGCTGCACAACTAGCAGCAGCGGCATATTGACGCGGGTATGATTTGCTAGTACTATTTGCTAACTGTTATGGCTTTGCAAACTCATTTTCTACTAACCTGCCACTTCTCCGGCAGTACACTGAGCCCGGGACACTGCATGAAGACAAGGGCTGACACCTTTTAAAGCCTCTATAAAGACTGACGTATTTTTTTTTATATTACTGTTTCCTTCCAAACAATTTTCTCCAATTTGCGGTTTCCTTCAAATAGCTGTTGTCGAACGGGCTGGAATCCCTACTGCTTTTAATGTGAAATTCTGCTTTCAGAGAACCATATTTTCGAAGAAAATGGAATGTTACAGCTACCTACTGCACCGCCCAACTGTTCATAATAAGGATTTAAAAGCATCAAAAAGGTTTCTGCAGGCATAATAAAGTACCCGACTGCAGGCATCAGAGCCACAAAACAGCTGCAGCATTTATTCTGCTCCACAATTCTCTGACAGTCCATAGCTCTGGCACTGGGAGAGCATTCCCTTTAAAGAAGGCCGGTATGGAGTCTCTTTGTCAACATCGTCAAATCTCCATTTGTTCTAGCATCTAGGCAATCAGACCAGAACACTTGCTGTTAAAAATGTTTTTAACTACTAGGTGTATCACCATGCCAGCATGATATAATTTATTTTTGTGATAATTTGTCATAAAAGAGTCATCCCCTGGCCAGTTTCACACATTCCATTCTGTAACCCGCGTGTTCGAAACAGCATGGGATTATCCACTGATCTTTACTACGACATGCGACTGCCATGATATTTGTATGAGAAACTTCACATTTCCACAAGTTGCTTTTAAAATGCTGAAGACAGTTTCGGTATTCTTTTTTAGTGGAAGAATTGTTTCAACCAGGCAAGTACATGGCTACAACTGGGACAGTATTTTCTTTCCGAATTTTGCTAATTGGTTCTTCAAGTGTATTTAGCAGCTTATTTACAAGTCCCTTGCGCAGTCGGTGCGTCACTTTTCCCAATATAAAAAGTGACGTACTGGCGGCGCAAGGGGCTTGTAAACAATGTGGGCCTCATTTATCAAAAGTGTTGTATCACTACATGAAAAGAGCGATGTGACACTTTTCAGTGCACCCTCCTTGCGACACCATGAATGCACCATATTTACTGTACCACACTCAATGTTGCAAGGATTTACAGATACGTCAGAATTTCTGACTTATTTTTTTACAGGGGAACACCCACCCTGTATATGTTATACCTGATGCAGGACTTTACAAAGTGCATCTGCTTAGATGTGTCACTTTGTAAATATGGTGCAATGTGGAACATTTGTTACTCTGACGCGGCATCACATGAAGTGACGCAACAGTGGCGCAAATGGCTCATAAATAAGCCCCTCAGTTTTTTGGCCCTGCCGTAGGCCAATGCTACCATTTCTCGACACATTCAGAGAAAATCATTTTGACACTGAAGATATAAAGCAAAATGTTGAGGTTTTTTCATTGTTTGAAAAACTTGGCAAACACAAATTACGTAAAAGCAATTAATGGATGGGAAAACAGCGTCCTGAACAAACTTGGTCTAACCATACCACATTCTATCTATATTTCTGAAGAGAGCATCATCTGCACAGAGTTACATACAATTTTGGAAGAATCACTGAAAGTGATCTGTGGTCTATTTAAGGACAGGTATCAGTGGAATTACCATGGAGAAACCTCAAAGAATATCAATTTACTAGTTCTTTATAATGTAGGAAGTGCATATGTTAGAAGTTCAACCTTCCTCATAGGCTGGCCGGGACGGCCTATAGAAAAACAGTATTTTGTTGTAATTTTCTCCTCACTTTACACAAATGTCAGTTGTTAAGGTGGCACTATTGTTGAGCACTAAGGGGCTGATTTATGGGATTTTTGCTAGGGCACAGCAAGGCACCTTGCTGCATTACCCTACAACAAAGTAAAAGGGCAGGAATGCACAATATTTAAGCAATATGGTACATGCCTGTCCTTTCTCCCTGCACTGGTGCCATTTTCGCAGCCTAGTGACAATGTAGGCACCCTTGCACAATGCTGCCTCCATTGCTTGCAGGATTGCTATCATACAGAAAGTTGCCCCTTCCTATGCAAAAACAATCCTAGGAGGCATTTTCCTCTTTCTATGTGTACCGCAAAATGCAGTACACATGGCAAGGTTTAAAAACAAGAAGGAATAAAAACTATTCTCCTTGTTACGCCTCACCTTGGGAGGCACACGTTTTGGCAGTTCCCCAGGTTTACATCACTCCGTAAATCTGGGGCAGCATCAAATGACATGGTTGTTGTGTGGGTAAATCCACCACAGCACCCATGTCACGCCTCTTGGGTGCAAATTAAGGTAACACAGCAAATTACGTTGCATCACCTTATTCATGATTTATGAGGCCACTGAAAGCCATGTAGGGTTGATTTGCGTCACTTCGTAAATCTTTATGAGAGTCCGGCGTCACACATGTACCACTTTACGTGGTGCGAACGTGACTCAAGGCTCTCATAAATAGGTCCCTATGAATTTTTCTATTCTGGGTATTCCCATCATTGAGTTACATATTCCAGTTAACCAATCAAAAAGTGAATACTAAGATCTAAAAAAGGCTGAATGCATGGAATTTTTATGATGCACATTTAGTTTATATTGTTATACGCGCAGTGGATGTGCCGGCATACCACAAAAGGCCAAATCAATCCTGCCAGTGCCCGTCAGCACTTCGACTGTGTCATGCATCAGGACCCCTCAAGGTTTCAGATCAGGAGGACATCCCCCCCCCCCCCCCCCCTGGTTTACTCTAAAGATGAACTGCTGTGCACCAATGAGGGTAATTCTCTTGATGGTATCCCCTTGGAGTTCAATGAACTCTACTATAATACTAACTGAGCCTGCCTGTCATGTGGTTTTAGGGTCACATTGCCTTCCTTGCAGGAAGGGATCTCTATCAACACCAACAATCTTTTAGCTGAAAAAGGGGATAATGAACAGGCTTATACTTGTAAAAATACATTCAATAGATTCCTAGTCAGTGACAGGTCTCTGATCCAACATAATACGAATTCCGTTGAGTTTGTTCTCACATATGACCCAGATTGGGTTTTCATCACCGGACATGGGCAAATTACTTATCAGGCCCTGATCTGGCCGGAGCTATCCCCTCAGGCTATGCTATCAACTGGACAGGAGAGGAAGGGCAAACCTGGTGGTGGCCTTGCTTTGGTTTATAAATGGAAGTTTTACTTTCGCACTTAAGTGTACCGACATATGCAAGACCTTTCATTGTGTTATTAAAATCTGATCCACTGACTTTTTTGCCGGCATATTGCTACATAGACCTCCAAGTCCCAGATCCTTGATCTGTACAGAATTCACATTGTCAATAGAACCCTATTTAACCAACACTAATGTCACCCTCATATGGGAACTCAATTTCCATCTAGAAGAGACCAGAAGTGCAGATTCCAGAGCCCTTATTGACACCATTGCATCCCTTAATCTCCTGCATCTGGTCAAACCCCCTACACACTCAGCAGGACACATTCTAGATGTTATCTTCTACAATGATGCCAGGCTGTCAGTTCAAAGCGTATTAACCCAGATCTGGTCTGATCATAAGGCAGTAGCCTTCCCCTTAGATGTCCTTTGCTCCCAGACCAATAATACCTCTGTCCCCAAACCAACATTCCAAAGAAACTGGAAGTGAGTCTCAAGATATTCTTTTCAAAATGCCCTCAGGGGGATTCCCAACACTTCATCTGGGGACGTGGATGCGTGACCTGCAGAGGTGGCTAAGCGCTGCCACTGAGGTGGTCATGCCTGTCAAGGGAATCAAAAGTCGCAGGAAGCTGTCCACAGCTCCTTGGTTCACTGATAGGCTAAGATTATTGAGTCAGGTCTGTCATCGACAGGAATGACATTGGCAGAAGGAATACTCAGAGCAAGGTAAAACTCTGTATAAGAATGCTATTAAGGATTATACAAATGACATCATAGAAGAAAAATCACTCTTCTGCACTGACAGGATTGAATCAGCATGCTCCTCAAAAGAACTCCTTAATGTTGTCTACCAGGTTGCATCACCTCCAGATCTCCTAGAAATTGAGGGCTCTACTAGGCTCTGTAATACGTTGGCAGGATTCCTCCTTTCCAAAGTCACCAATATTTACAAAGAGTTCCCACCTGGAAATCAAGAGAAGCAGACAGACGGCTGTCCTACTACCAATGGGCACAATAACTGCTCTGCCACTACGAAGGCTGATAAGAGACCTCCTATATTTGTCTCAGTTCACTCGTTTGACTCATGCCCAAACAGAGACCTATCTCCTATAACTAAGACCAGGATCTTCACTGAAACATGCCCTCTTAAGATCCCCGTGAAGATGTAGGAATTCAGGAGATGTAGATTGATGAAATAAAGGTTTCTTTATTTATATCTCATGAAGAAAGGATCTCATCCACAGAAGACACAGGCAGGCAGTAACTGACTCTTTACTGGCCCCAATTAGAACATCAACATAACTACATCATACCATTCTAAAGACAACATTCTAAAAGTCAAGCAAGTAGCACAATGAAGGATACCACACACCTTCCCCTGAAACACAAAATTGTTATTTTAGAACATAGTCACTAAGAGCTGCAGGAGCACAGGTCAAACGTGTACTCTTCCTGACAGGAACATCAGGCTCAGCATGAACATCAGCATTGGTAGTATTGTTATTTGCTAAAGTCGACCCAGCAGAAATAACACCATTGTTTGAACTCTTACCATATGAATCTGAACCTGAAAATGAAGCAACACGATTCAAATTCCATACCCTTCCATCATTTAGTTTTACAGCATTACGAAAGAGTTTTGTGACATAAAAAGGAGAAGAGAACTTTGTCCCTGAAGATCTAAGTGGAAGGCGAATTCTCACCCGATCCCCAACACACACTTTAGTATGAGCAACAGCATGTCTGTTATCAAAATTCTCTTTCCTAACCGTGGACTTGGCCTTCTGCTTCAACAAACTTAGGCCCTTGTTATGATTCTCAGTTTCCACACCTAGATTCCTCATCCAAGTTTGAAACATGTAGGTGTTCGGTGTACGACCTCGGAATAGCACAAAAGGAATCTCGCCTGTGGTGGAATGTGGTGTGACCCTATACACCATTACTCTTTCCAACAGATTAGTTTTCCAATCTGTCCCCTGATCTTTAGAAACCTGAAAAGATTCCTTAAGTACTCGGTTGAACCTCTCCATTATTCCGTTACATTCCGGATGGTAAAGGGAACAACGCTTATGCTTAATTCCCTTATTGACCAGGAAATCCTCCATCTCCCTTGAAACCAGCTGTACACCATTATCTGTAAGGATTGTTTCAGGGAACCCCTCCCTACAAAATACATCCTGTAAAAATTTGGTTATGTCCTTGGTCTCAATATTCTGGGTGACTTTTATTTCTGGCCATCGCGAGAACATATCAATCAAGACTAATACATACCGTCCTGCCAACACCGTACCGGCATTTCTCTAATAATCATTGGCTGTGTTCTTGTCTTACACACCTTGTCAGATGAATTACATTCAACACAATCACGTATCATTCGTTCCACAAGAATATCAATTCCTGGCCACCAGAAATGTAACCGTATCCTCTCCTTTGTCTTGGATATCCCTTGATGCCATTGGTGAGCTAGGTGAAGAATCTTTTTCCCTAATAAGAGAAGGTGGAATAAGTCTAGTGCCCCTCCACAACAAACCATCCTTTAACGACAGCTCGTCCTTAACATTCCAGTAACTTTTGGCACCAACACTCAAATTCTTAAGACATGGCCACCCTTTACTAATCAAGCCACGAACTTCTTGTAAGTCCCTGTCAGTACTCATGGCCTCTCTCCAGTCATTCTCTTGAACAATACCTTCAACAACTTCACACACCTTGAACTCATCCACTTCCCAAGAATCCTCAGATGACAAAGAAGTTTGGGCAACCTGTTCCAAAACCAATCTAGAGAGACAATATGCAACCTTATTATTCACACCTGGTAAATATCTCACTTCAAACTCAAATTCTTGAAGAGCGATAACCCATCTACAAATACGCGAAGAAATAGCATCCAAACTTTTTTTTACAAAAAACATCTTTCAACGGTTTATGATCTGTGTGAACCACAAACGAGTTACCCCACAGGAATTTCTTTAATTTCTTAATTGCCCAATAGATACAAAGAGCCTCCTTTTCAATCACCGAATACAACAACTCTGGGCCAACTAAAGACCTAGACAGAAACAAGATGGTAATCTCTTTCCCATCCTTAATTTGTTTAAGTACAGCTCCCAAACCTCGAGAACTAGCATCTGTGACCAAGACTGAATGATGATTCACATCAAAAGTTTGTAAAGAAGGAGCTAGACTTAAATCTTGCTTGACATGTTCATATTCCTCTTGACACACTTGAGACCACGTGAATTTTACTTTTTTTTTTAACAGAGCTCTCATATTAAGGGTCTTGTTTGCAAAGTGGGGAACAAATTTATTATAATACTCTGCCATACCTAGGAAAGTAACCAACTCTTCTCTAGACTTTGGTGAAGGCAGACTGTGTATAGTTTTTACCAACTTTTCTTTATGTTTCACACCATCAGGGGTCAAACAGTGACCTAAATAGTCAATCTCAGTCAAATTGAATCTACACTTGTTTTCCCTTAAAGTCAATCCTCTGTCAGCAAAACGCTCCAGAACAGATTTAACCCTAAGATCATGTTCACCTTGTGATGAACCAAATACAAGAACATCGTCTTGATAAATTTTAACACCGGTAATACCCTTTAATACCTCCTCCATTACTCTCTGAAATACAGAGGGCGCAGAGATTAAGCCAAAAGGTAGGCGGGTAAACTTATACGTGCCAAAGGGTGTGATAAAGGTTGTGAGACCCATGGATGTCTCATCAATCCTCACCTAATCATAGGTAGCCCTAAGGTCCAGAGTGGAGAACATACACGCATCCCCCAGTTGAGTTAACATGGTATTAATATTGGGAAGAGGATATCTATCCGCTACAACCTCCCTATTAAGACCCCTAAGGTCAACACAAAAACGAATCTCGCCTGAGGGTTTTCGCGCTAAAACAACGGGAGAAACCCATTCACTGGCCTCAGATTTCACAATGATCCCATCATTTAAGAGTTTCTCCTGTTCTAACCGCATAGGTTCCTGCATGGCTAAAGGGACGCTACGCACTTTACAAGCAACAGGAACTGCATCTGTCTTCAAGGTAATATTATGTATGTAACCAGAAAGACAACCTAGTTTATTACTAAAAACATTTTTGAATTGGTTATGCCAATCAGAACAGGATACATCATCTGAAGTTGAATTTGCGGTCTTTTGTACTCCAACCACATCACAGCTAGCTGCAGATGGAGACGCATTACTTAACACCGGGTTATACACACTAGAGTCAGGTACTATGTCTCTCAGAATAATGCAGGGATTCTCACCAGGAGCTAAGGAGACATGTAAGTCAGCTTGATGAAACCAACTTAGAATGCTATCCCCCCTACTGGAGATGTAAAGTTTCCCTGCAGTAAGTCTTTCCTTGTAGTCAATCTGACCATTGAAATAACCTACAAGCTTAATAAGTTGTCTCCCATAGGCAAGCGGCCTTATGTCAGGCTTAAAGACTTTCACCTTTCCATGAAGATTTTTGTCAAAGAAAGCTTTGGGTATTAAAGTAATTTTTGCTCCAGAGTCAAATAACATCTTGACTTCACAATTATCAATACGCACCACATCAATGGCACCTTTACACTTTTTCTCACCAGATAAGGAAATTTCCCCACAATGTAATTCATCAGAGTCAGAATCAGGATTTTCATCAATTAAAACTTCTTTTACTCGCCTATTCTTCTTATTTGTTTGAGACCTGCAAGCCTTCGAGTAATGCCCAACCTTACCGCACTTGCTACATTTTGAAGATAAAGCAGGGCAAGAACTATCATTGGCTAGATGGTCAGAGGCATTACAACGGAAGCACTTCAGTTTGGAACTAGTGGAAGGTCTCGAGAAATTAGAAGAAGAAGGAGTGAAGTTAGACAGTTTCTTAGTAGATTTAGGTGTTGTTCTAGAGTCTGGCTTTTCAAAAGACTTTTTTTTATCAACAAATAAGACCTTATCTTCAGATGTTTCCTTTTCTTTCTTAAAAACTTATACACAAGCAAGAGAATGTTCTAATCTTTTGGCTATAGTGATGACCTCATTCAAATCTGGATCGTCTTTCTGCCATAGCTCGTCCTTAACTTTCTCCAAACAACATCATAACATGAATTGATCACGTATTCTTACCTCTAAAGTGTCAACAAACTTACAAGCAGCAGCTAATTTGCGTAAAGCTGTGACATACGTCTCTATTGACTCATCATCTTTCTGCATGCGCCTACCAAAGTGGTACCTTTCTAAGATGGTACTTACCTTTGGCAGGTAATGTTTGTCTAGTTTTTTTTAAATTAATCTCAAATTCATTTAGATTGTTTGCCTCCTCAGTAGTCAATTCAGGCAGATGTTCAAATACCTCTTGCCCCTCAGCGCCTAAACAGTGCATTAAAAGTGCAGACTTCCTTTCAGCAGAGAGAGATGTACCACACACCCTTGCATAATTTAGAAATACTTTTTTTCATTTAGACCAGCGAATAGGTGGATCACCTGGTTTTGATAGGAAAAAAGGCGCAGCTGTAACGTTCTGCATTTCCTTCTAAGAAAGTAAAAGAAAATGTGAGGAGAAAACAAAACAAAAAGGAAATAATTTCAGAGTAATGAGATTAACTAGACAAAATTTGAGGATAACATCAGTACAAGTAACTGATGACTAACTAGCGAAATAAAATAGAACAAAACACTAATAAGTAAATCAAAAGAATGAACACATTAAAGTGAATACATCCATGGACGTGTAAGGAAATAATAATTAAGAGGCATACGAATTATATTCAGTATCAGTGTTACAAAAGTAACTTATAAAAAGGACTGAGATTATCAGAATAAACACACTAGTATAGCTGAGTGTATCAGCGTAGACACACAAATGAAAGGCTCCAAATCCCACGACGTAAAGACAAAATAAAAAGTACTTTGAGAATCCAAAAGTTCAAAATGTATGAGAATTTTAAAGTAGATGTTGCTACCTCCTTACGTCCTTTTCGCATCCAAGTCTGTCAGGAGAAAAGCAACTCCTTTTCCTATCCAAGTCTGTCAGGAGAAAAGCAACTCGGCAAGGGGAGCGTCTCCAAGTAGGCCTCACTACGACGCGACGTATTCAAGCAAAGACAAGCGTTGCCAAGGAAGAAGGTCTGAGAATATGACGTAGTTGGAGTGCAACGCAGAGGAGTTGGAACGCATATTTGGAACGCAGCGTTGACCTAGCGTTGTTGGAAGCATGTGTACAGTGTATAGTAACGCAATGACGACATGAGCTGCAGCGTCTGGAGCGTGACTAAACACGAGAGCAGAGGACACTCGAATGAAGGTAGTTAAAGATGATTTTTTAAAAGATGCATCCTTACAAGTTTATTACACTCCAAGGCAGAATATGAATACAAGTTTCACTGTTAATCAAAACGATTCAGCCGCTAGTCGCTAGTCTTTCAATATGTATATAAACACTCCAATTAAAGAAACATTTGCCGATTTGCCGCTTTCAGTTGTTAGAGCTCAGAAACATTTGCCGTTATTTTTTGCTTTCAATTGCTAGAGCTCAGATGTCTATACGGGGTTAATGAGCTTTCAATTGCTCTGCCGTGCCTTAATAAAATAAACAAGAGAACAAAATCTCACAAGCCTCGCAGGAGAAGTTGGCACTGTTCAAAGAGATGAAATAACATTTTTGAAAAGCGCAAGAAAAGTAAAACACGAAGAAAGGGCAAGAAAATTATCAAAGAATGTAAAATCTTCTTTTTAAACTTATTCAGTGCCCTATGTAAAGTTTAAAGTGGCTTAAAGTTGCGTAAAGTACCTTAAAATGAGGCTTGGTGTTGAGATCCTTTTTAGAGATTTTCAAAGTAGACTTTAATCTTCTACAACATAAATATTGATAGTTGAAAGATACGTCTTCAATCCGGTCCTCGTCGCCAATGTGAAGATGTAGGAATTCAGGAGATGTAGATTGATGAAATAAAGGTTTCTTTATTTATATCTCATGAAGAAAGGATCTCATCCACAGAAGACACAGGCAGGCAGTAACTGACTCTTCACTGGCCCCAATTAGAACATCAACATAACTGTATCATACCATTCTAAAGACAACGTTCTAAAAGTCAAGCAAGTAGCACAATGAAGGATACCACAATCCCCCCAACTGGCAGATAGCAATATAGCCCATTCCCTAACTGACATAATGAACAGAGCAATTAAATGTGGTTGCTACTCAAGGCTGTGGAAAGAGGCTGCGGTTAGATCTCTTCTGAAGAAACCCAATCTTGATCTGAAGAACTATTGCCCAATCTGACTTCTCCTCCCTCCAACCAAGATCATGGAGAAGCACCTTAACCATAATTTGATGGCATTAGTGGAGCAAATGGGTTTTCTGGACCCTTCGCAGTTTGGTTTCCAACCCTATCATGGCACTGAAACCGCCCTTGTATCCACAAGTGGTGCCAAGTTGCAGATCTACAGGATATTATTGGCAATCTTGAGGAAGATCTGGCAGGGGCCCTAGAGGCTATGGAGGTAGCAACCCTGAATGGATCTCCCCCTAATCATCTGTTGGAGGTACATAATAGGCTTTTCACTAAACTAAAAACATATTTCTGTAAACCTAGCTCAGGAAAAAAAAGAACACAAACTAAAAAACCTGAGAGATGGTATGACGGATCTTGCCGCCAAGCCAGGGTTGAGCTGGGTCAAGCCTTAAAATCGAAAGATATGTGTATAATAAAACAGGCCCGAGCAAACTATAGGTTTAAGCAATACAAAGCTAAAAGGGAATGGGAAGAGGGCATGTGGCAGGATCTAAAAGTGGCGTGTAACGCAAAGAATCCCAAACTTTTTGGGGACATTTTTAAATGGGACAGGGGAGGGCACCGTGAGAACCCCCAAAATAATGTCGACCGAAAGTCATGGGTTGACTAATTTAAGCCCCAATACGCCAATAGTGCTTCTGAAAATAGCGAAGGTTCTTTTGATTATACCTTTTATGAGGAGCCTGTTTTTAATTTAGGGGAAGTGGATAGGGCTTTGGACCAAGTCACAGAGGGTCGTGCTACCGGCATGGATTGTGTTCCCGCAGATTTATTCCTAAATAACAGAGGGCGATGGCGGGTCTACATTTTGTATGTGGCTAACGCCGTAGCCCAAGGTATGGATGTACCTAAATCTTGGAAAGGGGCAGAAATAGTGCCGGTGTATAAGAAGGGGGACAAGTCGCTTGCAGCCAACTATAGACAAATAAGTCTAATTGACTGCATACAAAAAATGATGGGACGGCTGGTTTTGGGCAGAATCCAGACCTGGATGGATAATGACAGTATTTTGAGTCACCTCCATGCTGGTTTCCGCCCAAAAACAAGTACCATAGACCAGGTCTTCCGGTTTATAATGTTATACTGGCGTACCATGGTCCTGGAAAAGGGTACTTTGTTTGTCGTCTTTGTTGATTTAAAGGCGGCTTTCGATCTGGTCCCACGAAACACATTATGGGAAGTCCTTGCGGGGCAGGGGATGCCACCTGAACTGTTGAGCCTGATCGTCCGCTTACATGAGGGTACGTTCGCTCGGGTCCGGTGGGGTCGCCAGGGGGAGGTAACGGAACCCTTCCCTGTAGAGCGGGGAGTGAGGCAGGGTTGCGTCATGGCACCGACCCTGTTCTCGCTCTTCGTGAACGGGGTTGCGGATTTCCTCTCCCTGGTCCCGACCGACGCCCCTGCGTTGTCTGGTGAGCAGGTCCCGATCCTCATGTTTGCGGACGATGCTCCCATCATTTCAAAAACACCTAGTGGGCTCCAGCAAGCGCTGTGGCGCTATGGAGACTTTTGTTTCGATAGGGGCTTAGAAATAAACACGGCAAAAAACAAGTTTATGGTCCTTACTGACCGTAAAGCTCATGGGACTGCCAGTCCTTTTAGAGGGACGATACATATGAATGGCTCCCCGCTGGAGCGGGTAGACGCCTTCACTTACTTGGGGCTTACCTTCCCGAGAGATCTGGGGTGGTCTAGACAATTAGACATTGTAGTTCTAAAACACCGCCAGCAGGCAGGCATTCTCTTGAAAAAAATTTACCTCTTCATTGACAAAGCCCATTAGCCCATTATTAGAAGTATATGGGATGAAGGTCTTAAGTTTGGCCTTTTATGGAGCCGAACTTTGGGGTTTTGAAGATCTAGGGAAATTGAAGCTAGCAGAAAAGAATTTCTGCGAAAAGCTACTAGCGTTCCCATAAGTACCCCGTTAACACCACTAATGTGGGACCTTGGAAAAAAGGTGGTGCAGGACCTCGCTCTTTTGCGGCCACTACTTTACTGGCGCCGCCTATGGACTACAGAAGAACTAAGCCACTATGCTCAGGGCCTGAGGGAGATAATGACTAAGGATTCCTCCCAAAAAATACACTGGTTGAAGGCCATTCGGTCTTTTCTTTTTAAATTGGGAATGAGGGAACTGTGGTAAGACCCGGAAAACGCTCTTTTTTCCTCCAAACTTTTTTTTTTTTAAAGTACTGGGAGATGGTGATTACAGAAGAGAGGTCAGAGGGTCTCTCCCGGCACCTGACAGGTCGCTTCCTGGATATTAAGGCCCATCCGATTCTGGAGCCTTATTGGGACATTATTGGGAAACAGCTGGATCGTAAGCTCTATTTTCAGCTCAGAGTGGGCACCCTCCCAGTAAGGTCTTTTACAGCAAATTGGGAAGGAAAAAATGGTAACGATAGATGTCCAAAGTGTGGGGATGAAGAAGAGTCTATAAGCCATTTCCTCTTCTTCTGCCCATTGTATACTGCCCCCAGAACGATGTGGATCAAGCCTATATGTAAATTGCTTGGGATACATAGGCCTGAAGAGGCTCTTAGAATCTTATGTACAGACCCAACCCCTACAATTGCTGTTGCTGAGGCTAAGTTTTTAAAATGGGCTTGGGTAATCCGTTCAAAACAAATAGTGACAGACATATGAATATTTAGCTCTGAGCTCCTGTGCAATATACCTCTGGAAGAACTGTATATTGATGAGATTGATTTTAAGCCATATTTGAAACAATGTAAGTTGATATTCAGCAATAGTCTATTGTAGTTTAATTCCTTTTGAATATTTATTGTATGAATTTTAATGGATTTTAAAATACTAATTCTTTTTAGGTATACTTTTATGACTTAATTGTCGAATAAAGTTTATGAAATGAAATGATATGATCAGTCACCTAGACCTATCCACAGCTTTTCATACCATCTTTCCTACCCTTCTCACTGAACGCTTGTAGTCTTTGGGAATCGGTGACATGGCCCTAAAATTGCTCACGTCCTTCCTTACTGAGAGGACACAGATGGTGATCTTCGGGGAACACAAATCGGACCCTTTTTCCTTAATATGTGGAGTATCTCAGGCATCCTTCCTGAGCCCCATATTATTCAAATTGCACATCATGCCGCTGGCTACACTGAACCACTCTTATGGTCTGCAGGTTGTGTCATATGCTGACAAAATCCAGAACATTGTATCCATTTCTAAAGATATGGAAGCCACAGCTTCCAATCTCAGCAACTGCATGAAGGCCATGGCTGCATGGATGAGCAAGAACTGTCTCAATCTGAACAGAGAAAAAACTGAGGTGTAATGTTTGGATCTCACACATCTGAATTCAACCAGAGTTGGTGGCCCAATAGTTTGGGGGCACAGACCATCCCTACCAATTTAGTCAAAAATGTAAGAGTCATCCTGGAAGTTGACCTCTTCTTGGAATCATAGAATTACATCCTGCTTCTGGATCATTAAAACTCTGCAAGAGATCTTCCCTTTCATTCATTTTCATGTTTGGAAAAAGGTGGCCCTAGCATTCATCCCTTCTAGGATTGATTATTGCAATCCACTCTATCTGAACGCATACCAGACTATTCTTGCCAAATTACAACTGGGGCAGAATGCAGTGGCCAGACTGACACTAGGTATCCCTAAATATATGTCAGTCTCTAAAGGGCGGCATGAACTTCACTGGCTCCCTGTACAGAAGTGGATCACCATCAATGCCATGTGTATTGTTTACAAGGCACTTCAGAGTGCAATCCCGGGGAGAAATCAAATCCCTATTTCTGTGATATTCTCTAAGTAGACTTCTCCGGTTGGCAAGGGACAATTTATTTGGTCACCCCAGAGTGCGGTGGAAGAGATGTTAAGGTAGAGCTTTTTCGTTACAGGCAGCCAAGCTCTGGAACACCCTACTCCTCCATCTGACCAGTATTAAGTGCCATATGCCATTTAGCAAGCCTTGAAAACCTGGCTATTTTCCTTGTGATTGACCCCGTCATCTAGTCATGTTTAGGTATATGGAAGGGATTGGCTAGAAGCACCTTGACTCCCATTGGGCAACGGTTGCGTTATACAAATCTATATCATATCATATTCTGCAAAATAATAACTAAGCGTATGAATATATTTGCAGTGTTTAATGTGAACACAGACTGCTTCAATGTACATTAACTTGTTACTGAGTTCTAGGAGTTTCTAGAAGGTTAAAAACTCCATGTCGGGTCACTGAGATAATATGGGAGTCAACCATATTATGTAGCCAAAACATCATGCTAAAAATATTGTTTACAAAAATATCAATTTCCTATCCTTTTAATGGAATGTGAATGAGTATATTTTTACATTAATATTAATGAAAAGATACAACATTTTTGTTTCTTAAGACATATATGGTTTAAAGTAGTAAATAATATATATCTGGAAACATACCATTAAAATAATGTTAATGAAATACAGCTCACTAATATGCATTGCCATTTATAAAGATAAAGTTATGTTAACACACATACACATATATATGTGTGTGTGGTTCTATTTATATACACTTATATTTGATGTAACACGAGTATCAAAAATATATATTTTATATTCTAATATATATACATATTTGTGTGTTTGCATGTATGTATAAATATATAAAGCATTAAAATGAAGCAATATTAAAAATTCTATTCCAAACCATTAAATAAATTACAAAGCAAGTAAGAT
Source organism: Lissotriton helveticus (assembly GCF_964261635.1). Lineage (NCBI taxonomy): Eukaryota > Metazoa > Chordata > Amphibia > Caudata > Salamandridae > Lissotriton > Lissotriton helveticus. The sequence goes on along the minus strand of NC_136059.1, from coordinate 2,070,524,093 downwards.
AAAATAAAAACATACAAACAAATACTATGTAATTAAATTAATGAATAAAACATGCTTTAACCAATGTTGGGAAATGCAATAGAGTGTGGAAATATACCAGATCTATTGACTGGGGGTAATATTTGATTTGTCCTGCATTTAAAAATAAGTAATAGTGATACATGTATTTACAATATAGGTTACAATTTAATCATGCAAATGCAAACACATGAGTAAAACATTACTAGAAATGCACATAAAAAAAACATAAAAAGTAGTCAACATATAGGACAATTCATTATCAACAATCACACAGTGGACCCTGCATACATAAGTATTAATCTATTTAGCATTTATGAGATTTAGTATAATGCTTTTACATGAAGTGCTTTAAAAATGAATAAAGATTTGGTACAATGAATAAGTGATAAAATGACACAAAACAGAAAAGAGGGAGAACCTGATTTAGAGTCTGGCAGACTGATACTATAAGTGCATTAGGATGTAATGCACCTTTAAAAGGCAGACAGGATAACCAATCAAAAGGGAGACAGCAGGAGACCAAGACAATTCTTGTGGATTCCATGTCTGGTTGCTGAAGGGCTTGGCTTTTGCCCTCCAAGGCTGCTGTCTCTGGGTTTATTGTGGGTACGGTGTGTGCTTCAAACTGAATTTAAGTGTTAGATGTGGCAAAACAGTAGGGTTAGCATAGTAAACTCCCCACACACTTCCCTAGTCCTCCAAGCCCAAGTTAAGTGTGGGGAAGAATTTTTCCATCCTGAAAATACTCTGATGTATGCCTTTTTAGGCCTGTTTGCAGTAAGGGCAAACAGTAACTAATGGAAAAGCAGGCATGTTGGCTTCAGGAACATTTGTACCACTGTTTAGGGCATGGCCTGCTTGTGCCAGGCAGTAAATCTGCACTGGTGCCTGATTGGACCTTGCTGTTAATCTCTGTCTCACATACTATGGGTCTCTAATTGACTCTCATGAAGTCCTCAAAGGCTTTAGAAGTGTTCTCCGGAAGGTGATTGGGAATTAAATTAAAAGACTAAGGGCCTGATTACGATCTCTGCTGACAGGGTTACTCTGTCACTAAAATGACAGATATCCCGTCCGCCATATAACAATTCCATTATAACTCATGGAACTTGTAAAACAGCGGTCATGTTTGTGATGGATTATCCCATCCGCCAAGATCATAATTAGGCCCTAAGTCAGAAGGTAAAATCTTTGACCAGCATGAACTTGATTTGTGTATGCGACCCGTGTTTCTTTACAGTCAGCCTAAAGTAATGCCTAGGTCCCTTTCTACTGTGACCTTGGACTATAATTGGTGCTTAGTGCTTCTTTGTGTGATTTCAACTTAAAACTTTAAAAATGTATATCTCCAGCGTAGTCTTTCTGTTCTTTGCCATAGCTACCAGGGGGTTGAGCTCAGGTTAACTTAGTGACTTTAAGGGGCACCCTAACAAGAGTTGTAATTATCCATTGAAGGGCAACTCAAATAATAATACAATTTCTTACAGATTTGAATTTTAGATGACTACTAAATGTCTAAAATGTTCAACTTCAAATCCCACATTCAACTTTCAAGTAAAGGGATGCAGAAGACATCCACTTAAGATACTGATAAACAGCTGTCTACCTCCAGCTTTTATAGTCCATTATCACAAGATGGCAATAGACCAAGGAGAAAGTGTTGTGTGGCGTTTAGAGCTCCAAGTGAATTTTCCAGATTCATGCCCTTATATAGGTACAATTCACCTTGCCTTGTATGGGCATAGAAATCAATCCCTTATTTAGACATAGCCCATGCAGACCAAATACAGGCATTGCTACTTCCACTCGTACCAAATGTCACAGCAATTTCTTGGAAAATCGGCTTAAGCAGTTAGGGAACTTCCCCTTGGTTGAATATTGATTTGTCCAAGGACTCATGTACTTTGCAAAGAATAACTATTCCCTAGTGTTTCTTTCCTGACGTTATTATGCCCGACTTTACGTCAATCTATGGCATTCCTAAACACCTTCAAGATATAAATATACCTTCACATGCTATGGCAAACTAGGGTGGTTCGGAGCAGTTCGCCTATCTACTTGCTCGACGCAGCTCGCTACAGCCAGTGCCAAAGGAAGCAGACTCTCCAGCTGACGCACTGATCAAGATGCTGCCTTTCTCTCGTCGAGAATCCAGCTCCGATGTTCCCAAGCTCCCCTTGTGAGGTGTTGGGAAATCGAGTCCTGAGACAGAGATACCAGACCTCCTTCATTCTAAACCAAGGAATGGAGCTGATTTGAACCTAGAGAAACCTTTGATAGATTCTTGGCAAAAAACAACTAAACCTATGCTACACAATACTTACTTATTCCCGCGTACTAGTCTTAGGTTAGGTACATTGGGGTAGGCATATTTAGAAGCACCAGTTGAGTATTTTTAGTCAATGTTATTTATGTATGTATTTTTATATGGATTAGAATAGAAACTATACAATGCTTTTACAATATTATTTTATAATATTATTCTCGCTGTACGCATTATGCTTTGCAGTCTGCATAACGATTGTAGCAGTTCACTTCTCTTGTATGAGAAAAAAGACGGTTCAATCAACCTTTTTATTGAAAACACCTGTCTCTCTATTTCTCTACAAACTCTGTTGAAACGAAGCATGTACAATTGACTGAGTGAAATACTATTGTTTCTGCGACTCTAGAGGTATATTTCTTATTCTTGGGAAACAAAGTTGTCATGTTTATGCGGTTGTCAGAAACTAATCCCTTCTTGTGAATTCGAGAAAGTTTCTAGTGACCTCTGAGCTAGCTGGCACTCACTATTAAGTTTAGTATATTCAATAGAGACCTAGTCGAACTCAGTCCTACGTCTAATCTATAGGATATATTATTCCAATGCACAGAGCCTATTGGGAATATAGGAACTACACTACAAAGGGGACTTTAGCCTGACAAGTTATCAAGCCCACATACATAAGTTGATAACACCCATCTTTGGCAGTGTGAGACTGAACAATTTTCCAAGCCAAATTGAAAAGAAATCAAGGAAACACCAGGTCCAAAAAAATCCTTTCAGCCTATCAGAGGTGGAATAGAGCAGAGGAATCAGGCCTATATAGTGCCAAGATTAACAGAAAAAGCCCAACTACTGCACACTGCATGATGAGGGAGGAGCAACAATGCTGGGGAGAGGAGGTAGCAATTTTACTGGTTGGAGTGCCATGCCTAGGCCAGGCCCCAACCACCACCTCAAAGCTGATTCACCATCTCACTGTACCATGATAACCACTAGAAGGCCTCCGCACAGCACTTCTCCCTGCCTCCAGCCTCACTGGTCATGGCGGTTACCACTACCAAAAAAAGGGAATCTGGCCAGTGGCTGGAGGAAACCTGGGGCAGGCGGCATATCAAAGCCACCATGATGCAGTACCAGCAGGAACAGAATACCAACAATGGAAACAGCATAGTGGAACTGATGCAAATCAACATCACCTCAGTGTTGCAGCTACATTGGCCCCTCGAATACAAATGTGTTAATCACTACTGTGGGATTCACATCATATTTTCTTAAGCGAGATATTATACTGTCAGTCATGGTTTGCCAGAGGTAGTTACCCCCATTTCCAGAACCCTTTAATCCTCCACATTTTATAGGTTCCCTTTGACCCCTTACTCATGGCTATTCCACTCAGAATGTAATCCATGCTTCAGTGACAGGAATCATGCTGCACAAGATGGTGTTTTCCACAAGGGTATTGCCCATTTGTGAAGCCCTATTGCTAGCACAGACAGTCCTGTTCCTATGAGGGTACCTCAAAATGTGTGTTAGTGTTCCCCATCTAAGTGGCACACTACAGCATGATTCATGAATCTGCTGCAGATTTTGAGGATCCTGGGATTCAATGAACTGTGAGGATTTGAGGATCCCGCAGCCTATAAAACTACAGTCAGGGCATCAACAGGTGCTTGGATTTATACCCTGTTAATGAGATTAAACCTCTCAGGTTCTGCTACTTTCCTAGCTCTTTAGCTTAGGCAACCTTCAAGCTAGACATTCAATTCATCTTGGAAATGTTCTGCTCACTCCACATCTTGGAACTTCTTCTGGAGCATTATTTCACAGAATGTCCTTGCATCCTTAGTATTCTTCAAAGAATTTTCATAATTCCTTGGAAATCTTTGAACTCTTCCCACACTGTCCTAAAGAGGCTATGGTTCAGGACATTGATCACCTAGGGGGAGTCTGTTGTTTGGATTGTGAAACTACTACAGTTACTGTGGTATGCTAACATTCATGTGAAATGTATGTAAAAGAAGAAATCGGCATTCATTTGAAATTGATGTAAGAGCAGAGAGTAAAAGCAATCTTGGGCCGGATGTAGGTAATCCGATTTTACCGATTCTAAAATACCAAATTTTACCGAATCGGTATTTTAGAATCGGTAAATGGCATGTAGATAAAAAATCGGTAAAAAATACCGATTCGGTAAAAATCGGTATCGGACAATCGAAAAATACCGAATCGGTATTTACCGATTCTGTATTTACCGATTCGGTATTCTCCATGTATTCCTATGGGCCTTTTGGCCCACAGGAATGCATGGGGAATACCGAATCAGTAAATACCGATTCGGTAAATACCGAATCGGAAAGCTAACAAAAGTGAAACTTAAGTAGGCAGCCAATCAGGTGCTACCACCCTCACCCTCCCTCCCAGGAAGTGGCTACACAGGCAGCTGCAACTAATTAGAAGCTTCTGGAAAGGCAGTTGGACCTGAGCCGAGTCACTGAGCAGCAGAAAGGGTTTGGTGCACTTTTAAAAGTGTAAAATGGCAAGCAGCAAGGAAAAAGAGCAGCCTGAGAGGAGGAGGAAACTCATATTCAGCAGCATGGAGTTGCAGGTCCTTGTTGAGGAGGTGGTGAAGGTGCACCACAAACTCTTTGGCAGGCAGTCCCTCGATGTGGCAGAATCTGCCAAAAGAAAAATCTGGCTGGAAATTTTGGACAAAGTAAATGCAGTTGAGATGACCACCAGAGACACAGAGGACCTTAAAAAATGCTTTTATGACCTCAGGAGCCAAACCAAAAAGAAATTGGCTGAACATCACAAGCAGGCATTAAAAACTGGCAGAGGCAAGAACCCAGCACCCCCCCTTACTGACCTGGAGGAGATGGTGGCATCAACCATTGAACCAGACAGCGTCTGTGGACTGGGAAAAGTGGACAGCTCAGCCAGAGTTGCAAGCAAAAAAGGTAAGACAAATGCACAGCATGCGCCCCCATCCTTACCTGTACCCTTTGTGGCCAAGTGAACCCCAGTCCAGTACTGCTAGCACTATACAGGGCCAATGCATGATGCGATATGTAGTCAGGAAATGTAATAGCATGTCATACAGCACAACAACCAACTAGTGAAGGAAATGACTGCATAGAGAATATAGCCAATGTGATACATATTTAATGGTAGTGACTGTGAGACAGTAGCGCTTAGCTAATGTACGCTCATATGTCCACAGGTGAAACGTCACACAGGCGTTCACAGGAGACTGAAGGTACACCACCTGAGAGGGAGGAGAGTCAGGAAGCAGGTCCATACTACCCACACCGTACCACAGGACACAGGTGCATCATGTAGCCATCCTCCTGCACCAGCATCAGATATGCCTCAAGATTTCCTGGCGTCCCCTGGCAGATCTCAATCCCCTCTGCTGCTGTCATCCCCAGAAATACCAGCATCACAGCATGATACCACACCTGCATCACAACCAAGCAGGAGGCAGGTTGTGGCCCCACTCCTAGAAATGGAGTCAGCAGCAGCTGGCATTGAGGGTGACGAAACACACAACTTGCTTGCAGATGTCAGCTCTGGTACAGTAAACAACAAAACAGAAGCCAATACTGCAACTTCTAATTAAAGAAGGAAATAGATTACTATGCGCGAAGAACTAAACTAAGTGCGAGTGTGGACAAATTTGTCAGAAATGAATCATATTTATTATTCATCAATATTTTTCAGCATATTTGTTGTTTAAAGTTCACCAGACAATTGACAACAATTTATCAAAAGACAGACAGTACAAAATACAAATTTCATAAAAATGACATTTACAAAAGACAAGTACACATTAGTGGGGGAATAGAGCAAACAACCGTAGCTGATCAACTTTCACATTCGAATCTCACTCTCTCACACAAACCATACATACATGAATAAATATTTACAATTTTAAATGTCACAAAATAATTTTTCAAAAACACCAAAGGGACCTATTTGGTAAGATTACAATATTCTTTCTACTCAGAATGAGCTATTTGAATAATAGCATCCTTATGGTGTGCATAGGCGGTCTACGCGTTTCAAACCCCTATTAAGTGGGGGGGTTCTCATCAGGACCTTATAACTGTAGGGAAAAGAAATGAGATCGGGGTCACTGTATGTGAAACAATGCTTAGGAGAACAAGCTGGTACAGCGCACTCCAGTGCAGGGGTGGCCCATAGTGGTGCAAGACGCTGCAGAGTCCAAGAGAGGCCAGCAGATGCAACAGTTGAGGGTCTGAGTGTGTTCCGTGTTCTGGAGGGGAGCATGGTGAGAATACAGAGGATGCAGGGAAGAGTCATCCAGTCATGCCAACGACAAATGAGGTCCCTGAACAGCAACATAGGGGAACTAGGAAAGGGTGTCAGTGAGCTGGTACAAGTCAACAGAGAGATGGCAGCAGGGATGCGTGGAATTGGCAACTCGGTGCAGCTGCTATGCACCAAACTAGACACTGATTTCGAGGCAAGGCGCAAGGAAAGACAGCGTACTCATGGCCAAGAAAAAGCCATCAACCGCCTGGCCACTGCCACATCCCTGTTATGCAGGAGAAGCAGTAACATGCAGGAGGCTATGACCCAAAACACAAATGGGGTCACTAGGGGCATGGGCCGGATGACCAGTGCTCTTGAGGTGCTGTTGAATGCCCAAACTGCATATACAGCTGCTCTGGATGTGCCTGTAAGTGAGGAGAGCACTAGCAGGAGCAGCATAGGAAGCACCCTTGTCCCTGAAACAAGGAGGAGCAGGCGCTACGCAGAGGCCACAGGCCAGCAAGACAGTGAGCAGGGTGAGCAACCTACACGTGTTACAGGGAAGCGAGGAAGGAAATGACTTTTACAGTTCATGGTGAGGTGAACCAGGACTGACATAATTGCAGTTAAATACTTTTTGTTGACCAGTTGTGCTTTAATAAGCTACCTCCTTACCAAATTAAACTACATTTGGTGCATACTCCACCTGTCTGTGTCTCTTTACTTACTTAAAAGTAGTTGCGTGTGATCTCATCCCGTCTGTGTCTGCCATCAGTTGGTGTTGCAACTCCAGATGCGTGTGGTTCTGGCACTGCTTCCTCATCATCATGGTCCTCATAATCTGAGAGTTCCACTGCTGTGCCCTTCTTGACCGCAAGGTTGTGCAGCATTGCACAGGCTGCAATCATCTTGCAGCAGGTGATTGGTGAGTACTGGCGGGCACCTCCACTCTTATGGAGGCAGCGAAACCTGCTCTTCCACATGCCAAAGGTGCGCTCCACAATGTTTCAGGTTGTTTTGTGTGCCCTGTTGTATCTCCTCTGGCTTGGTGTTGTAGGGTTGAGGTAGGGAGTGAGGATGAAGGCCCGGAGGGCATATGCACTGTCCCCTATTAGTAAGAGAAAAATAATTATACACATGCACACACACACATCCACCTGTAATACGTATCAAGGTAGTTTCACACAGTGTGTTACCTAGCAAGTATCCTTCGCCAAATTCCCCCGCTGTCAGGCGTGCATAGATCCCACTGTTTTGGAAGATGTATGAGTCGTGGGTACTCCCGGGGAATTTGGCTACTAGGTCAGTGATCATGTACTTGGAATCACAGAACACCTGTACATTTATGGTGTGGGTGGACTTCCGGTTCCGATAAATGTACTCAGTGGCAGCCAGTGGGCATATTGGTATGTGGGTACCATCAACACAGCCAATTATGTTTGGGAAATGCGCCATCTGATAAAAGTCTGTCTTTGTCCTTAGCAGTTCAGCATGCGTTGCAGGGAAGCTGATATACAAATGCATTTTCTGCAACATGGCATCAAGGAATTTTTTAAAGAAACATGACAGACAGCTCTGGGACACCCCACCTACCGCAGCAACCACACTCTGGTAACTCCCAGATGCAAGCAAGTGTAGGCTGCACAGCACCTGCACATGGGGTGGGATGGGGTGTGCCCTTGTGGATGAATGTTCCAATAGTGGGTGAAGGTCCCTGATTAGGTCCAGGATAGTTTTGGGAGCCAGCCTGTACCTTTGTAGGATCTCTGGCTCAGTTAGCTGGAATAGAGTGATCCTCTGCCTATACACCTGCTCCTCCCTCATCCAGACCCTCTCTCCTTCTGCCTGTAGCCGTAGCCGCCTCGCAATGACATAGAATGCTGCCATTCTGGTGAAAATAATGCATTTGGGGTCCTTTTTTATACACTGCACCTGTTTACCACCTGATTTGAATCCATGGTAAATACTGACTCTTAAATACCGAATTTCATGCAAATTCGGTATTTCTGAGGTTACCTACATCTCAAATACTCAATTTTACCTTTTCATATTTTCCGATTTGTTAAATTTACCTAATCGGTAATGTTTCCGCATCGGTAAATTTACCGATTCAGTATATTTTCCGATTCGGTAAATTTACCGATTCGGAAACTTTACCGATTTGGTATTTTTTCCGAATCGGTATATTTTCAGATTCGGTAACTTTACCGAGTCGGTAACTTTACCGATTCGGTAAATTTATTGATTCAGATGTTTTTGGGTCCCCTACATCCCAAATGCACAATATCAGTCGGTAACGGCCAAAAATCGGTAAATTCGGCCGTTACCGACCGGTATTGGCCTACCTACATCTGGCCCCTTGTGTTCTATTTAGTATAACAAAGTTGTTATTTATAAGATACTTCAGAAACCATTAGATGAGTAGTGTGACTACAACTCAATGACATATTTTCTTTTGTGCATTATGTCATATCCCTACTCCCTTCCTTCCTCTTTGCCATCAGTCCTGAACATGTCCGACACTGTCCATCAGGAACAAGATGAGTTGCTTCCACATTGTTCTTTCAGCAACATTCAGATATTCAGGTTAGTGGTAACTTGAGTTTAATACTTCCAAAAATACCAAAGTTTGCTGTATGTGCTCTTGGGCTTAGCATTTTCATGGTGGTAGTTATGCCTGCCATATAACCCCATTTAAAACCTATTTATTATATATATTGTTTAGTTTTATTACAGGTGTGCAGGTATCAAATTCTCTTGAATAGTAGACCAAGGCAACTTATGATGATATGAATGAAATAACTCATTGTCTCCCATCTCAATCATAACCCTTCATTTTTCTCACCCATCAAGTATTTCCAATGAATGTGTTGCTCGGATATGAATTCACCTTAAAGAAATGAAAAGACAAGAGACATTCGGCAAAACAGGAACAGGTTGGTTTATTAAATGCAGGGGCTGGGAGAATTGTTTCTGAAGAAAGTCTCTCACTGTACAGAGTTTCAGCCAATGATATATACATCTCGTGAGGTATAATAAACCAAGTCTGCATTCTTGGAAAATCATCTTAGTCATAAATAACAAGTACAGTCATCTGATAAGTGAACACAGATGGGTATCAACCTCGGGGAGAGCTAGTGTGGGCCAGTGTGTATATATCCAGATGAATGGCATGGGGAGCAAGTGATCACTATGTGTGGTATGCATGTTGTGTCCTGATTGGATGAGTGTCCCTAACTCCATGTATCATCGAGCTTTGTGGTATTTTGTGGAATACGCACCTGTGGCCAAACATGCTTTATTGAGGCCAGTTTCCTCAGACCTGTTTGTCGTGCAACTGTCTATTTTTGGCATCCCTTGGTGCTCGTTTGTATTTTGGCTGGGTAAGACCCCACCTATGACTTGTTACTTGCTAGACGTGGGTTGGGCTAGCAGGGCCTGTCTGACCACGTATATCTCTGACTCGAGGTTGATGGGAAGGCCACCTTAGGTGAATCTGACAGCAATGATTTGAATTTGTTAGAACTTCTACAAATAACATGGCAGTCACTGATAATATTTTTACCAACAGCCTCAGTACTGTGTGCACAGTTGTCATAGCGTAAATCAATTTTGTCTTTACCGATATTGACATTGTTATGCATGCCTAGATTACGGCGTGCTTTGACATTGTTTCTACTGGTATTGGCATTGCTATCCATGAACAGATTGTGCCATGCATTGACATTGTTTCTGCTGGTATCAAAACTGTTATGCGTGCATAGTTTATGGCTTACGTCAACATTGTATTTATTGGTATTGCTATTTTCAGACCTGCGTATATCATGGATTACAACAAGATTGTATTCACCAATACTAACATTCCCCAAAGTTACATTTTCAATGACCTTATCCTTCTCATGTGTCATGGTGGTTACATTGTTTGAAACTGTGTGTGTTGTGGTAGTGTCTGTTACTCTTCAACTACCTATGTGCATAATATCTAACTTGAGGACTATGTTTTACAGCAGGAAACCCCCATAGGTAGGAACCAAAACAACAGTGGAAGAGGTGTGGTGCAGCAGCCAGAGCTGCTGACTCAGAGAGGGGGGGTCACAGTTCGACCTTGGTGCCAGCTCACCTTAGCATCATGCAAGTCTGGGAATAGCTCACTTAATCTCCCTGACGGCCTCCAGCACCTGTATATCCTTAGGGGTGATAAATTTGCTCTTTACAAATGTGGGAAAAACAACAGAAGCACAACAAAGAAAGCTGGAATTAGAGATATAAATAGTTTGGACACCCAAAGGGGGATCCAAGAAAAGATACTATGCAACTAGTCCTGCTCAGGAGCCGGATGTGAAGTACCGAGTGCACGTATACTGGACCACTGCCCTGAGTTGCTGTTAACTTCCCCACATTTGAGCAAGTGCCCACGGTAGACAATGTGTTCCACGACAGTGAAGTACTCATATTGACACAAAGTGTGGATTCATTGTTTTGAAGCCTCTCAATGCTTGTGCCCTTAGAGGAAGGGGCTTGCCACTGGCTTTTAAGTTGGTCTGGAGACACTAAGTGTACCACTTTTTACGGAGGCTTCCCTCCCCCCAGCTGGGCGTTTGCCCCATTTCAGTGGCCTTGCACACTATTGCATTTTTTTTGCCCATGTCCTGATGAGGCCCGACTTAGTGGGCCAAAACGAGTAGACTTCATGAATTGGAGGAGTCCGACTGATTAATAGTCACATGCAAGACACCCGGCTACACACTTTGGGACTGTGTGGAGGTTGGAAGTAATCCTCCCATGTGTGTACTGGACTATCTCCTACATGTATTGCGCATGAATTGTTATTTTTGTGCAACCGTCATTAGATTGTATGGGTACGAAAGAATCAGGAAAAACTGATGATCATTATGTTATCCTTATTTGTCTCATGTATGTTTAGGCAAATATAAAGTTTCGGTTTGAAAGTCAACTTGGGGTAGATTTATGAGTGCGTAAATAGTGAAGTGAGGGACTAGGCTCCCACGTGTAGGGACCCATTTATTGTTTTTCCAACAAAAAATCTGTTGGATCTCATCCCACACATCGTTTTTGTCTGTTCTCGTATGTTTTTCCCCAGATGTGTTGGGGTGATTAGGGCAAACCCCTGTGCTTTATCTATGTAGGTAGCCTATACAGCAGGCAGCTATCATCCTAAAAGTTAAGACGCATATGTCCCGTTAACAATGCACTCTTCCACCTACACTGGAACTCATATACCTACATTTAAAATGATAGAGTTACTATTGCTCCTAGTCAAATACTGACAGAGACACTTAGATTCATCTACACACAGAGAAACAGCTGCTATGTATAGATCAGTGTGGGAGACAGTTGCACACAGAGTTAAACACCCTAAAACCCCACAGTCAGCAATGGATGCATACAGTTCCGCTGCTACATGTACAAAGCCTTAGATGCAGGTATTTCTCAACATCCTTACTTACGTCTCCAATAAAACACCCTCCTAAGCACACAGACCCTCAGTTATCTAGGAAGTGGAAAGCTGAGAGTAAGAAGCCATCCATCCTACAAGAAGGCCTTTAAACATATTTCATTTCTTCTACAATAGAGTGTGTAAATGAAGTTGTCCTGGTAGGCTGAGATCAGAATGAAAACAAGTTGCAAAGTCTTCCAGGACTATACGACTCATAACTCATTCCTGAGATAAATTCTGTGTAGCCTATAGGGAAGAGATGCTTCCCATGTTTCATTCAATTAAAGAAACACTACCAGACCTATTTGTACTGTTAGAGATACAGCCTTTATGTCTATACTTGGACTCATACACTTATAAATTCAAAGTTATAGTCACTAATTTACCTACTCAAACACTGACAGAGACTCTTAAACCTTCTCTTTCACACAAATGCAACTGTTATGTATGCAGCACTATAGCAAGCAGTAGCACACACAGTTAAATACTAACTAACACAGCAAGCAATGGATCCCTGCATACTTATAGATACATATTTTCAGATCCTTAGAGAAAGACATGCAGGCATGTACCAATGTACTTAGTGAGATTTTGAATAACAGTACTTATAGGCACTAAGACACTCAGTTATGTATGTACTGTGAGACTGTCAGTAGGAAGCCATCCATGCAGACCTGCTGCAGTAGAGCATGTCTATGCAGTTGCCCTGAAAGGCTGAGTTCACAATTAAAACAAGTTGCTAAGCCTTCAACTGCTCGTCTACTGAGCAAAAAGTATTCTTGAGATAGGCGGCAGGTAGTTTATAGGGCAAGCAGCTATCAGCTTAAAAAATATTTTTTTTTCCAAGTTTTCTTGATTTATATACACTCTATGACAATCATAGGTCCACTTAAAAATGCACTTTTCTAACTACACTGGAACTTATACACCTACATATAAAAGCATAGATTCACTAATATACGTAGTCATTCACTGACACAGACACCTTAGCATTGAATTACACACAGAGATACAGTTGTTATGTATAGAGCAGTATCAGAGTCATTTGCACACAGTTTTATTACCTCAAAACTCACTAACACAGCCAGCAAGGGTAGCATGCAGCCCCATAAATACTAACCCTGGGCAAAGCACTACGCTACGCTGGTGTAGTTTGCGAAGTTTGCGCTACTTCGCACTACGCGAACTGCACTTAGCACAGTGCAAACACGCATAGCATAGTGCAGCGGTCATTTTTTGATTGCTCGCGGTCCTTAAGGTCAAGTTGGCAACCGCGAGCAAGCAAATGACATCCCGGTGAGACTTTTTCCTCGTTTGCAATCAGCAACATCAAGTTGCCGATCACGAGAGTGGAAAATCAACCTCCCGGCGAGATTCTCAACACGGGGAGGTCAGGTTTCTCATTGCGAGTGGTCGCGTATGCTCGCGACCGCTCGCGATGAGAAACTACCAGTCCACGTTGAGAAAGCTGCCGCTCGAGTAAAAATCTACTCAAGCGGCAGAAAACTACAGCACACACTCTGCAAGATGCTGTTTCAATGATTGCACAGTGCCGGATGTCTGTCCGCACTGTGCAATCATTGAAAACAGCATCTTGCACAGTGCGAACAGGGTACTACACAGTTCACGTAGTGCTATGCGTAGCTCACGTAGTGCAAACTTTGCAAACTACGCCCAGCCCTAAAAATACACATATACAGACCTTTACATTAAGACAAGCCGGCATGTTCCATTATAAATAGTTACTTATCCAATAACACACCCTTGTAGGCTTTCAGACTCTCAGGGGCATATTACCAACAACTAGCGATAATTATCGCTATGTTGGATTAGCGGCAATATTTTTATCGCCGAGCTGCGGCGATTTTTATCGCTTAGGAACCTTGCTATTATCAAGGTTTATCTCCTAAGCGATAAAAATCGGCCGAAATACATGAATATAGCTGAAAAGTCAGTGATATTCATGCATTACCGAGCTAATGCTCTTAGCCATGTTATCCACCTACCATTGGATAACATGGCTAAGAACTGCTCAGGGGCAGGCGTTAGCTTTTGGAGATATTCGCGCTTAGCGCGAATATCTCCAAAAGTTGGTAATAGGAGATAGCGATGTTAGCGACTGTTTCCAGTCGCTAACATCTTGGCAGACCCACTTTGCATGTCATTAGTGATAAATTTCACTGACATGCAAAGCGGGGCCCAAGATGGTCGCTATCTCCTACTAGCTGTCGCTAACTGGTGTTAGCGACAGCTAGGTAATAGGGAGATATTTTTATCTCCGCTTTCTTGGCTTTTAAAGCCAAAAAAGCGGAGTTAAACCCCCTTGATAATATGCCCCTAAGTTATCTATGTACTGGGAAACTGGCATTAACAAGCCATTAATCCAGACTGCTAGCCTCTAAACATGTTTCAAGCCTGCTGCAGTAGAACGGGTATCCGCAGTTATAATGGTAGGCTGAGTTCATATTCAAAACAAGTTACTAAGCCTTCAACTACTCTACTACTACATATAAGTCTATTAACTGTTATGGTAGGACTTATGTATTTTGTAAGGAAATTATGTTGTTTTATCAAACATGTAAAAAACTAAAGTATCTTTCTTTGTTTGTTTCTTCACAGAGGTCGACATCTACTTTAAAATAGATAGGTAAAATGTCAAAAAACACACACAAAGAAAAAAGGAAACAATATTATCTCCTTACAACAGAAAAACAAAGGGGGCAGAATATCGACAATTGGTTACAGACAGAAGAGCACAGTAACAAAAAGGAAGTAAATAATAAGCCTAGTTTCAATTTAGTTGACAATGGACAAAAAGGAACGGACATTAACAGTAATGGATTTCCAAAGAATTTATAAAGAAAGCAAATGGTTTAACAAGGTAGGGTAATTCACAATATCCTTTGACCTATGAAGCAGTATAGAAAGAGAATAGAGGCACTCAAATTAAAGGAGCATGTTGAGGTAACCCACCGACCACGCACGCAACCTGGGGGTCATCCTCGACTCCGCCCTCTCCATGACGAAGCAAGTCAACGCTGTCTCCGCATCCTGCTTCAACACCCTCCGAATGCTCTGCAGGATCTTCAAATGAATCCCCCCCGACACGAGAAAAACCATCACCCAGGCCCTCATCACCAGCAGACTGGACTACGGGAACGCCCTCTACGCAGGAACAACAACCAAGCTCCTGAGACGGCTGCAACGCATCCAGAACACCTCGGCACGACTGATCCGACGCAGCCACATCACACTCCACCTGAGAGGCCTGCATTGGCTCCCCATCAACAGGAGGATCACCTTCAAACTCCTCATCCACGCACACAAAGCCATACACAACGCCGGACCAGGATACCTCAACAACCGACTCAGCTTCTACACCCCCACCCGTAGCCTCCGCTCTGCCAAACTCACCCTCGCCACAGTTCCCCACATCCGGAAAACTACTGCCAGCGGCAGATCCTTCTCATAGCTCGCAGCCAAGACCTGGAACACTCTCCCTACCAACCTACGACAGACCCAGGACCTGCTGGCCTTCAGAAGACTTCTCAAGACCTGGCTCTTCGATCAGTAGCAGCCCCCCCTCACCCCAGAGCCTTGAGACCCTCACGGGTATGTAGAGCACTTTACAAATGTTTTTTGATTGATTTATTGATTGATTGATTGATAAGGAATTTGCCTAAAGAGAAAGTTATTCCTTCTGATTCTGAGTAGAATGAGAACACTGGATAAAACAGTCTTGTCTAAGAGGAGAAAAAGCCAGAAAAAATATTCCTTCCGATTCTGAGTAGAATGAGAACACTGGTTAAAACAGTCTTGTCTAAGAGGAGAAAAAGCCAGAAAAAAAGATGTGTGAACAGAACAAACTTTTGTAAAATATTCAGTGGTGTTTTCTTTAATAATGAAAGCTACTTTCAAGAGAACAGATTACAGCATGCAGTTGAAACTACTGGGCGATGTTATGAGGTAAAAGATTGTGCTCTAATTCCAAAAGAGGTGATGCTTCATAAAAATGTTGAGGAAGTGATAGCTGAAGAGATATAGGGAAGGCGTAGACTGGTCCCTGTATAAAAGTTGAACTGTAGTAGTATTTGCAGTGTTCAACAGGAATCAATTCACATATTGAAAACTTTCCTTCGTACATTTACATGCAAAATTGTGTAACAAAATAATGGCATTTTGCAAGGATTAGATCCATGCAAAATAAGGAAGTATACTAATTTACAGGTACATCCACTAGCATGTCTATCAAAGAAAGTGTGCCAAATCTCCTTTCATGACTTAAGAATGTAAGCTGTTCACCACTCTATAAGGCAACAGTTTGTTAGGAGGCTGTACTATGTGAAAACTTCTGCACTATGTTATGAGAAACGAATAGAGCTGTTATGCATGGTACACTAGCAGTAGAAAATGTTTGTGAAGATATTCAGTTTGCTTTCTTTTGTCCGGAATAGGAGTCTAGGGATAGTGAAAACTTGAGTACTGGAAGTGTAGAAGAGCAAGATACAAGCATTAGTACTGAAATCTTTGTAAAAACATATCGCAAAGTTTAACAGTGTGTCTTCAGAGAAAGCAACCTTTATTTGCATTTGTGGTTGACACAACTCACTACAAAAGTCAAACTCAGAATGTTAGTTTGTGTTTAAAAAGAGAAAATGAGAACTTTGAGAAGTGGCAACAGTTTGTTGGATATTTATTTGTAGAAGAACAGTTTGATTTAAGCACACTTCAAATTATATATAAGTACTATTATGATAAGTTGGAGGATCATAAAATGCCAGCTAAGGCAGTGCACAACAAGTTAGAATATGTCCCAATCCCTCAAGAGCGACAAGATTTAAATGTTTATGAATCAATTCTATTACAGTCTATACATCCATTCCAAGCTATAGTCCGTATGGATCCAAAGACAGAGAAATTACCTCCAACAGAAAGGTGATAAAGGTAGAGTTGTGTACATGCTATTCGATTTCAAGCAGAATATTGAAATTGTAGGGGTCTAGAAAGATTTGGAAACACTCATTATTCTAGTCAATGGTGTTCCTACGAAGAGTAAAAAAATATGGCAAGAGCTAGTATATGTTATTAAAGTAAAAAAAAGCAACATTATATCTGGTACAAAATAATATTTATTATACAGATATAGATGTTCTTCAAAACGTAGCATATTTTGAGGATGGGACATCAATATCTATAGGTCAGATTGAAAAGGTGGACTGATTCCAATCAGATGAAATTCATGAACACTACAGTAGCCACCCTCTGCATTCTAAAGAGATTATTGGTGATGCAATTGATCTTTTTCAAATGAAGGGAGCAAGAGGAGCTCCCTTGAGTGTGTGGGAGAAATGTTTGCTGGGTGTGATGACCGGCTTATACAGATAATAACAGCTGAGTATAGATCAACTATACTCAGAGGATTCTAGATTTCACTATTGCATTCCCTATATATTTAATCTACTGTTTGAAAGTCACTTATCCGAGCTATCTTAAGCAGCAAATCACATTCTTAAAATAGGAGTAAATTTGTCATCTCACAAGGAACAGTCAACATCTTATCATCTTCAGTTACACATACCCTGACATGGAAATCATCAAAAAATAAATATAACCTCAGAAGACCAGAAGCTTCCAGGTATATCAACGACTACAACAATGTGATACTGAAGATATGCAATATTAATATGGATATCCAATTTGTGCAGACAATTATATCACTCTTGTTCACTACTTAATTTTGTATATAACAAAATTAGAAAAGAGAGAAATGAAAGGATATGGGTGGAGAGTTCTTCAGAACAAAGTCTTATGTGGAAATTCAACACTTTCAGTTTGAAAATGCTTTCCGATATAGAGTTTGGATCCTATGAATGCCCTGACGGGTTGAGCTTGGCTAATTTGTTCTCCAAGTCAAGAGGAATTGTGTGGATTAGCCTTGCAAATAGTCAAAACAGAGAAGCAAAGTCTTTCCCAGAAATATAATATCTTGCATAATGTGGTCCTGAAAGTAGAGACATTCTGAAAACTAACATGCTGGATACATACTACCCAAGAAGAAGTCCTCATCTTCAAAATATGTTTCTCTATAAAGTACTTCAAAACTATACATATAGAAATAATGAAACTGAAAACATACAGAAAGAAGATATGAAGCAATTGTTTTTGATGGCTGATTGGTGAGCCACTCTGAAGGAAATCTAATTAACCACAGAAAGCTGAATTGCCAAGCTCAGGACAGAAGATATTTTTTTTACTAGGCACTTTGCAATTGTTTAAGCCATGGCATGCAGATTCCAATTTACTTTAACTGTATGACTGTTATAAAGACTCTTTCACTGCTGTCAAAGACAGCATTGAGTATTCAGTCTTTCCAAATTGCTTGCAAATGTGGAAAGATGAAATTGAACGAGAAGAAACCATTGCTACTGGGATAGACATGGAAGGTTCACAAAGCAGCTGAAGTTCAGCACCAGCAAGTCAAGATCCTCTTGGAGAACCAATAATTGACAATGAACTAGCTATAGCTGTGAATTAGGTGGAGACTGTAATGCAGCAAGCCCAGTAGGAAACTGTGGATTTTGAACACTTGAACACCTAGTAGAACAACTAAACAATGAATAGAAACAAATTTACAATGAAGTTAAAGATAAAACAGAACATGGATTTCTACACGAGAGGAAGCAGTGTGATTGTTCTTCATGAAATCCAATATTACCAATCAGTGGTCAAGCTGGCACTGGAAAAAGCTTCCTAATTAAACTTCTCACTCGTTATCCACAGAAGACTACAGAATCAAATCTGTCGTGTGGAGTACCAGCACAAACAGGATTAGCTGCACATGGCATTAAAGGGATTACTTTACATCACCTACTAATAATACCTGTTGAACATGACAATAAAGGGGAATACCAGACACTAGCTGGTGAAGCTTGCCATGAAGTGTCAGGAGTGTTTAAGAAAATTAAGCTTTTAATAGTTGATAAGGTCAGCATAGTATTCATCTTAATGCTTGCCTTGATACACTTAAGAATGCAGCAGATGTTAAGAACAAACTACGATAGGCTCTTTGAAGAGAAGCATTGATTGTTTTGGTGACCTGTTAGAAATGGGATTTCTGTTTGGCTTATGCTTGCGTCAAAGCCAGGCAGAAATCACCATTCTAGTCAGGGCAAGGGAGTTACACCCTGAAGATAACCCCTGTTCACCCCCATGGTAGCTTGGCACGAGCAGTCAGGCTTATCCTAGAGGCAATGTGTAAAGCGTTTGCACAACACACACACACATCAGCACAAAAATAGGCACACCACAAAAGAAACTCCACACAAGGTTATATTCAAAATAGCCTTTGTATTATCATAAAAACATTAGAAACCTAATCACACATTTACACTGTGCCAACTGGAATGGGCAATATTTACGGAAGATAATAAACAGGACCAGGCCAATCGGGCCATGGTCAGAACCACTAGAACCGGTAAGCAAATGTAAAACACAACAGTAACTACTGGTAGCATAATGACCTAAGCATTATCACATTAGCATTAGACCTCATCCTGAAATATCATAACATGACATTAGGCATTAAATCACCTTAGGCCCAAAACACATTAGCATAAACACATTACCCACTAGGCCTTACCAGCATGAACACAGTATACCTAAACATCCTAAACATCAACACATTATGTCATAGGCATTACATGCATAACTCACATTAGGCATAACTCACGGTGCATAAATCACATTGCTGCACATCACATAAATCACATAAGGGCCTGGCGCCCTATCCATCTAACAGTCCCCCTGGCCAACTGGCCTTCTCAGGGGGCTCAAATACCATATATCTCAAATGTCAGGGCTTGGGCTGCCAATGCAGCAACATCAAAAGGGTGCAATTGTGCAGGCTTAAACATTGCAGCTGTCCCTAATTGCTGTACAGCTTTGAAGGTACTGGGGACACTTGCACAAATCAAAAAGGGGCACTGGCACCTCGATGCCCTCTGGACCCCCACTGGGGCCCTGCAGATAAGGTGCCCCCCAAACGTTGCAGCTGCATGCGCTCTCACAGGGCAGCTGGGATCAGAAATGCAAACACAGGCACCACTGTGCCTCTGGAACCCCACTGGGGCCCGAAGAATAAATTATGGCCACTGTTGCAGCTGCCTCCTATGACGGTGCAGCCGTGAGCAAACAAAGAGCAGGCACGGGCACCTCCGTGCCCTCTGGACCCCCACTGAGGCCCTAGAAACAAATAGGCCCATGTTGCAGCTGTCCGCTACGGCGGCGCAACTGTGACAACATCCATAAAGGTGCCTGCCACCACTGTGCCCTCTGGACCACCACGGGACTCTAAAAACAAATATGCCCCCATTGTTGGGGCAGCCCGCTTTCTCGCAGGACCGCCCAGACACTAGAACTGGCACTGTGCCTCACATTGATTCAAGCCCCACTCATCGGCTCTCAGTGGGACTTTGCGCTTCTCTGCGCCAGGTTGCGTGTGGGGCTCTCTCCTCCAGTACAGGAGCCCCACCTCCAGTCAGGCACTGAGTTGCCTGTCTTCCGCTCTGTCCGTGCAGCAGTTGACAGCCGGAGCAGCTTCCTCTCCTGGCCCGTTTCAATTGGTGGGCCAGGACTTAGCTCCGCCCACAATCAGGTATCAGTGCCTGTCTTCCGGGTCGCGCTAGCAGCGGCTGGCCAGCTCTCTCAGGCAGCGGTGCAATGCGGGCACCCGCTACAAACCCAAGATAATTGCGGGGTGGGCACCTGCCATCAGAAAGGCACAACAGAGCAGGGTAGAATCCTGCTAATCTCAAAATAAAATTACCAATGCTGGGTGGACACCCACTCATTGGCACCATAAGAGAAGTGGACACCCGCTCGGTTTCAGGAGTGCACGGCGGAATCCTCCATGCTGGGGATTCCCTCACCACACAGCGCTGCAGGGGACAGACACTCCTCTCCTCCTGGGCAATATAAATATAGCGCTCACGAGGCACTGGGGACAACATAAAAAAAGTCCTAGCGTGGCCCAGGGAGGCCAGCACACAGGGCCCTCCAGCAGGGAGGCAAGCCCTCGTGGTGGTTCCTCCTGTGCCCACAGCAGCAGCAAAACCCCAGCAGGTCCAGGAACAGCACATTTTCATGGGGTCACAGCCCTAGTATTTATACACCAAATCTCTTTGTTTGCAGGACAGGGTTATTGGGGGAACCTGATGCAACTGGTTCAGGGAGGATTTGGAGTACTCTGTTGACAGGGCTCCTCTTAGGTGGGGGCTCGTCATCAGACACACCACTGGGGGGCGGAGCCAGCATTCACTAGGACAGGCACAATCCTATTCAGGGTCCCGGGTCTTCTCCCACCACTCCAAATGCAGATGTCTCATTCAGCCTAGAGCTGACTCACCCTGCCCCTTTCTTAGCCACACACACCTCCCAGCCCCTATCACTCAAAGGCTAGAAGTGCAATTCGCATCCAGGCAGGCAGACACATAGCACACAGAAATGCCAACTTCTAAAATTGGAATTTCTAAAATAGTCATAATAAATCTGCGCGCCCCATTGCATAGCATTTATTATTACTATTTCAAACATACCAAACTTGACCACGCTGCTCCTCTTATATCAGGAATTACCACTGAAAGACTTATCATGGAATCCTCAATGCATTCCCATGGAGGGCAGCCCCACAGTAGTGAGAAACCAAAATGGCTGTTTGTCACTACCATGACATGTCACACATGACATGTCACACACTTAAGGTACATGTCCTATCTTTTACCTTCAATGCACCCTGCCCATAGGGCTAGCTGGTGCCTACCTTAGGGGTGACTGACATGTAGTAAAAGGGGGGGTCACAGACATGTCACACACTTTAGGTGCCACAACACTGAGGCAGTGACACTGCATGCACAGGCCCTGCAATGGCAGAGGCCTGAGACAGGTTTGAAAGGCTACTTTGGTGGTTGGCGCAATGAGCGCTGCAAGCCCACCACTAGCATTTAACTTACAGGGTATGAGATACCACTTTACAAGGTACTGACAGGTAAATTAAATATGCCAAACAGGTGTAGACCAATCTTACCATATTTAACATAGAGAGCACATGCACTTTACACTGGACAACAGTTCTAAAGTGCCCAGAGGCCTAAAACCACCAACACCATGTCAGAAAAAAAGGTTAGGAGAAAGGCAAAAAGCTTAGGGATGCCCCTGCAAAAAAGGGCCAAGTCTAACATAACCTATTGCAACTAAACCCCTAAAAAGGACAACCTGTTTTCAAAACACTTGTACATAATGAAACTAGAAGTTTTCTGGGTAGTATTGGTATGACGAATATTTGGTTAAACTTTGAATACAAGGAATGACTGAAGAACATGTGTTAATCATCTGATATGGAATATGGAGATATCTGAAGGACATTACAGTAGGACTTCTAACAAAGGAGAAACTATTTCCAATTAATATTACAGGAGCTGAATTATTGTACAAATCCATTGAAGAACAGAAATCTATAGTTTGATTAATTCCAACACTTGAGGAGCTTTCCAATTTTATTGAACAATTACTACAACTGGAGAAAGAAGATATTTTGGAAATTACAGCAATTGATAAAGTAGAATGTTAAGGAGTCACAATACTACTCACAGAAAATCTACAAGCAAAATGGGATGTTTTCAAGAAGTCTGTATCCAAAAGTGCAGGATTAGGAAAGTGATCAGTAAAAACTGTAGAGTAATTTTGCATCGTAATTTGAATATTTAGGAAGGGTTATTAAATTGTGCAATGAGCAAAGTAATGGATTTTATTAAATTTCCAAACAGAGGTGAAATTGAATACTGGGCCATAAAACTTGAACTTATTGATGGTGTGTAGGAGATTGGCCGTTCTTACTAGTAAAAGACTTATATGAGCAGCGCCAGCAGTTCCCATTGACTGTAAATGTCCATAAATCACAAGGTTTAATTGTGGATGGAGCTTTTGTAAATATTGGAAGTACTTTATTTAAATAAGGAATGTCATATGTAGCATTGTTCCGAGTTAGAACATTGTTGTTTTTGATTGATTTGGATGAAAAGAAGGTAAGTACTGACGCAACCTGTGTAAAAGAGTACAATCGATCAAGAAGATATACGATCCTCATTTCGGCCAATACCCTGTTTATGAGAAACTGATAATCTATCCAAAGCAGTAGATTACAAAACGGCATGAGGACAATCGGGAAGCTATTAAAAAACATAAAAGAGAAAAATGACGGAGATATTGTAGGTTACCAGTCGAAAAACAGCTCAGGCATCAACTGTTACGTAAAAGTTGTTCTCAATATACTTTTTAATTTACCACATGTAGTCAACCAAATTCAATAAGAAATAAACAAAGATAAGAGATTCTGTTGTGCACTGTATCACTTACTCCAACATTTAGTGACTGATAGAACTGTAATTAATTTTGCTTCAGGTATATGAGATCTTCTAGATGTATGTGGTGGATCAGTAATGTTTGCTCTTAACAGTCAACAAGATGCAAACACATTTGTTATGGTTATGTTTAGAGTTTTGGAAGAAGAACATGAATATTGATGATTTATTTGAACTCAATTACACATGGAACCATGACTATGAAGATTGCCCATTTTCATCTATCACTCAAACAAATTCTGAGGGTTTTCTATATCGAACATTATCAGATTGTAAAAGTGTCCCTATTCAAAAATTGCTGAAGAAAGCTAACCAAAATAAGAAATTCTCAAACTGTACATCAGATGTTACATCTGCGTTGATTCTATGACCAACCAGAAAATATCTCACGCTTTGCTACACCTATGCGGAGCTGATGGTTCCAAAAAGCAAACTCAAATTACAAGTTTCAAAGCTACATAAATATCTATTTCAGGAAAAACCTTTAGTACTACGGCTATCATATTTCATGAAGGACTTAATAAAACCTCTGGACAATGCAAGGTCGATTTAAAGACTCAAACTGGATGAACGTAATATAATTAAATCAAACTTAAATTCTGAATAAAACTTCCTTACAAACTTTTATCTTTTATGTATTCAATAAAAGTTCGAAGGAGCAGTTCATGATAAAATAAAAAAGTGATTCACAGTATTTTTCAAAAGTCTTCTAGATGTTATTCAAGGTTTTGCGAGTGATGTCTTTAAAAACTTTTTCAAAATTGAATAGTCCGTCTAGTAAGGAGTTAACACCAAATGTAAATTCTACACTGTGTATTTCAAGAAACAAATTCAATGGACATAATCCTATTACAGCAACTTTAATCTGAAAATGGCCCCTTTTGTTTCATCAAGCAACCCTTTACGTACTATGGGGCCTATTACGATGGAGGATTTTCCGCATCCTCCGGGCCGGCGGAAGCCACCGGAGGATGCGGAAAATCCTCTGCGGACCCACCAAAGACCCACCGCCACATTAGGATGGCTGGTGAATCCTGGTTTCCGTCCACCGCTTTTCCGCCTCGGTTGGATTACAACCGCGGCGGAAAAGCTCTAATATGGTGACGGTGTCTCTCAGACAACGTCAGCCATATTAGGATGGCCTGTGAAAAATGCTTTTCCGCGGCGGGTTTTTCGCCGTAGAAAAGCATGTGTAAGTTCACTGCGGGGGCCCGTTGCGGGCCCCCTGGGTGAAGGGGGGTTGGGGGGTGCACATGGGGGGTACTTATGGTACCCCCCTGCATTTGTATGCAGAAATCGGCCGGCACCACACGGTGCCTGCCGCTTTCTGCATACAAATGCAATGTATGCATTTTTACCATTGCGGCGGATGCAGCCTGAAGCCGCACCCTCCGCAATGGTAAAAATAGAGGATGTGACCGCCAGGGTGGCGGTCACATACTAATTCACAGGAGGGAACTCCGCAGGCAATGCGGAGGTTCCCTCCTGCTCTATGGTGGCGGACGGACTCAGGTCCGTCCGCCATCATAATCGGCCCCTTAGTGTGGAAACAAAATTACATTATGGGATATTCTCTTTATAGAATATCAGCATTTAAACATCATGTGGCCTACCAGGAGAGATGTTTTCAAAAGGAACTGCAAAACTGATATGTATTTGTAATATTGTACCAGATATAACAGGTAAAAAATATTTTCAACACAGTTTTGTTTAGAATACTGTGCTTACATCAGGAAAAGCCACTGGTTAATGAATTGTAGTGAGTTCAGTGCACATTATCATTTATTTTTAGTGAGCTACTGTGCAGCTTTGTTTCTTTTCATAATCCATTGATTGTTTTTTTTCTCCACTGTTTGAGGATTATTCTTCATACAGACCGACGCATATGGGGAAGTAGTATGTAAGCTGAGAACAGTAAAAAGGTAAATTTACATTTTTATCACATTTTAGTACTATGTTACTGTATAAGTAACATGTATTGTTATAATGCTCTAATTTTGAAGACCATATAATAATATATCCTTATGTTCTTTTCTTTTTATGAATGGCTACAGTTCAACATTCTAAGATGTCTCAAGACACCTTTTCTACCACAGAATTATTGCTTACAGATATCCATGGAGACTGCTTTTATACATAACTTGGTGTTGCCATAGCTTCTCATAACTTTCTTTGACCGATTTTGTAGGGAAAACTTTCAGTATAATATAGCAGAATTACAGTCAGTCACACAACAACTCATTCAAACATTCATACAGTTATTCATACGGCACTCACATACCCACTGTTTTATTCATAGAGTGTTTCACACCGCCACTCGCTTACTCAAATAGTCACTGACACACCCATTAACTCACGCATAGTGTACTCACAAACTCTCAGTTGCTGATACAGTGCTCAGATATAGGGATACATCATATGTTTGTAATCGTACTGGGGTAGTTCTGCACACACAGTTGTGTTCCCCTATACTCACTAACACAGCCAGTAAATACTCCATGCTGCCCTTTAGATATACATTCAATAAGCTATAGAGACACTAAGCTGATAAATCAGAGCCACTAACACACCTGGTTACTAACTCACCATAGCACCTACGCTTTCACAAAGATACACAAGAAAATCATATGCAGCTATGCCTCCTAGAAGCAAAAATAGGAGTACAAACACATTTACATTCCCCAAAATTCACAAACACAGCCTGAAAATATTCATTGCTGATCCTTAGATACAAATTTAAGGAACCATAGAGCTACTAGGAGTAGTAGTTGTATAGAAACAAACTTCCTTATATATCCAAACAGGCATTCGAATAGAGACTCAGACAGTCATTCAGATATGTACTGAGTCACTAACACTGGCAAATCAACCATATAGGCAGGTGCCATTTCAAACATGTCTCAGACCTGCTTCTCTAAAACCCGTGTGTGCAGCTTTAGCAGTAGGCTAAATTGAATTTAAAAAGTACTTCTGAAGCCCTAATCTTGTCTCCTATTATATATAATTTACTTATAAGGCAGTTGTAAAGGATACACAACGATTCTGCAGGAGCGTCAGGAATCCGAAGTATAATCCACAGCCTTCCCCTGCAGCCTTCCGACTCTATCAAGCACTAGAGCACAGGAGGCAAGCCAGGGGAAAACAGGGAGACAAAACAAGGAAAGGTTGGGGTAACAATTGGGTGTTGAGGGTCTTCAGACTGGTCGTCTCAACCTTCTTGTGGGCTTGGCAATCAAGAGAGACTGTAATGCAAAGAGTTATATTCTTAAATCTGAAGAGGACAATCACATTCCCAATTACACAACATAACCTTGCATACCTAGCTGGTTGTATGGTAATGTCCCTGAATGGATATGGGAGAACCTCTGGAAATGGATATAACTGGAGCTGCAGTGAAGACGACAAAACCCTCATAAGTCTAATGACTCTATGTATACTTGTGTTATGAGCAACTAACAATATATCCTGCTCACTCTGATCTTCTGTCTTAACTGCCACGAAGCACACTCCAAAGGTTTGTTTGAATACAAGAACTCGGTTGCCAATATCCTTGATAGTGGGAACAACATCTACAATAAACAAAACAGGGAATCAAACACTTCAATACAGTCTTCCTAATACCAATTACAATGTGCAGCGCAATAATGCGCTGTTACCGTGATTCTGGAACATGTAGCTGTAGCCCAATCCTCACTGGTCCACGCAAGATACCAAGTCCAAATAGGTGAAATATATCACAAGAGCTGAATGACCCCAAGGAAATGGTGTCAGAAGGGATGGGCAGGGGTAAAGAAAGGCCCTAACTGACTAAGGTAAGAGCACCGGTAACAACCCGGCCGCCAGCGGAGAAGAACCCGGCTGGCAGCGGAGCACCCCGGTGTAGGAGAAAAAGGAAGGGTGAAGGTTTGCCCGGCCTGTCAGCGGAGACAAACCCGGCTGACAAGCGGAGCGGAAATGAGGCCAACAGCAAAGAGAGGATGCCCGGCTCGTCAGCGGAGCACAAGCCCGGCTGACAAACGGAGCAGTACTGAGGCCAAAGGTAGGGAGAGGAATCCCGCCGGATGGCGGAGATAAACCCGGCCGCCGGGCGGGACACCAGAACACTGGAAAGGCAGTAAAATCGGGAAACGACACGGAACGTGTCAAAATGCACAAGTGCGGTGGTAAGGCACTTGACAAACAAGAGAGACGGGCTGCGGAGGCTCACAAACGAACCAACGGAGCCGAGGACACTCTCGATCCGGAAGAACGCCAGGACGTAGGAAACGGAAGTCAGGCACAGGAAGTCAGGCAGCAAACGAACCCAACGGAGCTAGACGCAAGAACGTGAAGCGTCGCTCCCTGGGTCAAGGAGACCTAAATAGTGCACAGTTAAAGGGACAGCGCACTGGGAGGGGGCTTGAGGCATGACAGCAGTCACCTATCTGCTCAAAACTTAACAGATTTGCTTTCAAATTTGAGTCACAGACAACTGCCCTTTACGGACCCCTATACCCAGTTATACATTTAGTCTGACATTCATATTGCAAGTCACATTCTTATCTCTAAAAGGATAGAGTCACTAATACCCCCGAGCCACACACTCACAGCAGCAGTTACTAACACACTCACTCACACAACATTCATGAAGCCAGGGATCTATCCACTCGCTCATCCATCCACTCTCTCATGTACCCTATCACTAACTCATATAACCACTCACACACTCACTCAGTCAAACTCATACAGACATGCAACAACCAGTCAGTCACCCATAAAAACACTCATACCCACTCACTCACTCACTTATTTAGCTTGTCACGCAGCCAATAACTCACTCATACACACAGTTGCACAACCACTTACTCACCCTTTGATATATTCATGCACTCACTATGTCACTAATACAAACACTAATCTACACTCTCACTCATGTATATTGCCACTCACACACCCAGCACCTTACTCAAACATGCAGCCACTCAACACCTACTGACTCAGACATACAGGAATTCACAGACCCATGTTCTCAGCTATACAACCACTCATGCATCCACACACTAACCCATATATTCACTTACACAGTAACTTCTTTATCCATACACCTACTCACACACCCACTCATTCAGCTAATCAGCTACTAACACAGCCTTTTATTTACCGATGTAACTATCTAGGCACCCACTACCTCATCAATACAGTCACTTATGCACTAACTCACTCACTCATGGAAACAGTCACACACTCACTAAATCACCAATTGAGCTACTCACTCACTCACTAAGACACCCATTCAGGCACTGAATATCTATGTACCACCCATATAGCCACTCATGCACACTTTCACTCACACATACAGCTAGTTATACAGTCACTAACTCATTCACCCATACAGCCCTTTAATACACCCATGCAGACACTCACATACTCATTTATTCTCCCATACAGCCACTTACACAGACATGCATTCATCCATAGAGGCACTAACACACCATACAGTCACCCATACAGGCACTCTTGTGCACTCTCACTTACACATACAGCAGGTTATGTAGTCACTCACTCACCCATGCGCAAACCCATATCTCCTTTCACAAACCCATACACACTTTAACACACCCGTTCTCTCATGCAAACAGCCAGACATCCACCCTCTCACTCAGTTATATAGGCACTTACATAATTTCTCATTCACTGATACACTAACTCACACACCCACTAACTGATTTATACAGGTACTCACACACCCTATCACATATCCATACATGCAATTAACACCCATACACTCACCAATATGGACACTCATTCACCCTCTCACTCATCCATACATGCACTCAGACCCCACACAGCCGCATATATACCACTTCCTCACACATGCAACCACACATACACCTAATCACTCAGTCATACAACCAGTTATCCTACACTCACTCAACAATACAGTTAATCTTCCAGTTTCTCACTCAGTCATATAAGATGTGACACACTCATTCACTCATACAGCTGCTCACACAGCTGCTCAGTCAACAGTATTGTAACTCATACATAATTTTTCAGAAAATCTCTTGCCTATTTATGTTCCCCATGCCTCTTTCAGCACCTCATGTGCTTCTTTTTGCACTTCTCTCTCATCTTTCTGCACTCCTCTTGTCTCTTTTTGCACCTCAGTTGCTATTTTCTGCACGGCTCCTGATTCATTCTGCACCTCTGTTGCCTTTTTCTGCACCCCCTTCCCACGTTCTGCAATTCACTTGTCTCTGTCTGCACCACTGTTCCCTCTTTCTGCACCTCTTTTGACCATTTCTACAACACTCTTGCCACTTTATGCAGTTTTCTTGCCTCTTTCTGCACCTCTCCTAACTCTTTCTGCTCCCCTCTTTTTTCACCTCTATTGGTACTTTCTGCACTGCTCCTGCTTCTTTCTGCACCTCCTTGTGCAAATTTTTGCATCCCTCTTACCTCTTTCTGCACCCTTGTTCCTTCCTTCTGCATCTTTCTTGCCTCTTTCAACACCTCTGTTGATTCTTTCTGTACATCTCTTGCTTCTTTCTGCACCCCTCTTGCCTCTTTCTGTATCCCTTCTGTCTCTTTGTGCACCTCTGCTGTCTCTTTCTGTACCTCTCTTGCCTTTTCCTACTGTTCTCTTACCTCTTTTTGCACCTCTTTTGCTTCTTTCTATACTTTTGTTGCCTCTTTCTGTACCCATCTTGCCCCTTTCTGCGCCGACGTTGGTTCTTTCTGAACTGCTCTTGCTTCGTTCTGCACCTCTGTTGCAATTGTCTGCATCCCTCTTGCCTCTTTCTGTTCCCTCTTTCCTCTTTCTGCATCTCTCTTGCCTCTGTCTGCACACCTGTTCCCTCTTCTGCACCCCTTTTACCTGTTTATGCAACTCTCTCGCCTCTTTCTGCAGTTCTCTTGCCTCCTTCTGCACCTCTGTTGCCTCTTTCTGCACATCTCTTTGTTCTTTATACACTGCTTTTGCCTCTTTCTACACCCCTCTTGCCTCTTTCTGCACCTATTTTGCTTCTTTCTGCACTTCTCTCTCATCTTTCTGCAACCATCTTACCTCTTTCTTCATCTCTGTTGCTTCTTCCTGCACTGCTCTGCTTCTTTCTGCACATTTCTTGCCTCTTTCTGCACCCCTCTATCCTCTGTCTGCAATTGTATTGCCTCTGTATGCAGCCCTCTTTCCTGTTTCTGCACCTCTTTTGTCTAATTCTGTAAATATATTGACTATTTGTGCAGTTCTGTTGCCTCCTTCTATACCTCTGTTGCCTCTTTCTGCACCTCTCCTCACTCTTTCTGCTCCCCTCTTACCTCTTTTTGCACCTCTGTTGTTACTTTCTGAACGGTTCCTGCTTCTTTTGGCACCTCGTTTGCAAATGTCTGCATTCGTCTTACCTCTTTCTGCACACCTCTTCCCTATTTCACCACCTCTCTTACTTCTTTTTTTAAAGTCTCAAAGGCCTTTATAGGTAGAATACAAGGGTACACAGCATTGTGCCTACAACCAATCGTTGGCTGGCAGCATCATAATGGTTCCATCAAGTATACAAATTAAAAGTACATAACATAAACATGATAACACAGCAATTCGCCTACAACCTCTTCAGGCCGGCCGCGTTGGACTAAAAAGCTCTATGGCATTTGCCTATGAGGAGCAACATAACACATCATATGAAAGAATGGAAAGTAATAGAGATCGTGGGGTGTCATAGACATATCTCTTGCCACTCTAGTTCGTCACACAGCTGTACTCTCCACTCCAACAGCACCACATATCCTAACCTCCCCATATGTATAGCTGGTGCTCATGCAGGTAGGCAGGTTCTCCTCCCGGGTCCCCTAACTCCACTATCAGTTACATCCCGACTGGGGACTGCGCCATGCAGCCCGTGTACACGGTACACCGGTCCCTTAGGTGTTGACATGCCATTGAGTATTCTCAGTAGTGTACTTATTGATGTGCTCGCTGTCTCCGCCCTGAGTCCTCAACTGCAAGTAAGCTACTAGTGGCGACCATATGTCCCTGGGTCTAGATGTGATAGGTAATAGCTCAGCATACAGGGCAGACTGTTCCTGGCAGTGTATCAGATCATTGAACCAGTCTTTAAACTTAGGCGCTCTTCCCCTGCTCCATCTGCGGTCCTGTCATTTATGAAAGAGCGCTTCCTGCAAGAGGGGCGTGGCTGGATGATATACCAGTGGCAGCAGCGGCGAATATGGTATAGGGATCTCAAATTGGCGCGCAATCCGCTGCCACGCCGTAATCATGGCATTTACAGTTGTCTGAGTGCGTTCTTGGGTATGAAGAGTCATGCATATAGCGCCCTCTATCAGTATTGGATGAACAAGCCAATGCTCTGCTGCCAACTGCGGCATATATTTGGGCTGGTGTATCCAAAAGTATAAATAGTGTGCTTGAGCGCTGACATAATATTGTTCAAAATCAGGTATGTCGAAGTCACCTGCTGAGTATGGTCTTATTAACACAGCCCATTTCAGTCTAGCCTGCTTGCCCCCCCACACTAAACGAATCATCTCAGACCTAAGGGCCTTGAAAAAATGTCGTCTCGGAAAAAAGGGGATATTCAGGAACAGATATAATAGCTGGGGTAAGATCACCATCTTAATCAGTGATGCCCTACCTGCCATAGACAGCGGAAGCCTAATCCATCGATTCACCTTGTCAGTTATGCGAGTGAGTGCAACTCCGTAGTTGAGCCTCATGAGCTCTTCCTTATTCCTGGTGATGCTGATCCCCAAATATCTGAGCTCTTCTGCACACCACTCCAATGGGAAGTCCATCGAAAAGCGGTCCACTGAGTCAGTTAAGGGGAAGATGCAGGATTTCCCCCAGTTGATCTGAACTCCAGATAGGTGCCCAAAAACAATAAACTCCCGCAAGAGTGTATTCAAATTATTCTGCGGGTCTTTCACATATAGAGTGATGTCATCCGCGTGGAGATAAGGATTTGCCGCATGTTACATTGTAAGGCCATTGCGTTGTGATGCTGACGCATACGTGCTGCCAGGGGTTCTGTGGCCAGGGTAAATAAGAGTGGGGACAGAGGGCACCCTTGGTGCGTACCTCTAGTAATCGAGAATCTCGGTGACATCTGGCCGTTGATAAGCACTTTGGCCCCTGGCTGATGATACAAAAGGTGGATCCAGGACAGAAAAAGCGGTGGAAAACCCATTCGACTCATGATCGCAAATATATAATGCCATTCGATTGAGTCGAAGGCTTTCTTGGCATCTAGGAAAATCGCTGCTAATGGTAATTCAGAGGCAACATTATTCATTACCATGAAGAGGGTTCTCAAGTTATGGGAAGTGGCTCTCCCAGGGACAAACCCAGACTGATCCGCGAGGATAAGACGTTCTAGCAGCAGAGTCAGTCGTTTAGCAATAAGTTTTGCCAACATTTTTGCGTCACAATTGAGCAAAGAGAGCGGCCGGTATGATCCTGCAGAGATGGGCCGGTCTATCTGGTTTCAGCAGGGATAAGTTGAGGGCCTCCCTCATTGACGGGGGGAGAGATTCCACCTCTTAATAGACCTCCCGCAGGACAGGGGCCATGATATCAATATAAGTTTTATAGAATTCGATGGGGATACCATCCATTCCTGTGGCCTTACCAGATTGTAACTCCATTATGGCTTTGCGGATTTCATCCAATTCAAATGGTGCACACAGAAATTTACACTGTACATCGCTTAGCCACTTGGGGTCCCTGAGGTTGTATATAACCCTTCGTAGAGACTGGCAAACTCTGTTAATCTACCGGCTGTATCACAGCAGCGCGTCCCATCAGCTTTTTCCAGTTCCACTACATAGTTGGAGTATCGAGGCGTACGGACGATATCTGCCAATGTCTTGCCCGGCCGCTCCCCCTCCCCATATCTGCGAGCCTGCCAATGCTTGCCCCTAAAGTGCACCTCCCTCTGCGCTTCTTCCGTATATTCTGAGAGTTTGGCCCCGAATTTCTCCTGCGCATCCCGATCTGGAGCATGCTGCAGTGCCTCTCCCAGTGTCTTCAGGTCTCGCTCTATTCTGCAAAGCGTATCAGTAATATCCCTAAGCACCCCTGACCCTTTAGAGATGCAATAACCCCTCAGCGTGACTTTAAAGGCTTCCCAAACGGTCTCTACACTTTGCACCATTCCCTTGTTGCGCTCAAAGAAATCCAATATCTCTGCGCGCAGTTCCTCCTGGAAGACCGTGTCCATTAACATTTTGGGGTTCAATCGCCACGCCCTGCGCGGCGTGCTAAAATCTGCTGAAGAAAGTGCTAATCTGACCGGTGCATAATCAGAGTATGTCCGGGCCAAGTGCTGTACCGTGCAGATGGCAGGCCCAAGCCCTCGAGAAACAAACAAGTAATCTAGCCTCGCCCAAGTAGCTGCGTGCGCCGTAAAATGTGTACCTTCCCGTTTCAAGGGGTGTATGTACCTCCATGCGTCCAGAAGCTGATGTTCTGTGATGATGTTATTGAGCAGTGCGCCCGCCTTGGTGCGATGGTGTGGAGCGGGGTGTGATCTATCTATAGACGGAGCATAAGTAACGTTAAAATCCCCGCCCCAGACAATGTGATTCGACCCAATAGCTCTCACCGCCTCCCAGAGGGTGAAGTAGAAGTCAGGATCATCTACATTAGGACCATACCAACATACCAGTGTGACTGATTCCATGCCCATGCGCCCCAATGCTATACAATATCTGCCCTTATCGTCACTTACCGAGCCCACCAGGGAAAAGGGCACTTTTTTATCAATATAGAAGTGCCCCTAGCATAGCTGGAATAAGAGGAGAAAACTCTGTGCATGGCCCATCTAGAAGCAAATACATTAGCTTTTTGGGGTGTAAAATGGGTTTCTTGCAGCATAGCTATATGCGTGTTATGTCTGTCTAAATACGCCAGTATCTGGCGCTTCTTCCAAGGATCCCCTAGCCCCCTGACATTCCACGTGATAATGTTCAGTTGTGTCTTACTGTCTTGAGCCATACAGTTGCCAATAAAAAAAATTCCAAACACGGCGCATTTTGCCATAGCATCACATTGCAATAACGGTTCACCATGAGTCACTGTGTAGCCAATGCATTTTCAACTCTTACTTGCAATGTACCTTTTCTCAATACAGGGCTGTGTGTGTTTACTAAGGTCAAAACAGTCAATCCCCAAACATCCCCGCACCTCCCGCCCCCTCCCACTGAAGCAACCCCAACCTGCCAGTATTATACTCCACCCCGCCCTCCCTGAACTGTTTCCCAACCAGGGACTTGATACAGCCCCATTCCTGAGTGAATGGCATAGAGCGTAGGGCATTTCCCGCTGGGGGCCATGTCCAGGTGGTTACACATCAACCCCTCACACCCAGAACAACCACCGCCAAGGAAGTAGTCTCTGTGAGCGTGGAAGAGAGGTGCCCAGCGATCAAGTATTAAGCACTTCAGGGGGGACAAATTATAGTCATTGTTAAGGAAAGTTCATTGCCCCCCTATCATATACAACAATACTCACAAAGGAAACCACCAGATCGACAATAGCAATATTGCTGAGAACATTTATTCTTCTTCCTCATTTGCTGCTGCCAATGGAGAGTCCGGAGGCCTTTCTTCCTCACTACCAGGTCTGTTCGATTGTTTGAGTTGTTTGAGGAAGTCTTCCACTTGTTGTGGCTTTGTGAAGAATTTCTGCCGGCCTTGGTGCGTTACCCTCAAGCGTGCCGGATAGAGAAGAGCGTAGTCAATTTGTGATTTGCGCAGTTTCGCCTTGACATCCAAAAACTTTCGCCTCTCTTCCTGAACCATAGGCGTGAAATCAGGATATATGGTAAAGGAGTTACCATCAAATGATAGCGACCGTTTGTTGCACGCAGCTCTCAAGGCTACATCCCTGTCCCTATAATTTAGGAGCCTAGCAATGACGGGTCTCGGGCGGTGCCAGGCTTGGGCCGGGGCCCTAATGAGCGGTGCGCCCTTTCAACTATAAATTGATGAGAGAAGGCCTCTGATCCAATCGCTGCGAGCAATATTTTCTCAACATAATCCTCCATTCTGCCTGTGTTGGTCGATTCTGGAATGCCTAAAATGTGAATATTATTGCATCTACTTCTCGCCTCCAAATCCTCATTCTTAGCCACAATTATTCGCAACAGGTTGTCCATCCTTGAGAGCTGCGAGGTGTGTCTAGCCGTGGCATCATCCGAGTCCGAGATGCGCAGCTCCGCCTCTTTTAACCATTCCTTGTGGACATCCAGCTTGTGGACCATGGCATCCATATACGTGAGGACATCCTGTCGACTTTGTCTGCAATCGTGGCAAACCCTGGCGAACTTCCCGAAGAACATCTTGCAGGACTGCAGCCGGCTCAGATGAAGCTTCACTTGACCCACTGGCGCCTGCCCGGCCCCCCCGGTCCTGCCCTATACGGGACGAGCTCTTGGCAGCGTAAAAGTTAATTTTCAGTTGTCTCGCATCATGCCTGCCCATGAGCGTTGTGTCCTTGGCGGTGCAGCAGCACCACGTGGGCGATCCACACGCTAGTGTCCACAACTAGGACTGTAGATTGGTAGGAGCAACAGAGCCACACCAATGGGGAGCGGTAATGTATCGAGGCCAAACCTCCGTCGTGTCTATCTCCCACCAGGGCACTGGGGCCCTCTGGCACTTTCCGCCCATGCAGTACCCAACGCGTTGCACCACGAGTGCGACCAGGCACTTCCAATCAGCTTTGTTAACCCACAAGGGCTAGGCGTTATGGCGGCACACCTGACCACAGGGCGAGCCGGTCCTCAGTACCCCCGGCGTGTCTTGCAGTCCCTCCCTGTCCTCCGTTGCAGCACTGGTTTAAGGGGTGTCTCCAGCGTGGACAGGCGTAGGATGGTCAAGTCCCTGCTACCGCGGCGATCCTGCGTCCCAGGCCAGTGTTATTCGCCTCCCACGCCGGTGCCCGAGGCCTCTTGTCATACACTCATTAGAGCGCTTTGAGCTTCTCCAAATGATCCCCGCAACGAAGCAGGGCCTCGCCGGCAGCCGAGTCTCCAGAGCGTGGATGTGGGCGGGCCCGACAGGTTTCAAGGCGCCTCAGGGACGCAATCAGCCCTCCTGATCCGCGAGGCCAAGCGGAGCAATGGGGCCCCCCCGGCTCACCTCCAATCCCCGCGTATATCAGGCTCTCCATTCAGTTGGGGCACAGGGGTGGAGAGGAGGGTCAGCGAAGCCGACTCTTCTGACGCATTTCGCTTTGCAGCGGTCTTCGAGCCTCGTGTGAAGCCGTGGGCTTGCGTAGCTGATGTGGTCGACCTCCAGCAGGGTCACTTCCACAGGTCGTTCTTAGCGCGCAGTCACCAGCGCCTCACGGCTGCAATCCTCTGCTGATTTTTTTTAACTCGGCCAGTACGTGTCAGAGGGGCAGAGCTACCCTGTGATGTCTTCAAAATCCCCGAGAAATGCCAAATATTAGGATATATTAAGGATATTTATCGCTGGGAGGCGAATAGCACAGAAAGGACACCTATTTTGTTTATTGTCTATACTACCCAGTCCTTTCCGTCTCCTTGGGTGCCTCCTTCTGTACTCTGCTGCTTCTTTCTGTACTTCCCTATTTCTGCACCCGTTGCGCCTCTTTCTGCATTTCTCGTTCTTCTTTCTACACCCTTCCTGCCTCTTTCTGTACCCCTCTTGCCTCTTTGTGCACCTCTCCTACCTCTTTCAGCACCAATCTTGCCTCTTTTTGCACCTTTATTGGTTGTTTCTGCACTGTTTTTGCTTCCTTTATACCTTTTATGCAAATTTCTGCATCACTTGTGCCTCTTTCTTCACCCCTCTTCCCTACTTCTCTACCACTCTTGCTTCTTTCTGTACATCCCTTGCTTTATTTTTTATTCATTTATTTATTTAAAGAGTTTTATATAGTGCTAGTTAGACCCGGAGGTATCAGAGCGCTTTACATGAGAATCAACAATGTAACTGAAAAAGTTCAACAATTACACAATAAATGCCCAAAAAATAGGCAATACAATTAGGAAAGGAGAGAAAGGAGAGAGAAAAGTAGTGGAGGGGCAGGGTAGGTGAGAAAGGGAGGATAAGGGAAGAGACAATACGGAGAGATGAAAAGAAGTCTGTCTAAAGACTGACTTGGTAGGTGATGACCAGGAGGGAATCCACGGCCCATCTCCCCTATAGTTAAACCAGGTAGCTCCATCGGGCATCAGACAAAAAAGTTCAGTCTCAATACATTGAGATAGGGGAGAGGAGAGACATAAATAGAGGGAGGATGCGGGAGGAGACAACAGGAGGGACGAAAGGAAGTGCAACAATGTGGTTTAACAGTATAACAGAAAAAGATCAAACAATTACACATTACATCAAACAATCAGCAATACATTAGGAGAGGAGAGAAAGGAGAGAGAAAAGAAGTGGGGGGTAGGGGAGGTGAGAAAGTGAGGATATAGGAAGAGACAACCGTAGAGACGAGAGGAAGTCTGTCTAAAGATCGACTGGGTAGATGACGGCCAAGGAGGGAATCCACGGTCCATCTCCCCATAGCTAAACCAGGTAGCTCCATCGGGCATCAGACAAAGTAGTTTGGTCTCAAGTGTCGAGGGAAGAGGTTCGCAGAAAAACAGGAAGGGAGGGAGATACAACAGAAAGACGAAGGAAAGTCTGACCAAAGACCGGCTGGGTAGGTGGTGGTCAAGGGGGAAGTCCCAAAACCCATCTCCTCTATAGCTATCAGGTAGCTCCACCGGGATTTGGCCAAATAGCTATGTCTCAATGGGAAACATTTAAATAACATGTGGAGGGCGAAATAAATGGAGCATAGAGGGGAGGGTACAGGGAAGGTGAGAAAGGGAGGATAGTGGAAGAGACAACAAGGAGAGACGAAATTAAATCTGTCTAAAGGCCGACTGGGTAGGCGACGACCAAGGAGGGAATCCACGGCCATCTCCCCTATAACTAAACCAGGTAGCTCCATCGGGAATCAGACAAAATAGCTAACTCTCAAATGACGCGGGAAATTCACAGGTAAACAGGGTGGGGACTAGGGCAAGGGCTTGTGAGGACAAAGGTTAGTAGCAGGAAAGAGGAAAGGAGTAGAGCGGGAGGGGTAGGGGGTAGGTAGTTTGGTAAAAGTTCCTATGGATCTGCTGCAAGGCATTCAAAAAGCAGGTCAGTTTCTTCGCAGGTGCCATCTTGATGTTAAAACGCCGGGTGAGAAGTCTTGAAAATCATAAAGTATCAAGGGTGCGGTTGAGCCTCTGTCTCAGGAATCTGGTATCATGGGTCACAGATGAGATTTCTGGTGTCATCTTGGAAACATTGCTCATAACCAGCAAGAACAAGCCCCTTAAGAAACACACTGGTTATAGGAGCCCATAAAATACTCCCAACAAAGATTGCACAGCAGACGGGCATTGTACATCTCCGCTAGTGTAATAGATCAATTTACAATCTCCTCGCAAGTCTGCCATTTTGAAAACAGGCACAAAGTTACGGTGGTAAAGCTGGCTCAATAAGCAGCCCCGCTATTAAAAGAACTTTAACGACTGTCCAGGCTGCAGTAAGCATCAGCATTCGCTCTCTGTACCTAATTAAGGATCCCACATAGATTAGGAAGGCAGGATGCAAAATGACAACGCCGCCATTTTGAGGTCAGGCTGTAAAGTTAAGAGTCACGCCTAACGATCTGCCAGAATTAATATTATGCACAATTCCTCATCGGAGAATGTAGTAAGGCACCAGCGCCTTATAATGATACCTGGCTCAGTCCTTCATGAACTTGTTGGCGTGTAGCGGCTCCCGATCAAATATCGATCCTGACCCGGCAATTTGAGCTCACGCATCGGAGTCAGTGCACCTCTCTTGCAAATACATTTATCCCTCTTACCTTTTTATGCACCCTATTCCCTCTTTCTTCACCTTTGTTGCCTGTTTTGTACCTCTCTTGTCTCTTTCGGCACCTCTGTTGCTTCTTTCTGCACTTCTCTTGCCTCTTTCTGCACCCTTCTTGCCTCTTTCAGAACATCTGTTGTTTCTTTCTTTATTTCTCTTGCTTCTTTCTGCACCCCTCTGGTCTCTTTATGTATCCCTTTTGCATCTTTGTACACCTCTGCTGCCTCTTTCGTCACCTCTCTTGCCTTTTTCTGTAGATCTCTTGCCTCTTTCTGAACCTCTTTTGCTTATTTCTGCATATTTCTAGCCTCTTTCTTTCTTTCTTTCTTTCTGTATTTCCTTTGCAAACATCTGCATCCCTCTTGCCTCTGTCTGCCAACCTGTTCCCTCTTTCTGCACCCATTTTGCCTGTTTCTGCAACTCTTTTGCTAATTTCTGCAGTTCTCTTGCCTTCTTCTGCACCTCACTTGCCTCTATCTGCACTTCTCTTGATTCTTTCTGCACCCATCTTCCATTTTTGCCTATCTCTTGCCTCTTTCTTTACCTCTCTTGCCTCTTTCTGTACATCTCCTGGGTCTTTCTGCACTGCACTTGCCTCTTTCTGTACCTCTCTTGCCTCTTTCTGCACTGCACTTGCCTCTTTCTGTACCTCTCTTGCCTCTTTCTGCACCCTGCTTGCCTCTTTCTGCACTTCTCTTGCTTCTTTCGACACCTCTGTTGCTTCTTTCAGAAATGCTCTTGCCTCTTTCCGCACTTCTCTTGCTTGTTTCTGTACCTCTCCTGAGTACTTCTGCACCTCTGTTGCCTCTTTCTGCACCTCACTTGCTTCTTTCTGAACCCCTCTTTAGTGAAGGTCCTACATTCCGAATAGGCTCTACCCATTGGAATAATATACACTATAAATTTGACATAGAACTGAGGTCAGTATGTCTCTATCGAGTATACTAAACGTAATTTCCCGAGCCCGTAACTAATGCATCACGGGCTTGGGAAATGCCCTAGTAAGTAAAACCACAAGGGACCCCCCAAGGAAGACACCCGCTTACTGTTCCGACGGAAGCCTCCAACACCAGTTGTGCCCGTTGTCCAATGCGCCGTCAAGATCACGGCTTGTAAGATACTCCGCCATTTAAAGCGGGTCTTCCGGCAGCCCGGACGACAGTGCGTCACGTATGAGCCCACGTGGAGGTGTCATTACGTGTGTGGTGCTGTCGGGAAAAGTAGTTTTGCCCTTCGTAAGAGGCCCGATGCCTTGATCTGGAATGAAAAAAGTATGTCATTCCATATGTGAGACTATCGGGAATGGTAATTTACTCAATGAAGGGAAAGGGGTATATGAGGTCTGAGAGGCATGAGGGGAGGTGTTCCTCGATCTGTAAGTGTAATTATTAAATTGATATGCATATATTTCGGTCCTCATACCCACTATAAGATAATGGGAAAATCCTCATCGGCATAATGATGTTAGAGTTAAGGGACCCATAAATCCTGGTGGTCTCTGTAAAGCAAGGTATCACATAGTGTGTTTTGGTTATTCACACAAATGGTAACCTCCGCCCACATAATAATGGCAGATGTTATGTACCGAGCCTATGTATCTATTGAAAGACGGATGAGTATTAAATATTGAAATCCGGGTAATACGCTACATACGGATGGAAATGGAACAATATATTCACATTATATTGAAGTCTGGGATAAAAGAGAAATCCTCTATCAGCATTCTACAGTAGGTCCAGTTCAGAATGTCAAACACTTAGGTTTCTAGTGCATAAATGTATATTAATATTATGCACTTATTAGAAAACCAAATCCTTCATGATGTATCCTGTGATTGTATAGCATCCTGAGTCCTCGAGATTTATCTACTCAGGGCATGCCACGGTATGTCATCATTAAGACCCCGCAGATCACTGTGAAGGCGGAAGACCCATTTTTGTTCTCTAACAAATAAGGCTCTGTTATCATTCTGTCCTCGAGACCCTATTCTAGGTTTCTCTTTTGCAAGCGTGACTTATCTGAAGTCAATGAAGCTTTTAGTGTTGACTGTAAGGAAGAACAATTTTTTGTACACAAGTCAGAGGGGCTGGGGAGGTAACTTCGCTACGAACTCACTCCTTGCTCACCTACCCCTCCCCTCAGAGCCAGGAGCTGGCTCAGTGTCAAACATCACTAAGAGGAGACAAGCCTCTCACTCGTCTCTGCTTCTCTAAAATTGGGTCGCTGCCAACGCTGAGCTCATTGAAAGAGCCAAGCGTCTGCCAAGTTTCTTAAGGAGTGAGCTGCAAGCCTCCTCCCTCCACATTCGAAGGAAGCTAGTGTAAGTCGGAGCAGTAGCCCTCCCTTTACATAATCAAAGGGATCACGGAAAGAATTGGGTTATGGCCAATAATAACAAGACAGGCACGGCAAGAGGGAAAAACCCTCCCTTTAAATAAACATATACTGGAAGCCAGTGTTCAAGGTCAAAAAACACATTCTCTGTAATTCAAAACATATCTGTACCCAGGCCAGAACCATTATTCTCTAATTTCACTGAAGCCAATTTAAAACGTGGTAAAAAGTAAATTAATAAAGACATGTATTTTGTTGTAACTAAGTGACATGCTAGCACTTTAAAATAATTCTGTACTGCTACTTAAAAGCTCCACTTTCTAATAAACACTTTTGTCTAACTAATTCAGCTAGAAGGCAGGACATTTGAAACATGGGCATTTGTTGAGCAGGCAAATTAACACACAAATATGGGACAATGTGCTTCTGCACACAAGGCTATGCATTTTGCATTTGAGAAAAAGAAACAAATTATCATGGACTGTTGGGTTGGGACTGTTCTCTGCATACATCAATTGAAGTGTCTCCACTAAATGTTTATCTGTAACCATCTGTGTAAGCATTGCAGCCTAACTGACCTCTGAATCAGACATAATAAATCCTATTTTCCAAGTCTTGTTTAATGAACACTGCTTTTACCGTGCAAGATTATACCTTTCTATCAGCATCCTGTCAAAGTACATAGGTGAGCCTTGAAACTAAATGCGAATTAAACTAATGTAGGGGACACATAGCAATGCATTAAGATGATAGTGTATTATAGCTATCAAAAAGGGCCACGTTCATTAATTTACAAATAGCCACTTTCCTAAGTGAGTGGGATAACTGTCACACGCTATTCTAAAGGGCAGCTTGCATTGGGAAAAATATTCTGTAGAAACAGTCCTATTTAAAAAAAAAAACACGGTTGCAGTACACTAATTAAAAGCACATTCTCTAATGGGTCTATTCTATATTTTCTTCTCAACCGTGAAAAACATTAAAGCACTCTCCGTGTAAAAACCCTTATCTCAATAAGACTGGTTTATTTACAACTACCGACCTCTGAGCCAAACACATTAAATCAAGTGTTCCAAGGCAAACCCTTTACAAATACACTTCTTTACTCTCCATGCAAGATTTTACCATTCAATCTGCAAACTGACAAAGCACATAGGCAGACCCAGAATGAAAAGTCAAAGAAACCTTTATCTCAATTTTCAGAAATACGCCCATTGGATAACATGGCAAATCGCACCTCCACACAAAACATGCTTTTTCCACCACTTCCACAGCTCGGATCCCTTTCAAATTTTGCATCACAGTAGTCCAAGATATTCTCTAAATCCTCACAAAAAAGCAACCAAATCTCTCCACTGGAAAGGGTACGAATTTCCGCTCAAAAACACGCCCCCCGCAAACACCAAAAAACGCCAAAATCCCTCAACACTTTGTTAAACAGCATGTTAAAACAAATACTACCTTCTCAATACAAGATATTAACTCTTTGGCAGCTGAAGCACAATCATTCCCCAATGACTGCAGTACATGGGAAAGTCATGAACTCATCTCTCCATGTTATCACATAACACGTACGCACATCTTCAAAACATTTTCTCTAAGCACTTGAAAGAGATCCAGCTCTCTCCTGACTAACGTAATGATAACAAGCTCTGCACAAAACATAACCACATGGCGCTATTCACAAGCCATATTTACAAGAAACTCAACAAATCACGAAAATGACACGCTATTCACAAGGCATATTTACAAGAAACTCAACAAGTCACGAAAATGACACGCTATTCACAAGGCATATTTACAAGGCGCTATTTACAAGGAACTCCACAGTAAACTTATAGCTCCAACTCTAACTCTAGCTAGTTCTTCTGAGAGGACGTGATTCTTTTTCTTTGGCTTTTTCCTCTGCTAGTTTATTTCTCTCTACTTTGTTGAATTCTTTCTCTGTTCTCCTATGTGACTCTTTGCGCCATAACTCAATAGCGTCTTTCTGAGAGGGTCTTGACTTCTTTTATACATATCATGACCAGGTGTATCTCTTGGCGGGATGTTAACTGACTCTTCTAGTATACCTTTCCTGATCCCTATCTGACGTAATTTTGAAAACAGTGGCATGTTGAAACTAACACAATGGAAACACAATACACAAGAATAGACTGAAACATTCAACAATCATTCATACAAGAAACATTATAACACTAAAACAGACACAAAATCTGAACTGATACAGAGAACTAAACATGTACTTGAAAAACTTTGTGCACTGGAATACAGTACAACCATACCGGTCTCAGAAATGAGACACGTCTTGACCGGGCCCACGTTTAACCATGGACCCGTCTTGACCGTTCTCATTTAAAATGAGCCCGTCTTGAAACTTGATACATTCCCCATAGTGGTACTCACCGGGAAAGCAGAACTTGAAACTTGAAGGCCTCGGAAACTTGACTTGACTACGCTTGCGCCTTGGAACAGGTGGACCTCTGGAGACCTCGGACCTTGCTCTCTCACGGGCTGGGCTCTGGTTGAGACGATCCGCGTTCCTCACCCCCTCGCATGGATGCCTGGTCGCAGTCCGTCCTCCTCCTGGGCCTGAGGGAGTAGCGGGAAATCCCGATGGCGTGCGCACTTTGAAGTCCGTCACGGCTGTAGAAGGGGGCAAAGACTAGAACCACAACACCGGCGAGTGAGGAAAGGGATATGTTCCTGTTCGGGCGCCAAATTATGTGGTAAATAAAATATTACCCTGGCAGAATTTCTAGGCATTAACAAAGTATCATGCATCAAATGAGAGACAGGATCCGTGGTGTCCAAGTTAAATGGGCTTTATTCCAATAACTCGAGTCAAAGGGAGAATCAGTTCCATCACCACAGAGGTTCAGGAAGGGTCATCTAACAATTATTTACTGAACATGGG
This sequence comes from Lissotriton helveticus, assembly GCF_964261635.1. Lineage (NCBI taxonomy): Eukaryota > Metazoa > Chordata > Amphibia > Caudata > Salamandridae > Lissotriton > Lissotriton helveticus. The sequence continues at coordinate 2,070,479,529 of NC_136059.1, read as the reverse complement.
TTATATACATTTTATCTTGTACATAGGACGTAGGAAGGAACGCTCGAGGCAGAGCAGAGAAAGAAAGAGATGAGAACATGTGGGTGTACACTTTGTGAGTCATAGGTAGGTGATAGGTAGGTGTCATAGGTGGGTGGATACTTAGAGGAGGAGTTTGGATAGCTAGCTGGAACTATGCCCTAATTGTGCAACTTTGAGCATGACGTGCAATTGACGTGTAACTGGGAGGAAGCTGACTTTCAACCTAGTAGAGAGATCTCTTGTGTCAAGGCGACCAGCACATCTAGTACAACTGATATCTAGAGTCAGGGGATGTATTGTCTGATTATTCGTTCATTGCATGAGCTTTCTATGGATGCAAGCACTGTAATCCACTTAAACAGAGACAGAATGGCTGGGCCCTATCTATGCAGATGGGTTCTGTGTACCTTCTTCACCAGACTGTAATGTGATTCTGTAAAGCAACAGATAACTGTTATTCATAATACTGTCTTGGCAGGCCTCTTGCTGGGCTTCTTGCCGCTTTCAGTGTGTCAGGAGTCATGAAATGCAAAGACATGGGCCTTATGCTACCTTAACGTTTGGGAGACTTTGATGACTGGCATTTCTAATGCAGGACATGAATGCAGAGGCCTAGTGATTCAGGCCACTACAAGGAAATATGCATGGATGACATGCACACACATGTAACATAGGGTATACGTAGGGGGCATCTTGGTCAGGCAAAATTTCATTTTCCTCACTTTAACCGTCCATCTTAGGTCCTCCACAGTATGACCCGCTTCTGCAAAGTGTATTGTCAGCTTGGTATTAGATCTGTCACATCTAATAGTGCTGAGATGTTCAGTGATCCGGGTGCGAATCTTCCTGCCGGTCATGCCCACATATTGTTTACCACACAGGCATGTGATCAGGTATATTACTCCTTGCGAATTGCAGTTCCTGTGTGATCTCTGTTCCCAGGGAGTTGGTAAACCTAGGTCAATCTGCTTGGTATTGGTTGTGAGGTGGCACACACTACATGAACCGCAGCGAAAATGGCCCGTCACTGGGGGCAAACCTACAATGGTACCACCCATGCCTTGCCTATTCAGTGTTCTCAGCCTGGTGTGAATTAATAGGTCTTTAAGATTCTGGCTGCGTTTGAAGGAGAAGAGTGGTTTATCCATTTGTAGATTACCAGAGTTCAGGATTGTCCAATTCTTTAGTATTGTTCGCCTGATTTGTTGTGATGCAGTGTTGAATGTTGATATTAAGACCGTTTTTTTTACTGTTGGTCTGTTGGTCTTAGATAATAGGGCTTCCCGATAAACATTGCATGCTCTTTTGTTGGCTCATTTGATTAGTTTTCTTGGATAACCCCTCTCGTGCAATTTGGTAGATAAGATACTGACTTCTGCGGTAAAATCATTTAGTTCGGAGCAGTTTCGACGAATGCGAAAAAACTGTCCCACAGGTAGATTTTCGTTCAGTGATCGTGGATGGAAACTGCTGAAAGCTACTAATGCATTCTTATCAGTAGCCTTGTGATGCACCCTAGTTTGTAAAATGCCTTTCCCAGGTACGATGACTAAGTCCAGGAAAGGCAAACTCGTTTTGGTCACCGTGGAGGTAAAGTGTAAAAGGGGGTTCCTCTGATTCAACCATTCCAGGAAGAGGCCCACGGAATTTTCATCCCCCCTCCAGATGACCAAGACGTCGTCTAAATATCGACGCCACAAACTCATTTTAGACCTCCATGGGCATGTTTCGTGTTAGATGATCGAGTGTTCAAAAGCACCGACGTAAAGTCCCGCCAGGCTAGGCGTGAAAACACTACCCATGGAGGTCTCATGGGTCTGTAAATACAAGTTGTTTTCAAATTCGAAAAAATTCCGAGTTAATGCTATCTCTGTCAGGTGTAGGATGAAGGCTCTAGGGGTTTGGTAAGGCCAATCTTCCCTCTGCGGGATGTTTGTGTATGATGCCTCTATATCGAGCCCGATAAGATATTCTGAATCTGGGTCGAACGGCATATCTTTGAGGTGGTTCAAGATGTCTAGGGTGTCCCTTAAATAGGCCGGAAGTTTCTGGACCAGGGGTTTCAAATAGAAATCACAGAATTGTAACAGAGGTCCAGCAGCGACCCCATCCCGGAGAAAATGGGTTTCCCGGGAGGGTGACGCGCTGGTTTGTGTATTTTGGGAGGACAAATAGGTATGGTGTTTTTGGATGCTTATTCACTAGAAAAATCGCCTCTTGTTTAGAAATCCAATCATTGGTCCTCAACAGCCGTCACCATAGTTTTTGATTATTCCTCTCATCGGCTAACAACCGGAAACATTCTTCTTTGTATATATCAATGTCCAGCAGTACCGTCGCACCGCCTTTATCGGCTGGTTTTAGAATAATCTCACTACAGTTAATGAGTTCCATCAAGGCCTGTTTTTCCACAGTTGAAAGATTGGAGAACAAATGTGATTGTGATACTTTCAATTTATCTAAATCACAGACCACAGCCTGTTCAAAAGTGGCCATCTCCGGAGGTAACAATGCCAATTGAGGAGTGAACGTTGATTTTGAGCGAAAAGGAGTATCCCCTTGGAGGGGTCAACTGAGTCTCTGTCTTCAAAAAAGACCTGTAATCGCAGATGGCGAAAGACAACAGACAAATCCTGATGCAACCTGAAGAGGTCTCGTTGATTTGTGGGAACAAATCCCAAACCTTTGTTCAGAAGCTGTTCCTGAATAGGAGTTCGGAATTGAGAGGATAGATTGACCACTAGGTATGTTGACGGCTGGTCCCGGGTACACTGCCCGATGCCATGCTCCTGGTTACTCTTTGTGTGATCTCCTGGTCTTGGTCGTCCCAGGTCACCCGTTGTTGGCCTCTCTGTTTGCCCCTGCCTTTGTTGCGGCCTCTTCCTAAAAAAGGACCCTGAAAGTTTTGAAACTGTGTTGGACGAAAATGGGGGGCCTGGAAACGCGGGTCCTCAAACAAAGGATTGTGAAAGGGTGGAGGAGGTGGATAACCCATCGGAGGCCAGTTATAACCCTGGTTCTGGTATTGGTGGGCTGGCTGATGAACCAAGGGCGGTCTAAATCCCGGCCAGTTGCCACGACCTCGCCCTCGCCTCCTTTGAGGATATTCGTTTTCGCTGCCATCACTGGAGCTGCTAGTAGTATAAGGTCTCGGTCTCCCTTGCTGGATACCCTTGATGTTTTCTTGTATTTTCTGGCGGGCATACTCTTCTTTGTATATGGATAGACCTTATCCCTGGAAAAGTTCTTAAGATCCTTCTGAAGTGTATTTATTTCTACTTGCACATGTATTTTCACATGTGTTATGCATCTGAAGATGGTAGCTTAAAAAGAGGGTAGCTTCTCTTATAGGTGGTCAAATCTTGTTAGTTCTGCTCTGTCATTAGGTTGCACAGGCAGACAAGTTTTAGGTATATATGTGTTATAGAGCCCCTCAAATATACTATTAAATACCCATGTGCCCTGTATTGTGAGCAGAAAGAAATGCATACACCTTTTTTTTACACAAGTTTGTATGTTTATTTTCATTGAGCATGTCACAAGGTAAAAGCGTGGACACGCATGCATACCTTGACATACTTGGTCAGACTTACAACAGTGATATGCTTAGGATTGCTGTTTTATATTTGGTAGACCTAACATTCTGAGCAGTCAATTAATAGTGAACCTTCAAGAGAAAAGTGAGGTTTAAGACATGTTCAGTGAAGGAATAGTGATTAGGGTACTTTGTATGAGTCTGTTATATGGTACAGTCAAAGTAGGCCTCTTTATGGACCTCTGTTGGTTCTTTCTATACATCTCTTGCTTCTTTCTTCACCTTTCTTCCTTTTTCTGGACCTCTATTGCTTCTTTCTATATTTATTTTTCTTCTTTCCGCACCTTTCTGTACCTTTATTGCCTCTCTCTGCACATCTCTTGCTTCTATCTGAGCCTTTCCTCCTCTTTCTGCACATGTCCTACCTATGTAGGCATAGTTATAAATTAGCATTTAAAAAACCTGAGAAATTCACTGAAAAACCATGGGTTTCAGGGACTAGGTCCTAGGTCTACACTCACTCACCCATACAGTCACTCATACATGCAGTCACTCATTAATACAGCCACTATCATATTTAGTCATTCACCCGTACAGATACTCACACACCACCACTCACCCGTAGAGTTACTCACACAGCTAGTCAGTCATGCAAAGAATCAATCACACTCCCATTTACTCACCTATACAGTTATACACACATACCACCTCAAATATTCATAGTTATTAACACATACTTGCTCTCTTATACAATCACTAACACAAGCACACACTCATCCACACATCCCCTCTCACAATCAGACACTCTCATATATAGTCACTTATATACTCCAACACTCCCATATACTGTCTTACACATATGCAATTACTCACATACCTACCACTGAGACATCCATTCATTCACTGACATAGCCATCTCCACACTCACTCACCCATACAGTACCTCACAGAAACAGCCGTACGTACACTCACTCACACATACAGTACCTCACAGATGCACTCATGAACCCATACACCTAAGGATTGAACCACTCATGCATCCATGCAGGGAGTCACACTCCCCCTCACCCACCCACACAGACACTCAGGCACCTATACAGGTACTTAGACTACTAATCAATAAGTCATATAGACACTCATGTAACTACTCACCAACGCATGCAGCCACTTACAGACCAACTGACAGACTGATGCAAACATTCTTACAGATTAATCATTCACCCATGAATTTTTAAGACACGTTTAATTACTCACTTATACAGTCAGTCACACATTCACTAAATCATCCATTGAGACACTCATACACCCACTCATTCTTCAATACACCATGGTGAATATATATATGTATATATATATGTAATTTTTGTCAACTTTTTAGGAACACACAGAGTCACTGGATGATGTCATCAGTGATGTCATCAGTGATGTCATTTGAGATGTCATCGGAGATGTCACTGACCATGTCATCATTGATGTAATATTTGTTGTCATCAGCAGTGCATTGCAGGGGAGCGAGTTATACTTAGCTCAACTAACTATATAGACACAAAGACAAACAGGGTATGGGTATAGTATGAAAGCCACCACCCAAAAGCCCTCAGGGACGACCTCCCAGTGGGCCAGTTCCTCCGTTTACATGGGAACTGCAACACTTTAACCGAGTATGAAAAACTGGCCAGCACCTTAAAATCTAACCTAGGGGACCGCCACTATCCACACAGGGTGGTACACCATGCTTACAAAATGGACAAAAAACAATCACAGAGAGAGCCACCTGGAGATCAGGAACAGAACATCCATGGACACCCTTACTTGTGTGATAAGATTCAACCTCTCTTCCAACAAAGTACAAAAGGTCCTTAAAAAGCATTGGGGTATCCTCCAGCAAGGTGATTTTACTCCCGGACCAACCCCGCTGTTCGCATTCAAACTTACTCAGAATAGGAGGGACATGCTGGTACACACCCACCCCAGCACTAGACAACCCACCCTCTGGGCTTTACCACCAGTTGAGGGTCATTATTCATGTGAGGGGTGTTCAGTGTGCCATTTTACCAGTGCCACTAAACAGATAGATCTAGGACTGCAGAGGTCATGGTATCAGAAATGAAACACTAACTGCAATACCAAAAACTGTGTGTATCTGATCACATGCCCCTCCAATCTTCGATATGTCGGCATGACGACAGTGAAGGTACAGATGAGCGAACACCGGAGCATGATCCGCTGCAAAAAAACCACTAGAATGCTAAGTCATTTCTCTGAGGCACACCACACACAAGAGATTCTTCGGTGGACTATCATTGACTCCATTCCCAACTGGTCAACCAGAACCCTGTTCATGCAAGAGCAATGTTGAGTGTTCAAACTTCGGTCTAATACACAAGGCCTTAACAATGACATACCGTGGGCCGAATTTACAAACTAACCCACTGTTTTCCTGGCTACACAGTGCCACACAGTTACTCCCATTTTAGGTTCTACAGCTGTGCCTCCCTTATGCTAGGGAATTACAACCACCGTACACTTAATTATTGTTACCTCTCCATTGAGACTTTTTCTTATCTCCCTTGGTTTTAGTGTTGTATACCATTTCGCACCCGTACTTTATGAGGCCATCCTGAATAAATATTTCCATTACTCTCTCCATTCTAACATGGCGCCCGTCATCATGACTAAATAGTTCAACAAGGTCACCTGCACCTTTAGTGACAAACCCAAGATGGGCACCATTCTGTCACTACGCAAACGCTATGATACGTGCTAACCACCCACGTCACTCCATCTGGAGTACACCCAATATGGCTGCCACATGCACCACTTGCAAGCACCATGATAGCGCTATGCCCCATGTTACCCTGTATTCCAGAGTTAACGCGTGGGAACCGGCATGTTTTATATAGACGGCAGCAGCGTCCTACCTCCCACCAGCATTCGAGCAGCGGAGGGGAGGTAATTCACTGTCCACTGGGGAAGTAAATGTGAGTATTTTCCTTCATACTATCGGCACAGCGGAAATTTCACTATCTCCCGTTTCAATGATAATACCGACAACAACATTCTAAGAGCGATTGTACTATTAATTTCAGGTTTACTTTCTTACATGATGCTCAAGTACAGATGAGGCAATCCCTAACAACTTTTTGGGTAGGGACATCAGTACTTCCCTGTGTAATATAATATATTTTGTCTGTGTTTTGTGTGATTGCACATTCACTACTCTTTATACTTGTTCCAGCTCTGAGTAGCATGCCGTTTTTAAGTAACATCACTATTGATCACGGCTCACAAGCCACACCTGGGCAGGTACCCCGTGAGTGTGGGCATATCTTTGTTTGCCCACTATCTGTCACACCAACTTTGGCACAAATTAGTGATGCATTTTACTACTTCACTGTTTACAGCTTACATGCCACTCCAAAGTAGGTACCCTATGTGTGTGGGAATGTCTCTGTTTGCTCACTTCCCACTACACCAATGTACTGGCATGAGTGAGATTTTGAAAAACCACTTCACAGCAAGTTCCGGTATTAGTACTGTGTATACGCCAGCATGCGTTTGTAACATCACACTCATGCTGAGATGGACTACTCAGTTTCTTAACCACATTTACTTAGATAAGGATGCAGTGTACGACTAAGAATACACGCATGATCTGCATTATGCAATTAATTCATCATGGTCAAGTATTTGTTTTTCTCTTTTTTGTTTACTTCTCTTTCAGGTTGGACTTTAAAACTAAGGTGGTCGTATCCGTTTGGGTGCAGAGTTGACCTGACCACACCTAGAATTTAGGTACCATAACAGGGTATACTGAGTGTCGCCTTCTCAGACCCCTGCACTTTACCTCTCACGCTTTACATGGCTCTGAAGAAACACCACGGGATCCACTAAGGACCGTAAGAGGTGTGAAGCATGTTGACCTGATATCAATGTATTTTTATCTCCACTTTATCTGCACTTACACTAAGATACGCAGAAGGAAAATATTCCTTTTTGTGACAACCTGTTCAAGAGCATTCCTCTTGACTCTTACTTTTAATCATATCACATGGACCCCAGAATAGAGTTTCTTTAGGGTACCTGAGTGAAATTGTTGACTCACCTGCACTTCTCCCCGCACACTCGCACTCACAACAGTGGCATTCCTCAAAAATATCTCCGACAACTGTTTTCTGTGTTATTAGTTGCTTTCTCGGATATCTCCAGGGTTTGCTTCCTGGTGATCTTACTCCTCTTGAGGATAGCCTTGCGTAGCACCCATTTGGGATATCCACGTTCTCTGAATCTAGTGAGCATGGTCTCCTGTTCTGCATGATAGGCCTCATCGGTACTACAATTTCTACTTGCTCTCAGCAGCACCCCATAGGGGATGCTCCACTTGAGAGCATCTGGGTGGCTAATGCGGGCATGAAAAAGACTGTTCCCTGCTGTTTCCTTGCGGAAAAGGCTGGTGGTCAGATTGCCCTGTCGTGCTTTGATTCTGATGTCGATATTCTGTCTGCTCATGTTCTGGCTGAGTACTATGTTATATGAGTTGATGTTAAGTTTCTCAATGAAGTTGGTAGCTTCTAATTCACTTCCTCTTCTAATTCACTTCCTCTCCAAATGATGAATAAATCATCTATGTACCTCAGCCAGACTACCACTTTCTCAAAATCCTGGTGGAGTAGACTCTTGTTCCAGATCTCCTCCTCTCACATGCCTAGAAAGAAATTCACGAAGCTAGGCACGAAGGACGTGCCCATGGTTGTGCCGAGCAGTTGCCTGTAGAGCTCTCCATTGAACATGAAGATGTTATTAGTTAAGCATAACATCATCATTTCTGCAAGTTTCTGGGTATGTTCCAGGTGACCTATGTGCTTGTTACTCAAAAAGTGCATGCATGCTTTTATCACCTGGTTGTGTTCAATGTTGGTTTTTAAAGAATTTACATCCAGGGTGATGAAGATGTGTTCTTCACTCCAAGCAATGCCCTTGAGTTTGCTAAGAAAATCTTTTGTATCTTTGACATGAGATAGTAATATGGTAACAAACTCTCTTAAAAATGATCCACATATTTGCTGATATTTTCAAACACAATCCCAATAGATGATACAATCGGCATACCTGGAGGGGACTTGGGGTGTTTGTGTATCTTTGGAAGAAGATACAGAATGGGAAGTCTTGGATAATCCTTTTTCAGGAAGCAGTATTCGTGCCATGTGATTATCCCAGACTGTTGCCACTCTGCAAGCTTCCTCCAAGTGGTAGTGATATTTTCATTGTATGTAGTTGTGTTTCATGGGCAGTACAATCTACAGTCGTCTAGTTGCCGGTGGGTCTCATCAATGTACATTTGTTTGCTCATCAATACAATATTCCCGCCCTTGTCTGACGGATGGATAACAGTGTTCTTGTCTTTGGATAAGGAAGAGATGATGTTTCTTTGTCTATAGGATAAGTTAAATGCTTTAATGTTTCTTGTGTTGTTCTGATGTTTCTGGTTCAGGAGTTCTTGTGAAACCACATCATGGAACGTATCTATGCAGTCATGTGGGAGATTGGGGTAAAAAACAGTACGTGGTTTAAAGTTAGTGCACGCCGCTCTGTGCATGGGAATGTTCAAATCACTGTTGGAGATAATAATAAAGTTTATACACCGTCGGTACCTCGACTCAAGAAAGAGCTCGCTCCCGGCGCGAGCTCTCTCTTTAGTCAAGGTACCGACGGAAAGCGCAGGGCCTCCCTCCAGAGCAGCCTGTCAGGTAGAGGTGAGAAAGGGCTATCCTACAGTTGAGGATACCTTGGGTATAAACTGAGAAAAGAGAAAAACAGGAATACCGGTGTTGTATAAACTTTATTATTTTTCACATTGTTGCAGCAGCAATAGCACAATTATATCTGGTCCTGAAGAAAGCCGCTGATACAAAGGTTTGATCAACAGGCTGAAACATGTTGACCATAAAGTGACAGTGGTTATTTATCCATACCACTGTGCTGTCTCATTTTAATCCTGTCAGGCAGAACACATTATTTAAAGTAATTGACAGTGAATTCTATCTAGGCAGTTTTAACTCACTTTCTATTCTTTCACACAGCGCTGCAAACCTCACTACACTCATCATCTCACATATGGGATTACTATCCTTCTCCTTACCAAAAAAAACATCTCTGAGCTCCTTCCTTAAACTCCGAAGTAGCAGCTCCCAGTGCTGACTAGGTTTTCTACACTGGTAAGGAGGACCCATATGATGAAGCATGTCACCTTCGGGTGAGTGAGGGTTCTTATCCTTAAGGGATGTCTTCCCCTTGATGATTAACATCACTTAAGTTAGGATAGAGAGACGTAGGGTTATACTGCATAAATTGCTTTCATACACATGAATGAGACTATAGGTGTGTTTTTTGGTATTTAAATGCATTATTCCCAATCCAGTCTGTTCAACAATAGGGAAAGCGCTGAACTCCGGAGGGGTAACATTTACTATTCCCACTTCAGTCTGTTCAACAGATGGGGAAGTATTGGACTCCAGAAGGGTAATATTTACTATTCCCAGTCCAGTCTTTTTACCAGTAAGGAAAGTGTTGGACTCAGGAAGGGTAAAGTTTACTCTACCCACTCCAGTATGTTCAACAGTAGGGAAAGTTAACAATTACTATTCCGATTCCTGTCTGTGTAATATTAGGAAAAGTACTTCACTTGAAACACATAATATATACGAAACATAACCCTATTATTTTAAAGAAATATAAAGTTCTTGATATGGCCTTGATTTATTAGCCCCAAAAATATATATACAAAAATAAACTATCAATTTTAAAATCGTGTCAAATATTTATTACTAAATTATATTACCACAATATACCCCCACAAACCTACAAGCCTACACTTAAAATATAACTACAATTAATACATTTAACACAATTAACAATCAATACATTTTTAATAATGAATTATTAATTATTTAATTAATAATAAACGTTCCACCCTATATTTCAACAAACCCAGCGGCTCACACCTAATATATAACTTAAAAATGCAAATTCACAATTTAGATAATTGCATCATTTGCAATCAATTAACTAATTTTACATTATCAATTAATTGTTAATTATTACTTAATTAACTTCCCACCCTATACCCCTACAAAATATCAGCAGCCTTTCACTAATGTATAACTATAAAAGCTACAATTGTTATACAATTTACATACTGCATAATCCATTAAATATTTATTAATTATGTTATGCAAATTCCCCCTAAACCCCTGCAAGCCTACAAGTCTAGCAACCAGCTATGACAATATAAATTATTATTAGCAATTAAATAAAAAAGTACACATCTTTTAAAATGGCAAACTATACATTATTAACAACTGTACAAATAATAATTACAAATATCCCCCATTCCTAATGGGAGATCGTGATGACGTTAGGAACCCTCTATGCGGCCATAGCTGTCAGAAGTAATGAACTACACCGAAACCGTACTGACTATTGGTATAGATGGTGACTTGGATTTGCTCTGAGACAAGGCATGCAAGGATTTAAGCTTGACCACTTGTGCGGAGTGTACTTTCTGCTTCCACAACTCCAGGGCAGAGACATCAGACACACCACAGGAGGTGGAGCCAGCATTGTGGAGGGAAGGCACAGCCCTATTCAGGTCCCAGGTCTAACTCCTCCCTCCCATCTAGGTGCAGATCTCTCTATTCTCCACCGGCTGACCTTCCCTGTCTCCTGGAATCCCCCAGCCCATTCACTCAAACTCCAGACAAGGAATACACTACCTAGCAGAGGCCGGCTTGGATAGTTAGACAAGAAAATACCTACTTTCTAAAAGTGGTATTTTCAACACAGGATATTAAAACCAACTTCACTAAAAGATGTATTTTAGCATTCTGAGTTCAGGCGTACTAAACTCGAATTTCTACCATGTTCTCAGAGTCAGTTAGGATTATACGATGGAATAATCTAACTGCCTATTCTGGCCTATGGAGACCAGGCAGCCTTGCAATAGTGAAAAACGGAAATGGTTGTAATTCACTACTAGAACATGCCACACAGACCAGGGCTTGTCCTACCTTATACTTACAATGCACCATGCCCTTGGGCCTACCATAGGGGTGACTAATATGAAGAAAATGGAAGGTTTAGGGACTAGCAAGTGGGTGCCCTTGCCCAGTCAGCATGACAGTGCCAGACTGCACTCAGGCTCTGCAATGGCAGACCTTAGACACATTTTACAAGGCCGCTTCTGTGGGTGGCACAACCAGTGCTGCAAGCCCACTAGCAGCATTTGGATTTACACACCCTGGGCACACTCAGTGCACTATAATAGGGTCTGACAAGTAAACCAAATAGTCAATCATGGAATCACTAATTAGAACATTCATTTACAATGGGAAGCACTCGCACTGTGGCACTTGAAATGCAGTGGCACAGTGGCCAAAGCAGCTAACTCCAGCAAAAACACATGAGACAACAGCAAAAATGGAAGGGAGACCCACGCCAATGGTGCCAGGTCTAACACACCGCATCAAGGAAAGCGCCTCACATCCACGGAGAAGCGTGCCGCCGTCTGAGCTGCTTTCATCGCATCACAGAACTAGGGTGTCGCCGCTACAGTTGTTGCATCGAACGAAAGCCTCTCGCATTGTCGGTGAAGAGTGTCGCAGCCAAAGCCGCTGTTGTCGCACCATGAAACAAGGGTTTTGCCACTGCAGCTGACGCATTGAGTCGAGACTTCTCGCAACATCGGAGAAGCGTGCCGCATCAGGAAGAACTTCATGTCTTTATTTCTTTGCACCGGATCTTCGCCGCATCTCCATCTCTGCAACACTTTCGTTGTAGAAGCGTGATGCATCGTAAGGTACTTTGACTCAAAATGTCGCATTTTAAGATCTAAAGAGAACTAAGCTAAATCTGCCATTTTTAAGTACAGTATTGTGGGATTTGTTGTTTATGATCTTGTGTTAAATCTATATAAAGAATACTTATTTTTAATATAAAACCTGTTTGGTGTCCATCTGAAGTGTTGTCACTGGATTACTGTATGTGTTCACAAATGCTTTACACACTGCCTCTGAGATAAGCCTGTCAGCTCATGCCAAGCTACCAAGGGGGTGAACAGGGGTTATTTTAGGAGTGTACCCCCTTACCCTGACTAGAGGCAAGGGTCCCTATTTGTCCCAAGTACCTACCTGTGCCAACTAGAGACCCCCAATCTAACAAGGTCCATTCTGGTCTACCTATAAGTCTGCTCCAAGAGTACAGTTTTTCTCCTCCCTCAGGCATTGTCATTGGGACAGGTCCTGCTCAAATCCATCTAGTGCTTCCATAAAGGTCATCTGATGATACGTTAAATTGCCCTGTGAGGTTGCAGCACTTGCACTAGCTGGTTCTGGTTCCCTCCCGCATTAATGGATTTTGGGCTTGTCACCGTCAATAACTGATTAACCCCTTGGGCGCGGCCGCAATTCTGTGCCTGTGCGGCCGTTTTTAAGAGTGGGCGGGATCATGACGGCCCCCAGCCGTCCTCAGCACACGCCCACCGTGATGCATGATGGATGGGGGCCGTCATCAGCATGGAAGGGGTTAACTGCATCTGTAACCTGCACTAGCTCTCCCTCCTGCACCTGATTCTCTGGATTTAAGCAATACTCACTCTTCCAATGCTCACTCTTGTTACAAAAATGACAGGCAGTTGTCATTTTCAGTAGAGCAACATCTATCCCCATTTTGGGATCTATGGAAACACCTCTCCCTCTCCTCTGCCGCGCTGGAGCTGATGTACCCTGTGCACCTCCTTGGGCATTCCCTTGATTATGAGCTACTGTCAATCCTGTTGCCTGCAACTGCTCCCCCTTCTGTGGCACACGGTCAGACTGAAATGCATATGGCCACGTCTGAACTGGGGTGGCGGAGTGAGCTGAAGAATGATGATGGATTAAACCCAGATCAGTTAACTGGGGGTGAGGGCTTGCAATGTTCAACACTCCATCCATCATCCCCTTCGATTTTACCCTTCGTTATTCCTCAGATGCTGAAGTAACCTTCTGCAATCATCTAAGAGGGAGGGGCATATGCATAGCAGGTGGTTTATCTATTACTAAAAAAGGCCACACAGTTGACATGTTTTGGACTCAGTTTTAATTGTCCATGGAGGTAGTCTAGTGATGAAATTTAACCCATCCGGAGATGCAGGTATTTTGTTTTGTAATATGGTGAAAATGGTTCCATGATATATTTTAGGACCCTTTATATCATAGTTAATGAGTACCGGGGGAGTTTGTTTAGTAAATGCCCTGTACTTGGATTCAGTAGTTTTAAGTTCCACAACTCCGCCGAGCCAGTTAGTTCCAATGCTGCAGAGAGGGCATGTGCCCAAACGTTTGTATGGGTTGAGCTATTGACACATGATACTCCAAGTCAGATGAGATTTTTCAGTGTTCCTTGCTCTGCTACCCATGTGGTGCCGGTGCTTTATTATTCAGTTCATTTAAATAGAAAATTGAGTTGTTGAAGAAGGCTCCCAATTTTCCCAGAAAACCTCTGATCCGTATGCCAATAGTTTGGTGGAGAATATTTTCTGCAGTGTTTCAAAGAAGAATTTTTTTGTGCTTTTAAATATTGTTTGAAAGGTGAATTGCGACAAGGCTACTTTTGGTTTTACTGAGTTTAAATGTAACAGGTGACCTCCTTTGTCATCTAGCCAATATACCAATTTTTTTTATTTATTTGCAATGATTGCTACGGTGCCAGTGGTGTTGTTAAATCCTTTTCAGGCCGAAGTTACTGATATTAGTTTTTTCATAGTTAATTTTCTTCTCATTTGCATGGCAGTGTGTGCATAACAAATCTATCAATCTTTGGAGCCCTTCTGGCTTTTGATTTAAGAGGACAACATTGTCCGCGTAAAAAGGGAAGAGATGTGTTGGTTTTCCAATTTCAGGGCATGGCTGATTACTCGATTTAATGCAGGAGCCAAGTCATTCATATACAGGTTAAAAAGAGTTGGTACTAATACGCACCCCTGCTTGATGCCTTGTTCAGTGCTGATTTTCTAGGAAACCACAGTATGTGATCCTAATTTTACTCTAGCACATGTGTTAACGTAGAGCAGCAAAATGCTGTGTAATAATGGTTCTGGGATTTTCCAAGCTGTAAGTTTTGGACCATAGTAGGTCATGATTAACCTGATCAAAAGCTTTACTGTAGTCTATGTAATCTGCAAATAAAGTTGAGGCAACATGCACAAAACAATTACCTCAATTAATAGGATGCAGAGGATCAGAATGCATGAGTCCAAATTTTCCTGCACCAAGGGTTGATGAAAATAAAGCATCGATCTATCCCTACATTAACACTAACCTGATATCCATACTACAGCATTCTCAGGAAAAGGAATAAAAGGTGTCAGCATGTGGAGTCTTCCTAAGTAGTCTCTCCACCATCGATGGGTCGTGTACAGCCGCGGTCGGTAGGGGAGTACCTGCCGGGGCGGTGACGCGGGGAGGGGGAGGGGCACAGTGGGGGGTAGTAATCTATGGATAATGGACGTTTACAGGTAAGTAAACATATAAATAAATCAAACGAATTTCGTTGCGTGCACTGCATTGCATTTAGGGATGCAGTGCACACAACAAAATTAGTTTTATTTATTTATATGTTTACTTACCTGTAAACGTCCATTATCCATAGATTACTACCCCCCACCCTGCCCCTCCCCCTCCCCACGTCACCGCCCCGGCAGGTACTCCCCTACTGACCGCGGCTGGTCGTATACTATAAAGCTATCAAGACAGAGCTTGTTCTAAGATGTTCTGTCTCTGAAAGTAGAGAAATCTGCATCGCATTATTACAGGTATTTTTCCCAGGAATCCTTGCAGATCACACCATCCGCTCTGAACACGATCTCATAGGTAACTTTCCATGGTATTGCGATGTTCCTCAACTGCAACATGTTGTCCTTGATTCATAGGCCTTCTCCATGTGAAACCACAAGCATTTCCCTTATCGGCTTAAACTTATGATGTATCTCCTTCTCTCTTTGCCTGTCTAATAGAATTAAGACATTATTCTAGCTATCAATGGCACTTCATCCACCTGCAACACAAAACGTGAGACAGAACTAAATCAACAGCACACATAAAATTCAAACTGTTAATTCCAAAGCCAGAGTTTCAGTGGACATTGCATTTCAGGCCTACAAGATTCAGCTAACATAAAAAATTGCATTTGAGCTTTATGGAATTGCATAAGAAGTTAAGACACATTCAGTTAGTATTCCTACCTACATGAAAAATGTCACATTAATATAAACAGTCAATAAATGAGGGATTGTCATTTGCACAACGTGAGTTCTTCACGTTAATGTTTTATGTTTTCTGCTACTTACATTTACTCTCTACTTAATTTTTCAAGTTACGATTCAATGGCCTAAATACATTAGGTTTCACGTTATTACATTTAAAAACTCGAACACTCCATGTTAACACAACAAAGGATTATATGCTATGCTATGCTATGGGTATTTATAATGCGCGCAGCTGCTCCAGCAAAGGAGCGTCCCGGCGCAGAGGGTGCGCTCTACACGTGTGATTATGATGAACCCCTAAAAATAAAATACAGTTTCAGATACATCACCTCTGGTCCATAGAACTCTGAGCAGAAAAAGACGGATCTGATGTGCCTTCAGTAGATATTGGCAACTATAGTTTGCATGTTGTAGCTTCACATGTACTCTGTTTTTGCACGCCTTTATCATTTATTTAAGCTCGGCTAGGCTCAAGATGCTTGGGAGTTATTATAATTCCGCATCCCACCTCATCTAAGGAATCCTTTGGAGCCTGAAATGAAGATTTGCACTTGCATTCTCCACAGAAATCAGCTCTCCCGGGACCACCTTTCTTTTCGCTGAGCCATATCTCAATCAGCAGGCAATTCACCAAGGAGTCTCGGTTTGAATTTTTGCTTCATCTAGTCACAGTCAATTGAACACAAATGTCTCTGATCATTAAAGGCCGCCTCTCGCACACGACAGTTTTATGGAAGAATTCCAACATTGCTCAGTGGCTGCATTTCATTTTTACCTGAAATTGGAGAAGTAGACATCGGCGGACTGTACAGCGAATCTTTTTCAGGATTGTTTTTTGGAGTCTGGCATGCCTAGTTTTGTGGCGAAGATGTCATGTGCGACGTGCATCAAAAAAGCACCCACACGAGCTCACGCTTCTTACATGACTAACAATGTCTAAACACCTAAGCAGCCATACTGTAGCTCATTCGCGCAAATTGTCAACTCATTTTCGCAATGGTACTGCCTTTTGTTTATGTTCCACAAAGGTACTCGTGCAACTACATCCTGATTACCATAGTTGTCGTTTGTCCACTCGAGGGATTTGAGAGCTTGATTGCATGGGTGCTGTAGTTTTATTGCATTTATCAACTAATGTCTCCTTCTTATTATCATTTCAGGTGTGGGCTAACACAATTTGAATGTGATGAATTGTTCTTTATTTTGTACACTTTTTCTGCTGCATGCGATAAACTAAGCCAAAGATGTCTTTTTTTTATTATCTACTAGAATTCTGCTTGCAGGCTGACTGATTTCCATGGAATCAGCATTTAGAAGACACAATAAAGTTGCTTCCTTGTTTCCTAAGGTAACTAGACATAATATCGAAAACAAATATAGAATAGACAGAATATTGTATTCAAAATATAGAATGGACATAATATCCAATAGACATTGGCATGCAGATAAGTAATACCGACTATCAAAATATTGAAGTACATAATATAGGCGTCAAAATATTTCATATTTATAATATTGATTTTTTAAAATGTTTTGCATATTAGTGTATGTGTTAAAAGTGTATATTATTTTTTTTATGTATGTTTAGTTTTTTTAATTTAAGAAATATATGTAAAATATTTTTTCGTGTTTTACTTCCTTAGTGGGTTGTGGTTTTATAGGGGAATAGGGTGGGAAGTAATTTAATTATAATACATATTTTTTCATTAATTAAAATTAATTAAATAAATGTTAATACATTTTATATAATTTTAATTTGTAGCGGGTTGTGGGTTTATAGGGGAATAGGGTGGAAAGTAATTGAATTTCAATGAATTAATTAAATATTTTATTAATTAACACGTTAATACTTAATAATTTATGCTGTTAATTTAGTAAATTGGAGGTGACTTTTATAGGGGAAAATGGTGGGAGGTAAATTAGTTTAGAAAAATTAATACATTTTTATTTAATGTTGATTAAATTGCTTGAGTGGGAATTTTAAATTATTCCTATCTGTTATCCAACACTTTCCCTACTGTTCCAGTCGCTGGAGTGGGAATAGTACATTTTATCCTCCCGCTATCCAACACTTTCCTAACTGTTCCACTCGCTGCAGTGGGAATAGTGAGTTTTACCCTCCCACTATCCAATGCTTTCCCACCTGTTCCACTTGCTGGAGTGGGAATAGTACATTTTACCCTCCCGCTATCCATAGTTTTCCCTACTGTTCCACTCGCTGGAGTGGGAATAGTAAATTTTACCCTCCCGCTATCCAGTGCTTTTCCTACTGTTTCGCTTGTGATGTAAATTCTTTTTAAGAGATTACATATATTATTTATTAATTTTAACATTTTAAATAATTTTATGTGTGTTTTACTTAATTATATTGATTATTTAATTAAGTTAATGTTATTTTTAACATACTTTGTGGAAATAACAAGGACCCCCTGTAAAGGTAAGTACAGTTCCTAGGACAGGGAAAACAATTACGTGTATAACCCTAGGCATTCAATAACAACATAGAGGAGAACTGAGATCACACTTGAGAGAGAACAAACCAGGCACAAAATTCATTAAAAAATTCACTTATTTTTAATTTATACAAGCATATAAGAAAAACAGTTTATATTATACAAATGTAATCAAACTCAATAATACATAGTTGGTCATATAAAAATTAAAACATAATTTTAAACATAACAATAAATATAAAATCAATTGGTGGCATTAATGGGACTCTACGCGCGTTTCGGCGTCAACAAAACGCCTTCTTCAGGAGCCACGAATAATTCTGTAAAAAAACATATAAAAAATTCCAGTTGTTAATTTACCATTCGTACAACATTATACATAAATAATTATGAAGTTGTACATCTGCCTAATTATTTAAATGCTTGTTCTCCTCTTATAACAGAATTTAACTTTCTTTTATTGATCTCACAATTATCCTCTTTAATCAACACAGTATATACTTTGAACAGATTCATAGTCGATTTAATGAGCATTTGCATTTGTGACTTTTTTCCTTTATTATTATACTTTTGGTAACAGTCTATAAGCCAAATAAAGCGATATGACCCTCATTCCTAGGCATTACTTACTTAAGCTAACTGATGGCTGTTGCTATTCCTGACCAAACAAAGATATGTTGACAGGTAGACTCTATATGATGTAGATGCGTTGTCTTGATACAAGCATCACAGCCTGGACCTAGTGAAATGAAAAAGGTGGAGTCAGACTAATAAGACTCCTAATCTTGTTAGGACCCTTCTTGTAAAGTTTGGACAGAGGGGTCTGCTATGTAGTACTCACCGATTAAAAACTCTGCCACCTGTTTATATATAGGTTGATGTTCATAAACACGGGAACTTCTTTATATTGATGTCTCCACTTTATTTTTTATTTTTTATCTAGGGGACAAAGCAATTTCAATGTTATAATATTTTGTGTCTTCTACCATGAACTATTAATATGAGTCCTAAAGGGTCAATTTGATTTACCAATAATGCTTACATTAGTGAAGAAATGGTCTCATGTTTAATTAAAAGCAGTTCCGATAAAGATCTTGATCTTTGAATTATCGATGTTCATCAGATCGGGCGCCTAAAAGTAATGACATGGGCTCATGAGCATATATTCAGTTAGTCCAACAAGAGGATCTAATACACGTTAAGTAAACCGATGATTACTAACCGCGAGTGCAGGTTTCCCCGGTTAGACTTGTGCTGGTTCCAAACGTTCCATCTATGATAACACTGGATTAGAATCCGACGTTTCTCATTTAGGGCTGGATGTTACTCGGTGGATTCTGGGCACTTTAGTCTGTCTAAAGAGAGATAAGGGAATAAACGGAAAATCAGATCCGCTCATCCGACTCCATTTTACACTCTTCCCTTCCCTAGATTAGTGGCTCTCATTCTAATAGCGCACTTACCAAGATAGGACTTCGTGCAGGCTGCCACGGCGGATGTCCAGCAACGTCTCCTCGGCGGTTGAAAGAAAACGACCACCGCTTTGAAGCTTGATATTGATTATTTAATTAAGTTAATGTTATTTTTAACATACTTGACACATTTGATATTTTTACAAACTATATTTTAACAAACGATATTTTGTCTTCGATATTTTTGTACTTACCTGTTTGTAGATAGGTAGACAATATTTTGTACATCGATATTTTGGTGTCAATATTTTGCCCATTGTATATTTTGACCTTCGATATTATGTCAGTGATCCATTTCCTAATTGACTAACCTTATTGGATTGAAAATGCTTAAAGGACCCAGGCAATAAAGGTGGGACAAGCGGGCTAAGGGTAAGCCCAGACATGGGTCCCTTGCTCGCTGTGCCACTGGATTCAAGCCAGCCTGGTATTGATGGGTGATACCTCGCAACTAGTCCTAGGATGCTTGTTTCCGGTCCCAATGGGTAGCAGGGACAATACTGATTTACACATGGCTGGGTCCCAACTGGGGAGACTTGGCAAGGAAAATAACAATGGATTAAACTCAGATCTATGACTGGGCATTAGTGTTTGAAAAGTTTTTACGCTCAGCCCATCATTTTATTTTGTGATGTTGCCATCTTACAGCCAGCTATGATATATGGCTTTCAGAACGGACTTTTTGTGCAATTTTATATAGTGCCATCTCGACCTGAGTGCTTTGGAGTGCATTACAGGACCACCAGTAACATTATATAAAGCCACATTCAAAGGATATTGAGCCAGTGCTGAAACTCGAACCTAGCTCCCCGATCCTAAAGTCATAAGCGCTGGACTTACTTCCACATCCATGCTTTCATGTGCTACATTCTCATGATTACATTTACACTTGTTGTTAGTCTCTGCTTTAGCAGTGCTGAAAAATGGTATAGGAGACATGGCACATATAGTCTAAACAGGTTTGATGCTTGCTTGTATCTTTGCATGTTAGAACATCAAAATTAACCAACTGGCTTGTTTAAAGTAGGTGTGGCATAATATCTAAATCTGTACAAGTGCAAATAGAAGTTTCAGCACAACAAATGAAGTATAAAACAATCCATAGCCTTAAGGTTTTATTGAATTTACCCACAAAATGTACTTATTCATTCGCACTGTCATCTCTTCAGACACACTCACTTAGAAGGGGGACAAGCTAAAAATGGGGTGTTGTGGTTGAGGATTCACATCAAGCTGCCCAGCACACTGCTAACCTCATGGGGTCAAGAGAAGAGTGCACATCAGACGCAAAGTTGTGATTTCTTTCCCCAAGTTTATAGTTCCCTATTATATCACATGAGTCAGAGTATTTTGTGTGAAATTTGCTCTTTTTTGCCCACTGAATTACAAGAGAAATTCCCAGTAACAAGTCTTCCCACATTCCTCTTAATAAAATTGCTATCCCGCTTGAGCGAATGGAGCATAATAACCGGGACAGAGAAAGCCCCAGAACACAATGTTGAGACATCAAGATTCTAACTGGCAATTCCAATATTTTTGGAGATGTGGATAGCTGTGGTATTTTGGCCCTGGGTCTGCTGGTAGGCGGGGTAACCTAGCAATCACGGACATTTCTAAAATCTAAACACCCTGGCAGTGACGACTGGTGGAAAATTGTGGGGTGTAAGACAAATGAACATATTTCTGGGTGCAAATTGGCATAATGAGTGAGCTCGACATTTGCCAGGGGGTGTTGATGGACCCCCACAAGAGGTTTTAAAAAAGTTGGTATATTTAGGTCCATTTTTCAGTACTAGTTTTGTGATAAAATCAAATTTCAGGACACCCATAGGCAAAAATATCCAAAACTGCAGCAATAAGACCATGTACCTCTCTAACAGGCAGAAATGTAAATCTTTGAAATATGTTTTGAAATAACAAAAAAGAACTGAAAGCAATATTTCCTTTGCTAATAACCAGTATGATGTGCAGTGTGACAAGTTAAATTGAACAAGTGTCAACAGTTGCAGGGATCCTACGGACCCATAGAACTATACTTGGGACCATGGAACCTTAGTAGGCGGGGACTTAGTCATCCTACCACCTGAGTGCCCATGAGCCCCGGACCAACTAGCTATAATGCCTCACTTGCCCTCCTACTCACTCATAGAGGTACAAGTGATTAGACACCCCAGAACACAACACTCCCAGCTCTCAGGAACCGAGGTTGCAGGACACTCCCTATCACTCTCACACTCATACTAGTCCACAATAAGTTCTGACAGAGAAACAAGGAAAGATTAAAATGTTTATTTTAACTTTTGTGCTCTAGTATGCAGTATAGGTGCCTAACACAAATAAGATTAGCATAGTAAGTAGTTCAGAAATAACAAAAGGAGCTTTCATTATTTACGACAGGGTAAACTAACCTCCCTCCCCTTCTACAGCAGCAAATTGATTATATATCAAAAGATATCTGGGAGTTAGCAGCAGACCCGGTACCTTAGTATACACAGATGAAAGTTCTACATCTCAAGTGTTGTCATTATCTTTTCCCTGGAAAGGTCCCTTCCCAAGTGTGTGTTACCTATTTGTGCATACCTATATGACAAAAGTACGTGTTACAAAACTAAAACTGTGTTTTGTCTAGGTGCTAGAGTCTGACCAGAACATAATAACAACGGGCATTGTTATTCAACCTTGTCTACATGTTCAAGCTAAATACCAGGAAAGAACAGAACCTGAAACAGCAACAGGTCTGTGTGATATTACAGTGTGGCACAAAGCAAAATATGTTTGTAAAGCGCGCTAAGCAGAGGTCAGTCTGCAACATGCTCATTCTAACATAGGGGAAACGAAAATGGGCCTGCACGGGACATATGATAGGACAAGTAACAATTGGTATGGATTATTATAAATAAAAGTTCTTCACTGTTTGTCAGTTTGTGGGTTTCAGTGTGGTTTAGTCTGGAGAAAAATGTGTTTCTTTCTAATGTAGGTCATAGCAATGGAGCATTTGCAATTCGATCTCCATTCGGCAACTACGTTCTGACTTACATCATACAGAAGGTATATGTTTGAGACTTAAATTAAAAAAGATTGAGAGATATGCATTCAAAATGCAGAGAGGCAATTAGCGAATAAAAACTTTCCAATTTTGGAATGATTAAATATGATTGAACATGATCAATAAAGCGTGAATTAAGCAAAAAGATATGGAAGAGAATTCCTGTAACTGAGTGCTCACTATATTCTGGGTAGGTAACCCTAAATTATAATAAAAATAATGATATCCCGGTTGGGTGTTGGTATTTAAAAGATACAACAGTGACATTTTAGAAACTATTCAAAGGAAAATGTTATGCAAATGGAATGAAATAATAAAATTGAATGTGAAAATGACTCTAGGGTTAGATGAATGCATAAATGACTGAGTTTGTTACGTGAATGAGTAAGTGGCTGAAAGCAACAGTGAAATTGTCAGTGTATAGATGGAGGGATGGCTGTGAGTACATAAGCTAATGAATGAGCTAGTGAAAGGATGGATGAATGGGTAAAATTGAGTGGATGTATGGATGGATAGATGAAATGTTGGTCTATTCAAGGAATCACATCAACACATGCATCCATTCTTCAGTTTGTGTATCCAGCTCCTACTCTTGTTTCTTCCATTAACCCACACACTTGTACATCCGTACACTATTCCATCAATGCATAGTTCCAAGTCATGCATCTATGTGTCAAACCTATGTTAACTCCGGCATGCAGCTACCCATTTACTGAGACACTTTTGTTTCCACTGATCATTCACCAACACCCCTGCATTATCCACCCACCTGTGTTGGCATGTGTGCCAGGATGTGTTTAATCAATGACAGTGCGTGTGCTGTCTCTTTGTCCCACTGTTTGTTGCTTCCTTGTAAATGGATGTCTGTTGGTGTGCTGTCTGGTTATGTGTGCCTGCCTGTGCATATTTTCTGATATATACTGGTCAGTAATCTTACAGGACTAACCTAGAAGAGCCTTAGTCAGATTGAGGATGGTCTAACTAGACCTGTGAATTCTCTCCACTGGTTTTTAGGACAGGAAAGAGTCAATTTCAAGAATTAAGGTATCATACACAAGACTCTGCAGAAAATCAGCCTGGCTGCAACTCTGCCTCCCACCTATCTACTCGTGGGGAGCCAGATATTGAAGAGGACTTCCTGACTTAGAAAAAACAAGCCCAAATCCTAAAAACATAGATCTAAATTCCTGAAAGTCTTGTAGAACGAAGCAGACCTTTCCATGACAGATCAACCACAAATAGTGAGAGCAGATTAAAGGAACTCTATTATCAGGACCATCTACACATGTCATGGCTATCAGTTTCCCAGGATGGGCCCCGACTACCAATAATACCTTTCCAGTATTAAGCATCTTGCTAACTCTCCAGAAAGACTTCGGTACATATCTTCAGGGAAATGGCAAAGCACAGCGCAGTGACACATTTTGCAGCGCTGCATCATTAACAAAAACAGGGATGCAGCAGATTTACAACAATACGGTGCACCTCTGTGTTTTCCCATGCACTAAAAATAGCCTAGCACCAACAAAGATACCCTTGCACCACAGTGCAATGGTACCTGCATTGCAGGGAATGATTGTTTATGGGTAGGAAGGTGTCCCTTCCTGGCCATAAATAGTCAATAATGGCTATTTGCTACTTCAATGTGTGCTACACTCTGCAGTACACATAGAAGTAGCAAATCACCACTATTTAATGATTGTTTATAGACAGGAAAGGACAACTTCCTGCACATAAATAATCGTTAAAGACATTTTGCTCTTTCTATGTGTGCTGCAGGGTGCAGGACATATAGAAAGAGCAAAAACAAGGATAAATAAAAGTATTTCTCCTCTTTGCATCAAACTAACGCCTACTTTTGCAGGGCATTCATTTATGGCAGTGCCTCAGATTTACAGACCCTTGTAAACTGGGGCAGCGTCAAAAAAGCAATAGGTGTTGTGGTGGAGCACCCACAGCAACACCCATTGCACACCCCTTTCATGCAGAAAACTCCATGAAAGGGTGCCTTATTTACAAAGTGGCATTAAGCCATGCAAAGTGGATTAACAACACTTAAATATGGTGAGGGCTTTGGGCCACCGAAAATTTGGAAAAAGTGAGGTTCCGGTGGCACAATCCTCTTGCAAATATTTGCTGATTAGTCCCCTCCCACATCAGGGTCTAAGAGACTAGACTGCACAGCCATATGGGCCATTGTATCCATCCCACCAACCTAGCCACTTGAAGTGACTGAAAGGGATGTTTGATGCTATACAGAGTTCCATAAATAAATCTGCCAGCGTAGGTTGGTTGAGGTATGTGTGGACACCTATAGGTGGCTTGCTTTGCATGTGAATGTTGATATATTATGCTGTGTGTGCATGGTTGTCTGCAGGTTTTCCTGAGTATTTTGGATTGCACATGATTTTCCGCTCTAGTCATTTCTTTAAGTGCATTGTGTGTCAGTATGTCTGTTGCTCTATGAGCACAGGTGCCTGTATGTTGTTTTGTGTATTGATAGAAGCGGGAAGGTGTGTTGACGTGGTGAGTGAATATGTTGGGTTTAGGTACATGGTTGCCAGCCTGTTCTGCTTTGTTTGCATACACAATGCCAGTTGCAATTCGTTTGGCTTTGGCAGTGCTTACGTTTTCATATGTTGAACTAAAAGAAGGCATGTTGTCCTTTTTGCTCTCCCCTATTTTGATAGTTTTGGTAAACTGCAAGGAAAAAAAGAGAACTGGCAGAAAAGTTGGCATATTAATGTAGATTTTCCTAGTTATTATGACGTAAAGTCTTCATTTTATTAAAGACACGGAGGCGAGTATTATGCCTTCTTATCTTCCATTTATTCCAACAGCAGCCAAGATAAGTAAAAATACTACAGTTCCCAGGGGCCCAGGTAACCACACTGGCCAATGAGAATGTAACAAAAACGAAACCATATAGCCAATCATAAGACAGTAACCTATAAAACGTCACAACTGACTGTGCAGCTTCCTCTTTTCGCTGACGAGCAGCTCAGATAAAGTCAGAAAACACTTGAATGATTGCAAAAATGATAGAAACAGCCAAAGTCCATGAACAAAGATCTTGAGCCATATTCATCCAGGAGTAGGTAGTCCTAGGATGTGTCGCAGGGGCCTCAGGTCCTGACGGCGAGATGCACCTTGGAGGAGGAGACCCAAACCGATGAGAAACAGGAACCTCACAACGATGCCGGTGGCAGTGCCGGATTCGCTGAAGGCAGGGAGAAACACAGGTTAGCAGTGTAGCGGAGGGATAATACTCGCCTCCGTGTCTTTAATAAAATTAAGACTTTCTGTCATAATAACTAGGAAAGTCTACATTTTATGGCAAGACCGGAGGCTCCTATAATGCTTGTTTAAAGCATACTAACTACTAAAGAAGCCACAGTATCAACAGGTTTATAATAGAACATTCGAAAAACACTGTCATTGGTCCAGTCTGCTGATCTCAGAATGTCCTCAAGGCGGGAGCCAGCCCAAAAGGCTTTAGAATCCATGGCTCCCCTAGTGGAATGAGCTCCGAAAATGGAGACATCAATGCCCGCAAGAGACATAACCCAATGAACCCACCGGGCCAAGGTAGCAGCAGAGACAGGAAAGAAATTAGGAGTTGGGAATGTGAGGGCAATCTGAGATCAGAAGTCTGTTGTTCATATACCTTTAGACATTGACCTACACAGAGTTTGGGCTGAGAGGGGAAATATGGGTAAAACACAGTGTTCAGGTTAGTCTGTTAATCTGGAACACAACACCTGTAGGGGAAAATTGGCGTGAAGAGACATCTAAAGCTCTAACATCCGAAACTCGTTTAATAGAAACCAAACATAAAGGCATGGTCAGCTTGGCAGGCAACATTTTTAAAGAGAGAGCAGAAATATCTGGCCGATCAGTAAACAATTTGAGCACTACAGAAACATCCCATAAATTGGAATACTTAACCAACGGAAGTTTGGAAAAACGAACTCCTTTCAGCAGACGACAGATTAAAGGATGAGCACCAACAGGCTGGCCATCAATGGGAGAATGATTGAGGGAAATGGCAGATCTATACAAGTTGACCGTTCTGTAGGACTTACCTGCACTAGCTTCAGAAGCTAGGAAATTAATCACGAAATTCAAAGGGGCTGTAAGGGGATCGATATGCCTTTCCAGACACCAGCTAGCCTATAGAGCACAGGCGGATTTGTAAGCTTTTGAGGTCCCGGGGGCCCAGGCTTTGCTGATAAAAGGGACAGGCCGGAAACTTTCCAGGCCGAGAAAACCAGGGAATTGTAGAGGACAAGATTGTGAGGAAGCCCCATCAGGCTCAGAAGCAAGTCCTCACGAACAGAAAGAAGCACAGGGAAGTCTATAGCCATTTCCAGAAGAGATGGAAACCAGATCTGGGCATGCCAAAAGGGGGCCACCAAGACCAAGGAAGTCGATTGATGACGAACCTGAGAGAGCACTCTGCTGATCATAATGAAAGGGGGAAAAGCATAGTTGAGATGGAGAGAACAATCCTGCAGGAACGCATCCGTAGCGAGAGCTGTCGGATCCGGCCACCAACTGAAGAAACGTGGCAACTGAGTGTTGAGGTGAGAAGCAAAGAGATCTATAGAGAAAGGGCCCCATTTTTGAGACAGAGATAGAAAAACAGAGGGAAGCAGCTTCCAGTCGCTGGCATCTCGAAGATAACAAGAGTGCCAGTCCGCCACGGAATTGAGATCTTCTGGCAAATATTCTGCTTTCAAGAACAGTTTATTGGACAGACAGTAATCCCAAAGGCTCTTTGGCTTGGATTTGGTCCCGCCGATATGATTGATGTAGCGGACCGCAGAAACATTGTCCATACGTTGGAGGATGGAACAGCAAACTCTGTTTTCTGAAAGACTTTGGATTGCAAAGGAGCCTGCAAGCATCTCTAAACAATTGATGTGCAATTTCGACTCCTAGCGAGACCATGTACCGCCAGTCGATATTAGACCACAATGGGTGCTCCAACCCAGCAGGCTGGCATCTGATTCTAATACAAGACCTGAGGTCGAGGCGAAAATAGTTCGACCGTTCCACCATTGGAGTTCTATACGTGATTCCTGATCTAGCTCGATAAGATCGGTATAGGCCAAACATTGGCGTAGATGTCTTTTTTTGAAGCGTTGCAGAGCCCGATAATGAAGGGGACCGGGAAATATGGCTTGAATAGAAGCAGGGAGAAGGCAGACAATTCTCGCCAAAGCTCTCAGAGAAATGAGGGAAGTTCGAAGAACGTGGGAGATTTCCGCGTCGATCGTGGAAACTTTGGACTGAGGAAGAAGGAGAGAAGCTGCGACGGAATCCAGCAAGAAACCCAGGAACTCGATGGACTGAGAAGGAATGAGCATCGACTTGTCGGCATTGAGAAGAAATCCCAGATCCAAGAGGAGGGATTGAGTGGTATGAAGATCTGAAAGGAGAAGCTTCTTGTCTGAATTCATGATCAGGATATCGTCCAAGAAAATGATAAGCCTGATCCCGAGGGATCGCAGAAAGGACACCACTGGCCTCAGAAGTTTTGTGAAGCACCAGGGTGCTGAGGAAAGACTGAAGGGAAGAGATGTAAAGTGATAATTGAGGCCCGACTACTAGAACTGGAGACATTTGGAGTGGGAGGGATGGATGGGAACTGTGAGGTAAGCGTCTTGTAAATCCAAGCGAACCATCCAATCCGAGGGCTGCAGTGTATCCCGTAAATGAAGGATGGTTTTCATCTTGAAATGGCGGTAGACCACAAATTGTTTGAACCATTTGAGATTGATTACTGGACGTTTTTTCTTGTTCTTTTTCCGGACCAGAAAGATAGAGCTCAGAAACCCAGACGGGTCGATAGGAGCGATATGAATGGCTTGTTTTTGCAAGAGGGTTTGATTTTCTGAGGATATCAGGAGAGCCATGTTGTTTGAAGAAACTAGAGGAGGGGGAAAGACGGTTTGAAAAGGAGGCAAATAGAGCGCTATAAGGTAGCCCTGAATGGTATTTAGTGCCCATGGATCTGTGCTGATAATTTGCCACTTTGGAAGAAACACTTTTAGTCGACCTCCTACAGGGGGAGGCGGAGGAGGACATACCTTGTTGGTTGTTATGGGAATTGCGATAGTTCTTCTCAATCAATCAATCAATCATGCCATTTGTATAGCGCACTACTCACCCGGGAGGGTCTCAAGGTGCTTGGGGGGAGGGGTATGCTACTGCTTGAACAGCCAGGTCTTGAGTTGTTTCCTGAAGGCGAGATGGTCCTGGGTCAGCCGAAGGTGGATTGGGAGGGAGTTCCAAGTCTTGGCAGCCAGGTAAGAGAAGGATCTTCCTCCGGCGGTGGCTCTTCGGATGCGTGGTACGGCTGCGAGGGCGAGGCTGGTGGACCGTAGCTGGCGGGTGGGCGTGTAGAAGGTCAGGCGGTCGTTGAGGTACTTGGGGCCCAGGTCGTGGAGAGACTTGTGTGCGTGGGTGTCCACAGCCTTGAAAACCTCTACCCTGCTGAGGGTAGAATTAGGGTTTGTAGTCTTGGGAAGCATTGTTGTAGGATCCTCTGGAACCTTGATTGTTGTAGGCACAGCCGGAAGAGCGACTCCTGCCTCTGCCGGCCCATCCAAAAACCCGTGGGGTGAACACTTTCTTAATAGACATTTGCGCCTTATCAAGAGACACAAAAGTAGACACAAATCTAATAAGTTCGCTGACCAGGGATTCACCAAAGAGAAGACCATTTGCCTTACTGCCAGGATCTTGAGGAGCTAAATTGGCCAGTTTGGGATCCAATTTAATCAACAGGCCTTTACGGCGCTCATGCGTAATGGCGGCATTAGCATTTCCCATGAGACAAAAGGCACGCTGAACCCACATAGAAACCTCTTCAGCTGACAGGTCTGAACCATCGAGACAGGCAGCTTCAGCCATGTCAAAAATGCAAGCCAGGGGGCCAACCACATCGAGCAATTTTTCCTGGCAGGAGGACCAGGCGTTGTCTACCCCTTTGGGAGGTCCTTGCCAAACTTGGAAAAGAAAGTGAGGAGTGGTTGATCAATAGAAGGCACCATGGTGATTTTGTCTGGCAGAGAAGGTTTGGGGCATTCAGATTTGAGCCTAGACCTGACCGAGATCTCCAAAGGAAGGTGTAATCTTGCTGAAATGTATTCCCCTACATGAGTAGCAGGCAAACATTCGGAAGAGTTAGGGTGACGTATAGTGGAAGGATCAAACAAAGGGAGACTTTCAGCAACAACAAAAAAAAGGTTAAAACACAACAGAATCTGACTTGGATTTTTTGAAAGTGGGGCAAGGGGGATCTGAAATATCAAAAATGTCAAAAAGATCGTCTGCATCTTGCATATCATCATCAGTGTCCATAATTGAAGAAATAACTCATTTCTTAGGTGGCTGTGCGTGCTTCAACTTGAGTTTTCATTTACCCTCGGAACCAACAATCCCCTCTTTAATAAGAGGCCTGAGAGGCACGACGTCCTCATTCAAACGCGAAGGAGCCTCGCAACCCAATTGTGACGCAGACTTGGAAGAGAGCAACGCAGCAGAGGGACTCACCTTTTTATGTCTGGTATCCCCCGCAGACTGGGCCAAAGCCTTGGACATGAGACTTAACATGGAATTTTCCATTCCTTTTGACATGCGGCGCATAGAAGCTTCAACAGCATTTTCTACTGAGGAATTAATAAAGTCATTGAAATCTTTTTTAAAGGCTTCACCATCTTCATGTCCCGAAACATGTTCGGGGGAGCTATCGAACTCCATGGAGGCCAAAGAAAGTAAAAAGAAGTAGAAAAGGGTTAAATGAGAGGCAGAGGGGAGGGGCGGCAAGAGCAAACCCTCCCCAGGGGCAGGACCGAAGAGACGAGCTCTTCAGAACACAGACGTGCTGAGAAGGGAGACCGGGAAACACTCTCCGGTTGGAAGCGCACTGGAAATGCCGCCACACGAGCGCGCTGACCGGACAACGGAAATATGCTTGAAGCAAAGCGCTCGACGCTACACCGGGCTGAGGGAGCACTGGCCGACAGGTGAGCGCGAGCGGAGAATGGGCTGAGAAGACGGGCGCAACCACTGAGAACGCACAGGGGAGAGGGGAGAGGACGGGACGAACAACAGCATCGCCGGGAAGCGGCGGACAACACCGGGCACAAGCCTGTAAAATGTAAATAGAGCAGCGCTTGAGTGGCGTAAACCAGCAAAATATGGCAATAAATATCAACCAATATCCTCAAATAAGATAATAATACAACACCAAACTGAGAGCAAAAGTTAAAGAACGTATCTGACTGCGAGCAGCAAGAAAAGCGGAAGCTGCGCAGTCAGTTATGAAGTTTTATAGTTTACTGTCCTATGATTGGCTATATGGTTTCATTTTTGTTACATTCCCATTGGCCAGTGTGGTTACCTGGGCCCCTGGGAACTGTAGTCTTTTTACTTATCTTTGGCTGCTATTGGAATAAATGCAAGATAAAAAGGCATAATAGGAGCCTCCGGTCTTGCCATAAAATTGTCATTGCGTGGCCCCGATTAGAGTCACATACAGTGTTATGTAGTATGATTGCACCTTCAATGAATCAGTAAAGCTTTGGCAACTCTTGGAAACCCATGACCCAGGAATTTTTATATGAAGTACCATGAATTCAGTAGCTTGCCTGGAAAGATAGCACAGTGGTACAAGCTTTAATTTCAGACATCTCCCAAAACGCATAGACCGCAGGCCGAAATTCCATCAGCTGATTCCCAATCCCAAGAAAGCATTTTTATTTTGAATTAAGCATTCCTGAAACTAGAAAAACAAAGCACACACAGCCAGGAACCCCTCCAACTACCTTAGTTCATGTGAGTGAAGCAGTGGTCAAACATCCTTTTCTAAAGAACAGGCGTGGCCGGCATAGGTAAGAGCGGTGAGGCGGGGCGCCGGGGAAGTCAACAGATGACAGGATAGGTAAAATCAAATAAAAAAAAACACTTATCTTCCTCACTCTGCATCGCCTATCAGGCAATGTGGCTAGCACAAGGTAAGTGGTTTAATTTTGTATTTTTATTTAATTTTACTTATTCCTGTCGTCAGTCGACCCCCTCTCCCCCCGGAGCCCCACCCATCCCCCCGCCCCACTGCTCTTACCTGTGCAGGCTATAGAACCAATAAATACTTGGTATGCAATGATCAGCTTGCCATGCTCCCAACTTAGGCCTTGCAACTTTGATGCTACTCCAGAGCTTGATGAGCTCCTGCCCAATGGTCGTGCCGTGGAACATACTAAGTATGTGGGGGACGAAAGAATGCTAATTGCTTACATTGCTTTGTGAGCAGATTCCGCTTTTAAAGTTTGAGGAATTCTAAAATACCTTGCAGCTCAAACATTTTGCTATCACAGAGAGCAGTGCCCCTGTCTTATTGATATTCAAGAAATGGGAATTGGCATGCAAATCAGTGAGAGCAGACACAAATGCGGGATTGGGGCCTGCTTGGAATAGCAGACCTTTCATCCCCTGCCCTTTAACCCAACTGGGGTCACAAGTACAGGTACCCCGTGAAGGTGATGCACTGCCTCTGCAAATGGCAAGATTTATATGCATTATTCCTTTGTCTGAATCCACTCCAAGGTAAAGAGTTTAAACGTGTTTTAACTGTCATAGTGAAAAAAGCAAGCATTTCGTAATTTAATTGTTTACAAAATCCTGAAGAGGTTTGTGTGGAATTCCAGACATTGCAGGGTCTACAGATGTATAGAATTAAAATTGGAGGATACATTATTGGACATTAAAGAGAGCTTTCTGTTTAACGTTTGTATGACGCTTTGTTTTATTCTTGCGTTTGGTAAAGTCTTTATGTTTGTAAATGTGATTGTATGAATACATATCCGAAGTATGTTTTTACTATTGTGGCACCAGAAAGATAAACATTCAGAAGCCTTAGGACCCATTGAAAATTCACCAGAAGTGATAGTAGCAAACATCTCAAGTAGGACAAATTTAGCATCAGTATTGGGATGCTTGCTCTGGCTTCCATAACTGGCGAAAGTAAAATCCAAAGCACTGGTGGTAGTGTCCATAGCCTCCTGAAAAGTAGATGGTTTGCAATCCTGCAGAAGGTCATTACTCTAAAGGCACATTTCTTTTAGCAGCTCCTAGAGCGAGAAGAATTGACGCGGGGGGGACCCTCGTGTGTCTGTTCAGCCTGGAGAACTCTGCCACAATATAGGTCAGTAAGCAATGTGTATTTAGCAGTAACAAACAAGGATCTTTAATCTATTAAAATCATCTGTTATCATTCTTATTGATTAACAGAGCTCTGATGTCAGATCTGGGATGGTTTGGCTCTATTGACATGCTCAATATTTGTGGCCCATAGTCAAAGAGTCAAGTCAAAGAAATTTATTGAACGCACATATCAACCAAGGGTCATGGCACTAGCTATAGGATAGTGGAGGCCTGCATGGTTAGCGGGTGGTGTGGGGGGTACAGACACACTAGGGCGTTGTGATGAGGAGACGGAGGGGGCAACGGTATAATGTAAAAAAAGAAACACCTTGCCGCGCCTGTCCCGCATTTCTGCTCTTGCTCTCTGAGGCACAGGAAGCACAGAAAAGGCTCCCCTGACCAATCACAATGCTCCAATGCAGCATTGTGATTGGTTAGCACCCAGGCTGAATTTGAGCGCCCCGGTTTGACGCTCAACCAGGGAATGGATATGAAGTATGGGTGATGGGTGAGAAGTAGGGATGATGGATGAGAAATAGGGATGAGAAGTAAGGATGATGGGTGAGAAGTACGGATTATGGGTGAGAAGTAGGGATGAGAAGTAGCAATAATGGATGAGAAGTAGGGATGAGTAGCACGAATGAGGGATAAGAAGTAGGGGTGATGGATGAGAAGTAGGGATGAAAAGTAAGGGTGATAGATGAGAAGTAAGGATTATGGGTGAGATGTATATGGATGAGACATAGGGAGGAAATGTAAGCATGCTTTGGGAGAAGTAGGGATGAGAAGTAGGAAAAATGGATGAGAAGTAGGAATGAGAAGCAGGGATGATGGATAGGAAGTAAGGATGATGGATGAGAAAGAGGGCTGATGGATGAGAAGTAGGGATAAGCAGCAGGGATAAAACGAAGGTATGATGGATGAGAAGTAGGGATGTGAAGTAGGAATGATAGAAAAGAATTAGGGACGGTACGAATAGGAGTGATGGGTGAGAAGTACGGATGGTGGATGAGGAATACGATGAGAATGAGGGATGAAGAATGAGGATATCCTAAAATGTGATTGTAATGTTGCCTGAACACTCTCACCAGCAGCCCCTCTGGGTTAATTCATGCAATCCCTCTGCCAAAATTTGGATTGCTCTCTATCCTGCAACCATGATGGGTGCATAAAATGGAAGGAGAAAGGAGGGCTGATGAGGGGAAGAGAAGTGAATCGGAGAGAGATTACAAAAAGACATGTGGCAGGAAGAGCGGGAATGGGGAGAGTGGAGAGGATGGGAGATACAGGACTAAGGGAGTAGAAGGAAGCAAAATAATGTTAGGACATGGAAAAAGAGAAGGAGTGGAGGATTCAAATAGTCGAAGGGTTGGCAGACATGAAGGGAGGCCTCCATTCCCCAGTCTTACTTACCCAGCAAATTGTGCTGTCTTTGAACATGCACATAGCCTGCAATAGGGTGGGCTGCACATATTAAAAACAGACACTCCGAATGTTAAAAAGAATAAGCAGTGTATCTGTTTACAGCATGTATGTGACCAAGTTTCTTTGAGTTTCTGTTTTTTCGTTTATATACATGTGGAATTTATTGGAGGTATACTCTTTTAGGAGGTTATGTAAATTTCAGATGTTTGTGAAATATTTGTATTTATCTATATATTCCATGGATTTTGTTTCTACCTGAGGATACCTAAAAAAAATGTACAAATTAAAAAAATGATTTCCATTTATCCTGGGATGTGGGTGGCTGCAATATTTGAGGCCAAGATTGGTCGATAACCAGATGAATCCCAGAGTAATCTTTAAATCCCAAATATTTTAGAAAAGTAGATGCCCGGGTAAGTCTACGGTGATGTGGCTTTTGTGAATTCGACCAACCCTTATTACTCACAATGTCCTGAAAACATCAAACCTTGGATTATATAAAATGGTATTTCATTCTATAGGTGGGCCTACTTTAATCCACAACACGAAAGACCCCAAAAATGCAACATATGGACATCAATATTTTTTCTGTGCATTAAATTCTTTCTGTGGGGGTGGGTAGCTAAGGTATTTAGGCCACGATGACGGCCGGCAAGAGAGAAGCCTACCAACCCTACTACTCATTCTTTAAAACTAGACATGTGGCAAGTACAGGGGTGGTGGGGTTTGCTTAGATTTGGCTACTATTTCTTATTCTGAATGCTCTACAAATGTTATGCTTTGTGTAAAATCACAGATTTTCCACAAATTGCTCTGATAAAAAAAACTTGCATCTATAATGACTAACAAAGTCCTACCACCCTGCATTTCACACCAATACAAATTAAATAGCACCACACTTGTGTGGGTGAGCCTATCATCTGCGACAGAAAAGGCCCTAAAAATACTGCTTTCAGTTTCAGTGATGTTAGCACATATGACATTGTGCTTGTCAATGAACTTTAAAAAAATCATTGAATGCTGCAAGGGAAGAACTTACTTTGCAATCTGAGGTGAAAGTACACATGGGGAATCCAACTAGTACAAGCACCAGGAGTCCTTGGCCTTAGTGTGAGGATGTGATGTTCACTTCCTTCCAACTGTAGAGGTGGTGTAAAAGAAACTGGAGAATTTTGTACTGTGTATTAGAGTGTTGGTTGAGAGTATAGTGGTCTAAATCTAACTTCATGATCCGTTGGATTTTTAACATTTGGATACATTTGGGTATTCATGGTATATGGCATGAGGCCATTATTTCCTAGCATGGCAACTCATCTAGGATTTGCTTTAAATCACTATTTGCCTTTTACTTTTTTGTCTCAATATGCTTGATTTTTATATAGTGCTAACGTTATTTGTAACACTCATATTAGCCCACATGTACAAACATTAGGAAAACCAATTTCCTAATTTCAATTCTCTCCAAATTGCAGTTAGGAATTTGGTATTCCTAATGTATGAAACTATTTTGAGTTTCATTAGTGACTCCGAGAGGGTCGCAACTAGTCCTGAATCATGCATATTAATGAGGTAGGTTACAATTTGCAACCCATACAGTATCGGAGCCTCACAATGATGGTGGCCTCATGAGGTTAGCAGACCACCATGTTTTTTGGTTGCTTTTTAATAAAGCAATCAGGTTTTTTTAAATGCAGCCTGCTTTTCGTAAAGAAAAATGGAATCCATTTAAAAAGAAAATATTAAACTTTTTTTTAGTATTCCCCAGAGACCCCTTTCGTTTACGAATAGGTTGACACCAGTTTTAGATTGCTGACAAAGTATTACTGTTTTGCAACTGGAATTTGGTCGCAAAACATTTATAGATACCATTCTGATTCGGTATTTGGAAGGGATATGCATTCCAAACACCAAATCAGTATTTGATAGCAAATGCAAATTGCGATTCAGTAACAAGTTATCAAAACGTAATTTGCCTTTTCAACATTTTTACAGTCCCAAATGTCCCGATTCTGCAAATCAGGCTGTTTGTGACCCCAAAAAAGCTTTGTACATATGGTCCTTAGTACTGTACTGGTCTTTAAGTTGGTGGGCAATAGGTTAGGCTCCCAATATATTTTCAATTGAAACATCATTTACAAAGCTGGCGTTGGAGACTGAGTTGGAAGAGACACAGACCTACGTTTAGATGTGTCTGAGGCAAGATGGCATCGGCGTGAGCAGTCCATGATGGTGCGCTCCGCTGATACCTGAGCCCTGCGGGATGAGAACCAGGCCTTATCTAGCCTAGCCTAGCCTTTCCTAGCATGGCAAACCTTATGGGATGTCGTGTTGGAGCCTGCAATCTACAAGCAATCCGTCGACCGTAATTAAGACTTTAAACTCAAGGACCCCTCAAGGACCCTGATCTCTGATATCGGTTATCTGACCCTGAAAGGGATCGCGCTGAGAAAATTCATCCATCCTACCTGGGGATGTGACATGCTGCCTGTCTGCCTGTCTACTATCCGCTGCCGCTGCCAACAATCTACCGACAATCTGCAAATCTGCACTCCGCGATCTGGGGGCAGTCAGCTTGGAGGAGGAGAGAGGTTAGGTGTGGGGGGCGAAGTGGTGAGGTGCATGGCGAGCACTGAGGGGTGCAGTTATAATCTCCTTTCCCTACATCTCACCACTTATTTTCTCCCGTTTTTGACATCGCGGAAGGTCGACACCACCTCCCGCAATTCTCCTCCGCCCTCCTCCATTCTCCTTGACTGTTACATTGTAGTGCTGCTGTCGGATCATCATGTCTCTGTGTCTCTTTGACATTCCGGTGCTGCATCGCTGATTGCGGAGGGTGGAATAGTGGAACAGCGGGACAGCGGCGCAGCGTTATGCAGCACTTTTACGGAGTGTCGTGAAAGAACTCTAAGTAACGTCAAAAGCTTCAAGATACGTGTAAAGGGAAACCGAGAGGATCAATTACAGCCTACGGTATCTAACACAGTGTCTAGAGGCTACGTTACACTGCTTCAAGCACGAAGCTGGTGATATATTACTGACGTAGTATTGCTCTGTTCTGGCATCAAAACACCACGGCTGTTCGCTTCGTCACTGCTCCTCTTCTGCCGGTGGATCTGCCAGAAAGCCTCGATCCCCGTCATCACTCCGTCATCACTCGCTCGTGAAATCTCGGCGGATCTTTAAAACCCCCTGCCACTCGGCTGCTCGGCTGCTCGGCTGCTCGGCTGGCCTCTACCAGAAATACACAATCTGGGAGTCCACCGGCTGGGAAAGGCTTCCCAAGCCCCCATCTAAAAAGCTAAGAAGTTAAAATTAAGAAGCGCGGCCAAGGGGCTCCGGAGGCCAGGCATAATCCTAAAAAGGAGGGAAAAGGGGGAGAAATTCTCCTCTATGAAAGGACAGTCTGCAATGAGAACAGGGTTTCAGTGGAAAACCCGAGAAATTCATATGCGGAGTCTACGCACATTTACAAGAAGGTTGTTGGTGGAGGCCACAATTGAAATATACCTCTCTTGCACTACATGTACAACAAACACATCTAACATATCTAACGTATCTAACACATCAACCAACTTCTCAGACGCACAGCAGAAAGAGGGGCCGACTGGAAGAGTAACCAAAGGCGGTAACATCGGACTTAACCCACCTAAACGAAACACATATGTACAAGCGTACGAACAGCATACAGCGCTGAACACAATAAAAGTGGCCAATCCAGGAAAGATAGCAGTAGCAATATCACTAACCCAAACAATTCCAACTGGACAGAGTGAAGAGCGAGAGAAGGGCTGGGAAATGGAGGACGGGGGAACAGGAGGGGGGACAGAATGGATTGAAGGCGTTAAACGAGCAAAGCTTGGCCCAGTCCCTACCCCTACCCCGCCTAGACACCCTAGACACCAAAGGCACCCAACGCATCCAAGAAATTGAAATTGAACTTAATGAGAGCGCACAAGACCCACAACATCTGCACAGTGCACAGAGAGTAAAGTCAACACAGCAACGACCTGAGACCAGGGGAGCTAAAGCCAAGGAAGTAAAAGACAAAGTTCAGGAGCAAGATATAGAAAAAGATAAAGAGAAAGACAAGGAGAAGGAGAAGGGTAAAAAAAAAGGGTCCAGAAAAAGAGAAAGCTAAAGATAAAGCATGAGTAACTTTGAGAAAAAGGAAGAAAATGAAAAATCCAAGAAGGATAAAAATAAAGATAAAGATAAAGGTATGGAACAGGAGAAAGGGAAAGAGAAGGGCAAGGAGAAGGAGAAGGATTTTGAAGACACCGATGAGGTGGAACTAATGGCAAAAAAAGCAAAGCGATTACAAACCATTAAAAATCTGAAAGCAAAGGCCAATTCCACGGGTCAGATAGCAACATCCCAGCCTAGTATTCTCAATATTCTTAGCCCATTACCCAAAGAAGGGGTGAATAAAGCTACAAACCGTTGAGAAACTGTGCAGGATCCAATGGCACAGGGTGGGGCAGACAGTGGAACTAGACACGATGAACCAGATGTTGAAATAGTGGCTGGGCCAGCTATGGAGGAAAGGACTTCTCGAACCCCGGATCTCGGAACTCAGGCTGTAAACGTCAAACTGGGGAAACTCAGGGCTAGCGTTGCCAAAACCACAACGGTAATCAGTGACTACCCAATTGTTTCAGTTCCAAAACATGGACCTGATCGGAGCGCCCCTACAACTCAAAACTCCTCCTTTGAAAAAATGCTACAATCAGAAACCGAAGCATCAACCCCAGAAATATCAGACTCCTCAGATGTAAGGAAATTGAGCGATCCTGGGCAAGGCATCACCCCAAGGAAAAAACTTGAGAAAAAAAGGTTAAGGAATAAAAGACTAAACAAATCAACATACGAAGAAACCACAGATCAAGGAAGCAACTCGGAACAAATTAGAAATACACGAAAAAGCTCAACTCCCAAACAATCAAAGGAAACCGAACCCGATCAGTATAGTGGGGAGGAATCGATTGGGAGCGGCTCTCAGCAACATGGAATAGGAAAGGCGTCAGAGCCATCTCTGAAAGATATACTAAGCTCCGTAAAAAAAATTCCACAAAGATGTTAAAATGGATTGCCAAAAGAACCATACCGCCATCCAAAAGCTACAAGGAGCAATTATTAAAGTGAGCAGCACTTGTCTAGAGATATCGGAAAGGATGGTGTCAGTAGAAACACGCATGGACCATTTAGAGAAGGATGTCGCCTGTCTTCAAAATCAGAAAAAAGCAGATGCGGAGAAAGCGTTTGATAGGGTCTCCTGGAAATTCCTGTGGGCCGCCATGTCAAACTGCGGGATCGGAGAGAAATATATAACAGCAATCCAGCGGCTCTATGTAAACCCTAGCGCCAGTGTTTTGATTAATTGGGTTCTTTCTGAAAATGTTGCTTTCACTAGGGGTACAAGACAGGGGTGCCCCTGCTCGCCCCTCCTGTTCGCAATTTATATTGACGCATTTATACACAGACTTGAAAATAATGTTTTAATTCTCCCCATTCAAGTACGTGGCCTAGATACAAAATGCCTGGCATATGCAGATGACATTGCCATTGTTACAAAGGACCCTAAAAACGCTATAAACTGGATAGAAAAAGAAGCCCATGACTTCAGTAGAGTCTCAGGATATAAAGTGTCATGACCTTGGCTCGGTGGTTTTGGGCGTTGGGGCCGGTCCAACTTGGCAAAGCTGGCCCGCCTCTAGTCAGGCAGCCTGGGTAGCCCAGGATACCTCGCCCAGTTGGCCCCGGCCGAGTGGTCATGTTCCCAGCCTAGGAGCTCCGGAAGCGGCGCCCAGTCGACCCCAACTAAGACATTTTGCCACCCCCTCTTTTGAGGAGTTCTGCAGTCTGGCACGTACGGTGACCTCAGGCTCTCCGCTTGGTCCATTGCCTCCCAAATTCTGGAAGACATTTCAGGCGGAACTTTTCCAGCCTTTGTATTCCATCTGCCTCCAGTTGTAGTGTAGTTCCTATCATCCCAATAGGCTCTGCGCATTGGAATAATACCTACAGCAGTAAAGGCCTAGACCAGACGTTAACTAGGTCTACTACTGTCGATACTAGACTTAAAGTTTTGGGTTTGCCAGCTAGCTCAGAGTTCACTAGAAACTTTCTCGAATGTTCAGGAAGGACTTAACTTCCCTGATTAGACAAGAAGGGATTTAGTTTCTGACAACCATAGAACATGACAACTTTGCTCTCCCCTAATCAAGAGTATATCTCGAGAGTCGTGTGAACAAAAGGCAATTTATTTTACTCAGTCAGTACGTGCATTCTTAGTCTCATCAGATTGTAGAGAAAAGGAAGAGACGGGCGTGTTCAATAAAAAGGTGTTATTTATTGATCAGTCTCTTTTCTCATACAAGAGAAATGGATCGATATTATTGCAATACTTATAGCTAAGTAAAGTGCATACATTAAAAGCAATAGTATAAAATAATACTGTAAAAACATTGATATGGTTTCTAAGCCATAAGATGTTTTAAAATGAATAAAATATATTACATACACATATACATTTGACTAAACGTACTCAACTGGTGTTTCTAAATACGCCTACCCCGTGTACCTGACCTAAGCCTAATACGTGGGCGGGAATAGAAAGTTACAGTTTAAGTTAAGTTTGTTTTTGCCAAGTGAATAACTAAAGAATTCTCTGTGAGGGGTTATTCAGTTCTGTACCTGGAATCTAGGTTGAATGAGGGATGGTATCTCTCGTCTCTGGTCTCGATATTCCAGGCTGCCTGCGAGGGCTACCCAGAAACGCCGGTGCTGGATTTCTCGGCAGGAGAAAGCAGCTTCTCTCAGCACGTCAGGAAGGCGGGGCTGCGCCAGCGGGGTCTGCTCTGCTCTGGGCTTCGGCAAGTATGGCTGCTCCGTCTCGTCACCACCGCGCGTGTTTGCATAGGGCAATATCGGTAATATTTATACCTTTAAGGTGCCGAGATTGACGTAAGGATGGACATAGATACGTCAATAAGGATGTCATACGACTTGCTCGTTAGCACATTCTTTTGCTGAAGTTCTCGGTGAAATCAAAACAATGGCCGCAGGGTTTTGCCCAGGTTGTCATAGGTTTGATTTGTTATGAGAACTCCGTATGCCTTATCAGGGGCTGGAGGAATATCGCTTGTCTAATTAGATCGCAAGCGTTATGACCTAATCAGATAACACGTTCCTGTGCCGTAGTGTGACTGCGTCAGATAACGGTATCTGCAACATGGGGGTTTTCTGCCTCATGGGCTGACTGTTAGTTAACTTGTTGGTTTGTTTAACCAGAATAGGGTCAGGAATAGGGGGATCGATTCAGAACCTATAAGAATACATCACACCCACTCCACGCTAACTATGGTCATATTTACTAATCTATGCATAGTAAAACATAGTACAACATACTATAGAGTATTGTGTATACCGTACCACCCCAAAATACATAAATGCATTTTGAAATTTTCAAATATATGGAAAAGTTGCAATCATATGTATTGTATGCACTCAAGCTGTATAATAATGCTAAGGTAATCACGCATTTGTATACATTATTGCTTATTTGGTATATGAGAATTTACACATGAAATGGCTCTTAATACAGAAAAAAAGTTCGAGACCATTCCATCACAGAATAAAATATTTATGAACATACCAGCGGGCAGCTAATGTCTATAAGCTATCTAAAATTTAGAAACCTTAGTTCTTTAAGAATAGTTCTTACTTTAAGCAGAAGATAGTGTCCCGAAAAATATGAAAAAATATTTTGGGGCTGCTGAAAAATTGCTGTCCGTGAACTGGAGGAAAAATTGTTCATGTGACTTTATTTTTAAAGTTGAAGGCCGAATTCAGGGAACGCCGTGTGCGAGCTTGTTCAAAAGTCTCTATTTCTGCTCTGGTGAGAACATCATATCATTTAGGCTTTCGAAAAAACTGTCAACAGCTTCCTGGGAAAGTTCCACTAACTCGGAAATAGGTGTAATCATGCATTCGTGCGCATGATTGTTTCCATTGACATTCTGATTTGCATTGCTGACAGAAGGTCGTACCTGATCGATGCTGCTTTCATCTTGAACTTCACTACCCATCAATCGTAGTGGTGAAGCTTCCACGAATGCCGTCATCAGGATTGGTAGCCGTTGAGGGCAGCACAAAGCATGAGCCTTTATCGGGCTCAACAATGTTTCTGCATCCATTGGCGCATCCGATTGTAGTGTCAGACAGGTGTCTAACACGCATTCTTCTCCGCATAGCAGACACCTTAATACAGGTAAAACACATCTTTGCCACATTGGTCGAAATGATAGAAACCAAGTCATGTTCAGGTCTCTAAGCCGGGAGAGTACCAGGATTTTTGATATCCGGTCCCGGTATCCAATGGCTAGGATTGTTTCTTCCCTTGTCGCAAGAGTTTTGTCTGTGACATGGGTTGCCATACCGAAAAATAAGGACCAAGAATAGGATTCCTGCAATTAGTCCCAAGATCAGGGGAAGTCCGCCAAAAATCGAATGGACGAAATCTGGAAAAATACCCAGTATGGCTTTGAATGGTGTTAATGCCATCGAAAATACTGTCTTAAATACCTTTGAGACCCCATTGGTATGAGAAATATTTAAGATTTCGTTTAGTATTTCTGCGAAATGTATGGGGGAATTAGTTGATAACAATGAATGTATCTCTGCAGTCGTCCTTGCGACTTGTAGATCATACGTTTCTTTTGATGACGTGAGCCTTGTAGGCGTCTGAAGAAGCACTGTTTTCATTCTGCTTAAAGTATCTATTCGAATAGAAGTAATTTTCAAATTGGGCCATGCCCTTGCCTCCCTGTCTGGAAAGGAGCTGGGGAACAATGAGCGTCCACAGCACTTGACCTTCGCAGTCGTAGTGACTAGATAAGGAGTCCCGGGCATAAGACTACAACATCTGCGGTCTACAATTAGAATGTAACTCCCATTATAGAGTCTTTGAAAGAATGGTTCTATTTCTGTTGCAGGTGCGCCTTGCTGGTGACATGAAAGGTTGTATGAATTCCCTTCACAGGCTCCATGCAAACTAATTCCGTTACACAGAAGCGTGCCGCTTAGTGACATCGCACAATTATTGCCACTAAGAAACACTTTCTGTCCTTTATTACTGACACATGCATGTGAATAGGGCAGGTTCCATGATGTTTTAATGTACCCCTTTCCCAATTTTTCGTACATGCCAGCCTGTATATATTTTTGGCA
Organism: Lissotriton helveticus; assembly: GCF_964261635.1. NCBI lineage: Eukaryota > Metazoa > Chordata > Amphibia > Caudata > Salamandridae > Lissotriton > Lissotriton helveticus. The sequence continues at coordinate 2,070,435,833 of NC_136059.1, read as the reverse complement.
GTATTGAAACCTGAAGGTTGAGATTGGAATATTTATTATCCCATGTATTATCCATTCACTGACAGGTCGTTCTGACATTGTCACTGGTAATCTTTCGAGTTTTTCAATGCTCAAGATTGTATAATCAGCACCCTTTTGTGCCATACTGATTTGTCTATCAGTAAGGTTAAAGATTTGGAATAGTGACGTTGTGTTGATTAAACGCCAAGGCACATAGCCTGAACGCAGATTTTGTAACGTCCAGCCAAGCTGTACAATAGAGCGCAATTGGGACTGACCGTGTTGTAATAACAGTAAGTCTTGCGTCAATATGTCGATTGCTGAAGACACAATGCTGTCCAAAGAAAAAATTCTGGAGGACAGAGTCATTAACCCATTGTCCACTACAGAAAGTGATTTTTCCAAATTAATACGGTCAATTTCCCGTATTCTCTCTGCTGTTTCAATTTGAGTAACCTTCCAGGCCTCATTGTATGCTGCATATACAGAGGCTGCTATGAAACGTTTTTGACGCTGTTTGCGCGGTCCCATAATGAAATCACGCAAGTCAGCACCATCAGTAAGTAAAGTTAGGTGTTGTTTAATTTCTGCCAGTGTGGAAGTTTGTAGCCATTGAAGGCATAATTTGCCCACACTGTAGGTGGTTATTATCCCTGGGTGATGTCTTTGGGGATATCTAGGGTCTGGCCTGGTCATTTTGAACCCCTGTGTTTTGTTCAGGAATCTATCTTGACAGTTATTTGTATCTGTGGGCCAGATCAACCACTGTTTCCAATCAGGATGTGTTCTGTTTTGGTTTAATACATAATTTACGTCTATCTCTTCATCTGTAGAGCTATTGCTGAACATTGTTGGCTTTGGAATAGACGGTTTATTTAAGTCTTTGATTTTGGCTAGGCCAAGACAGGTGGTTTGTTGAACAGTGTCATTTAAAAATATCATTTGTTCTGGGATCATGCAGGCTCTAAACATAGATTCTATGCCCTGCACTTGCCATTCTTTTGTACCCCAAACACTTTTCAATTCAACATTCTTGTCCCAATAATCAAAACCAAAAGTATTCATTTTTTCAAAGAATGAGTCTGAATATATCAATTTTGTGTTGGTTATCATGGTCTTTGTCCCTGTCTTGTTTGACAATTTAAAATAGAATGCTTCAGCATTACTTGTGTTAAAACCTGAAAAGTATGAATATTTGTCATAGAAGGTCCTTGAGCTTCCTTTTGGAGGGGTTGCACAATGTTCCCATTGATTATAATTTAAAACATTTCTAGGTTGTGCAGATCTATGTAAAAAATGGTTACCATAGTGGTTATAACAGTACATACTATCATAATTTGTAGAACCCTGCAAATAATCATGTTTGGTAAATTTAGCAGACATTACTAAGTCAGACATCATATTATTAATGCTTTCGAAGTCCCAATCATCAGCAAATGAGCTTGGTTTTGCAAAGTCACTCAATGAGATCTTAATTTGGTGTGGATATTTCAGGATTTCGACCGGACCATAAATTTCATAGTCAGTGTTGTCCCAGGCTACCCCACCAGGTATCGGATTGGCTGTGAAGTTGACTGAAGAAAGTTCTCTTTTCTCGATGTGTGAAGATGTGTGTGGTTTGAGGATCAAGTTGATTTTCTGACTTGCTGTGTCCATTTTTGCATAATTTCCCTCAATGAAGCGTCCCAAAGTTAGTATCATGATGAGCCAAAGTATGAGGATAAATGCACCAAAACCCACCCAAAATTCAATCCATGGAGAAATCAGATATGTTTCTTTCAGTTGTTTCAAAAGTTCTTTAGCTTTATCTTTAAAGGTTTTAGATGATGGCTGTGTCTTTGATTCACTGAAGCCTTCAGAGGAATCATCGAAGTTTATGAAGTAGCCGGATGCAGTTGTGTCAATTGTTCCAATTGGTTCAGGATTTCTGTTTCTTGCATTTTCACTTGGTACTTCATTATAGATTGGTGTGTCTCTGCTAAATGTTTTTATTTGGGTTTTCAGAGGTCTGAGTTCTATTGCATTGTTGCATAGTCCTTGTTGTTCTTCTGTAGGCGTTTCGAATGTGATGAGCCTCTTCGTTAGGACCTCTGTACTGGTAGCAAACCTTGGTGTTCTGCTACTTATTGGGAGTCCACTTGGCCTACTGTTTGTTATCGGCCACATGTTGTGGTTTTACCAGGTCGATGGATACAACTCGGTTCTCCTTTTTTCCAGCAAGTGGCGGTAGTACAACTGATCTTGTCCCGTTGACAGACAAGACAGGAACTGCTTTTCTGTAAGAAGGCCCAAATTCCTTCTTTACCGCGATCTTTTCCCTGACTAGATCCCCGACTTTTGGAATCCAGACAGGTCTTGCTGGGACAGGTGGTGGTTCTTCAGTGGTTGTTGGCTGTTGTTTCAATTTTATGTTGCTCAGGTCTTTTCTTGTTTTGTTTAAGTCCTGCAAAATAGCCAAACGGTCTTTGATATCAAAGCTTTTTTCTTTCACCACTGAAGTCTGACTATCAATGTCAGAGATCAACATCCTAGTTCCAAATAATAATTTGTACGCACTGAATCCCTTCAGAGAATTTCTTGGCAAGTTATTTAGACTACGTTGGACACTTATTAGATGTTTGACCCACCCAGTTCCCGAACCTAATATCTTTTCCGTTATAGATTGCTTTATGCCTTGGTTTTTTCTTTACACCATCCCGTACCCTCAGGAAGGAAGTGAGAAGATTCCCGCTGGGCTATGCTCATTTGGTCATGTTTCCCCTCAGGCAGGAGGGCTAGAGTGAAAACAATGGTCAAACGTAGCATGCTCTTAGCGTATATGCCATTTAGACTCGCAAATCTTTGTATAACAGTCCAGACGTCAGCCGAGTGCTGGTGATCTACATTATAAGTGTAAACTAGCCTGTATATGTTAATCGCAAGCCTTCCTTTATACTCTTGATTTTTTCTTGAGTAAAACGACGAGGTATTAAACTGTTTCTCTCCCCACTGCGATCTCTGTTGCAGTTTGGGCAGTTTTTTACAAACATGGTGTGACGCAGGCTCATGCCTGGCCACCAGTACCGTGATTGTAATTCTTCCAGAGAATCTTTTAGTTTTAGGTGTCTGAGACCCTCGCCCATATGTGCGTCTGCGATTAACAAGTTTCTCCTGTCCATGTTTGGAATCACTCTATCCCCCACTCTAGGGATTCGAGCAAAAGGGACGGAGTTTGCATCGATTATGTATGTATAATTGAGTGGATAGTTGATCGGTAACGCTGAGCAGTCGCCTTTTGATGACGTTTTCACCGCCAGTACTGTTTCACCGTCAATGTATTTTAATGTACGCTTTTTTCGAACTACGGGAGCCGATTTAGTGGCTGCCGCTGTGGCTGTCTCAGCCAATGAATTCCCTGCAACGTGAACGCCATCACGCTGATGACTCAGTGAGTGTGTCACGTGAGTCTTTGGTAGCTCTTTTTGTAAAAGAGCTATTTGTTCCCAAAGCATTTTCTGCTTTATTGTTGCATCTGTGTCATCTTTGTAACCGTTTTGAATCCATGTCTGCAAATCCTTGTTATATGATTTGACGCAGTAATAGGAATCTGACACTATAAGTGTCGGGAATTCGCGATCCGCATTATCTAGCGCCATTTTCAATGCCATTATTTCAGTCTGTTGTTCTGAATTAGTTTCTACTGAGTGTGTTTTTGTTAATAGAGGTTTTAGTTTACCTCCGCGCCACACTTCTTTTGTAATCCCACATGTGGGGTTGTATGCCTGTTCTCCCCAAACGGGGGGTTGAGCATGTCCGTCTGTATAAATTACACAGGCGTAATGTCGTAAAGGCAGAATGTCGATTGGCAGAGGGAATGTTCTTTCATATTCTAGATTTTTTAATTCTTCTAGTTCTGGATCAAAGTAATAGTATACTTTGTCCGTTGTGATTGAATTCACCCATTGTATCCATTCCGGATTCAATGTTGTTGTTGGTAAATTACACGGTGTTGTTAGTGCCTCAAAGGCTGATTCTGCTGTTCTGACTGTGATATGTCTACCGTCAGCTTGATCTTTTTCCCTAGCTATTGCGGTTTGAACTGCATGAACAATTTTTTCTTTGTTGCTGAAATTCTGTTCAGCTTCTGTGTACAAGTGTGATTTGAATGCAATTGGTACCTTTTCTCCCTCATTAGAGGTCAGGTATGTGAATCTGCATCTCCCTGGGATGACTCGAATCACAAGATTGCGTGTGTTATCACGTGTTTCTAATTTTGTTTTAATTAGCATGTCTGTTTGTAGGGATCTCAAAATTTCTGTGTGTATTTGAGTCCAATTGGATCTTTTAAAATCGGGTTTTATCAGATCATAAAGGGGTTTGACCCTTTCTGCGTAATTTGCAATGTATGTTCTTCCGAAATTTAGGAAGCCTAGAATTGACTGTAAGTTTTTTAGTGTTCTAGGTGCTTGGAGTACGGCACATTTCTCTAGGAAATTGTCAGCCAGGCTTTTGCCTTCGCTTGATAATTCATATCCTAAGAACAGGACTGTCAGATGGGCAATTCTGGATTTTTTAAAGTTGAATTTGTAACCCTCTGCTGCGAACCCAAGTATTATGGTGTTCACTCTTTTCAAGTGAGTCTCCAAGTCATCATCTGTTAAGTATATGTCATCGACATAAGATAATGCTTCATCATCATATAGTTGTAGTAATTCTGTTACTCTCGCTGAGAATACCCCCGGGCTGTTCTTGTACCCCTGGGCTAACCGACAGAATTGTTTTTGAGTGCCATTTATTGAGAATGCAGTTAAATATCTGCTCTCTGGTGCTATGTTTTGACAAAAGAATCCATTAGAGATGTCTAATGTTGTTTTGTATTTTTTACGCACTATGTTATTCATTAGTGCAGCACTATGTGAGTTTTGCACTGCAAAAGTTTTGCAACATGTGTTAAGGTGTCGGTAATCCAAAACTAGACGGTATGAATTGTCTGGTTTGGAGACCGGAAACAAAGGGTTGTTCAATTGTGAGGTGCAAGTTTCAATCACCCCCTGGTATTCTAGCTGATCTAGTATTTCTTTTACCTGTTTTTTAGCTTCTTGCTTAATTGGGTACTGCCTTTGTGCAGTAGGTTGTGATTTTAACTGGATTTTGTGAGGAGGAGAGTCCTCATCCCATCCCACGTGATTTTTATATAAAGCAGGAGCTAGAGCCACTGCCCACTTTCTAGCAAGTGTGTATTTTTTATGAATTGGGATATGGTTTGAGAAGGCAGGCATAATTATTTCTTCGCCATGAGGGCAATCCCTGACAAACTCTGGTGGCCAGTCTTTTTCAGCTAGAAGGATATCATAGCCCTTGGAGAGATTATCCCAAAATAGTCCCCTTATTTTTCTAGTCTTATCTCCCTCTATACGTAATGTTATTTCGTATATTTTGTGAGGTTTGCTAACTCTGGTGTCTGCAGTTTCCACTTGAAGATATTCATTCGTGTCCACTGTCTCCAGATGATTCATAAGGACTTTGCGAGCTATGCTCACTTCTGCTGCGCTGTCTAGCATTGTCTGAGCCCATTCTCCGTTTTTCAGTTGTGTCCTCAGTATTCTCGGCATTGTTAACTAGCTTGATACTGGCTACCTTCTTTTTTGGAAATTGTAATTTCTTTTTTAGCTGAGCAGGTTCCTTGTCTTTGGACTTGGCGTGCTCTTCTCTTTGTTCTGATCGTCCTCTTCTTTCCGATTTCTGCGAGGAAGTCTGAAAAGATTGAGAGGGACGTGTATCAATGTCTTGATATCTATCAGGTTTTTTAATATTATCCCTATTTCTAAGGTTATATCTTTTCCCAGAGGGGTCACTCTGAGGTGACCTGTGTCTTTGGTTCGGAGATTTTTCTCTTTGCCTAGGAGACCTTCCTCGGGACTGGAATTTCTTTTCTTTAGGATTGGATTGTTTGTTTCCATCCCAGTTCTTTTTTGGTGATGTAGAATTATTATTAAAAAATATTTTTTCAGGACTTTCAATTAGTTGCGGTTTTACTGGTATTCCACCTAAACTATCTCTACCTAGTTCCTCATAGGATTTTTCTATGATTCTGGCAATTTCAGCTGGTTGGTCTGCTATATCTGTCTCTTTTAACCTCTGGCGGATCGCCACGTTTGCTGCTTCACCTTTTATGTTGGCTAATAATATAGCCGAGACCTGCTTGAAGTCTTTCAGTAATTTCATACCAAGAGTTAAAGCGGGTTCTGGACCATATTCATCTTGAATTTGTTTTAGCACATCTGGTATTACCGAAATGGATGGAACACCGTGCGTTTTTGTGTAGATGGAAGCAAAGACTGTACCCCAAGTGTCACAGTCCTCAATGTGTGGTGCGATTCCCATTGGAAGACAGATAGTCAGAATCCTGTGCTTTTCTAGCGGGGTAGTGTCTGGAAACACCGCCTCTATTTGGGTGATTTTCTGCGCTAGCCAGAATGGTATTTGTTCCCGTTTAGCCGGTACTTTACCTAGGCAGGACTGGATGTTCTGTGGTGTAATTTTATTTGTGTTCCCCTGGTGAGGGGTCAGCTGTGGGAGTTTAATCGCTGGCTGAATTGTTGAAGTCCGCATCACATACTGGACTAATTGTCTATGTATTTTTATTAATTGTTTTAGCTGTGTTAATAGGTTAGCTGCAGACATCCCGTCGATGTCTGGATGTGGTGTGTATCCGGCTAGGACCGGCCACGTTGCTCCTGGTCTACCTAAAGGACCGAGCCTGGTGATGTGATTATTATGTTTTAGGGCGCCATCAAATAAGAGCAAATGCTCTTGAAATTTGAGTGGTACTTCCACCTCCTCGAAAGGAGTGTACGTTTCAGGAGGTTCCTCTATTTTGTAATAGTGGAAGTACTTTGTTACAGGATTTGCTGCTGGAAAATTTATCCATGAATAGTATACCTCTGTCTGCCGATATTCGTGTGCCTCAATTACGAATATGACTGTACCAGCTCTAGGTGTCAGTCCATTTTCTATAAGTTTTATGGTTATAGATTTCCTTTTAATGACCGGGATGAGTATTATATCCGGGTCTGCTTCCTGTTTGGTAGCATCAGCTGCTGCGAGTTCAGTTGCTAATCTAACTGCCTCTCTTTCTTCATCACTGTCTACCATTTTACCGACAGGATGGTTATTTTGTTTGTTTGCAGATCAGGTTTCTTATGGAAACAAAGATTAGATGCACAATATTTTGGAACAGTGTATCCTTCAACGTTGACTTATACCAAGAACCATACATAGGAGTTCCCTCCTGCGAGGTCTGGCGGATATAACCTTTCACCCACTCCAGACGTCTTTGGAGTATTATGGGAAAAGGGGTCTGAGTGAGAAAGCACGACTGAGTTACTCTAAATGTCTTACGTTAGTTTTATCGCCCTTTCCAAACGCGTTGGGCGCCATGTAGTGTAGTTCCTATCATCCCAATAGGCTCTGCGCATTGGAATAATACCTACAGCAGTAAAGGCCTAGACCAGACGTTAACTAGGTCTACTACTGTCGATACTAGACTTAAAGTTTTGGGTTTGCCAGCTAGCTCAGAGTTCACTAGAAACTTTCTCGAATGTTCAGGAAGGACTTAACTTCCCTGATTAGACAAGAAGGGATTTAGTTTCTGACAACCATAGAACATGACAACTTTGCTCTTTCTAATCAAGAGTATATCTCGAGAGTCGTGTGAACAAAAGGCAATTTATTTTACTCAGTCAGTACGTGCATTCTTAGTCTCATCAGATTGTAGAGAAAAGGAAGAGACGGGCGTGTTCAATAAAAAGGTGTTATTTATTGATCAGTCTCTTTTCTCATACAAGAGAAATGGATCGATATTATTGCAATACTTATAGCTAAGTAAAGTGCATACATTAAAAGCAATAGTATAAAATAATACTGTAAAAACATTGATATGGTTTCTAAGCCATAAGATGGTTTAAAATGAATGAAATATATTACATACACATATACATTTGACTAAACGTACTCAACTGGTGTTTCTAAATATGCCTACCCCGTGTACCTGACCTAAGCCTAATACGTGGGCGGGAATAGAAAGTTACAGTTTAAGTTAAGTTTGTTTTTGCCAAGTGAATAACTAAAGAATTCTCTGTGAGGGGTTATTCAGTTCTGTACCTGGAATCTAGGTTGAATGAGGGATGGTATCTCTCGTCTCTGGTCTCGATATTCCAGGCTGCCTGCGAGGGCTACCCAGAAACGCCGGTGCTGGATTTCTCGGCAGGAGAAAGCAGCTTCTCTCAGCGCGTCAGGAAGGCGGGGCTGCGCCAGCGGGGTCTGCTCTGCTCTGGGCTTCGGCAAGTATGGCTGCTCCGTCTCGTCACCACCGCGCGTGTTTGCATAGGGCAATATCGGTAATATTTATACCTTTAAGGTGCCGAGATTGACGTAAGGATGGACATAGATACGTCAATAAGGATGTCATACGACTTGCTCGTTAGCACATTCTTTTGCTGAAGTTCTTGGTGAAATCAAAACAATGGCCGCAGGGTTTTGCCCAGGTTGTCATAGGTTTGATTTGTTATGAGAACTCCGTATGCCTTATCAGGGGCTGGAGGAATATCGCTTGTCTAATTAGATCGCAAGCGTTATGACCTAATCAGATAACACGTTCCTGTGCCGTAGTGTGACTGCGTCAGATAACGGTATCTGCAACATGGGGGTTTTCTGCCTCATGGGCTGACTGTTAGTTAACTTGTTGGTTTGTTTAACCAGAATAGGGTCAGGAATAGGGGGATCGATTCAGAACCTATAGGAATACATCACACAGTCTTTGGGCTCGGCAACGGTCCCTGAATGCTGGAAGCTGGCAGTCGTGTCACCATTGCTTAAGAAACCGACTCTGGACCCCGCCTGTCTTTCCAACTATAGGCCAATCTCCCTGCTCCCTTTTCCTATTAAGATCGTGGAAAAGTGGGTGACCCGCGCTCTTTCAGGCTTTCTGGAAGAAATTGGATGGTTCGATGAGTCGCAGTTTGGTTTCCGCCCTGCGCATGGGACGGAATCCGCACTGGTAACCGTTCTGGACAATCTTCGTTCGCGAGTCGATAGTGGTCGGGCAGCCTTTTTGGTGCTGCTCGACATGTCGGCCGCGTTCGACACGGTTTGCCATCGGACCCTCATCAGGAGGCTCGAGGAGTGCGGGGTCACAGAGAGGGCTAAAGACTGGCTGGTATCCTACCTTAATAACCGGCAGCAGATGGTCACGCTCCCCCCGTTTCAGTCAGAGCTGCGGAAAGTAGGGCAGGGGGTCCCACAGGGCTCGGCCATCAGCCCCATACTCTTCAATCTCTACCTCCGCCCTCTAGTCCAGCTTATAAAATCTTTCGGTATGTCGGCTTTTAATTACGCTGACGATACCCAGCTGGTCTTCTCCCTGGAAGGAAGTAATGCGGTCCCGCTGGAGACATTCCATCACTGCATGGCAGCTACGGCGGACTGGCTTCGGGCCAACTCCCTACAATTTAACAGCACAAAGACTGAGGTGCTCCACTGCTCCATGGACCGGACTCCGCGGGCACTTCCGGAGAATTTCTGGCCTTCCACGTTTCCCGAGACGGTATCGGCTGCGGAGTCAGCTCGTAATTTGGGGGTGATCTTCGGCCCAAATTTGCAGCTGGACATGCATGTCAACAAGACCATCTCTTCGTGCATGATGCTGCTACGCATGTTGCGTAAAGTACTGCCCCTTCTCCCTTTACAGGCCAGGCCGGAAGTAGTTCGCGGGACCATACTGAGTAGCTTAGACTATTGCAATGCGCTACTTTTGGAGGCACCAAAAAATCTGCTGGGGAAGTTACAACGGGTGCAGAACATGGCCGCTAAGCTGGCTCTCTCTCGTCCTAACCTCAGCTCCTCCACCCTAGCATTAAGGGATCTACACTGGCTGCCGGTGCACCTGCGCGTAGTGTACAAAGCGGCATGCCTAGTATTTAAGGCGGTGCATCGACAGGGCCCAGTGCCATTGCAAAATATGTTTGCCTGGTATTCGGCCCCGCGGCCCCTTCGCTCCTCTTCGGCTCAACTGTTGGTGGTCCCGAGGTTCCAGAGAGTAAGGATGGGTGGCCGCTCGTTTAGTGTCGCAGCGGCCAAACTCTGGAACTCCCTGCCACTTCCTTTAAGAAGTTTTAGGGATTACCTTCCGTTCAGGAAAGCCCTAAAAACCCATCTTTTCCCTAGTATTGGCTGAGCAGTGGAAGTGCTGTTGACCGGATCTCAAGCGCCAGGATGCCTTTGGGGCGACAGGACCGCGCTATATAAGTACACAAAATAAATAAATAAATAAATAAATAAACTAAACTCCAGCAAGACTCAAATCGTGCTTAACAACAAAATCACGATGAGGGACCCTAGGATAACTGATAAGGCGACATATTTGGGGGTTAGCATTAGTGCTAACATTGAGAACATCGACGATAATATTGAGCCCCTTAAACACCATACTAAGAAAGAACTATTTAGGTTAAATAGCCTACACTTGACTATCGGGGGTAAAACTAATGTTGTGAAGATGTTATTTTTTCCCACGTTTTTATATTTTTTCCGTGCTATATGCTTAGTATTTTCCTCACTAGTTTTTAAAAATATCGACACTATGTTTTCACGATTTGTATGGGGATATAACAGGTCACGTAGGGCATTCAGGTGGATTACCCTACCCAGAGAGTGCGGCGGGTGGTCTGTGCCCAATTTTAAACTATACTATTGGGCTACAGTACAGAAATATAGCGTAAGACTACTAATCGATAACCCAGATGGCTGCAACGTACCCACTCCACAAGAACTGATCCGGGGGGATGGGAGCGCTGGATGTCTATGGCGACATGTAAATTATAGCTATTTTAAAAAAGTACAATTTAAGACTATTTCTAGTGTTGTCAAAGTATGGGGAAATGTTAAAAAACTGTTAGGTCTAGGTCGATATTCCTTCTACACCCCCATGTCACAGAAAGCGGATCTTCCGGAGATATTCCAAGATGTATGTATATGGAGATGGATTGAGTCAGGGGTTAGACAGCTCGGGGACTTCTTTTCAGTAAACGGAATTAAATCATTTGATGAACTGAAATCAGATTTTAGTATGGCTAATAGGGATTTTTTCAAAGATCTCCAGGTAAGAGACTTTCAATTAAAGAAAGGGGGAGGTCGTATCAAATTTCAAACTTGCCAAATCATAGAAAAGCTGAAACTAGCAAAAATTCCAAGAATCGGCGAGATATATGCAGGGTTGAATCTATTATTACCAGATGATATGGACAAACATGGGCCGGCATGGCAGACTAGGCTCGATGTCTCTCCTCGCACATCTCTCTATGCTTACGAAATGTCACTCACCTGCTTAATGTCTATGAAACTACAGGCACAATTCTATAAAATGTTCTTCTCACTTTACTACACTCCATACAAAATAGCCAAATGGGGGACGGGGAAAGGCACAACCTGTCCACGATGCGCATTCCCCGCGGCAGACATAGTTCATATGTTCGCCTCATGTAATATACTAACAAAGGTATTAACTGAAATCTCTGACTTCCTCTCGGACATCGCACATGGTAGGGTTGAAATTACAGCTGAAGAGGTCATGCTGGGCACATCTAGCATCGCCCGACCAAAACAAATACAAGGGCTGATCTTTGTAGCTATGGCCGTTTTCAGGTTGTGCGTTGCATCAGCATGGTTAGATCCGACACCACCATCCTTTCTGCAATGGAGGGCTAGGCTGCTTGCGACCTGCAACCTGGGGGTTGCTATATACAGAAATAAAGGGAATAATACGCGGAATAGGGGTATGAAGATTTGGGCGTCGCTGCTAGTCTGGATTCAGGAGCAATGATTGGAGTAGGGGGAACAACGGATGCTAGCCACGTGGCAAATATAGTATTCTCCCTTTTTGCTTTTTTTTTGTACGTCTTCTCTTTCATAAATTAACTGAGCTCATTAACGTATTTGTGAAATAAAATGTTGGATTCCTGTTCTCCTGGGGGGGGGGGGAGGGGGTTGTGTATGTAAAAAACTGGAAATTTGAATAACAATTGTTTAAAAAAAAATGAAACATCATTTACAACCTTAATTGGGCAGTCTCCCTGAGATGACATTATATTATTATTTGAATCTGTTAGATCAGCCCCCAAAATAAATGAAATTGTCTGCTCAACATCCCCCTCAATCCAAATGTGAATGTATAAGTTAAGTCTGATTGACTCAAATGTTCATCTTGAATTCAAATTTTAATACAACCATATACTTTGGAAATATATATCTATACCTCTACACAAACACACATACACACACACACACATGAATATTGAACCTATACTTATCTGTACTTACCTTGATGATACAGTGGTACTTTATATTCTAATGTCCCTATTTTTGCAGGACTATATTTCTGTCCTCAGTAAAGTCTCATTCAATATCTTGAAATTATGTAAAGTGATTCACTTTCAGATTCCTGTCTTACTCTTCCAATGAATAGTATCTGCTAATGGTACGAGGCTCCAGCTATGCCATTATTTATGTAGGCATTGTAAAAGCTTTTTGAGGCATTGTCAGTTCATCAATCAGAGGTGATTTGTTTGCGTAAGGAAAACATTTGCACACTGATAAGTTTCCATCATCTGTTGATTAAACTCTCTGTAAAAAATATGATCAGGATGAATTTGATTGTCGAATCACAGAGTACTTTGTTAGATATTCTTGACACTCATATGGGTGAACCTTTATTGATAGTGGTTTAAGGTGTAGTTGCAATAAGTGCTACATTGGCAGCAGCCCAGGCCCATGCAGGTAAAAGCGGTAGGGTGGTCGAGCCAGGTTCGGGGGGAGATTCAACAGATGACCACGGGGAAAATTAAATAAATAATTAATTTTCCCTCGTCATTCTCTGTCGAAATCACCCCCTACACGGCCCCTCCGCTCTTACCTGCTTGGTCTGCGGCTGATTGGCAGCACTATCCACAAGCGTTAGAAAACATAAGATCAATTGTGAATTATGGCAAACAATATCCTGTTGCTAGACATTTTAAAGAGTTTCAATCTAGTGATTTCACTCAATTACAAATTATAGTACTCAACAGGATACCACCCAATGTTAGAGGTGGAACTGGATTGCTTGATTTGAGGGGTTTAGGGTCATGCTATATAATTAAGTACAAATACAAAGAGTCTCATTGGGTTAAATTTGGATGAAGAATTAGCAATATATTTAGGCTAAAGTATTCTGTTTATAATTTCCCATTAATGTTCTTTCCTTTGTTTCCATGGCCCACAATTCATATGTATAAATCCATACTAATATTATAAAGAGAGATCCCAAACCTTTGAGGCGGGTAATCTCAGTACCCACAGCACCAATCACAACACCCAATACAGCGTTGGAAAGGGCAGTTGCAGGAGAAGGACATAGGCTATGCAGACGGCCACCATTTAAAAAAAAATAATTTTGCAGAGTTTTATATAGCGCGAACTTGACCCGAACTGAATCAGGTATCAGAGCGATTTACATAGTACCAGTTACGCTACTTGAGGATACACATTAATTTTTGTTAGGCACGGGCAGATTAAGTGATTTGCCCAGAATCACAGGATGTTTGGCGTTGTTACCAAGACTCGAACCTAGATCCCCAGGTCCGAGGTCGAGCGCTTTAGCCGTTAGGCCAACTCCTCTATACATTTAAAAGGTAAAAGAACCGTGCCAGTAAAGTAGTCCCTTGTGGGCGTGTTTGCGTTGTGCTGTGGGCGTGTGCTGGGGGCGTGACAAACGCTGGGGGCGAGTGTCCGCCATTCAAGCCATGTGAGTCGTACATACAAGCGCCAATTACGTTGCTGCACAGCATCAAGGGGCCTGCTGGGGGCGTGACACGCTGGGGGCGTGAGAAACGCTGGGTGCGTGTGTCCCGCCTTTATGCTATGTGAACGCAATTGCGCCGCATCAAGGGGCATGCTGGGGGCGTGAGAAACGCTGGGGGCGTGTGCTACGTTCTGCCCTTCATGCCATGTGGGTCGTACATTAATCAGAAGATCGTCTGCTGTGGCCGTGTGCTGGGGGCATGACAAATGCGTTCACCAGGAGGCCTGGTAAGTAACGTTACTGCAGCCTCTCCTGCGCGCTGTTACTGAACTCTCTCATTCAACGAAATTACACGCAGCTGATACCATCAACCAGGGCTCTAGCCGGTCTCAGGCGGCGGATCAGTACACTTATTACATGCACCTGATAACATCAACCAGGGCTGCAGCTGGGCCTCAAGCGGGGGAACATGCACCTGCTAACATCATACAGGCCTGCATCTGGGCCTCAAGCGGGGGAACACGCAAATGAGCGTGTCTGCGGGGACAATTACTGCAGCCTCTCCTACTCGCTGTCACTCAACTCTCTCATTAAACGGATTTACCCGCAGCTGATAACTCTCTCATTCAACGACATTACACGCACCTGCTAACATCAACCAGGGCTGTAGCCGGGCTCAGGCGGCGGATCACTACACCAATTACATGCGCCTGCTAACATCAACCAGGGCTGCAGCTGGGCCTTCTCCGTCCCTATTCTAATGAAACAAAAAATGTTGTCTACCGCAAGATTTTAAAATGAATTGCCCTTGCCAAATACACACATTACACACATTCTATTTCATACCCAGACATCGTCGAGACGGGCTGCTAGTTGTGTATATTTTTCCAGCAAATGTTTAAGTGGTTATTACTTTGTTTGAAATTAATTTTATTTTATGTGTTTTTACATAAGTGTATGAAAATGTTTCAGTGCGACCTGATAATTTGAGAGTTAAGTTCTATATTTTGATAGTTGATAAAGTAGCTGTTTGGAAATTGTTGATATATTGATTATTATGCTTAAGTAAATGAGTGTATTATCATATTTATATATCATTTTTAATATAAGTTTTTGTAATACATGCAAATATTATCTTTTCATTTCAGCTGCTAATTCCATGTAATACTATGTGTTGAGGCTATATTAATATATTAGGAAATTGTGACTTCTCATCATTGTATTGACAATGCCACTTAAGAATTAAGAGGTGAAAAAGGCAAAGCTGGAGGTAAAACACAGGTACCCACTTGGTCAAGTTTGTTGATTTATTATAAATGTCGTGGTAAATCTTTGAATTTTATGATGTTTATTCAATCATTGTTATTTAAACAATATTTATATCTCTATGATTTTTGTTTTTTGTCAAAATTCCTTTTTATTAAGCATCAAATAAGACATAACAAAGAGGGTATTGACCTTAAGCGCACTCGAGAGTATGCAGGCCCTGGGGTGGCAATCCATTCGGCTATAATGAGTTCAGCTTCACAAGTTCCCACGGCCTGCTACCTCCCCGTGTAAAGTAAATTATTCTATTTTAAAGAACATCGAACACCCCCCTCAAAAACAAACAACCCCCTATCACCCCCCCCGGTGGTGACTAAATTATATAGAAGAAAAAAAACAAGTCAGTAATACATAGGAGGCAAGTCTCGGCTTGACATATTGACTAGTGCAGAGGTTAAGGTAGACCCGAAATATAACTTATGGGCCTTAGGGTGACACCATGACAAAAGTTAAACCTATAATTAGAAGAGGTGCATGGCCCGCACCGTCGGAGGACAAACAGCAGAAGGCAAACCCTGAGACAGGAAGGCCACCAGCGGACCCCAATGGAGCACAAAATCTTCGTAAGTGTCCTGAAAAATGTCCGCAAGACTTTACATGAAAATGATCCTCCACAGTCGGACATGCCACAGCGACATCGCCGGGGTCTCTGTCTTCTTCCATGCAGCTGCAATAGTGAGCTTGGCTGCTCCCAGACACGTCCACATAATCGCTTTGTCAGACTTAGTTTGCCCGATTAAAGTGGGGTCTATAAGCCCAAGGAGAGCAAAGTCAATGGAATCCGGAATTGGATAACCCAATATGTCTTTGATGTGAGATAAAATCTCATCCCAGAAAGGGCGAATCTTAGGGCAAACCCACCAAATAAGCCTGAAATCCCCCTGAAGCCCACATCCCGCCAACAGAGCTCTGAGGTGTCCGGGAAAATCCGTTGAAGTTTAGTAGGGTATGAGTACCATTTGTGTAAGGTTTTATAATGTGCTTCCCAGAGAGCCATGTATTTGTTATGTTTGGCGGTGTCCCTGGGCATCTGGGCCTCAAGCGGGGGAACACGCAAATAAAAGTGTCTGCGGGGACAATTACTGCAGCCTCTCCTACTCGCTGTCACTCAACTCTCTCATTAAACGGATTTACCCGCGGCTGATAACTCTCTCATTCAACGACATTACACGCGCCTGCTAACATCAACCAGGGCTGTAGCCGGGCTCAGGCGGCGGATCACTACACCAATTACATGCGCCTGCTAACATCAACCAGGGCTGCAGCTGGGCCTTCTCCGTCCCTATTCTAATGAAACAAAAAATGTTGTCTACCGCAAGATTTTAAAATGAATTGCCCTTGCCAAATACACACATTACACACATTCTATTTCATACCCAGACATCGTCGGGACGGGCTGCTAGTTGTGTATATTTTTCCAGCAAATGTTTAAGTGGTTATTACTTTGTTTGAAATTAATTTTATTTTATGTGTTTTTACATAAGTGTATGAAAATGTTTCAGTGCGACCTGATAATTTGAGAGTTAAGTTCTATATTTTGATAGTTGATAAAGTAGCTGTTTGGAAATTGTTGATATATTGATTATTATGCTTAAGTAAATGAGTGTATTATCATATTTATATATCATTTTTAATATAAGTTTTTGTAATACATGCAAATATTATCTTTTCATTTCAGCTGCTAATTCCATGTAATACTATGTGTTGAGGCTATATTAATATATTAGGAAATTGTGACTTCTCATCATTGTATTGGCAATGCCACTTAAGAATAAAGAGGTGAAAAAGGCAAAGCTGGAGGTAAAACACAGGTACCCACTTGGTCAAGTTTGTTGATTTATTATAAATGTCGTGGTAAATCTTTGAATTTTATGATGTTTATTCAATCATTGTTATTTAAACAATATTTATATCTCTATGATTTTTGTTTTTTGTCAAAATTCCTTTTTATTAAGCATCAAATAAGACATAACAAAGAGGGTATTGACCTTAAGCGCACTCGAGAGTATGCAGGCCCTGGGGTGGCAATCCATTCGGCTATAATGAGTTCAGCTTCACAAGTTCCCACGGCCTGCTACCTCCCCGTGTAAAGTAAATTATGCTATTTTAAAGAACATCGAACACCCCCCTCAAAAACAAACAACCCCCTATCACCCCCCCCTGGTGGTGACTAAATTATATAGAAGAAAAAAAACAAGTCAGTAATACATAGGAGGCAAGTCTCGGCTTGACATATTGACTAGTGCAGAGGTTAAGGTAGACCCGAAATATAACTTATGGGCCTTAGGGTGACACCATGACAAAAGTTAAACCTATAATTAGAAGAGGTGCATGGCCCGCACCGTCGGAGGACAAACAGCAGAAGGCAAACCCTGAGACAGGAAGGCCACCAGCGGACACCAATGGAGCACAAAATCTTCGTAAGTGTCCTGAAAAATGTCCGCAAGACTTTACATGAAAATGATCCTCCACAGTCGGACATGCCACAGCGACATCGCCGGGGTCTCTGTCTTCTTCCATGCAGCTGCAATAGTGAGCTTGGCTGCTCCCAGACACGTCCACATAATCGCTTTGTCAGACTTAGTTTGCCCGATTAAAGTGGGGTCTATAAGCCCAAGGAGAGCAAAGTCAATGGAATCCGGAATTGGATAACCCAATATGTCTTTGATGTGAGATAAAATCTCATCCCAGAAAGGGCGAATCTTAGGGCAAACCCACCAAATAAGCCTGAAATCCCCCTCAAGCCCACATCCCCGCCAACAGAGATCTGAGGTGTCCGGGAAAATCCGTTGAAGTTTAGTAGGGTATGAGTACCATTTGTGTAAGGTTTTATAATGTGCTTCCCAGAGAGCCATGTATTTGTTATGTTTGGCGGTGTCCCTGGGCATCTGGGCCTCAAGCGGGGGAACACGCAAATAAAAGTGTCTGCGGGGACAATTACTGCAGCCTCTCCTACTCGCTGTCACTCAACTCTCTCATTAAACGGATTTACCCGCGGCTGATAACTCTCTCATTCAACGACATTACACGCGCCTGCTAACATCAACCAGGGCTGTAGCCGGGCTCAGGCGGCGGATCACTACTCCAATTACATGCGCTTGCTAACATCAACCAGGCCTGCAGCTGGGCCTTCTCCGTCCCTATTCTAATTAAACCAAATTTTTTGTCTACTGCGAGATTTTAAAATAAATTGCTCTTGCCAAATACATACATTACACACATTCTATTTCATACCCGGACAACGTCAGGACGGGCTGCTAGTTGTGTATATTTTTCCAGCAAATGTTTAAGTGGTTATCACTTTGTTTGAAATTAATTTTATTTTATGTGTTTTTACATAAGTGTATGAAAATGTTTCAGTGCGACCTGATAATTTGAGAGTTAAGTTCTATATTTTGATAGCTGATAAAGTAGCTGTTAGGAAATTGTTGATATATTGATTATTATGCTTAAGTAAATGAGTGTATTATCATATTTATATATCATTTTTAATATACGTTTTTGTAATACATGCAAATATTATCTTTTCATTTCAGCTGCTAATTCCATGTAATACTATGTGTTGAGGCTATATTAATATATTAGGAAATTGTGACTTCTCATCATTGTATTGACAATGCCACTTAAGAATAAAGAGGTGAAAAAGGCAAAGCTGGAGGTAAAACACAGTTACCCACTTGGTTAAGTTTGTTGATTTATTATAAATGTTGTGGTAAATCTTTGAATGTTATGATGTTAATTCAATCATTGTTATTTAAACAATATGTATATCTCTATGATTTTTGTTTTTTGTCAAAATTCCTTTTTATTAAGCATCAAATAAGACATAACAAAGAGGGTAATGACCTTAAGCGCACCTGAGAGTATGCAGGCCCTGGGGTGGCAATACATTTGGCTATAATGGGTTCAGCTTCACAAGTTCCCACGGCCTGCTACCTCCCCGTGTAAAGTAAATTATGCTATTTTAAAGAACATCGAACACCCCCCTCAAAAACAAACAACCCCCATCCCCCTGCCCAGTGGTGACTAAATTATATAGAAGAAAAAAAACAAGTCAGTAATACATAGGAGGCAAGTCTCGGCTTGACATATTGACTAGTGCAGAGGTTAAGGTAGACCCGAAATATAACTTATGGGCCTTAGGGTGACACCATGACAAAAGTTAAACCTATAATTGGAAGAGGTGCATGGCCCGCACCGTCGGAGGACAAACCGCAGAAGGCAAACCCTGAGACAGGAAGGCCACCAGTAGACCCCAATTGAGCACAAAATCTTCGTAAGTGTCCTGAAAAATGTCCGCAAGACATTACATGGAAAGTATCCCCCACAGTCAGGCATGCCACAGCGACATTGCCGGGGTCTCTGTCTTCTTCCATGCAGCTGCAATAGTGAGCTTGGCTGCTCCCAGACACGTCCACATAATCGCTTTGTCAGACTTAGTTTGCCTGATTAAGGTGGGGTCTCTAAGCCCAAGGAGAGCAAAGTCAATGGAATCCGGAATTGGATAACCCAATACGTCTTTGATGTGAGATTAAATCTCATCCCAGAAAGGGCGAATATTAGGGCAAACCCACCAAATAAGTCTGAAATCCCCCTGAAGCCCACATCCCCGCCAACAGAGATCTGAGGTGTCCGGGAAAATCCGTCGAAGTTTAGTAGGGTATAAGTACCATTTGTGTAAGGTTTTATAATGTGCTTCCCGGAGAGCCATGGATTTGTTATGTTTGGCGATGTCCCTCCATACATGTGCCCAGTCCCTGTCCGAGATTTCCCTGCCTAAAACTTGCTCCCAGAAACTCATGTAGCGTGCCCGTGGGGAATATATGGTGTGAAGCAGCATGCCATATAGAGCTGAGATAGCGCCTTTCATGGAACCCACCCGAAGGGCCACAAATTTCTCCAATTCCATAAGATCTCTGGTGGCCGCCTCTCTAATGTGAGGTGTCGTGACCCAATGTTTAAGCTGAAGGTAATGGTAATGTTCACTCTGCGGGAGCACAAATTCCTTCCTACAGTCATCAAACGTCAAAACCTCCCCATACCGGAACAGGTCAGATGCATTGAGGCAGTCCCCCTCCCTCCAACTGTCAAAGTGCCCATCATGTAGCGCAGGTGGAAATTCTGGAGTAAAATGAATCGGCGTGTAAGGAGAAGGGAATGAACTCAAATCCTCCCTTTTTGTGACCTTATCCCAGATAATCAGAGTCGTGCGGGTGGGGGTGCTAAGATATGCATTAGGAGGACAATCTCTTCTAGGTTTCCACAGCACATCCCATATTTAACACCCTACGACTGAGTGATACCTATGAAGCCAGTGCTTGTCGGATTCCCTGGCCGACCACTAAACTAATAGTCGCAATTGAGCAGCCTGGTAATATGAAGTGAAGTCAGGTAGGGCCAATCCGCCCTCATCTCGAGAGCGTCGAAGCACATGATAGGGCAGTCGTGCCCTCCCCCCTTGCCAGATGAAGTTAGTGATCAAAGTGCGGAGACTCGGTAACATAGTACTCTCCAATGCGATAGGGAGGGCTTGGAATAAATACAAAAATATAGGTATAACCGTCATTTTTATTGCACTAATTCGTCCCAACCAAGAAATGTAGAGGGGTGACCACCGTTTAAGGTCCTGTTGGAGCTGGGTTATCAGAGGAGGGTTATTTACTTTATACAGGTCACCCAGCCTACCTGTGAGATGCACTCCCAAATAGAGTAGTGAGCGTTTAGCCCATTGGAAAGGCGTCAGGAGTTTCAAGCGAAGCACCTCCGCAGGAGGAAGGGTAAGATTAAGTATGAAGGATTTCGTGAAATTTATCTTAAACCCGGCTACTTGTTCAAAGCTGCTTAGTTCTCTTTGGACCACCGGTAAAGAATTCACTGGGTCCGCAATTGAAAGGAGAATGTCATCGGCAAAAAAAGAGGCCTTATGCTCAAAGCCGCCAAAGTGAATGCCCCGGATCTCATCATTGGACCGAAACCTGACCGCCAAGGGTTCGATAATAAGGGCAAACAAGAGGGCACCCCTGTTGGGTGCCTCTGCTCAACGGAAAAGGGACGGAGGAGCAGCCACTTACCGTCACGCGAGAGGTGGGATGATGATAGTTGGCCATCACCATATTAAGGAACTTGTCTCCAAACCCGACAATCCGCATAGTTAAAAAGAGGAAAGCCCAGTCCACCCGATACAAGGCTTTTTCCGCGTAAAGACCCACTAGCACTGGAGGGATCTTAAACCGAGAAGCCTTCTCGATCAGATGGATTGTACGCCTAATGTTATCATGTGTTTGCCTTCCTTTTATAAAACCAGATTGGTCAGGGTGGATTAGTTCTGGCATCAGAGTCTCCAATCGCTCTGCTAAGATTGCAGAAGAAAGCTTAGCATCCAAATTAAGAAGCTCAATTGGTCTATAAGAGCTGCAGAGTTGCGGGTCCTTACCCAGCTTGGGGATAACCGCAATCACCGCCTCCACCATTGAGCAGGAGTCCAGGGAATCGGAGGCATTGGCCTGAAATAGGGCCGTAAGATAAGGAATGAGCTCTATCAAAAAACACAGGTACAAGTGAGCTGTAAGGCCATCAGGCCCTGGGGCTTTATGTAACTTAAGTCTCGAGATAGCCTCTCGAACCTCCTCTTGCATTATAGGATAATCCTTCTCGAGCGCCTCCCTTTCCCTCGCCCTTTGTTTGTTCAATGTTGAATTAAGTTGAATGCATTTCCCATGGATCACAGCCTTAAAGGCATTCCAGGTGTTCTGTGGGGATGGGTCCTGCGGATTATTATGCACAAAAAAGTCAGCAACAGCCGCTCTTATGTCCTCTCTGACCACTGAGTCTCGAGTGAGAGCTAACGGGTAATACCACCGAGGAGACCCCGGAGAGCTCCCACTCCAGGAAAGGCCCAGAGATTGTTATTGGAAGAATCTGAGCAGTAGAACCGAGGCACAAAATATGGCGAGCAAATAGATAGGATTCTAGCTCATAAGGTTGCCGATGATCGGGCTAAAATTTATATCAGAAGAGTAAAAGGGGCAAACGGCATACTTTATACACAACCTCAGGAAATTTTAGAACAATTCTCCATCTATTATCAAGAGCTATATACTACAACTGTAGCACCAAAAGAGAAAGGCATACAGCGGTATGTGCAGGGCAGGTATCTATCTACTCTGAGTGAGGAGACTGCAACTTCATTGGAAAAGGAAATTGCAAGGGAAAAGATCGAATTGGCAATATCGACTCTGCCATCGGGCAAGGCAGCGGGGGAAGATTCTCTACCCCTTGAATTCTATAAGATATTCAAATAACTTTTGTGAACCATTTAGATCGGTTATACAACATATTGGAATTAACGATAAGGTACCTGAGTTATGGAACATGACACAGATAGTTTTTTTCTTGAAGAAAAAACCTTCTGATGAGTGAGGCTCATATCGACCCATTTCTCTCATTAAAGCGGACGCAAACATTTTTTCAAAAATACTTGCTAACCGTCTTGACCCTGTTATGACGGGGGTGGTATCTTCTCATCAATATGGTTTTATTCAAGGTAGAGATCCTACTGCCCATGTTAACAAGGCAGTTTGTGCTTTTGATATGGCAGCGAAGATGTCGACTCCCCTTGGTATGTTACTCCTAGAGGCTAAAAAAGCTTTTGTTAGGTTGGGTTGGGATTTTCTCTGGTCCATACACTCAATGATTGGCATTAAGGGATAATATAAAAAATTGATTCATGTTGTATATGATAAACCTCAAGCCAAATTATTATATTTAGGTTTACAATCAACAGCTTTTCCAATTCTTCATGGTACACAGCAGGCTGTCCCCTTTCACCCTTGTTATTCGCTTTATATATCAAACCATTTATCTATGCTCTACAATCTAAGTCTGAAATCATACCATTGTGATGTCTGGTGTAACCCCTCTCAAAGTTATTGCTTATGAAGACGAGATTACGGTTTTCACAACAGAGCCAGCTAGAGCGATTCAACTAATCAAGGATGAGGCAGTCAGGTTTGGTTCTGTATCAGGGTATAAATTAAATACCCAAAAAATACAAATATTTCTTAACCTGGGGAACCAATTATTGGGGTTTGTTCAGTGGCTACTTATCTTGGGGTCCAACGTTCTGCATGAATAGATAAGATAATCTCTCATAGTTTTTATTCTTTAATCAAAGATACAGCTATATCATTGAAGAGCTGGCATAAATTACCTATTGGCATTATTGGACATTCTAATATCATTAAAATGAAGATACTACCAAAATATCTGTATTTATTTCGATCCATTCCCCTGCGGGTTCCCAATATTTTTTTTAAGAGATTAGAGGGTGTCTTAAGTAGTTTTATTTGGGGTTACAATAAAGCTCGGCGAGTTATTGATTTGTTAAAGTTCCCATACAAACAGGGAGGGGTCGACTTCCCAGACTTCAAAATGCATTTTTGGGCTGCCTTTGCCGGTCGCTTTCATAGTCTGCTAAATCCTATACATACAAGCCTTTTTCCTCAATGTATGCTGGCAGAGGACAGCGGTATGTATCTATTCCAAAATAATGACCCAAATTATTTGACGAAAGATTGGCAGAACAGTGGAGCAAGAATTGCCCGGGTTTGGATTAGTCTGAATCCTCCTTCTATAAGTAATTGGTGGATGTTGGTTAGGGAAACATATGAGATGGAATGTGTATTGGCAAATGCTAGGGGAGCTCATTCTATGACAAAATTAAATGCTATATGGGGCTTTTATTTTAGAGACTAGCTTCTGTGATAGTAACGAGGTTTGAACTTGATGTTAGATTTATGTATATCTGTAACCCTGTTCTATTTAAGGCAGTGGTACTTTGATTTCTAACACTGTTATTGTGAAGTCTCTTTTGTCCTTATTGTCATTCTCTCTATTTTGTTTTTATATGTAATTATGTTTAATGCCCTCTTGATGACAAATAAAACAATATTTAAAAAATATATAAATATTTAACTTCCCAGACGTTTCCCCCACAAATCTAGCAGCCCCCACCTGAAATATTACTAAAATAAATAAGTATTACACAATTTATATATTTGGTAATCAATTAACAACAAATGATTATTTAGTTAATACTTAATGAATACTTAATTAAAATCCCACCCAATACCCCTACAAATATAGCAACCTACAAATAAAATAGAAATAAAATAAATCACTATTAAATAACGTACATAATTATCAATTAATAATAATTAATAATAAACACATAATTGAAAACTGATTATTATTGAATTACTTTTCCATTCTATATCTTTACAAACCCACCAGCTCATACCTAAAGTGTAACTAATTTATAACGTTTTTAGAGAAATTTACAAAGTGAGACGCAATTAAATAATAAAAAAAATTAATGAATAAATAATTGTAGATTATTATTACTTAATAAGCTTCCAACCCTATACCCCATCAAACCCGGCAGCCCACATCTAATATAAAACAGAAAAATAGAATTATTACATGATTTACATAATAATGAATTAAATCATTAATAATACATGAATAATTAATTGATAAATAATGATTACTTGATTAACTTCTCATCGTGTGCCCCTACAAACCTAGCAACCTGCTACAATATTATAAGTTTCTATTAGCAATGAAACTTAACATTATAAACCACTTAATTTTATAATTTAAAAATGTTTGTAACAGTTACACAAAGAATAGTAACACATAAAATTAATGTATGAACTAAAATGTAATAAGATAATTTAAAAATATATATAACCATATTATTGGAATAGAATCTAACAACAATGATCTTAACAATGAAAAAATAAATTTTCTTGACAACGATATTTCTGCATCACAATATTTGTTATCATAATATTTCTTTCTGATATTTTTTTAGCCTGATGTTTACAACTCAATATTTTGTCCAAATACTGGCAGATGACCTGGGAATAGAAACAAATCCTGTTTAGGATCGTGAACGGGATTTACCCAAAATTATTTCACTAGTTTATAGATCTGTGGATTGTGATACCATAGACACCACATCTCAAAAATGATACTGAGGATTTCAGCAAGTAGATAACCGTGCAGCAGCCTAAAAAGAAGCAAAAGGTCAAACTCAAAACAGGGACTGGAGCTCCCTCATCTCAGGTGTCCAGCCGGAAGGATACAATTTGAGGGACCTTGGTCAAATTAAAAGCCAGAAAGGTATACATTTTCTAATAGCTGTCTTCCCATTTATTCAGCACTCTGATAGTAAAAAACTAGAAAGGAGTGGATGAATTGAATACCATAGGAAAGTTGAGTATTTGAAACCGAAAAATTAATCAGGATATGAAGCTGCAGTTAATGTAAAGAAAGGAGAGAACATGTTGGACTCCAAGACTCACTTTAAAAAGAAAATATAGCTGTACTGACAAAAACAATTGCACCGCCAACTACAGATACTTCTGCAAAATTGGGCTTAAGTAGTAGTGCTTCTAAACAGCACAGCAGAAGTGATGATAATCAATTAATCAATCAAGGAATTGTGAAGCGTGCTACTCACCCAAAAGGGTCTCAAGGCGATTGCAGGGGGGGTGAGCAGCTCTAGTCAGTCGAAGAGCCAGGTCTTGAGGGGCTTCCTGGAGATGTGTAGAGTGGGGGCACACCTGATGTCGATCGGGAGCTCGTTCCAGGTCTTGGCCGCGATGTAGGAGGAGGCGCTTCTACCCGTTATTGCTTGGTGGATGCAAGGGGTTTTGGCGAGGGCGAGGTCGGTGGGTCGGAGGTTTCTCTTGGGTACATGGATGAAGATTCTTTTATTGAGATATTGGGATCCGGTGTTGTGGAGGCATTTGTAGGCGTGGGTCAGTATTTTGAAAGCTACTCTCTTCTCAACGGGGAGCTAGTGGCGGTCTCGCAGGTATTGGGTGATATGCTCATATCGAGGGATGCCAAGGATGAGTCTGGCTGCGGTGTTCTGTATGGTCTGGAGTTTGCAGCCCAAAGATTTGTTGATCCCGGTGTAGAGGGAGTTTCCATAGTCCAGTCTGCTGGTTTTGAGTGCGCGAGTGATTGTCTTTCTTGATTCGTGGGGGTCCATTTAAAGTCTTGAAAAGAATGTGGAGGCTGTTGAAACAGGTGAAGGCGAAGGTGTTGATCTGTCGGGTCATGGGGAGGGAGGAGTTAAGAATGATGCAGAAGTTCCGGGCGTAGTCTGTGGGGGCATGTGGGCTGCCGAGAGCGGTGAGGCACCAGGTGTTGTTCCATGCAGAGGGGGAGGGTCTGAGGATGAGGACTTCTGTCTTCTCCATGTTGAGCTTCAGGCAGCTGCTGCTCATCCAGGATGCGACATCCTTCATTCCTTCCTAGAAGCTGGTTCTGGTGGTGATGGGGTCCTTGGTGAGGGAGAAGATGAGCTGGGTGACATTTGGGTAGGATACTATGCTAGTCCTGTCTGTGCTGTCTGACGATGTTGGCGAGGGGGCCCTGTAGATGTTGAAGAGCGTAGGGCTGAATGATGATAATTGGGGTACTTTGCAGTTGATCTCAGTTGCTTCTGAAAGAAAGGGTGGAAGTCTGAGTCTTTGGGTTCTGCCAGTGAGTAAGGAGCGGAGCCAGTTGAGGGCAGTTCCATGTATGCCATCTTTGTGGAGTATAGCAGAGAGTGTGCAGTGGGAGACGGTGTTGAAGCCTGCAGAGAGATTCAGTAGGATCAGGGACGTGGTTTGGCCTTGGTTGAGGAGGGTGCAGATGTCATCTGTAGCGGCAAGTAGAGCAGTCTTGATGCTGTGGTTGCTGCGAAATCCGGATTGGGAGGGATTGAGGATGGAGTTCTCTTCAATGAATTTCGTTAGTTGGACTTTGAAGGTCTTCTCTGTGGTTTTGGCTGTGAAGGGGAGGAGGGAGATGGGTCAGTAGTTCTTGAGGTCTGTTGGATCTGCTGAGGGCTTCTTGAGTAGGGGATTGACTTCTGCACATTTCATGTCAACCGGGAATGTGGCGATTTCAAAGGTGGTGTTGATGGTGTGTTGTAGCTCAGGTGCGATGGCGGTGGTTGCTCTGTGGAAGATGTTTGGAGGGCAGAGGTCTGTGGGGGCTCCTGATTGAATGCCTTTCATGGTCGATGTGCTGTCTTCGGTGGTGACTGGAGTCCAGGAGGAGATGGGGAGCTGTCAAGTGTTGCTGGAGGACGGAGAGGTTTTGGAGTTGGGTGTCTTTTCGTTGAAGTTGCTGCTGCATCCTGCACCAGGCGATGGCCCAGGTACCCCTGAATAGTAGAAACAGCAGTAGGGGCTGCGAGCACAAGGATGGGTGCTCCTGATTGACGGGAACGTGGGGGGACAACAAGAGTGAGCTCCTCCTCCTCTTTAACAAAATGGCAGCTTCGTAGTCAAGATTATAGTTTCCCAGACTCCCAAAGAGTATCTGGCAGTGATTGCAACTAAACAGCATATGCAGGTTGAGAGACTGCTGGGCAAGTAAATCTTCATGATAGGGTTTATAATGTACAGCTACTGATTGAGGGGGATATACAAAGCGGAATAAAAGCAATATTTTGGAGACACTTAGACGCTTTTGATATCATTTTAGCTGAAGATGATTGGCCTTTGGTCATTATAAAGAATGTACCTCGTGGTGAGGAGGTAATAAAGCAAGCCTAATTCTCCTTGGTACCAGAAGAACTCAAGGAAAAATATAAAGCAGGCTGTAGTCTTGTACTGAAAACCAGGTGGGGTGGGACAAAGGATTTCAAGTGGCTACCCATCAGCACCAGGATAATGGTAATGCAGCTCCTAATCATCGGCTGGCTCGACTACGGCAACGCACTCTAAGCAGGAACCACCACTGAGCTCATTCACACACACCTGTTTAGCGCCAAGATATAGAGGAGGGGGATAGTGTGCTTCACAAATACACTGAACGTAACATAACACTGATAGCTTGCTTACAAAAGTGAATAGCAGTATTAGCCTGTGTTGATATTTGTGAAGCTTTATCCATCAGCTAATAATATAATATTAACGGTTCATATTCAAACTACATTTCCATTTAGTTTGTCATATAATAATGTTGGCTGCTATCAGCTCTCAAACCACCTTTATCTGCTATTATCAAAATAAACATCAAATAGATCTTCTGAAGGCAGCTTATTCAGACATCGTGCAAAATTAGACTCTTTGACTGAAGATGGAGGTCATTCGCTGTCATGCTACAGAACACCCATGGGACTCGCGCCGCTATTGCTAAGCAAAGGGCAGCATCAATATTGAGTGCAAGTTATTGCTCTACTTTGCTGTGAGTGACAGCAGATGATAATGTCTTGGACCTAGGCCGCTCTTCAAAATTTCTTGACACCATCAACTTGCCTCATGAACAAATGTGTCAATGGCTTTTGTAAATTATTTCACACTGTACGGAAAACTAGGCGATAATAAATCGACCTCTCGCAGGGGACTGCCAGCTAAAGAGGTGACATGTGGAAAGAGCTCCCGAAGACGTATGCAAATAACAACTCACAAACAGCTTTCAATAAAACACAACGTATGAAAACCAACACAGAAAATACTTCAAGTTGCATTTCTGTTCCCGGGTAGATGCCCGGCACAGAGTTCTAAGCAGCTCACAAAAGGCATGTCTCGTTTAGATTTATTTTCCTGGTGCTTAGCAAAATAAAAAAAAATGAGAGCATCAAGTTTCTAAAATATTGTCCTTCTGTTCCTATGTTCATGCCGGGAAAGGAAACGAATGAAATTAAAAAGTCTCCTTTCTTCTAAACCTTTGGTAAATGACCTTCTCACTTGTATTTGCAAAGGTCTTTCATAATTTGCATCCGTATTGGAATATTATAAAAGGCTAACTCAAAAGATAAGGACAGGGAACGTCCTGCTATAAATATTAATGCACATAGGACATTAGTGGTAGATTACTGGAAATGTTATGAGAAGGTACCGGGCTCAATTTACCCTCATAAAATATCTATTCATAAATGCATATAAATGGTTTTAAGTTTAACTCAAATTTACATTGGCATTAGGGATATTTGGAAGGGAAAATCCTTTCTAACATTACATACGAGAATATTTTAATACAGCGAAAACGACCTAACCTGCATGTATAAATAAATATGGGCAGATGAGCTGAATTGTACTGACACAGAAATTCCAATATTATGCTAAGTGGTTTGGGTTTCAAGATACTTCAAGAGGTTCTTAAAACATTTGAGGCCCTTTACTAAAATACCATCAATGATACAAATGTGCTTCTCTCCACATTTGAATGAGTCAATGATCTTTGCACACTTTTACTAACATACAGACATAAAATAATTGTGTGTGCTTATTGCATGTTTTTTTAGGTCAGCAGAGTATGTTCACATACAAATATTCTGATTAGCGTATCATCGCCAATAATCCTAAATATTGAACACTGGATAATCAAATAAGATCCAGAAAGCCATATCGAAAAGCAATTGTATGATAAATTAATTGGTTTTCACCACATAATCATATGGGGATATGTGCTTTCCCCTGCAAAGAATCAACCGTCCCTGTTATTCACTTTTTATGGTGGACACATAGTAGCAATCACTGTTCACATTGAGTCTTAAACTCCACAGTATGGGAAAGGTGCCCTTCCAACCAAAAGGGACCGGTTCAGTCTATAATAAAAACATAAAGGAGTCCGTTTTGTGTCACTCGCTCTAAATATCAATGATACTAGTACATTTGTATAGGATTTAGCGAGATCTCAATGTATCCTTGCTCCCAATCACTCCTCTTCTAAACACTGAACACACTTATAGGTAAAGATGACTCATTTTTGAAAAATATTCTCTCATACAAAATGTTCTTACAGTAGTTCTTGTCATAAAACAAATACATTAAACTCCATACATTGAAACATCAGAAATAGACTTCATCAATCAATAATATTAAATATAAATATAAAAAAATAGGTTAAAAACCGGTGTCATAAGATACTCTAATTTGTTAGATATTCAAATAACAAGTTGTCAATGCAAGCGTTTCGGTGGATAAGACATGATAAACACCACCTTTTTCAGGACAAGCTATTTACAACAGAAGTTTGTCTTAAGCCTGTTGATTAGATCCACCACCTTCTTCAATGATTTACGATATACTTTAATTTGCACTCCCACTTATTATTAGCCAGATGTAAACTCATCTGTTAGTCTTTAGAGGGATAATCACTTGATATGGCACTAGTATATTATTCCACAAGGTATCTCTATTTATTAGAGTTGTTGTCTCATGAAAGGGACACACACAAATGCTTAATGCCACAGCGTTATGGGATCTTTTCTTCCGTCTTTCCCCATATTCGCTAAAAGTTTCAAAATGCCCGTCCTCTTGATTGGGTGTTTTTGTTCGTAAAGCAATTTTATCCTCTTGGGTGGCTCTGACATGAGCCTTTGTGTTAAGAGTTTTTATAAGACCGCTACATAAAAGACTGTATGCAAAGTTTCATAGTGCCTAGAAACACCCTGTTCCCTTCATCTGTAAAGTGAACTACATCACCTCTATTTCATGCAGGTCAAAACACAGATTGTTGTTGTGGATAGAGTCCAAGTTATGGTCTCTGAGGGAAGAAAAATAGTTTTATGAACATGTTTCCTGGCTTTGTCTTTGGAAACAATTGATTTGACCACATCCATATCTGTCTTTGACATATATTAGAGTACACCAAGACAGTGTGAGGGAAAAGCGACATTAGCTCTGCAAAAGTATATTAGATTTTTTTAAAAGTAGGCAGTCACTGGAAAAACCACAGGTTACAGGGCCGTTATATTTAAGCTCTCATTTCACTCATAAAAAACCTGAGAAGCTTACTATAACTCACACCCCCTGCAATTACCTGCTTATGACTTTACATATTACATCACTCAATCAATCAATCAATCAAATTTACTTTATTCGGTATAGAAACAATACCATACAAAGTGCATTATTACTAAAAAAGGACGGCATCACAACCACTGAAAATTACATAATAAAATAGGGAAACATATAAATATTCACAGTAAAATTGTTGCATGTCTTAAAGGTCATATTTAAAAACGATTTATACAATAAAAACAGAATCCTTAGTGCAACCAGCCCTTCTGTCACCAAGAAGGATCATAGACAGTTATTCATCGCCTCTAGTGTTCCTTAGTCTCACCGCCAATCTTAAGAAATTTACCATGCTAAACAATGTTAGTGGATCTGCTGACAATTTCAGAAACAGTAATGCCACCTTTGCCTGGTTGAATCTGGTTTGCCTTAAAATGGCTTTTAAAAACATTGTCCTTGGGTACGCATAGAAAGGGCAAATTAAGACGAAATGAAGGGTGTCCTGCGGAGACCACTGGTCGCAGCCGCACGGGCCCTTTATCTCGATGTCTTGTGTGTACCCTGCTGGAACTGATAAAATGTGATACAAGAGATTCAACCTGAATCTGGTCATTAGGAATCTGTCGTGTTTGTTGTACATATGGGACAGGTAGAATTCTATTCTTGGGGTTGATTTGGTTAGCAAGTGGGCTCTCACCGATGATTTAATCAACTCTCTGTCCTCCCTTTCATTTGCTGATTGCCTTAAAAATGCCATCTTTATGATACCCTTGTCTTTAGGCATAAGTTTAGTGGGTTCATCAAAATACTTGACATAACCCAACCCTTTCAAAGTTTCCCTTACATATTTGAGCCAAGGTATCATTCATCCCCTGTCCAGGGCAATGCAGTCCGTTAGTATTTGCCTGCTCAGTGTGGCTTCAGGGTTCGTCCATATTTTAATCCATAAGGTTATGGGTTTGAGTCTTAACCTGTCGCTAATATTAGTGAGGCCTAACTCCTTGTGGACAATATGGGAAGGCGTGCTTTGTGGTACCTGCAGAACCCTTCTCAGGAATTTATTTTTCTCATTTTGGATCAGTGTAATATCTCAAAAACCCCATACTTCACTTCCATATAAGATCCTAGCACAGCATACAGACGTGTACAGGTGTATTATTTCATTCGGTGACCAGCGGCCTAGTCTTTTTGAAAAATTCACGATTGAGCCCACCGAACTGATTTGTGAGCTACATTTATCATTAATCAATGTTTTAAAGCTAATGTGCTTATCGAATAAAATCCCTAGATAGTTAAATGCCTGCACTTTTTCTAATTTATGAGACCCGATTGAAGAAAATAAAATTCTTAGATGGTCTTTTCCCTGATTCCATTATGTATGATTTAGTGAGATTGGGTGTTAGATCTAGATCCTCCATGAAGCTGACAAAGCCATCAATAATCCGCGTACAGTAGGACCGGTATACCTCTCCTACCTATACACGGACAATCCACCTCCAGGTCTCCAAGCTCCTTGTCCAATCCATTTATATATAATGTGAATAGAAAAGGTGCCAGGATACAACCCTGCCTCACACCTCTTGAACAAGGGAAATGATTAGTAGGATTCCGCTCTTCTTTATATCGGACCTGTGCCGCGGTGTTCTGGTAGAGCACTCTCAAAATATTTATCAGGCCTGGGTCAACACCAAGGAGCCCTAGAGATTCCCATATTTTCCTCCGGTTGACCCGGTCGAAGGCTGCCGTCAGGTCCATAAAGGCCAAGCACACCGTCCCCTTACTTGACACGTTGTACTTGGACACCAGGTGGTATAGATTAAGGTATTGGTCCGTTGTAGATCGGCCATTTCTAAACCCATTCTGGGTATCCGAGATAATGTCCTGTTCCCCCGCCCAATCCGTCAACCGGTTAAGAATGGCCCTTCCCAGGACCTTCACTGTCACATCTATTAACGAGATTGGGCGGGAACATTGTGGGTCGCTCCTATTTCCCTTTTTAAAAATCGGAACTATGGTGGCCATGGACCATGACCTAGGCATCCCTGATTCTACTGCTGTATTAAGAACTCTTGTGAGTATAGGGGCCCAGAGATCTACCTGGCTCTTAAAAAGGTCTGGTGGGATCCCATCGGGTCCTGGGGCCTTGTTACATGTCAGCCCGTCTATTCCTGCCTTGATCTCTCCCAGGGAAAAGCTTATCTGCATACTGTTTCTGTTTCCTGTATCTGATGCTATTGAGTCTTCCGAGCAACCATAGTTATACAGGCCTTTAAAGTGCTCCTCCCACAAGTCCGGCAGAATATGACAGGCTACCTTCGATTTATTTGATTCCTGGAAGCAAGGGTCGTTAATTACTCTCCAGAATTCATTCATGTCCCTACGCTCTGCAGCATCTTTTATTGTCTCCCATGCCTGGTTCTGTAGCCTGGTTTTACATTGTTTAATGGCCCTTTTGTAGTGTGCCCTACAGTCAACCACCTTACTCTTATCTTTTGGGACAGTTTTAAGTGCTGACTTCAGTTCTCTCTGCGCCAAGGTGCATTCATGGTCAAACCATCTGGGGTGCATTGGGTCGTGTTTCATCTTTTTGCCCCTTAATAACCCATCAATGTGCTGCGCTGTGGTCTCAAATGCACTAATCAGTTCATTCCCCTCCACTGCTGGGTCTAGGCATTTCCAGATTTGGCTTTCATAAAACGCATCCCCATCTATGTTCTTCCAGCTCAGTCTCCTGCCCTGATCAGTGGCTTGAACTACGCCACTGGATTTCCTTTGACCGGGCTCGGTATTGGGGTTAATATCTCTAATGGACAATACCAGTGGGTTGTGGTCGCTGAAAACGCTCACCTCTATGCTAACATTCATGACCCCTCGTTTAAGTGTGTTAGTTACGTAGATAAAATCAATGATGGTATCCCTTCCCCTACCTTTAAAAGTTGGGACGACTATGTTGTTTTCCCCTCTTATGATCAAGTACATCGTATGTGTGAGGGCATGTGTACCTAGGATCTTACTTAATTCCCTGCCCTCTTTTGTATGTTCTAAATGCCAGCCCTTGTTAGTTGGGCAGGAGGCCCATTCTCCCCTGCCCCAATTCAGGAAGGGGCACTGGTGGCAGTTGAAATCGCCCACTATTATCAACTGAGAGGGTGTATCCGCTACCTCCTGTATGCCAGCCAGCCTATCATCTAGCTCACACAGTGTTAGTGTGGTTTGCCCTGCCACTATTGCGTTATAGAAATTAATAAAAATTAATTGTAATCCCTTCTTGCAGTACCTGATTTCCTGCATGGATTCCGAGTCCCAACCCAAATCTTCCCAGGTCCCTTGCATTGTCCGGTCCACATAGGTGATTAGGCCGCCCTTAGCACGTCCCATGGTTGTTTTGCGTGCCGGGACAAAAAACATTTTATATCCATCTAGGTGAGGGGCACAGATATTAGTTTCCCAGGTTTCCTGGAGGCAGATGATGAGAAATTTCCTGATAGAATCTAACCATTCTTTGTTTTGTATTTTGGCTGATAATCCTGTAATATTCCATGAGACCGCCCTAATCTCGCTGGTTGTAAGATTATCCGTGCTATTCCCCTTGGTGCCCTTCCCTGGTATTAAAGGCATCTCCAGCCGTCTTACCAAGAGGTCATTGCCCCCCCTCAGCTGTTCCCCGTGCGCTTCCAAAGGGGTAGGGTTACTAGACTCTGTTGTGCGTGCCATTCCTTTTGCTTCAGTCCTAAGTGGTCTCTCCTGATTTATAGCGTCTTCAGGACCCTCCCCTACTCCCAGTCAATCTAATTAGTCCAGTATGAATGCACCAGCAAGTGGGGCGTATCTATTGGTTACTGGTTTAGGCCAATCCTCCCCTCCTGGAGCATTCATGAACCGCCTGTAGCCTACATTGCCTAACTCTCTCACTGTGTCCCTATAAAAAAAACTCAAGGGCAACATTTTAATACAGGACCCACCATCTACCTCATGGGGGCCCCACTGCCAGGAGGAGAGCAAGTCCCTAATTAGCTCTGGGTGTCTAAGGTTTAAGATTACACAGTCTCCTGCGAACTTCTTCTTACTGGCTTCTATCCATGCCCCCCTCCTTGCCATGAGAATGTGCATGTGATGGTATGTGCTCGGATTCGTATTTTTAGCGATCCAATGTGCTGCCTTATTAATCAGGGTTCTTGTTATTTCATCTCTATCCTGGCTGCATGCTGGAACCCCTGTCAATACTATAGTATAGGGACAAGATGCCGGCGGTAAGTCCAGGGTCTGGAGGCCCTGGGTACTGCGTACATGGTCATTTGAGTTTATGTTTGGGGCAGTGGCAGTCTTTCTTCCCTCGTTATGTGTGGTATCAGTAGAGGGGTTGGGAGTATTACTTGGCGCCAAACCTATTGGGCTCCTGATGTTTGCCCTTAATCCCTCCCTGGATACCTCTCTCCCGCCTGTTGGTTTATCAACCTGAGAGTTTCCCTCCACTATTCCCTTATTGGTGCTGGCTGGCTCCGGGCAAAGCAGGGACCCTGCCTTCTCATCCGCCGCCCGTGCACTATTCACAGTTGGTTGTCCCCTATCTTGCTCTAATATCCTGCATATATTCCCTTCTTTTTTATTTTTTTATTTTTTTGAGTTTTATATAGCGCGAACTAGACCCGAACCGAATCAGGTATCAGAGCGCTTTACATAGCACCAGTTACGTTACATGAGAACACGCTTTCATTTTTTTTAGGCACGGGGAGATTAAGTTATTTGCCCAGAATCACAGGAGGTTTTTTGGCGTTGTTACCGAGACTCGAACCCAGATCCCCAGGTCCGAGGTCGAGCGCCTTAGCCGTTAGGCCAACCCTCTCTCCCTTGTAATCTATTTATTTCTTCAAGCACAGGCCCTAGATGTGCAATTAAAAGCGATTCCAGCTTTGAATCTAGCGCCCTGACAATTCCCTGAGACCAATCCACTCCTCCACAATTTGGGCAACTTTGACACACTGTGCTCACGGTCCCTCCTCCCACATCTTTATTAATCTTATCACCCCCTTTCCGTTTGGATATGGTTTTGGGTCTTGTTGTGTGAGACCCGCCCTTAGCTGGGTTACCAGTAGCTCTAGTGACAACTGGAGGGGCGACTAAAGAGGCAGAGTTTGTGGTGAGTAGAGACTTTTTAGAGAGTGTGACCACTTCCCTAGCTGCCCCTTGTGAAGTATCTGATTCACCCTCATCCAATGTTAATTAGTGCTGTCCCTTCCCTCAATCCACTCATCTTCACTGGCCCTGGAGGGACAGCCGCGTGCCCTTTCCTTTCACCTATAGTGGTTTGTGCCAGGTTTGAGTCGATTCCGATCTGCTCATTTTGTGTCACTAGCTCACTAACCCCTTGTCCTAGTGGGTTGGTATGAACTTGAGCCTTAATGCAATGAGTGGGTGGCGTGTGCCCAGGTTTAGCCTCGTCTAAGGGAGTGTCGGTTCTGGGCGACGGGCATGTCGCTATTTTGCCCAAAGATGATCGTTTCCGTGCAATTAATGTGTCCAGTGACAGTCTCTTTTCAGTCAGCTCTATTTCATGTGTTAGAAGGGACTCTGCTCTTGAGATAAAAGCATCCAGGGTCCCCTTCACTCATCCCCCCAACCTAGTAAGTGTGGACTTACATTTCGCCATGTTCAGGACTGGGAAGAGTCCCTGCTTTACTAACGGCAATGATGAACAGTACCTTTGAAGAGCTCTGGGCAGTCAATAATCGTCGAATATGCTTCCAGGATCTGCTAGATGTCTGTCTCCCCTGAAGCATTGACGACGGTAGGCAAATCCGATGGTAGGCCTTAAAGGGGTGGCCCTGCCCAACCTCCTCTGGCCTCTGATGGCCACAGAAGGCCTGCCCTTTGCCCGGGCTTAGCCCGGCGGACGCCCATGCACGTCCCGCGCTGCGGGTCACCGGCTGTCCTTTAATGGAGCCCTGGCGCCGTCTGATGATGCTGTTGGCAGGCGCCTGGGCTGGGGCTTCTGGGAGTTGTGGTCCGTCCCAATGTTGAAGCTCCAATGGCTGTTGCCCTCACGGCGGTCGACAAAAGCCAGATGCCGTTTCCCTCACGGCGCGTGCACTGGCCAGCAGCCTGCCCCTGTCCGAGTATGTGGGCAAATTCAGGTAGGTTCAGAAACAAAAGCGCATCCCGCGCTGCGGGGCACCGGCTGTCCTTTAATGGAGCCCTGGCGCCGCCTGATGACGCTGTTGGCATTCGCCTGGGCTGGTCCTTCTGGGAGTTGTAGTCCGGTCCCGATGTTGAAGCACCAATGGCCGTTCCCCTCACGGCAGTTAACAAAAGCCAGATGCCGTTTCCCTCACGGCGCGTGCACTCGCCAGCAGCCTGTCCCTGTCCGTGGGCAAATTCAGGTAGGTTCATAAACAAAAGCGCGTCCCATCACTCATAACATGGTCAGTGACATCACTAATGACATCACTGATGACATCATCCAAGGATTCACTGGCACACCCACTCACACCCCCATCAAACCTTTATACACCCACTCTCCCACTTCCATTCTCAAACCCATTTATACATTAACATCAGTACTTACACACCCACTCACTGATTTATAGACCTACACACACATCTACTCACTCACCCTTACAGCTATTCATTCACCCACTCTGTCACCACTACAGCTACTGACATCTCCACTCAAACATCCATACATATACTCATAGACTAAATCAGTTACCCATAGAACTACTCACACAGCCAGTCACTCATTCATACAGTCAATCACACAGCCACTTAATCACCCAGGCAGTGGCACATATCACACTTACTTACTCATAGAGACACTAAAACATACTCACTCACCTATACAGTCACTGATACAAGCACACTCTCACCCATACAGATACTCACACACTCACTCACCCACACAGTCACTCATATACTCCATCACTCATCCATACTGCCTTTCTCATACCCAGTTACTCACCTATATACCACTGACATATCCAATTACTCACCCACACAGCAATATATATACTCACCCATCCACCTCCTCAGACACACTAACACATACAGCCAGTTACTAACCTACTCACTCAACCATACAGGCAATCACACAGCCCCATACCCACTCGCACACTCACTCAGACACCCATATATGCACTCAGGCAACCAATGAATCACCCATACAGCCACTCACATACCCAGTAACACACCCATGCAGATATAAGACACCAACTAACAGACAGATACAAACATTCACACAACCGTCTCTCACCCACATATTCATTGAGACACTTAATCACTCACTTACACCGTCAGTCACGCACCCATGAATTATCCATGCAGGCACTCATACACACACTGATTCACCAATACACCTTGATATATATTTAACACTCATAAACATTTTAAAAATACTCACAGTCACTAGATGATGTCATCAGTGATGTCATTAGTGATGTAATTTGAGATGTAGTGAGTGATATCATGAGTGATGTCACTGACCATGGTACGAGTGATGTAATATGTGAGATCATAAGCAGTG
Source organism: Lissotriton helveticus (assembly GCF_964261635.1). NCBI lineage: Eukaryota > Metazoa > Chordata > Amphibia > Caudata > Salamandridae > Lissotriton > Lissotriton helveticus. Next base: position 2,070,397,363 of record NC_136059.1, on the reverse strand, counting down.
CATTGCGGGGGGTACGACTTGTATTTAGATTAGGTAACTATAACAGGTTTTGTACGAGTAAAGTGTAAGCCTAACTATAACGTCCCTGTAACCATTGGTTGTTTCAGTGAATTTCTAAGCTTTTTAAATTCTGTATCCTAACTATATTCTGTGTGTACGTTCAATGAATTATGTACACAATTTCCCACCATTTGGGGACATTCCATGGCATGCACCAGCAGCCGCTCTTTTCTTTGATATATTTTTTCAGTTCTATTTTCTCCCCCTTTTGTTGCTGTTGACACATATTTCTGACCCTTCCACTCACTACCTATTTGCACCTAGGTAGCTTTCAGAGCAAGGACATGGCTAGTGAATATTTCTTTTCAATGTGTATTGCCACCACAAATAATTGAATGTTTTGTTACTTCTATATGACTTGAGTTAACATTCACTTGACTATTATGACTAGACCTATAACAGCAAGAAGGTTGTTGCTCAGGTATTTGCCTATCAGTCCTCTTGTTACTATGATGCACCTCAAGAGTGACAATACATGACAAAGATTAAGCGACAATAATCCATACAAAACCAATTTTGAGCTTTGGAGACGCTACATCGATGATGTAGTTATGGTTTGGACCAGTAGTGAGCAAAGTGTAATCACATTCCACAACTTGGCTGAATGAAAGCTTGAGTGACATCCAGTTCTCACTTGTCTATAGCAACGCTGAGATCGATTTTCTGGACATCAAAAAGAAGGAGGCAGAAGGCGAGCTATACACCACACTGTATAGAAAGGTGAGTGAAAGGAACACTCTTCTACGCTATTCAAGCCACCACCCTAGAAATCTCAGAGACAATTTACTGTTTGGCCTAATATTCCAGTTACCAAAAAATTGTACCAAGAAACAAGATATTGTTAATGAATCAGATGATCTCATGGACCGTTTACCAGATAGAGGATACCCAAAGAGTTTACTGAAAAAAGAGTGTAAAGGAACATGGTTCGGTTGTAGGCAATTCCTTCTGGAACCCATACAAACAACCTGTTCAGAACAGGAATGCATATTCTGTGTAACCACATTTTGCACAAGGAGCAATTAGATTAGGAAAATGTTCAACCGCCATTGGCACCTTATGGCCGATGATGTAGGTATCTCAAATCCACCTATGCATGCGTTTAAGAAAGGGAAAGGTATAAGGAATCACATGGTTAAATCCTTACTCCCAAGTTCCAGATCTAACCCTTCTACCCTGTGGCATATATCATCAGTCAAGGGACATCTTAAATGTGAAAGGTGTAAATCATGCTCCATGACCAGGGAAATCAAGAGTTTCACCTATAACGACTACACCCACACTCTCAAAGATCACAACAACTGCAACAGTGTGGGTGTGGTATACGCCATTACATGTCCCTGTGAGTTTTTGTATATTGGACAGACTACACAAAAGGTCAAAACCAGCATAAGATGTAACGTCCAGGGGGCACCCAGAGTTGACCATTTTTCTACTTTCGGACACTCAGTTGAGAGTCTGAAATGTTGGGTTGCAGAAAAAGTGAGCTTGAACCCCAGGGGTGTCAATTTAGCCAACACTCTGAACCTCAGAGAATGCAAATGGATCTACATTTTTGATACCACATTACGGGGACTGGATGAATATGAGGAAATTGTCCTGCAGGTTGCCACCTTGAACAATGACTGAGAGCTCTGACCTGGTTCATTTTCCTATTGACTCAGAATAGTTGATCACTGATACATCAATTTGACCTACGGTTTACTCCCTTCTCCTCTGCACTTGTATATATGTATGTTACATGTTAAAGAATCATGCAAATATTCCATTTGTAGGGAGCCTTATTTTTCTGTACAGCAGTGTCTGCTCATTTGCATATATGTATAATACACCTCAGGGAATCCTGTTAATGACTCATGTTTTGTGAATCATGCTAATGACCCACTCAAGCATCCAGGGAGCCTTATTGTTAAATGCAGTAATTTTTGTTTCATTCTGTTCATGTGTATATATGAATAATATAGACTTATAGCCCGCTGTATCGGGCTATACTGGCTATTAAATGCCCGAGCCGAAGGTGAGGGACTTTAACAAAGCAGCGGGACTTTAATTGCTAGTAAAGCCCTGCTACGAAGGGCTATAAGGCAATTAGAACATTCTACCAGTAGAGGGCAGAATGTTCTAACAAATAAAACAAAGCCATCAGGGAGCGCGAGGGGATTGAAATCCCCTCAGGCTCCCTGAAGCCTTTGTTTACAGCCAGAGCTGTGAAAAAAGTAACATTGGAATGTTGGAGCTCCGGGCTTATACCAACCATTATAAGCCCGGAGCACTCCATTGTTTTCAATGGAGCTACCAACATTCCAATGTTCTAATACACCTCAAGGAATCCTGTTAATGAGTTATGTTTTGTATAGCATTGTCTGTCTCATCCTGTTTTATTCTGCCACATTGTCATCTCTACAGGATTCCATATGTATTTGTATATGTATCACTCTAATGATGATTTATGTTATGTTTTGTTTTTAGATGTTGAGTGATCCATGGCACTAATATTTTGTTTTTTTAATGGCAAGATGCAGATGCATTCTGTGTTTCAAAATAGCTTGAAATAGGTTCAGCATTCGGGCCACTGCCGATGGCTATATAAATTAAATTAACCATTCTTATGGTATTCATCATCATTTGTTTATTAGATAGTGCTCTGGCTCCATGTGCACAAGTTGCGTGCATGCTGAGAGCTTTTTTTTGTGGCCCACTCCGCTTGTCATTCTCTGACAGCCCTCGCCTGGAGCGTTGCGTCTGTGTTTTGCCGTCTAGGTGGCTTACGAGGTACGTCTGGGCTCGTTATATTCATATAGTCCCAGTATGTGTGAAATCAGGTCAGTTTGCTCCCGTACCAGAAAAAATTAGATTTATTTTCCTTTGTTCCCTTACTTAGAAATCCCTTGTGATTCGTTTCACTTTTGCCTTAAGTGACTTCACTTTTCCAGACTATTGAGCCGTCCCCTGGATTAAAGGAATCTGCAATTTAATAGTTATCCAGCTCATATATACAGTTGTGAGTTCCTTCTGTTGTGATACAATATTGGTGTTCTATTAATTAATAAGTTCCGGGGCATCCGTACCACAATTGTCTGTCTTTTTCATTTAGAATATCAAGGTAATATGTTGATTATTCCTAGTTAGCCCTGACTGGATGCCCAACTGGATATCCATTACAACTTTCAAAAGCCCACAGTGATTAGAGTTCAATGAAAGGACCTCAGTGGTGAGTTCAACCTGGCCTATACACCTTAATGTAATCGATCATTAAAACTAACTCTATCTAACATGAACAAAATTTAAGTGAACATGGAACCCTCAATCCCACAGCACATAATCTGCTATCCGTCTTGTATTATAACCCCTATGTGCCTAATGGGGTCTGTGTGCACACTGAAACGCACCCACTGTCACAGTGCGAGTTCCACAAGGAACAATACAATTCAAAACATATGCAAAGATGCACCACAAGGCGATCTAATTTGAAAGGAGAGTCTTTAAATATATATCCAGAGCATGTGATCTTCAAAGTTCTCCTTTTTTATTTGAATACAAAATTTCTTAAAAATACATAGGCATATAACTTTGACAACACTACAGTCGACGCGTTTCGTCTTTATAAAGGACTTCTTCAGGGCTGTTGATTTAAACAAACAAGAGTACAAGTGAGTGAACAAAATACAATAAATATTTACAATAATAAAACATAACAACACAACACTGTACACACATTACATTTTCCTTAAAATCACAATTCCCTAACTAACTTGATTTATTCAGTAAACAAGACAGACCAACATTAATTATATTGTAAATCACAAAATTCATGAATCGTCTATTAACAAATTGTTGTACATTTACGTCCTGTAAAGAGACGACATCCTTCTTTATGACAATTGACGTTAAATAGCCAGTCTAGTTCCCTTTTTCTGATTGTTCTCCCTACGGCACCTACTATGTGAGTACCACTTTTTTTAGTTTTGTTAATATATACATATGTGGTTTTGTTTTTTATGTTCACTGTGCCCCCGAAGAAGGGATTGCATCCTGAAATGCATTGGGCATGAGCAAGATTTACAACTGAATTTCACAATATAAATGACCTTGATTGTTTAAACATTGTTGATTCTGTGTATACATCACTTAGTATACACTGTTAACTGTTGTTCCAGTTTCCATTTCATTCAGTACAAAAGTTATGTACTTAATTACGTGTGTTGTGTTCTTTTTTCCACTTTCATTAATGTAAGTACAACTTTATTGATACATTGCTGACAACATTTTTTCCTCTTAACATTGATAAATATTGAGATACGTTAATTCTAGCTGTGCGCCTGGCATACGGATGGTATTCCATCAGCGCATTTTTTCTTGTCTACTGGGGTTGGCAACCTCTTCACCAGGCAGCCCGCATCTGTTTATTACATTGTCTAGAAAAATGTTTGATTATTTTTTGTAATACAGGGAGTGCATAGATCATATAAAATTCTTGTTTAACCCATCTGTATAAAACACACATGGATTTACGAAAGGGCAGCCAGAACCTATCTGGTCAGAAGCAATTCTGAGTCTTGGTATATCAGATCTAATATTGTCAGTGAGATAATAATGTACCCACCACTTAGAATCTGATGCAAAACGGTTTCAACAGTAAATCAGAGGAAGGCAGAATCACCAACATATAAGGATGTCCCGCTCATTCGAATTGGCTTTCTAGAAAATCGGGATAAAAGTAAATTACCCTCCATAATCTTTAAAATAATATGATAAGAATAAATTGTGAAGCTACCACAAGGGAGCCCTTCATATTCACAAAAAATATCTCAACTGTATGTTCTTCAGAACGATAGGAAAGGCAAACAATGCTGTACGGTCCCACTCATTTGGGTTGACTTTCTAGATGATAGTAATAAATATAAGTAAAGATTAACCTCCATTTTACTGAAAGAGATAACAGAGCTGTGTGAAATAGTGAGACAGTAACATGACTAGAGATAAATTACCCTCAATTTAATTTGGAAAATATGTCGAAACCTGGAGTTAAGGCTACAAACAGGAAGGCCATCATACTTAATCAATGTGTAGTAACTGTATGTTCTTTAGTGATTTGTGGATGGCAAGCAATACTGATTGAGCCCAAAATATAATGGCAGACTATACCTAACAGAATTATAACATTTTAAGTTACCCTACTTTCTCTTATGACCCTCCTTCGAAATATTGCATGAGGGTAGTCCAATAAAAAGACAAATCCATTTTCCTCACCTACTTAGCAGAGGGCCAAGCTATTCCTTATTAGAAATGCGCACCACTTCAGATCTGAAAAGCCAGGCAAGGGTGAGTCCCAACACCAATTTTAGATATATATGAGGATGTTAAAGCACCTAAGTATAAAACAAAGAAAATGAGTAAAAAAGGGCATCCAATGATATGAAGTTAACGGTAGAAATGCGTAATCTACTGACAGGCATGGACAGTGAGTATCAAGATAATACTCACATCAATACCTGCTTGCTCTTCACCGTAACGTAATTTGCATCCGCATGCTGTATCAATTGCAGCACATCAAATAGACAGAAAGCGCTATCAGCAACCTGTCAATAGAACAAGAACAAAACAACACAGGATCACTTGGCCGACAACAGGATTTTTGGCAAAAGCGTAATAAGAGAAGCGCACAGTAGCAGCTTTCCGCTATCAAGCTATCAAAGGTCTATAATGGGACCCGGACTTAATGTCAATAGACAAGCCAAACCCTCCCATGATCGGTGTCAATAAGACCGACATAATTAGCAACCGTTAGCTCTGAAATGTCAAAACATGCAAGGAACCCGGGATATCTTTTCAGCACATGGCCCCTCACTCACTCTGTAGCTATGCTGCAACTCTATATAAATGTGTTGAGTCTTATAACTTCATCTCCCTCCATAGGGGCATGTCAAATAATGTATGTGACTGTCAGAGCCCCCAGGACTTTATATGACTTCAGAGCCCCCAATAAGCCATGGGACCACCTCATGACTACATAGTATAAACTAGCCAACTGTTTACCCCTTCCTATTTAATGTATTTCTTGCAACAGATATGCTGCTAAAATGTAAAGTAAGGGTGTGTACCAGAGCCTGGTGCTTCTACAAACTCACCAATATTAGACTGAAGCAGCTTCAGTACCGTTGGCACGGCGTCGTCGGATTTGACGGAAGAAAGGTGTTTCCAAAGTTTGAATTTAAATACCCGTGGTTTTACATCACAAGGAGACACAGCTGTGTGTCATAAAATGAATTGCCTAGTGCTAGATCATCACTTCGGCTGGGAACACCGGCGGCCATCTTATGAGAGTACTTGGTAAGAAATGGAAGACTTAAAAGTCCCAATAATATCCGGACAGCAACGTGATAAAACTGCAAATTGACTAGTCAAAAAGACTTGCAGTCTAACCTATTTAGTGGGACTATGATTGCAGTTACGCAATCCTACCTCTTCAATTAAGTTTGCATAGCGGCCATTTTATGGTGGTCTTTTCGTAACGGCAGAGCATTTAAGAGCCCTACCAGAGCCAGCCACAAGTAAGCAATTGTTGGTCTCATGGGCCCAATTCATATGGCAAGCCATATGATTAATAAATAGTGGGTATCATTGACGATGCTTCTTTGAGGAGGATAAACCGAGAGGGGTCAAGGAAACAGCAAAAGTCAAGCGAGTACACTATGTAAATAACAATATGCTCTTTAAGCTACTGAGCGGTGTCTGACTGAGCATGGGGCAAATTCCCATTCCAAACGTGTACAAACTCCGTAATGTCACGAGGTTGTACCGTCCCTTTTCCCCTTTCCCGGGAGGCCATTTTGAAGTGAACCCTTTTAATGAGACATGAGTTAATAATCAAAATCCCGAGTGAGACTTATCGTCCCACTGATGAATATATATACTCCTTGAACCTTGCATATGTTCAATATCATAAGGTTGGCAACACATTAATGCACTGTTCTACACCCATTTTCAAGGCGGCCATTGTAGGATGAAGTTCTCAATGAGGTAGGATCTCATAATTTAAATTCAAATGGTCAACAAGTGAGTGGGACTTATCATACCATGGGACCGGTATTATTTTGAGCTCCATTAGTCAAGCTGGGGGCCATAGAGGTAAAACAATTATCTACACAATCAGGTGGATCATTCCTGTCAAAATGCAATGGCACTCCGTAATTGAAGCAGAGAGAGGTGACAAAGTTGCCATTCGATGGGCACACATAGCAAAACATAGAAAAAAAGGGGGAACAGTGCCATAAGAAGTGACACCTAGAAACGAGACGGATTCAGAAATGCAATTTTGCAGGAGACATAAAACTACAAAAACTGCAAGAAACAGCCCCCTTCCACTCCATTAGTTGGTATGTTTAAGGGTATTTAGAGTAAACATTATATCTTTTCTCTTGGGTATCCAACCAAGAGACTGGACAAAGATGAATCAGTAATAACGATAATCACGGGAGAGGGAACGACAGTCTTCACAGACAATATAAACAACGGAAAAGACAATTTCAACATAACTAAATTACATTTGTGTAATACACATATAGTCCTAGTATCCATTACTGAATACAGGGGAAATCAACAGATCACATGGATGATATATATAATGCATTACCAAAACATGGACATTACATTACGAGTCATGCTTGATCTTGTATATATTCCCTGTGAAGGCACAACATCTATCCTTTGGCACCCACTCATTCCATCAAGACACATGCCGTTTTTCTACAGAAAATAGTGTATTTCATTGTCAATATTATGTCCCAGTTCTACACATCGGAGTCTGCAAATCCACCCTGTTTAATTTTTTCTCAGGGAGAGCTCCCTATCCCCTCCTCTTGGGTGGGCAGGGATGCGGTCAATCCCTATGAACCATTTCCTCCATAGTTCTCTTGCATGTGATAAGTGAGAGGGTATCTCAGGTCTCTCTTGTGAAGAGCTCGTAAGTGCTCTTGAATTCTTGTTTTTAAAGGTCTCTTAGGGCAGCCTAGGATATAAGTCACATATTTTGTTTTTTTCAATTAATCAAATGATTAATGTTATATTTGCGCTTGGTGTTAGGTGTTAAAGCAAAATGTTTTTACCTTGTTTCTCCCCAATCTGCACACATTACATTCCCCACATGTGTAAAAACCTTCAGTAGTCGATGGTAACCAGGTCTGGCGTCTGGGGTTTTGGGAATTAGGCATAGTCACATAACTAGGGCATAAGATATTCCTTTGATTTTGTCCCCTTCTGTATGTCACTTTCGGTTTCTTTGCCACCATGCCTAAAAGACTTGGTATACCTGTCAGGAGGTGCCAGTGCTTACGCAGGACATTGTAGACCCTGCTACTATGATCATTAAACTGTGTATTGAAAGAGATCAGTGCCTTCTGGTAAGGGGCCAGAGTGGTTTCCCTAGGCATGTTGAAAATTCTTCTTTGGGCTTTATAAAGCATCTCTTTGGGGTACCCTCTGGCCAGGAAACGCTGTTCTGTCTCTCTAATATTTTTAGGAAAGATTTCCTCTGTGCTACAATTCCGTCTCATCAGGACCATCTCGCCGTATGGAATATTGTCAATAACATGATGGGGGTGAGCACTTTGGAAGTGTAAAGTACTATTACATGCAGTGCTCTTCCTGTGGGTACAACTGTGGATGTGGTTGTTCTCCACATAGAATGGTATGTCCAGAAAATAAATGGTTTCACTACTGTGGTTGAGGGTAAACTTAACGTTAAACAGGTTGTCATTCAGATACGCATGGTACTCCAGGAGTTCATTCATGTACCCATTTCTATGTATTACAGACCACCCATCATTAGGAACTTGGGCCTTATCAGGTCTGTTAGTTTGGGGAACCCATGAATGGTCAGTAGATTTTGCAGTTTACCATGACATTCATATAGTTACACATCAGAAAGACGGATTGTAATTTTATTCAGGTTGTCTCTTATATACCTAATTGTCCTTATGAACACCCTCAAGTGGATGTTTTAAGTTTCCTTCTACGCACCAAGACGGGTCGAAACATCAACAGCCCCCATCTCAGGGCCTGTATTACGTCCTATTGGTATTCCCAGTATTCTGATGATGTATTGTGATTTCCCAGCATCATTCTGTGAAACAAATAAGGACAAATAGATCACCAATTACTGTGTAGGCAGGCTGACAGACACTGGTTTTCCATTTACCAGCCAGTGTATAAAATAATGATACTATGTTTTCCAACTTTTTCTCTTTAATTTTCTCTTACTCACTTCTCATTTGAGCACTTTCTCTTTGCACCCTTTTCTAGAGCAACTTCATATTGATATATTTTGAAATATCTTATTGACTCTGCATTTCGATAAAGAGAAAATATAAAAAAGATTCTGTCCACAAAAACAGCTATTTCCCTGGTGTTACTTGGTGAAAGCTTTGTTCTTTCCTGTGTAAACAATTCTTGTGAAATAATTTGGTAGTGACTCAGCCAATTAATTTATAGAGTCACATCCTCTTTGTCTACCTCCAAGAGAAATAAAAGGTGGCACTTCGGGACCTCTTGTTGTTCATGATCTACTGTATTAATGGTCTTTTGACCTATTTTGGATTACCCCATCAGTTTATAATGGAAAGATTGTTTCAGGGCGCATCATTACTTGATTTGATTACCAGGTTATGACAAGATTTCTGCCTCAAGATGCAATTGATTTATGATTTACATGTTCATTCATATCTTGATTGAAATGGAAAGCCTTGTGCACTTTGTATTTTTTACTTCCTATGTCTATGATAGACATTCTGACTAGGTATTTGGGTGTGAGAGTGGTTCAGCCAGTGGTTATATGGGTGGTTGAGTGGGTATCTGTATGTGTATGAGTGAGTTTATAAGTGGTTTTGTGGGTGTGTGAGTGGCTGTATGGGGTTGTGGGAGTAACTATGTTGGTGTGTGAGTGGGTAATATCAGTGGCTGTATGGGTGAGTGAGTGGCTATGTGAGTGACTGTAAAGGTGAGTGAGTGGGGGTCTGAATAGCTGTATGGGTGAGTGACTAGCTATTTCAGTGAGTGTTCAATAAAGTGAGTAGGTGTATGAGTGATTGAATTGGAGACTAAGGCCCCCATTAGGATGGTGGGTGGACTTTGTCTGCCCGCCATCCCATCGGTAAAAGGGGCGGGGGTCCCGATGTATGCATTAGGATGCGCCCGCCCACCCTTATTTTTAACATTGTGGCGGGCGGTGCTCACTGCAACGCCCGCCACAATGCTAACAATGTATGCATGCATTTGCATACATGAAGCGGCAAGCAACGCGCGGTGCCTGCTGCTTCGTGTATGCAAATGCTGGGGGGTACCACAGATACCCCCCATGTGCACCCCCGCCCCTCCTTCACTCTGGGGGCCCGCAGGCGGCCCCCAAAGTGAAGACCGGATGCCTTTCCGTGGCGGTATCGCCGCCACGGAAAGGCATCTCTTTTGCCCCATACTAATATGGCTGGCGGTGTCTATGAGACACCGCCACAATATTAATCCTTTTCCGCCCCGGCCGCAAGGCGACCGGGGCAGAAAAGCGGCGGACGGTCTTTCCGTCCGCCGCGGTCCTCCCCGCCATACTAATATAGCGGGGGTAATTCAGTTGCGGATGTTGGGCGGATTGCCCCCGCCAGGCCGGCGGTGGCTACCGCCAGCCTGGCGGAGCAATCCGCCCGACATCCTAATGGGCCCCTAAGTGGCTCTGTGAACAACTGTATGGGTGAGTGCTTGTATGGATATGTGAATGGGTATTAGAGTGGTTGTGTGGCTGCATGAGTGAGTGTGTGAGTGCTTTTATGGCTGAGTGAACAGCTATGTTGAAAGCCTATATGGGTTTGAGAGTGGGTGTGTGAGTGGTTGTATGGGTGAATAATTATGTGTCTGAGTAGCTGTATGGGTGAGTGTATGGCTGTCTGAGTGGCTGTGTGTGTTAGTGAATTGTTGCATGAGTGGCTGTATGGGTAAGTGAGTGGGTGTTTCAGTAGCTCAAAGGATGAGTGAGTGGTTCGATGAGTACTTGTATAGATCTTTGAATGGGTATGTGAGTGGTTATGTGAGTTTGAGTAGGCCAATAAGAGGTTGCATGGGGATGTCAGTGGGTGTGTGAGTGGTTATGCGGATGATGTTATCAGTGATGTCTTCAGTGATGTCATTTGAGATGTCATATATGAGGTCATAAGCAGTGTATTGTGCGGGCATAAGTTATGCTTGGCTCAGGTAACTATAACTGCCGAACTTCAATGTTTTTTTACAAGTAAAATCTGAGTCAAACTATAGCGTTGCTGTTACCTTTGTTTTTGTAAGTGCATTTCTATGTTTTATTTAACTGCTAGATGGGTTTGCTGAGTTGGGGAGGAAGGGGGCGGGTCTCCAACAATCTCTCAGCACTCGCCAGTGTGGGACTTACTGGAGGTAACAGGAGGGGTTGTTAAACCTTAGGGACCCTCAGCAGCCAAGGCGACTTTATCCCCCAATCAGACGTGTACCAAGAGGCATGTTTGCAGAGTGTGGAAAAAGAGGGTGGGGCCTTCCACAAGTTTTCCGCAATCCTGCTGTGTAGGACTTACTGGAGGTAAGAGGAGTGGTTTCTGGCCCCCAATGATGCTCAGCAGCTAAGGGGACTTCATCCCCCAACCAGTAATACACCACGAGGCAAGTTTGCAGAGTAATGGGAAAAGGGGGTGGGGCCTCAGATGACCTCTCAGCCATCCCACTGTGTGGGACTTATTGGCAGTAACAGGAATGGTTATTGGCCACTAAGTACCATCACCATACAAAGGGACTTCATCCCCCAGTCAGTAGTGTGCCAAGAGGTGTGTTTGCAGAGTGGTGGAGAAAAGGGGAGGGACCTTAGATGACCTCTCAGAAATCCCGCAGTGTGGGACTTCCTGAAGGTAACATGAGGGGTTGTTGGCCCCCAAGTACCCTCAACAACCAAGTGGGACTGCATCCCTCAACAATGTGTGTGCCTGGAACCCCCTTTGCAGAGTAGTTGACAAAGGGGGTGTGGCCTCTGGCAACCTTCCCCTGGATAGTGTATTCTTTTCTATTTTTTTATTAGAGGAGGGGGCCACACGCCCCCCTCCCTGGGCTGACTTGGCTGCCTGCCTATGCCAATTTTGGCATCAGAAACACCATCTCCTGGGGCCTGCCCATGTTTCTCTGGGTGCCCAGGGCACCCAGTCTGTATTGGGACCACAGAGAAAGTCCTCCACAGTCCCTGCCAGCTCCCCTCCTACTGCAGAAGTCAGATTTGCTTTCAGATACACTTGCTGTCTGAAAACCAGGGTCGTGGACCAGGGTCAGCGGACTCGATAATTCTCGCCTCGGTGCCTACTCTAGTCAGAAACCACACTCGGCAACTCTGGGCATCAGCTTGCCTCATCTTCACAACGGCCTCCCCAGACCGCCGGGGATGCTTGGTCGCACCTTAAAGATACCCATCAGGGACCATCTCTCAGGGTGAGCCAGGACGGGTTCCCCAGCGGTCGAAGCGTGGAGATACTCCTCCGGGAGTCGATTCCTAGCGCTATATAAACCCACAATTAAATTAAATTAAATTAAAACAATTGTTCTGTTTTCCTGCTCACTTGACAGCAGGCAGAGGAACAGATGAATGTTCCACTTTCAGCAAGCAAGAGTGTTTGCTGTGGCTTTGGAAAATCAGTTAAAGCTCCCACCAAGACACAGCAAACAGATATGTCCTGGGGGAGGAACACTGAGACATAGCAGGAACCGGCCATGAGGGGTGTCCATCTATGGCTCCTGAAGGAAGGCCCCCATGCTTTGTTCTAGCAGGACTTGTCCCGGGGAGGTAGAGAACCCTGGGGCCCATGGGTACCTGAGGCTCCTCCATTACAAATGTAATAGCCCTGGGGCAGGGGTGGTCCCCTGGTTAAGGGGGTCCACAAGGCCACCCTATTTTTTTAAAATATGGCTTTGGGGAGGTATTGGCTCCCAGGGTGCATGGGGTCTGAGTGCCCCCCCCCCATTGAAACCTCATAAGCCCTGGGGAGGTTTTGATTCTAGGAGCATTTAAAGGCCCCAAAAGAGGAGTCTCATGCACTCACCTCTATTAAGTGCCACATGCCCCTGGGACCTGGCCCTCCCATGGGCCTAATAGTAAAGAAGTTAGGGAGTCCATGCTTTAAAAAAAATATCAGCAGGAGCCCTGGGACTCCACAAGAGGGCTAGGGGTCAGAATGTTCCTACCCTGCTCCCTGCTCCCTTCTCTATTTTATGTTTTTTATTGAGAAATGGCTAATGCTGAGTCCCAAGATGGCTGCCAACACTTCCTGGTTTTAGATGCTGGCAGCCAATCAGATCTCAGCTCGAGATTGGTAGGGTTCACATAGGCATTGCATCCCTGTATATATACATTTGAATTTTGGTTAATATTCCTAAAACTACTGGACGTATTCCCACCAAATCACAAGAAGGCACTTTCCTGGACAAATATCAACTTTTCTGCCAAATTTGGTGTAATTCTGTTCAACAGTTGTGCTTTAGCTATGTCTAAAGTTCCTATGGGAATTAACATGAGGAAAACGCATTTTAGGACCCCCCTTTTTCTCGTCTCCCGCTTGACAGATCAAAAAGAAACTTTCAAGATAGCAGCTGAAGGGAGCGTCGAACTAGTTTTAAAAATATTATGAGGATTTGTCAAATGATGCCAAAGTTATTGGCAAATGGAAAAAACTCACTTCCTATGGAAACTAGGTCCTAACTATAACTACCTACTGGCGACTGTCAGTGGATGATATATATAATATTTATATCTATGTTGGGGGCGTGGCTACGGCGCGAAGCGGAATGGCTGCCTGTTGAGGGAGCTCCGCTCGCCGGCAACTTCATCCTGTAATACCATCCTTATGCAGTGCCCCCACACATCGTAAAACCGCCGTGAAATGTGGCTTGTAGGGCATGGAACACAACGGAGGCAACAGTGCCGGTGAGGCAGAGCAATTACCGCCGTACCAAAACTCGGAGACCAGCCTGGCACTGGAGAGAAAATGGAGGCGGCAGAGTGACTACGGCCCGGGTCGAGGGTCGGGCGCCCTGGTGGTGCATTGTATTCGAACACTTGACGGACGACCTGGGGCCCCAGTCGGAGGTGGAAATTCTGGGAGGTGGCCGTGCGGAGCTGGAGCCGAATGAGGCACTGCAAGAGACTGTGTTATGTTATGTTATGTTATAACAAATTTGTAAAGCGCACGAAGACCAAGGTTTCATGGCGCTATTCTGGACTGGTTGCATACTGAGGCAGGGCTTACTCGTGTGCTTGTTTAAATAGCCAAGTTTTAAGAAGTTTCCTGAACCGCAGTAGTTCTGTGCAGGATCGAATCTCCAAGGGAAGCGAGTTCCACAGCTGTGGGGCCGGATATGCAAACCGGCATCCACCATGTCGTTTCCGCTTAAATTTCGGAGTGACTAGCAAGTGTAGATGTTTGGAGCGAAGATCCCGAGTAGGGGTGTACCTAGATAGCAAATTATTAATAAATATGGGACTATGACAATTTAGGGCTTTAAAAATTAAGCAAGCGGTCTTAAATGCAGATCGTTGAGGCAGTGGAAGCCAGTGTAGTTTTTTTATTAGAGGTCTGGCAGAGTGCCACCTGGGCTGCTGTGAGGAACTACGATACTGTGTTGGCCTGTGCAGAGCGAGTGCTGGGATCGTCCTCGGAGGCGCTCGGCTGGAAGTGGTGTGTGTGACCGAACCCGGCCTCTTAGAGGCTGGGCGAGTGACCGTGGTGGCGCCAGAACACGGAAGGGGAGAGGCGAAGCTGGCATCAAGGATCGATGCTGGAGGAGCCCAGACAGGGTAAGAGACGCGACTGGACAGGCTGGGTCTGGGCTGCTGGGTGACGCGATCGGCACTGGATGCCATATTGGTGGCACGTGGTGGGGATCGGGCTACTGGGCGGCAAGAGGTACGGGCCTGAAGCTGTGATGCGGGGGCCTGAGGCTGGATCGGGCCGCTTCCTAGAGGCTGGGGGGGCTTTTCTGTGGACATCGGGACTCCGACTGACCTGGTTCTGTTGGCCGGGGGGTCTGGGTAGACACAGGGGACTACTTGGCTGAAGGGGGGGATACCAGCTCTGGTTTGGAGCGCCATGCGCTAGGCAGCATTTGGTCCTATGTCTGGGTACCGAGGTTAGCTCCACAACGTGCACAAGACTCATAGCACTCCTGAAACGAGTGACAGAGACGGCGTTCTAACACGAGCTGAGACAACACGCGGGGATATCGCCTGCGCCTGGGAAGCGTGGCCTACTGAGCTGACTGGCAGAGACACATTCCGGAATACACTGTGCAGCTGTGTAGCGGACGACGGGGTCCAGGGTCGAACATTGCGATAGTTCAATTGAAAGCTGTGGGTGCTGACAAGTTGGCGGGGCTCGCGATCGGAGGCACAATAGTGAATACTGCAGCACCAGTGGCTGTCATGGGGAAATCGGAGCCCAAACAGGCTAAATTGCAATTCGTAAATAAGCGTACTACCCGGGCTGCTGATGGCATGGGTGATCAGGGTGACCCGGGAGGTGCTCAGGGATCAGAAGAGAGCGCGGCTGATGATAACAGGTCTATTTTGTTGGAACGCCGAGCTGGCATGAAATCGATAGACAGCAAGATAGACGCGCTTGCCACTAGGTTGGACATGGTCAAGAAGAAGGTTGAAAAACATGAGCACAGGCTGGATGTCCTGGAACATCGAGTCTCAGACACACATGATGCGCAGGCCGAATCCAAAACGCAGATCCTGCAGATGGAACAAATCTTGGAAGTCATCAGCGCGAAAAATGAGGATTGGAAGCGCGTTCTAGGCGTAACAACCTGCGTATCTTAGGCCTATCGGAAACGACGCCCATATCCAAAATGGAGAAATTTGTGGAGGAACTATTACGTGAACTATTCGGTCCTGTGCTCTCCACCGTGCTGACAGTGGAGCGAGCCCGATCATAGAGTGTCTTCTGAACTATGCCGACAGAGATGCGGGATTGCGCGAGGCGAGAGTCAAAGACCCGGTGATGTATAAAGGAGACAAGCTATCCTTTTTCCCAGATTACAAGCCGGGAGTTCAGGCGGCAAGGAAAGAGTTTGTGCAGGTAAAGAAATTGTTGAGAGAGGCCTCTGTCCCCTACGCCATGTTTTATCAGGCCTGACGCTGAAATTCACAAGGCATATCTGCAAGGGCTGGCTGGCACAGCGCGTGCAGACAGCGGTGCCCGGGGACTCTGGACTGAACAACACAGACTAGGAAGAAAGGGCTGCTCCGTCAAAAAGATTGACTGATGCGGACACAATCGTGACATCTGAGGTCGGCAGGATGGAGAAAATTCACTATGCTAATGGATATTCGTTATGCTCTGTTGTCATAAGGCGTGTGGGAGGTGGATTGCTGAAGGCCGGCGGCCGCACTAAAGTGCGGATTCTCGCTGCTGAACCGTTTCCCCTAGAGGGTGCTGCCCGAATGTTGGGATAGTATGGAGTTCAATGTAATTCAATGGGAGGGTAGTGAGCTTTCTTCTCGACCTGTTTGGGAGGTTGGAGTGGGTGGAGGGGGGGGGAAGGGAAGTGGGGGTTGTTGTATTTTTTTATTTTTTTATTTCACATCATGCTTTTTCAATGGTATGAAGATGTACGCAATGCAAATGGATGGGTGATGAGAGTGCTGAATCGACACACAAGATACTCCTTTGTGACTAGATGTGTTGAACTTGGTAATAGATATCCAGGATATTATGACTGATAAATGATGACCTGGAATGTCAGGGGCAAGTGGTAGCGTATCTGAACCGCCACATGATACATGTTGCTCTATTACAGGAGACGCATTTAACCAGATACACGGATGGAGGTGTGGCTGGTAGATGGGCGGGCTTTTGGCTGGCAGCATTGTATTCTTCCTGTGCCAGGGGGGTTATGATACTAATCAAGAGGGGGGTGGAGGTTCAGCCACTGCATATCTATACGGACGACGAGGGCAGATGTGCTATGCTTTGTGGTCGTCTTAGGGGATGATTGATCACCATGGTCCCATTGTGGATGACGCAGCCTGTGTGATTCACATATGTGGGGTATTGAGAGAATGGCCTGAGTCCTCTATATTTTGGGGGGGTGACCTGAATACTTATTTGAATGCAGAATTGGACAAGTCTAATCCTTTCTCCCACCGCACCCCCAATGTGGCCAAGACTCTGACATGTGCAATGGAAGAATTCGGTCTGAGAGATGTGTGGCGAGTGCATAACCCACAGGTGCGGGCAGGTACACACATGACACCCGCACTCGACAGCTGGTCGAGGCTGGACTTCTGGTTAGTGGGAGAGGAGGTGATGGACTGGGTGCGGGGGATTACATCACTGGCTCGTACACTGTCAGATCATAACCCAGTTCAACTAGATGTGATCCTCCCAACAGCTAGATGCCCGCCCTTCACATGGCACCCGCGCTCTGAGGCCTTACTAGACCCTGTATATGAAGCGACTGTAAGATACGCTATTATACAATATTTTGAGCTGAACAAAGGAACTGTTGCAGAAGTTGCTACATTGTGGGAGGCCTTTAAAGTTACGATTAGGGGAGTTTGCATCAGCACGGCGACAGGTATACTCCGGGATATACGTACCCAGCTGAAGAGCACTGAGGACGCACTGCGCGAGTTAGAACGCAAATATGAGGCAGAACCCAGAGCAGACACACTGGCTGAATTGCAGAAATTGCTCAAAGACTTTGAGGAATTGGCTGACACAGAAATAAAATACTTATCGCGGAGACATATGGCTAGACGCTATGGGGAGGGGGGACGGCCAGGGTGCGCCCTAGCGTTTAATATCAAAACGCGTATTGAGCAGCCGAGAAAGACTTGTAGATGAGCTGGGAGGTTAGCATCTTGATCAAGGTGACATACTAGAGCAATTTCGGAGCTTCTATGCGGACTTATATAAGTCACGGGGGCAGGTGCCGGAAACAGAACTCGAGTGTTATCTGGAAGACATAGCGTGTGCATGGCTCTCTGATGTTCATAGGGCATACTTGTGTTTGCCGATAGATGAACAGGGTGTGAAGAATGCGATTGCTGCACTGGCTAACGGCAAGGCACCTGGGCCAGATGGGCTAACGGTTGAGTTTTATAAAAAATATGTGGATCTCCTGGCGCCGCATCTTCTTGAAATGTATGCAGAAGCTCACGAATCTGGGACGTTACCTCCATCTTTGGGAGAGGCGTTGATGATCACGTTGCTAAAAAAAGACAAGCCACCGGACAGATGTGACTCGTATCGACCGATATCTCTGCTTAATATAGACGCCAAGATTCTGGCGAAGATTCTAGCGACCAGACTTCAGCCCTTGATGCAGAAATTGGTATTACCAGATCAGTCGGGTTTTATACCTGAGCGATCCACGTCTTATAATCTGCGAATGGTCTTTTCGATGTTTCATGTTCTTGAGCCATCGCTGCAGGCGGCGGCACTGTTTTTAGACACAGCCAAAGCATTCGACTCGGTTGAGTGGCGGTATCTACAGTATACATTGCGGCGCATTGGATTACCGCCATTGTTTTTGCAATGGATAGCAGTGTTGTATTTGGGGCTGAGCGCGCGGGTGCGCATAGGAGGTCTTACATCGGGCTCATTTCCAATAGGGAGAGGCACGCGTCAAGGGTGTCCCCTATCACCACTGATATTTGCACTGATACTGGAACCACTGGCGTGTGTGATCAGATAGCGACACAGGGAGGCTGCACTTAATTTAAATTTTCGGCCGGTGGCTATATCACTCTATGCAGATGATATGGTTCTCTTTGTCCGTGAACCATCTACATATTTGGCACAATTGCTCAGAGAATATGTACGTTTTGGTCGTCTGTCAGGGCTCTATATAAATTGGGATAAATCTTTTATAATACCGCTGACCACGTCCACCGTCTGTCCAGATTTGGAGTTCCCACTGGTATGGTCCACAGACCCGGTTAAATACCTAGGAGTCTGGGTGCACAGAGACCCAAAGGTAGTGGTCAGGGAAAATTATGGTAGGGCATACTCGTCGCTGGAGAGCCAGGTGGATACTTGGATAGCTCTGCCGCTGTCGCTGGCGGACCGAATTGCTCCAATAAAGATGGTGGTTTTGCCACAATTTCTCTAACTATTTCCTAACATCCCAATAGTGCTCACACTGCAGTTTTTCAAAACTATAAGGAGTCAGTTGATCAGACTAGCGTGGGGGGGCAGACATGCTCGTGTGCAGTGGACGACTCTGGCTAAAGGATACGAGAAGGGAGGGTTTGAGGCCCCTGATTTTTACATTTATTATCTGAGTGTGCAGGCTCAATACCTGTATTATTGGTATAGACCGCACGCATTTACTCCGCATGTCGCGGTGGAGGAGGGCGATGTGGCCCCGGTCCGGCTTCACAGTGTGATCACGCAGCGTAGTCGTGGTACTCCAAATACGGAGATCAATGCGGTTGATGCTACTGTTGCTGCCTGGTGGAAGATTGGGCATTTGGCACGAAAACTCCCGCTCTATGCACCGTATCTATATCTGGAGTGTCATGCTGCCCTGTCTGTGACGCAGGAAAAACAGTCGCTCCTGTTACTACATGAGGCAGGATTCAGACACATCTCAGATGTTTATTTGAACGGCTCTTTTTTAGCGGAAGAGGACCTACCTTATATTAGCAATCAGTCGTTGCTGTTTCGTTTTGCAATGCATCGCCTGAGACATGCGATTAAAGTACACTACACCACATACCCACAGAAACCTCCTGCGCTGGCCTCCTTGCAGTATGCGCTCACGGCCTCCAGCAATAAAAGTTTAATTTTGAAATTGTATAAAATGATAAAGCTTGAAAGTGTGGAGGCCCAGGATCGGAGTTGGGAGCGATTATCTGACTGTTTGCCTGCAACAATCTTGGAGGCAGACTGGAAATATGTATGTGGTCTGAAGGGGACGCTTAGCATGAATGGGAATTTGAGGATTATTCACTTTAAGTATATACACCAGGTGTATTACACCCCAATGAGACTGCATGGATATGGGTTGCGTGCGTTTGCGGATTGTATGTGTTGTGGCCGGAAGAATGCGGACTTTCTGCATTTAGCTTTGGAGTGTCAGAAAGTATGGGAATTTTGGGAACAAGTGGTGAGCTGTCTGAAGGTAATGGTGAGTGTAGATTTACAGTGCGATCCGCTTGCCTGCTTATTATGCTGTGTGCCGCATATTAGAGGAGTAACTGGCAAGTTTGTTCGTCTGGCCCTGCTGATGGCGGCTCGGAGAGTGGCAATTACATGGGGGACAGATGCCGTCCAAAAGTTGAGTTATGGATCAAAGACCTGGTCTATTGTAGAGACAATTTGGAGGCATATGCCAAAGAGTTGCCCGAGAGGTCGAGGCTCAGAGACATCTGGGAGCCGCTGAGGATGTATCTACATAGTCAAGGAGGATCTGAGGATGTCCAGTGAAGAGAACAGAGGGGTGCACGTATCGTTGTGTGCGATTTAGTTAGAAGCTGATGCGAGATAATACGACCCAGAGCATACGTTGTCAATGATGTGAAATGTTTAGTTTTGTTTCTTTCTGTTTGGGGGGCCTTCCTTGTTTTTGGGGGGGAGGGACTGTACATATATTGAAAGCAACCTGTGTTCTGATAAGAAAGTAGAATTCTGCATTAGATGGTCTATGTATCTTATGATGCCCGATGTTCTAAGCAGACTCAATGCGAAAATTATGTAGACGGATAATGGCTTTGTATTTGCCTTCTTTTTACATTTAATATATATATATTTTTTAAATTTATATATATTTATATCTATATTATAAAATTACCTACTGGTGGTTGCCGGTAGGGAGGTATAGTTAGGACACTGTAACTACCTACTGTTGAGAGCCAGTAGATAATGTATGTAATATAAATATTTAACATATATTGTATATTACCTACTGACGGTCACCATTAGGTAATTATAGTTAGGACCTAGATTCCATAGGAAAACATTTTTGGACTTGCCTATACTTTTGGTGCCTTTTGATGAATCTCCACAAAAGCATTCCAAAAAAGTAAGCTGGTGATTCTACTTCTGGATAGAAAGTTTTGGGCTGATTGTATGCGGGGGCTGAGAAAAAGAGGAGGTTCAAAAAAATGATTTCTTATGTAAATTTCCATAGAGATGTTAGATGCGACTACATCCTGTACCGCAGGATAATATTACACCAGATTTGGGAGAAAGGTAGATCTTGGTCTAGAAAGTGCCTTATTTGTGATTTGGTGTAAATCCGTATAGTAGTATTTGAGATATTAAAAGAAACCAAATTTGTATATCAAGAGACAAAGGATACTCTGCCGATCCTTCTTGGTTCCTCTGCAGCTTTGTGGATCCACCCACCAACAGCAATGCTATGATTGGCTGGCTGCAACCTGGGAGAAAAGTTTTGGCCGCCATTTTGTTCATCGAGGCTCGGTTCTCAGTGGGAAAAATAAAATGAAAACATGATGGGAGGGGTCAGAGTAGAGGTACCCAATCCCCTTGGGACTAAAGGAGGGGTCTGTGAGGGACCCCTCATGGACAAGAAATTGTCCAAAAACCTTTTTATATGCATAGTCAGGTGGATTTGGCAGAATCAACAGATCCAGACCCCAATTTATTTTAAACATAGACTCACTCACAGATCCACGCCCCTGCTCACACACTCACCCACACACCCACTTACACACCCACACATCCAACTAATGCAGTTTGTACAGGAACACTATCACCTCCATGAGACACAATCTGGATTCAGACCCTTCCTTAGCATTGAATCAGCGCTACTTCTATCTTCAGACTCAATACGCAAAATACTGATGATGATCAAACGGCGGCTCTAGTCATGCTTGACCTGACCGCCATTTTTGATACAATCTCTCATGGCCTGCTACTTGACAGACAACACCATGCAGGTATAGGAGGTCTGGTCCTGGGCTGGCTGGTGAGTTTTCTGGAGGGTCGCACCTTTCAAATTACTCTGCAACCCTATGTTTCACCTACACAACATCTGAACCAGACGGTGCCTCAGGGCTCCCCCTTAAGCCTGACCCTGTTTAATGTGCATATTCAAACATTGGAAGATCTTCTGTACAAACATGGGGTGCAGACGGTGTCATATGCAGATGGCACTCACCTGATCCTTACATTGTCCCAGGACAAAGACAAAGCTGCAAAGGATTTTAAGCTCTGCATGGAGGATATGGCAAATTGGATGACACACAAATGCCTCAGGGTAAATGCCAGCAAAACAGAGATCTGAGGGGTAGGGAAACAACCCTCCATCTGGACCTCGAGGTGGTGGCCTATGATCTCCACCTTCACTGAGCCAGAAAATTAAAAATCTTGGAGTCTGGTTTTACTCCACCTTATCCTTCTCTGATCATATTTCGTCTCTTACAGGTATTTGTTTCAGGATCTTACAAATGCCAAAAACAATCCTAGGGCTTATCCAAGACGATGCTAGAAAGACAGTGGTACAGGTGCTTGTGACAGCTAGACTGCACTATTGTAAAGTCCTCTATCTGGGCAACCAAAAACCAGCATATATATGCTCCAACAAGTGCAAAAAGCAGCCACTCGAAAGTTTCTAAACATCCCTAGATTTTACTCAACAGGTAGTGCTCTGGAGATGATCCACTGACTCCCTATTGAAGAGAGGATCTCCTTTGAAGCCCTGTTCTATGTCCACAGAATACTGCTGGGCAAGGGCCTGAAATATCTCCACCTCATGATACACCCTTACGCACAGTCTGAGATCAGCTGGAACCAGATTGGTCTGCATTCCTAAATTCAACACGAAACATTTCAGAGGTATCTATTTAAGGTACCTGGCAGCCAAGAGGTAGAATTCTCTACCTCTATACTTAAGACAGGAGACTTCAGAATTAGCTTTTAGGAAGCAACTCAAAACTTGGCTATTTAAGATTAATCTTGCTCCCTAGAGTTTCTTTACCTCTCTTGTTCAATAATGATCTTAGCTTCTAAATGGAATTCAGCATGGGGATACTTCATAATGGAGTAAATATTGCGCTATATAAACTGCCATAACATAACACCCACTCACACTCCCACAAAACAACTAACGCAGCCACAAAGCCACTCACAAACCCACTCACAGACACATACTTCCAGTCACACAAGCACTTACTTACCCACCACACACGCACACATCAACTTACACACCCACACAACCACTCACACGCACCCTCATACACCCAGGTTGCAGGGCTGTTATAGTTAGTAAATTGCATTAAAAAAAACATAGAAAGACACTGAAAAAACAAAGGTTACCTGGACATTATATTTAGAATACAAAATGTAAAATACCTTTTGAAATCTACAGAAAAAAACAGAGGTTACAAGGACATTATAGTTAAGTTCAGATTTTACGCACACAAAACCATACTTTTGTAAAGAAGAGACCTTCATTGATGATTTAAGTTGAGTTTATTAAGATATAAGGAACAACCCCCAACAGCTCCACTCGCCACCTCAAGCTGTCTTCTACTGGACTCCACACACCGGATTCCAAGAGTAGAAGCTCGAGGTTGCCTGGCAGCAATCATAACATAACATTAGAATGGAACATATCTTCCCTCTTTAAATAAACAAATAAAATTAATACCCATAAAAGAAATGTACCCACAAACATAATCCTGAAATTTATGTGGAGCAAACTTGGCACGTGAACTAAGTAATCTTGGTGGAACCATCTTAGTACTACAATTAGGTAGCCTAACAGTAAAACCTGTAACAGACGAAGATTTGGTTATTGATACCTCATTTCCAGAAACTTTACCAAGGTCTTTTAACAACCATTCACGTACTTCAGTGTCATTGCACTTCGTTACACGATTGGCATTCCACAACTTACCATCTGATAGTTCCAAAAGATTACCTTTAACCACAATGACCTTCTTAGGATCCGATAATTTTGAAAACCCCTTGTGCTGAAACACACCCAATTTTAATCTAACATACTCATCAACTTCGAATTTCTGAGGGCCTTTAAGTACATTTGAATTATGTCTATCCACATAAGAATTCTGATACGACTCAACTTTAGCACGTATAACTTTATCATCAACACATTTCCTACCACACATACCCATCCAAGCAGGCACCGTAATAGAACATGGAATCCTACCTTTTAGTAAACAAAAAGGTATTTCCCCTGTTACAGAGTGTGGTGTAGTCCTGTAATTCCACAAAACATTTTTTACCAAACACTTCCAATCCCTGTTGTTGTAAATAGCCATTTGAATACATTCTCTTAAAACACGGTTGAATCATTCAATAAGACCATTTCCCCTAGGATGATAAACCGGGTTCTCAAATGTTTTATTCCCCATGTCTTAAGGAAACAACTGAATTCATCGGAAATAAATTGCGGACCATTGTCCGATAAAGTTTCTGCAGGACAACCTTCCCTCCTGAAAATCTCCTCACAAAAATCAATTACATTCTCCGTTTTGTCTCCTCTA
This sequence comes from Lissotriton helveticus, assembly GCF_964261635.1. NCBI lineage: Eukaryota > Metazoa > Chordata > Amphibia > Caudata > Salamandridae > Lissotriton > Lissotriton helveticus. The sequence continues at coordinate 2,070,372,777 of NC_136059.1, read as the reverse complement.
ACAAAAGTGACTTCCAGCCACTTGGAAAAGGAAACCATTACCACCACAGCAAATCTACTACCAACCCCTAGAATGTCAAATGGGCCACAAATATCTATTGCTAATCTTTCCCAAGGAAGTTTCGGCCAATCCATATGTTGTATGGTAGTTTGCTTTACCATGTATGTCTTATCACTCCGAGAACACTCAACGCAATCTCTTACAAACCTTTCTATACTTCTATCCATTCCCGGCCACCAAAAATCCTCCCTGGCCTTTCTTTTCATAGCAGACATTCCCCCGTGACCTTCATGCAAGAGATTTAGTAATCTGGACCTCATAGAAAATGGCACTACCAATGTATCACCTCTTCTTAATATACCTTTCACAAACGATAATTCATTCCAGACTTCCTTATATGTAATTAAATCTACATGTGATTTCCAACCTTTTTTGGATGGAAGACACTCAATCAACCTTTTAATAACTACATCATCCAAAATTGCTAATTTCCAATCAGATTCCTCTATGGCTTGGCAAACTTCTTCTAACTTGGCTACAACCCATTCTTCTTCATCAACATCAATGTTCTCCTCATCATTTTTATCCACAAGGCGCGACAAACAATCTGCATTTACATTTCTAACGCCAGGTACATATTTAATGCAAAAGTTATATTCTTGTAATCGATAAATCCACTTCGCTATGCGTGGTGTGGCCTTTGCCGCTCCCGATGTTTAAAAGACATCAACCAAGGGTTTGTGATCTGTTTGAAGATCAAAACAAGTTCCCCAAACAAAATTCTGAAAATGCTGCACGCCCCACCAACACGCAAATGCCTCTTTTTCGATGGTGAAATAAGTGCTCTCCGCCCCTTTCAAAGTTCTGAAAGCAAATGCAATCACCCTTTCCTTCCCCTCATGCATTTGCATTAACACCGCTCCCAACCCATAACTACTGGCATCAGTGACAATAATACATATGTCATTGATGTTGAAAGGTTTTAAAGCAGCTGCGTTAACCACAGCTTTCTTAATTGGTTCAAATGCACATTGACATTGATTCGACCATATAAAATGTACATTTTTTCTCATCAATTCACGCAATGGAGAGACACAATAGAAACATTCCGAATAAACCTCGAATAATATTCAGCTAAGCCTAGAAATGACCTTACCTGATCTTTATTTTGAGGGATGGGCGCTTTTTCTAGGTCTTCCACTAATTTAAACTTGGGTTTGATACCTTCCTTACACAAAGTGTGACCGAGATAGTCTACTTCATCTTGGGCAAATTTGCATTTTTTAAGACTAATAGTCAACCACGCCTGTTCCAACTTACTTAAAGCAATTGCTAACACCTGATCGTGTTCCTCCCTGTCCTTATCCCAAACCAAAATGTCATCTTGGAACACTAAAATATTAGTCATACCTTTAAGAATGCCCTGCATGATGCGCTGAAAAACTGCCGAAGCAGATGCCAACCCAAACGGCATACGAATGAATTGGAATGCTCCTTCAGGTGTAATGAACAATGTTAAGTGCTTTGACTCTGGTTGTAATAAGACCTGGTGGTACGCACTTGATAAACCTAAGGTAGGAAAACTTTTCGCATTATCTACTGTGGCCAACATTTCATTTATTTGTGGGAGGGGATGACGGTCTACCCAGATATTCTCATTAAGATGTCTTAAATCAACACACATGCTAATGCTGCCATTGGGTTTGTGTGCGATAACGATCGGACTGAGCCATTTCGAAGCTTCAATTGGTTCTATTATACCTTCAGAGCACAATCTATCCAATTCCTGTTTTAACGGACTTCTCAAAGCTAACGGTACATTTCGAACTTTGTGTACTTTAGGTAAGGCATTATCTTTCAAAACAATGCGATGACTAAACTTCCTCAAACATCCCAATTTTTCCTTAAATAAACCAGGAAATTTCGACACCCATTCACTACTATTATCCCCTTCAGTCAAAAGTACTTACATGGAATGATTGGAATTCGAAAGTACTTGCATGGGATGGTTAGGATTTAGTATAATGTCTAAAGCTCTCTGATCTCTCCATCCCAATAAGGATTTTCCTTTTTCTACTACATATACCTTTGTTTCAACTTCTTTATCTGAACATTTTATGCTAGATTTAAAGTAACCTATAACAGGTAGTTTTTTGCCAGAGTAACCTACACGATTAACATCTGAAATGTACAATGTTTTGGATCACAAATCCTTCCAGACTTGTCTGTCAATTATAGTGATCGGAGAACATGAATCAGCCCACACTATTTATGTTTCTCCATTGACAAAAATTTCACATTTAAGAGGATTATACTCTTCAGAACCATTCGCAACATCATCAATCTCCTCAATCAAATATACTTCTACATCACTATCAACTGTATCCACATTTTCTTCAATAACATTAACAACTGATTTGGACTGAAAGTTACTAGCAGCTCTACACATCCTGGAATAATGTCCTATTCTTTTACATTTGTAACATCTACTCTTGGACGCAAGACAATGTACAGCATCAGAACTGTGTCTGTTGCTTCCACACCTATAACATAGAGTATTAAAGGAAGACGAAACATTTTTTTGTTTTGCAACAGGTTTGACCTCCTCATTAACATTCATTTTCTTTGGTTTATCCACAATTTTACATACTCTGGTAGTTCTGTTCTCAATCTTAGGTTCGGACAAAGATAGCTCTTTTACATATAATGTAGTGTTTTTGATGCGCTTTGCTATGCTAATAGTTTTCTCTAATGTAGGGTCACCCAAATCTAACAACTTTTCTTGGATCTTCTTGTTGTTCGTGGCATTAACCATCTGGGGCCAGATGTAGGAAGCCCTTTACCGGTCGGTAACGGCTGAAAACCGGTATTTTCGGCCGTTACCGACCGGTATTGAGCTTTCGGGATGTAGGAGACCGAAAATCTTCCGAATCGGTAAATTTACCGAATCGGTAAAGTTACCAATTCTGTAAAATACCGATTCGGAAATATTACCGAATCGGTAAATTTACCGAATCGCAACGGTTTGCGATTCGGTAAATTTACCGAATCGGTATTTTTACCGATTCGGTAAAGTTGCCGATTCGGTAAAATACCAAATCAGTAATTAAGAAGTGGTAAAAATGTATATTGAGATGTAGGGAAGCTCTGAAATACCGAATTTGCTTGATATTCAGTATTTAAGAGTCGGTATTTACCATGGATTGGAATCAGGTGGTAAACAGGTGCAACCTATAAAAATGGACCCAAAATGCAATTCTTCTTGCACAATGGCGGCATTTTATGTCATTGCAAGACGGCTACGGCTACAGGAGGAAGGAGAGAGGGAATGGCAGAGAGAGGAGCAGGTCTACAGACAGAGGATAACCCTGTTCATGCTCACAGAGGCAGAGATACTCCAGAGGTACAGGTTGGCCCCAGACACCATCACGGAACTCATCAGGGACCTTCACCCACTGTTGGAGCATACTACCCCGAGGGCACACGCTATTCCTCCCCACGTGCAGGTGCTGTGCAGCCTACACCTGCTTGCGTCTGGGAGCTAACAGAGTGTGGTTGCTGTGGTAGGTGGGGTGACCCAGAGCAGCCTGTCAAGGTTTTTCCACAAATTCCTTGACGCCATGTTACAGAGGATGGAGCATTATATATCCTTTCCTGCAACCCATGCTGAACTGGTCCAAACGAAATCAGACTTCTACCAGATGGCACGTTTCCCCAATATAATTGGCTGCATTGATGGCACGCACATTCCCATTTGTCCCCCTGCTGCCACCGAATATATATACAGGAATAGGAAGTCCACCCACACCATCAATGTGCAGGTGATCTGCAATGCAAAGTTCACCATTACTGACCTTGTGGCAAAATTCCCTGGGTCGTACCCACGACTCCTATATATTTCAAAACAGTGGCAACTATGCACGGCTGACTGCAGGTGAATTTGGTGAAGGATACCTCCTAGGTAAGACACAGTGTGCGACCCCTATCACACCTTTTGGAGTAAGCAGTACATGTATGCATGTGAGTAAATTATACCCATTTCCTTTTAGGAGACAGTGCATATGCCCTCCGCTCCTTCATACTCACCCCCTACCTCAACCCCTCAACACCCAGCCAAAGGAGATATAACCGGGCACACAAGAGCACACGCAATGTTGTTGAGCGGACCTTTGGTATCTGGAAAAGCAGGTTCAGATGCTTGCACAAGAGCGGAGGTGCAAGGCAGTATACCCCCATCACCTGCTGTAAGATCATTGCTGCCTGTGCCATGTTGCACAATCTTGCTGTGAAGAGGGGGACTGAGGTGGAGTTGTCAGACTATGAGGATCATGACGACGACATTGCTGTGCCTGAAACACAACCTGCTGGAGTGTCAACACCAAGTGATGGCAGATACAGACGTGAGGAAATAACACGCAACTATTTCTGAGTAAGTGATGACACTGAAACCTATATTGAAAGCACAAGCTTTTGTTTAATGTAGTATATTTCCAGGTATGTTAAAGAACAAAAGTGCAACAGTAAGCATTTCACAGCAATGCTCACAGTGAGCAAACACACACATACAGGTGTTGAATCCACCCACCGTAGTTGTATATTGTCACTAGGCAGGTTGAAATGGCAAAAATGTGCAACTAAAACTTTTTTATCTATGATTTTAATGTCCAATGGCTGTAGGCCATATTATCAACAGTTTATTTGCGGCCACGCTTTGCACTAGCAGGTGTATGTGGCTCAACCTGTTCACTGGGCGTTTGGCCTGTAGCCTCACCCTGTCATCTGCTGCTCCTCCTTGTCTTTACGACATGGGGGCTTGCCGTGCTGCTCCTACTGGTGCTACCTTCAGTGTCCGGCATGTCAATCGCAGCAGTTTGTGCAGTTTGGGCATTGAGTAGAGCCTCCAGCGCACCGGTCATTCCGGCTATGCCCCTTGTCAGCTGATTGCTGTTATGAGTCAGGACTTCCTGACTATTCATGCTACGCCTGCATAGCAGGTATGTGGCTGTTGCCAGGCGGTGGATAGATTTCTCAGTTCTCTCTGCACGCTGCTTCTCCCTGCGCCTTGATGTAATTTCAGAGTCCAGTTTTGTGCACAGTTGCAGCATGGATTGGGACATGTCATGTATGCCTGTTGCCATGCTCTTGTTAACTTCCACCAGTGCCCTGATGCCCTTGCCAATGTCCTGCATGTTGATGTTGAGGTTTCGCATTTGCCTTTGACAGGACATGATGCCCTTGCCCTGCATCCTCTGAATCCTGACCATGGATCCCTCCAGGCCTTGGAAGACACTGGACCCCTCCCCACGTGCACCTACACTCCTTCCTTGTACTGTGCGGCATCTACTGGTACTTGGTACAGGCTCTGTGCTGGGTTGCAGTGTGGCAGTGATGGCAGCTTCAGGCAAGTTGTGTGAGTCTTCACCCACCATTTCACCAGCAGCTGTCTCCATTTCCAGCAGTGGGGAGATGACATGCCTCCTGCTAGGGTGTGCAGCAGGTGTTTCTATTTCTAAGGATGCTGGTATTTCGGGTGACGAAACCAATAGTGGGGACTGTGTAGATATTGGGGAGGCCTGCATTTCTTCACTGATGTCAGGTTCTTGGGAAGGTGGCTGCCCACTCGGAACACCTGTGTCCTGTGATGCACTGGGACCTGGCTCATGACTGTCATCCCTCTCGGGTGCCGTGCCTTCTGCCTCCTCAGACTGCCTTCTGGATGTGTGACCTGTGGACATATGAGCACATATCAGCTAGGTGCAAATGTCTCACAGCCACTACAATTAAACATATGAAATAGCACTTAGTACATGCTACCTGCCCTTCATTATGTATGCATTCATTTGACTGACTTGGTGATTACAGTGCTGTGTGACATGCTCTTTCATTAACTGACTACGTGTACCATGATGCATTGCTACAGTTTTGCACAGACACCCTGGGACTGGGGATGGATGAGGGTGTGAGGGGGATTGCTGTGCATGCATCTTACCTTTTTTAGTTGCAGCTTTCGCCGAGCTGTCCACTTCTCCCAGTCCATGGACGCTTTCAGGCTCCAAGGTTGTGGCTACCATCTCCTCCAGGTCGGTGAGGGGGGTGCAGTGTTCTTTCCGCCACCTGTTTGAGAGGCCTGTTTGTGGTGGTCAGCCCATTTTTTTTTTGTGAAGCTCCTCAGGTCATAGAACCTCTTTTTTAAATCTTCAGTGACTCTGGTGGTCACTCCCACTGCATTTACTTTCTCTAAGGTGTCCAGCCAAATCTTCCTTTTTGCTGATTCTGGCACAGTAAGGGACTGCTTCCCAAAAAGTCTGTGGTGAACCTTTACCACCTCCTCAACAAGGACCTGTAGCTCCATGTTGCTGAATTTGAGCTTTCTTTTCCTTTCAGTCTGCTCTGTGTCCTTGCTGCTTGCCATCTTTAAATTTGAAAAGAGCACAAACTCTGTCTGCTGCTGCACCCAGTCTCTCTACTCCAACTGCCTCTCCAGAACCTTCTAATTACTTGCAGCTGCCTGTGTAGCCACTTCCTGGTAGGAAGGGGGAGGGTGGTTGCACCTGATTGGCTGTTGTGTTAAGTTTCACTTTTGCTTGCTGTCCGATTCGGTATTTAGGTATTTACCGATTCGGTATTTCCAATGCATTCCTATGGGCCTTTTGGCCCATAGGGATGAATGGGAAATACCGAATCGGTAAATACCGATTCGGTAAATACCGATTCGGTAATTTCCGAAAGTCCGATACCGAATTTTACCGAATCGGTAAAAAATACCGATTTTTCCTCTACATCTCATTTACCGATTTTTTAATACAGAATCGGTAAAATTCGGTATTTAAGAATCGGTAAAATCAGATTACCTACATCTAGCCCCATATCTCTTATAATTTTATCTCTGAGGTCCTTAAATCTGCAAGTAACAGCCAATTTTCTCAAAGAAGCAACATACTTCTCAATTTTTTCTCCATGAATCTGTTTACGTGAAAAGAATTTGTGTCTTTCAACAGCAATGCTTAACTTTTTCCCAAAATTCTCTTCCAACATAGTCAAGGCTATCTCATAAGAATCTTCTTCTATAGTATCAGACCCATTACCAGATCCTTCTTCATTGTCAATAACCCTTAAACTTGAAACAGGTTTAGGTAGCGTTTTTAATACATTCCTTCCTTCCACTCCTAAATGGTGTTTTAAAATAGCAAATTTTCTGTTGGAAACATAATCCTCGCCACCTATAGCTTCCAGGTAAGTAATAAAAGACTCCTTCCAGTCTTCCCAGTTCATTTGGGGTGTGCCAGGATCTTGCAGGAAGGTGGGAGGTGGCGCAATGACTTGAGAAGTCATTATGTACCAGGAGCTTGTATTTAAAAAAAATTAAGATTCTGAAGATGCTCTATATATGTATTATGAAATACGCTAAACCGTACAGACAGTTATTGATTAGTCAAAGAATTTGCGAATAAAATAAACTCGCCGGTTTAAAAAAAAAATCATCGTGGTTGGCAAAACGAAGAAACAATCAGCTTAAATAACGTGGTTGGCAAAAATCGCACTGCTATCACTTACCAAAAGATTGCGGCACGTATGCGTGACCTTTGCGTGAATTGCGTACACTCGAAGATGGCGGTACCCAAGCGTGACCTCACGTAGCGTCACGTAACACTTCCAGAGTGGACACAGAAGAATTCCAGGTCCTGCGCTCAGAGTTTCAGAGTACATTCAAACGATGCACCGAGGCCTCGCGCGACCCAGAAGTAAATGGCCAAATATAGGAACTTAGCCAAATATGACACACTCCAAAGGTCCTCGATCAAGCTCCAGATAACCTCGCCGGTGTCCGCACAACTCAGCACACGCTTGCCGACGAACCTCCACAACCAACAGTTCTCGTGGAATCCGTGAACTCCAACACAGCCAGAAAGGTAAGAAATTGTAAGTAGTAACTTACAGTCGCCGTCGCTGTGATGTCTCCTCCATAATTTACAGAAGGTCTTCAGTAAGTTTTTACAACGAGGTCATCAGTATGTTTTCCGAAGGGGGTCTTCGTCGTTTTTTTTTTATATGTTCCAAACTTCAAATAAGGATCTTGATCTCTTCTTATAAACGTTTATCCCATCCTCGTTGTCACTTTTGTAAAGAAGAGACCTTCATTGATGATTTAAGTTGAGTTTATTAAGATATAAGGAACAACACCCAACAGCTCCACTCGCCACCTCAAGCTGTCTTCTACTGGACTCCACACACCGGACTCCAGGAGTAGAAGCTCGAGGTTGCCTGGCAGCAATCATAACATAACATTAAAATGGAACACATACAATTCAGCAGTTATCTCAAGTAACTATAACCCATGCCCACAACATCATTGTTACTATCACTGCAATATTTGCAATGAAATTATTGAAGAGAATGCTGTGCATGGCGGGCATGACTTATAGTTCCTTAGGGCACTGAAATGTGAAATGTGGAGAAGGACATCACTAACCCACAATGCCATGAAGCATTCCCTTTTAATCTTCTTAATTATTACCTGTGAAGATATAGAATTTTCTCATAGATGTCTACACCCTCTTTGCATCCTGAATCCAAGACAATGGGCCCTTTCACCTACTTTGAGGTTATTCCTACAGGTATTCTCAGCATTGTGGTTGGGGCATCAACAATGCAGACAGTCTCCCTTCTTGTGTATTTCCAAAGATGGAAGGAGTAAGATGCTCAGCCAACACCATGTTGAACCTATACCACACAGAGATCCTCAATCAGGAGATAGGCTGTTGATGATGGAGGTCATGTAGACCTCAAACCTAAAATCCTTAAACATGGGACAGCTCGGTAAATCAAGACCCTCCAATGCAGGGTCCTTGGGCAAAATGTAAGCCACAATAAATCTGGGCTGAGTGTGTTTGGAAAATTCAGATTCTGCCTTTGCTCTCTGTCTTTTACTTCCTCCTGCTGGTATAACCAGTGAAGTGAATCTATCCCACCAATATGTGGTGTGCTTTCTGACTTATATCTTAGATGAATCTCTTATAAAAACTAGAACGAGAACCCTCTGCAGTGCAAGCCATACATAATTCATACAAGTTGAGCTTAATCTGGAACATTTGTTTTTGCTTCTTTAGCATAAACATTATTTGATAACATCCCAGTCACCTGTTATCTGCCATATTTTTACTAATTCAAAAAGAACAGTTGATGGACACAATGCAGAACAATGTCATACACTTACCCCCAGTACAGAGATCTGGGCCGAAATCCATTTTTTTGCTCACCATGCCATTCCTGTTTGGACCCAGCCATATGCAAATCAGTCTTGACACTGCACCTAATGGGAACAGTCAAGCCCGAACTGCCAGGCCAGGTACTTCCTGGACTGGAAACGAGCATCCAAGGACCGGTTTCAGGCTTTCTGCCCTCATCAGCCAGGATAGCTTGAGTCCAGTGGCATGGAGAGCACGGTACCCACGTCTGGGCATACCCGTCCCACTCAGGGTGACAAATGCAAAAAGAACAATAGATAGAAAGAATGCAGAACAATGTCATACATTCACCCCAGTACGGAGATCTGGGTCTAAATCCATCGTTTTTTTGCTCACCATGCCATTCCAGTTTGGATCCAGCCATATATGCAAATCAGTCTTGACCCTGTGCCTAATGGGAACAATCCAGCCCAAACTGCCGGGCTAAGTTTGTGTAGCATATTTTTACTAATGGCATGCTAGAATGGCCCTCATCTGATCAGTTAACTATGGCCATATTAGTATCAGGCTTAGGTATGAATAGTAAACCATGATATCCTCCTGATATATTAACAAAGAACCATTATGTCACTTCTGCTCAGTTTCTCTCTCTTAGTAATTAACTTTCTGACATACAAACCTACAATACACTTCCACACCTGAATCAACATACTAGCATAAAAACCTTATATTTCTACTTCGATACTATTGCTCCATGATTAGTAATCCTCAGACTACCTTGCTAAACTCCTCTAACTAGCGCCTTAAATGATGTCTTATTTTCCACTCTCCCAGAATTAATGCCCCTGTGCAGTCAAGAACAACCTCAGATCTGATCCACTACATTTACATCCTTTGTATGCACAGCTGAGATTACAGTACACTACAGTGCACAGACCTCAGACGTCCCTTGTTCCATTTAGAGCCCAATCTCTGGCAACACCCGCTAATGTACTACATTTTTCCATTCAGCAAAATGTGAATATTATAAAAAACCAAAGAATTTACCTTCTCTACCATCCAGATCAGAAAGAAAGATATATACTTTTAAAGCGATGAACTCTAAAAATGTCTAAACATACCAACTAAACATACCAACTGTTAATTAATGGCAGGTCTGCTCAAGTGCATGCTTGTGAAATTTCACATCTTAGTACACTCTTTACCCTGGACCTCTCTTTCTTCACTGAAACTTGGTTCTCCTAACTCATTAACATGATTTCATGTGCTAATTCCAGAGGTTTACGCCGTCCTCTACATAGACAGGCAGCATAAAAACTGAGGATGCCTACCTCTCATTTACAAAAAAACCCAACACAACGGCTCCATCCTACAATCTTCCCTCTGTAAAAATCAGATCACACCGAAATAGTTATTTGCTACCCACCATGTAATAATTTATCGTCCTTGAGCACTTCAAGGAACTTACCACCTACATTTTAAAAGATTCAATCAAAATTATCTCGGGAGATTTCAATATCCCGTGGAATATCAAAACTCCATTTTACATTCAAAATAAATATAATTTGCCTACTTACACAACCCTTCACTGCATGTCCCCTTGCAGACCTACAACAAGGAACGCACACTGGACCATTTTATTCACACCCACACATACATATCACTAAATGATCTAAGCCTTTCAACTGATCTTCACAACAACAGACAGTAAAGATAGTCCAAAAAATAATGAAATGACCTCTAAGAGGCATTTCTAGTCACCCGCTTAACAAAAATCGGAAAATATAAACACTTCCCATTCCACTGAAGACCTTATCAACTATCCAAACTAACAGCCTTTTATGTAAATACATCCACAAACTAGTCAATAACATTTTAATGTTACCTAGATAAGGGCAACCTTGTACCTGAGATGACCGGAGAGTTACACTAAACACGTTCTTATAAAGTATACACATATCTGAATTTGTAAGGATCCTCTTTTCTCATTTAAAAGTAGTCTTATTGTGTACAGTATTTTGTGGAAAGAGAAAGGTCATTTCTGTGTTTGAGGAAAAGCTTAATTTTGAAGTGAGGGTGTAACCTTTCCCCTAATTTACAATGTCTTTTTATGGACTTTTCATGTAGGCACTCTTTAGGAATGCTACTTTACTCTGCTTATGGAATTGTCACTCAGCACACTTTTATTATTGATAATCTGCATACAGATAAGGAAGTCTTAGATGAGAGGGCCGATATGCTACAGCCCATCAGTCAACTAGTAATATCTTGGTTGCTTGATGGAAGGTTGATGTGTTTTATTACGAAATATGTTTTTTTTTAGATTTAGGAATATAAAAGTAATTGTCGGTGTTAATTTATGAATACAATTAGGCTTGGTGCAGCAAGTCAAGTCGAGACATTGTCATTGGTTGAGCAGGAGAGTTGTTAGACTTGACATCTTTGGCGTGGTTTCCCCTGTCTTTTTGCCTCTACCTCCTGATTTTTTATGCTGTGCGGGATTTTATTTTTGCTACCTTAGATGCTTTGGGCACATTGCCACTGCTGATCAGTGTCACAGTGCAAGTGCTCCCTGCATAAAGTGTCATTACAATTTGTTCTTCCTGTTTGGCATATTTGATTTACTGGTAAGTCCCTAGTAAAGTGCAGTGATTATGCCAGGGCCTGTAAATCAAATGCTACTAGTGGGTCTGCAGCACTGATTGTGCCACCCACATGAGAAGGTATATCAGACCTGCCACCGCAGTGTCTGTGCGCAGTTTTTGAGCTGCCATGTCTACCTGGCAAGTGCACCCACTTGCCTGAACCTAAACCTTCATTTGTTCTACATGTAAGGCACCCAACATGTAGGCCCAAGGCACCTCCATGGGCAGGGTGCATTGTATGTGAAAGGTAGGACATGTACTGGTGTGTGTGACATTTCCAGATAGTGAAATACAGTGTATTTCGTTTTTCACTATTGAAAGGATATCTGTCACATAGGATAACATTGGGTATATAACTTGTAATATCCTACAAATATTTATATACATTGGAACAAGATAAAGAAATACATTTAGGCTCTCGGAACACAGAATTTAATTCCACATCTTTTAGTAAATATGGTTTATAAATTGTGTGTTTGAAAATGGCACTTTTAGAAAGTAACAATGAGGTATACGCAGCAAAAATGCACTCATGGATTCTAATTCAAACAATCTGAATCTAATATATAAGTGTGGTTCTGTGAATTCTGAACCCGTTTTATAAATGTCATGATTTCGTTACGAATTTGATAGTAGCAAACCGTAACTAGTGAGTTCGGCAAGCAGGAGTGATCTCGTCATGTTAGACCGACAGATTCACTATGTATTTGGAGATTTCGTTCCGAACCATGGGTTCCATTTTGTGCATGGCAGCCATTCTTTGGTTGCCCTCACATAGGCCGTCGACTGTGGCCGAACGAGTCCTTGGTACACGTACACGTTAGCTCGAGTTCGTGCTGACTTTTGGATGAACCAAGTGAACTGACCTCGTTGCCTGAAGCTGACCTTGCTAAACCAGTTCCCTGCCCGATAGCTGATCAAGATTAAGGATCAGAGCACAGGACATTGTAAAGTTTAATATACACACACATCCCTTATCCTGCTCTGTATCTGTTTCTGTTTCTTCCTTTATGGCCTCTTTATGACATGGGTTGTGGTCCTTTATTATGGGTATTGTCCGACTTATGTAAGAAGGAATGTTGGGCTTTTCTGTATAATTAATGGTGGGCCGGACAACCGAAAAGTGGGTTTGCCATTATGCGATACCTTTTGTAATAATGCCTATGATTGGACAAATTGTAAATAATGGGTGTTTGTCCGGAATGTGAGTTTTTTGGCATAAAAGGGATGACTCGTTTTTACAAACTTGAGGAGTCTCCTACGAATATACACGGTGTTGTACTTCATGGACTTCTGTTTCTGGCTGCAGCCAATAAATTCGATCTTTGACGCCACCAAGAAGTATCTCGTGTCTCTGTATTCTAAGACAGGTGAACCTGAAGACTTTGGGCGTGCCCCTGGCGCCGCTGGATACTAAAAAGCCCAGTTCTTCAGTTGGCGCCCAACGTGGGGCGACTTCAGTGGTACCGGTCCAAGCCCGAAGATTGCGAGGAGCTTTGTGAGGAAATTCCGGAGAGGGCCCCCACTTCATCGACCCCGGTATGTCGAACGTGGACTGAAGGTTTTTGCTGCAAGGCTTCCCGCTTTTCCTGGCGGCTACGAAGGACTGCTGCCCTGACTGTCGCCCTGTCTTGGACCCCCCCCTTGTGATGATTCGTACGGCGAGATAATAGACAAGTCTTCTGGTGGCGTGACTGATACCTTAGCTAAGTATAAGTGGGTCGCTCCCAGTCCATTGTTTGGGTTTCTTTGGGTCTTTGATTTGGTTCTTGCAATTACCAAAGCCGAGGGACTCGTACATTTACGAGACTATCGTTTGTGATAAATCCCTTGAAGTTTGAAGATAGATTAGTGAGCGAAGATGCCTGGTCTTAGCAAAATTAGGAAGATATTTTGCTGTGGTCGTAACAGGGATTCCCGGTTAGAAGACTCATGTCCGATACCTCCGGTTGGAACTCCGACTTATGAGCTCTATTCTAAACATGGGGTGGGTCCCATTACGTTTAATAAAGTATGGGTCCGCTACACTAGGAAAGATGGTGTCTTACGATGGCCTCAACATGGTAGTTTCAATACCGAGATTTTGAATAATTTGGAAGCTGTAATATTTAGGAAGAAAGCCCGGCCGGCAATGTTTGACTCTTTCCGCCTTTGCATAAGGAAGCCAAACAACAAGAAATTAAAGAAGCTAAAAGAGATAAGAGAGAAAAGGGTGTATCGATAATGCAAGCTGCTAAGCAGTTTAAAGAAAATGAAGAAGATCAAGCGACTGAGGAGTTGCATAGGCAACATAATATGGCCATCGATAAATGTTATCCAGTTTTGCCATCTCTTCTACAAAGTGCAACAAAGGACCCTGAAAAGGATCCTTTGATGTCACATTTGTTGAGATTACCACCCCCTTATGTGCAGAGTGCTACGGCACCTCCGCAACCTCCTGCTCTTGCTCAGCCGCCTGCTCCTCCTCAGCTGGTTTTTCCTCCTACGGCGCAGCCTCCTCTGGGGCCACCTCAAACTTCTTTGTCTTACTCTCCTATACCTTCGACTTCTCTTACTACTACTGCCACGTTTCTATCACCTCAAAATACTTTGTCTCCTGTCCTTATGACAGCTTCTCCTTCTGCTCGACAAAGAATGACTGATACTGTTACTGGTCTTTTGTCTCCTTTCTTTGGGTCATTGAGTATGACCCCTGTTTCTGCACGTAAACAATTACGTAGCCAGCTTCCTGGTCCCGAAGAACGGGAAGTGTTAGATCTTTTGGCTCATAGATGGGTTTCAAATATCTTGAGATATGATCTAGAGTCAGTTATGGATGTCTTCCAACAGTGGGAAGTACCGAAGCAAAGGTACGTTTTTGATGTTATGTGTACTTTCCTCCGCGGGAATGGGAAGATAATGAATCGGGTCAGGTCCCATTGGAGTTACTTAATGTACAGTCCGAGTTTGCGAAAGGGACGATAGTGGGTCCCGGCGTTGAGAAAGCAGTTCCGACGATACTCGCGTTTAGGAGCGAGCTTCCTTCTCAGCCACTGTTTGAGTCTGATCCTTCTGTTAGGAGAAAAATGAGACAGTATCCAATGAGGGAAGTTCCTCCAGTATGGCGCGATGCGGTAGCTGCTGGTTTGAATAATAATGCCCCAGCTGTACCAGCACATTTCCAAAGAGTATGGGTACATGTTACGTGGAAGAGAGTTGAGGTTTTGGCTCTTAAACAGTCTTTACCTGATCCCAGTAAGAATCCGGCTGGATATTACAAGGAGTTGTTCTAGACAGTTGACGCATGCATCATGAATTTAGCTGACATAGACATGTTGTTGGGTAACGTGGTTCCTCAAAATTTGTGGACGAAGATTCGTCATGAGGATCATGCGCCAGAGTTAGGTGATACATGGGTGAATATCGCTGCTGCGGATGGTAGACAGGTTGGTGGATCTAAGCCTGAGCCTTTAGTCGCAGATTTACCTGGCAGGATTATCAATCTTATGAAGACAATGATGCCGGCTTTACAAGTGAATTGGGATAAATTAGCCGCATGTAAGCAAAAGAAAGATGAAAGTGTGTCTGATTTCTTCACTAGGTTTGAGGAGACATTCATAGATCATAGTGGTCAGGATATGAGTAAGGAAGGCAGTCAGAGGTTATTTGTGGACAAGTTTATCTTTAATTTATTACCCGAGCTTTGTAATAAGTTGAAAGATTCTGAGAGTTCATGGGCTGTTTCTCCATCGGCCCAGATATTGGCGACTGCACAGTACTACGAGAATAGGGACAAGAATGAGAAAGATAGAGTAGAGAAAAAGACTAAAGATTTAAAGACAAAGGTTCTGTTGCAGCAGGCGTATCTGCCTCGCCCGACTCAACAAGAGTCACAGCAACGTTCACAGTTTCAGCAACAGCCACAGTTTCAGAGGATATCACAGAAGCCTGAGTATTTTCCTCCAAGGCCGCCGTTAGGTCCGAATCAGTGTGCGTATTTTTTCGTATTGTAAGGAGGACGGTCATTTCAAGAGTGATTGTTCTGTTTTACGACAGCGTGCGAGTGGTATGTCGGTTCCAAGAGGTCGTGGTAGTTTCCAGCAAGTATCAAGGGCAGGAGGGCGTGGCGCGTTTCCTCAGAACGAGCGTTCCTTTCCCCCACAGAATTCTGTTAATTATTTTGATCAGCAGAATGTTCTGATGGTACCTTAAGGGTAGATGGTTCATGCTTTAAGCTTCCGAATGGCAATACGACTGCAGAGTATGCGGTTATGACTTTGCACACGATCGTTGAAGCTTCACGTATTCCACAGAATTCAGCTCAAGCAGCAGAATTGATTGCACTGACAAGAGCGTGTGTGTTGTCAAAAGGAAGAAGAGTGACTGTGTATACCGATAGTCAATATGCGTTTGGTGTCGCCCATAACTTTGGGCGATTGCGGAAGGAACGTGGATTCCTTACTTCCCATGGTACAAAGATTCAGCATGGACAGTTGGTGAATGAACTTCCTGAGTCACTTACGTTGCCGACACAAGTTGCAATTGTGAAATGCAGTGCACATAAGAAAGTTACAGATGACGTTAGTCGTGGTAATGCGTTTGCGGATGAAGTAGCGAGAGAAACGGCGAAAGATGTGACGAGTCGAATGTATGTTGCAGGTCCAGCGAGATGGGTTCCGGATAGAGGAATGTGTGAAGACACAATAGAGAGTGTGAAGTTGATTCAGGCTGAAGCTACTGAGAAAGAATTGAGTGTGTGGAGAGAGAGTACGGGAATGTTGGACTCGACTGGCTGTTGGATTGAGTTGTCGGAACACCAGCGATGGTTGTTGCCTGATGCGTATGTGCTTGCAGTGGTCACGATGGCACACGGAATGGCTCACATTAGTGCGAAAGGGATTTGTAAGTTGTTGGCTCCAGTGTGGGAGAATGGTGGAATTCCTAAGTGTGTGAAGAATCTGGTCAAGAACTGCATGGTTTGTCTGATGCATAATCCTGGCAAGGGAACCCCAACCCCAGCAGGTCACTTCGCGCCTCCGACGTATCCGTTCGAGGTGTTGCAATTGGATTTAATCCACATGGAGAGATGTAACAATCTGAAATACGTCCTTGTGGTTGTCTGTGCCTTTTCAAGATGGGTAGAGGCTTATCCCCTAAGGGATAACACTGCTTTATCCACAGCTAAAGTTCTGCTCAAGGAATTCCTCCCTAGGTTTGGTTTGCCAAGAATGGTGTGGAGTGATAACGGAAGTGAGTTTGTGGGCCAGATCATGAAGAAAGTGTGTGAGGGTTTGGGCATAAGGCAGAAATGTCATGCTGCGAATCACCCCCAATCAGCTGGTTTAGTCGAGTGCTTTAATGGCACTCTGAAGCTTAAGTTAGCCAAGATTCAGGCAAGTTCTGGTCTCCAATGGCCCGATGCATTGCCGTTGGCACTTTTGTCAACTAGAACTACAGTGCATTCCCGAATAGGACTTAGTCCATACGAAATTGTGTTTGGTCGCCCGGCAAATGTGTGGGGAGTGCCAAGACCAACGAAGTTCAGCGACATCGAAAATCCTGTGTTGGTTGATTACTTGAATGATCTGATGGCTAAATTACGCGTTTTATATCAACAGGTTCGCAAGCATCTGAAGATCCAGGTCACACCATCAATCCTGGAGATTGGATATTAGTGCGCAATTTCCAGCGGACCAAGAACATTCAGCCCCGTTGGACCGGCCCATACCAAGTACTTTTATCGACACGAACAGCAGTAAGAGTCCACGGCAAGAAAAATTGGATCCACGGCGTACATTGTATGAAGGTACCTTTACCCTTACCGTACGACCAGTGGATCCGTGATGGTATTGGTGATTCAGAAAGAGTGCCGAAATTTATGCCGTTTAGCGACGCACATTTGGTAGGGACCAGGTCTGAGCGAGAGGACGACGATATCTTGCAAGCAGCTGTGCCTCCGCCTTTGAGATTGGACACCACTGAGCCTGAATTGTTGTTCCGAGATCAGACGGTGCCTGGTAAAGGCCGTTATAATTTGCGACCGAGAAAAAATGGACTAATAAAAAAATAATCTCTTTCTGCTCTTTCTGCACTCTCTCATCCAAGAAGCTGTTTTTTTTTTTCCTTTTTCCTTTTTCGAACCACCATCCGGGTTCAGCTGTAGGGTCGCGGTATCAAAACTTGGAGTGGCAAACCGTGTAGACACAAGGTCGACGGTTCTGGTTGGTTCTAGGGCGTTCCCTAGACTTACAGAAGCACACCTGAGCGAAGAAAACCAACTGCCGCAAACAGCATGGTTAGAGGATGGAGTTTTTTTTTTTAGATTGAGAGAGCTGTTGCAAAGATGAACTTTAAGACAAAATTGTGCAATTTTATTTGTAACAAATGTTTTTTAATAACGTGTCTTATAGTGTTTTTCAGCATGACGTTGTCTCTGATGGGTGGGATTGTTTTTGCTACCCAATTGATATTTGCACCAACCTCCCAACCTATGTCTTTCCCTACTACTATTTCTTTGCATTCGTTCCACACTTTACCTGAACATGAACTGATTAGAAGGTCAGAGTTTATTAATAATTCCTTTGTACAACTCCTGCATCAACACCAGTTCAGTTGGTAGTGAACACCACTAATTGTTGGGTGTGTGGTCTTATGCCACATACTACGGATAGAGTTATTCCCTATTTGGTTCTGCCATTCAGTTACAATGGGTTTGTATGGGCATATCAGACAATGTTTATTTATGCCAACAAAGTCTATCCCCTGCGTTCCATGAAAGATAACTCAAGTAATGGTGCCTTAGTGAAGGGATTAACAGATATGATCAGAGATATCGATACATATGAGACTATTCCTAAAGATGAGGCATTAGCTTATATCGGATGGAACGTGACTGGATATAGTGTTAGTCTGAATGAAAAGCAGAGACGAAAAAGGTCACCTCCGATCTGGATCGTACCCCATCGGGGTCATTTTTGTCTGCAAGGTAAAGGCAAGAATCCGAGAGCTCAGTTAGGGAAGAGTGTTTGTACTCAGACGTATGTCTTTGCGTTCCAAACTTCCCCACCGTTTTTAGCAGCTGAGGGCATGTATTTTGTTTGCTATGTTAGAGCATACACATGGTTGCCCCCTGATTTTTCGGGAACCTGTTATGTTGCATATTTGTTACCTCCTACGTATACTGCTGCTGCAGATTGCCACAGAACGAGAGTTGTTAGGGGTGTCTTCAATCAGGGATACCACGGGACAAGAAGTGGGAGACTTTCTCAAGGGTTTCCTACCGTTTTGGGGACCTATGGCAAATAGTAGAAACATACGGCAATTGACGAGAGTGGTTGAGTCCACCATAAATGAAACTGCCGGTGCCCTTAGTAATTTGACCGCTGAGCTTCAAGCGGATCGCCTTATGACATTACAGAATCGAATGGTTTTAGATGTCATACTTGCAGACAGAGGTGAGGTATGCAAATTGATCCAATCGAGCTGCTGCGTTTTCATACCAGATAATGCTCCTACAGTATACCAGGCCATTTCTAGGTTACATAAGATCTCCAAGTCTATATATGAGGATAAAGGGGATTGGTCGTTGACTGGATGGTTCTGGGGGCTGTTATCAACTTGGGGATGGAAGATTCTGATGATCATCGGGATGATTTTAGCGATTCTTTTCTCGTGTTGTCTCTGTGTACAGTGTGGTCCTGCCATATGTGGCCTTTGTGCTACTACGTGTGTTAGAGGACCTGTCTCGAGAGAAGTACTGAGTAATAGGATGATGCTCCAACAGCATCTCGATGATCTGATGAATATTGACGTCGATTCAGACGCAGACTGAGTGATTGCCTATGTAAGGGCAAAAGGAGGGGCTGTGGTTCTGTGAATTCTGAACCCGTTTTATAAATGTCATGATTTAGTTACGAATTTGATAGTAGCAAACCGTAACTAGTGAGTTCGGCAAGCACAAGTGATCTTGTCATGTTAGACCGACAGATTCACTATGTATTTGGATATTTCGTTCCGAACCATGGGTTCCATTTTGTGCATGGCAGCCATTCTTTGGTTGCCCTCACATAGGCCGTCGACTGCGGCCGAACGAGTCCTTGGTACACGTACACTTTAGCTCGAGTTCGTGCTGACTTTTGGATGAACCAAGTGAACTGACCTCGTTGCCTGAAACTGACCTTGCTATACAAGTTCCCTGCCCGATAGCTGATCAAGATTAAGGTTTAGAGCACAGGACATTGTAAAGTTTAATATACACACACATCCCTTATCCTGCTCTGTATCTGTTTCTGTTTCTTCCTTTATGGCCTCTTTATGACATGGGTTGTGGTCCTTTATTATGGGTATTGTCTGACTTATGTAAGAAGGAATGTTGGGCTTTTCTGTATAATTAATGGTGGGCCGGACAACCGAAAAGTGGGTTTGCCGTTATGCGATACCTTTTGTAATAATGCCTATGATTGGACAAATTGTAAATAATGGGGGTTTGTCCGGAATGTGATTTTTTTGGCATAAAAGGGATGACTCGTTTTTACAAATTTGAGCAGTCTCCTACGAATATACGCGGTGTTGTACTTCGTGGACTTCTGTTTCTGGCTGCAGCCAATAAATTCGATCTTTGGCGCCACCAAGAAGTATCTCGTGTTTCTGTATTCTAAGACAGGTGAACCCGAAGACTTTGGGCGTGCCCCTGGCGCTGCCCGGTTCTTCATAAGTTTTAACTAATTATCTGAAAATCACGTGTGCACCAGGTGAGGGGCTCTGCGGGCCACCTAGTTAAAAGAAATGCGAAATAGAATACCAGGAAATGTATCCGGGTTTACCCAGTGCACTACAACCTCTTCACATTATATTGTACAAAACAGAATCAAAAAGTAATCACAAAATTATCTGGTATAATTCAATACACAACAGTATTCTAAACAATTCTTGACTGGATCCAGAGATTGCGAATGAGATCTTCAAACCACGAGGTTGGTTAAAATTTGCTTTTATTCTTAATCTTCGCAGATAAAGTTCAAATATGAACAAATAATGCAGCTTGTTTTCAGCATACAGTAACAAAGCTTCACAAGTCCCAATGCATTTCGGGATTTTAACCGAAGCCCTTCATCAGGGGAATCTGCAATATGTAAATATACAAATTCAAATCAAATGAGTTCAACTATGTACAATGATTGGCAAATTGCATGAATCGACTGACATTTTAACTCAAGAAAGTTAAAAAAAGTTGAAGAAAATAAAGAGAAAAAGAGAAAGAAATGATTACTAAGAACACTGCCTGCATAAGTACACGCTAAATATTGCAAAAAGGCTCCTCGAATACCATGTGTACCCGTGAAATATAGATCATAATGCATTAGACCACCATGCAAAAACCTCAATTTGAACTCATAATAATGAACAGTGAAGTTAGTAACAAACGAAATAAAAAAAAAATTATGTATCTTATGTCTGCCCTACTGCAGGAACATGAAGATTCATACCAGAAGGCCAGAGTGCTTAGACTCAAAGCCGAAAACCGCAACCAGCGGACAAACACCGTGTTCTGCCAAACAAAGAACAAATAGACATTGCAACATTAGTCACCCAAAAATAAACGACCGAATGCCACCATGCTAGCATAAGCAAGCTTACCTATCTCAAAGTTATTCACCACCACCTTTCTCAATCACAACGTAGTTGAAATGCCTGCAAGCGAAATTGGTATGAAAAATGAAGCCTCCACTGGCATTCCCCAAAGCAGAGTTAATGAAAGTGAAATAGAACAAGAATTAGAAAGGAACTCACCACCAGCAGTGAACAGCCTGTCTTAAACAAACTCTCAATCGACACCGGCTAGGAGTAATGCTCTCTTTCTTAAACGCCATAGATATGAGTTTCAGAAAGGGTTGAGTAATAGACATAGAAATGAGACTGAAAACACGGAAGGGTGTCCAGTTAGATTGTGAACACAATGAGAGGGTAAACAAAATAAAACTTAAAGAGAACCGGCAGATGCAAAGAAAATATAATAAAATAGTGAATAGATCAAGCACAACACTAAGAGAATGAGCTTAATGCTTTGACACAAAGAAAAGGTATACTAATGTGTATATGTGTATATATATATATATAAATAAAACCTTATCTAATACATAAACAAACTATCTAAAATGAAACAACCATCCAGGTATACAGTTAGCTTTGACATGAATTGAAATAAAATGCAAACATGAATTATAAGAAACATGCAAATTCAAATTTATCGTTAAGTCCTTTAGGAGATAGTGTTTGCATAAACCAAATCCAGTGTGACTCACGTTGAGATAATGCCTTTGACATATCTCTATCCGAAAGGTTCTCAACAATTTTAGGCACTCCAATTCTAAGCTGTTCAATAGAGTTTTGTTCTGTCTGCCAGCGTTGTGCTAATGGCGAACTCATTGTCTTTGTCCTAATCCAGCTTTTATGCTCAATTATTCTGGTGCGGAGAATCCTCTCCATTTTGCCTACATAATACATGTCACATGGACATCTGATTACATAAATACCATGATGACTGTTACAATTGGCATTAAAGTATAAAGAAATCTTCTTGCCTGTGTGAGGATGTCGTAGACTATTACCATAACCACATTGTTACAATGCGAGCAATTCATGCATTTAGATATTCCTTTAAATGAAACTTTACTGATGTCTAGAGGTTTGTTTAACATTTCTTTAAGATTCCGTGACCTTCTGAAAGCAAATAACAGGGGACTAGAGAACATGCCCATAAAATCTGGTTCAGATTGAAGCAAATCCCATTTTTACAAAATGTTTTTTTCACAAGGTTGGACTGGGTAGAAAAAGTAGAAACAAACACCTCTCTGACCAGAGAGGGAGACAATATTCTTTTTTTTAACGAGTCTTCAAGATGTAAAGCTAGTGCTCTACTCTCAGCCTGGTCAATTACTTGTTGGGGAAAACCCCTGTTCAGGAACTTCTGCTTTGAGTCTCTAATGGTCTGCAAACCTAGCTCTGTATCCGAAGTAATATGTCTAATTCTCAGAAACTGAGTAAAAGGAAGGTGACATTTCAAAGGCCAAGAGTGAAAGCTGTGGTACAGTAGGGCATTGTTTCGATACATAGGTTTCTTAAAAACAGTAGTCTCAATGGTGGCACCTGCAAGTCTGAGCATGACATCCAAAAAAGCCATACATTGAGACTCAATCTGAGATGTAAATTGAATTCTAGGGTTGCTGGCATTCAACTTCATAATCTGTGCTTCTAGTTCACTTCGTGGCCCGTGCCAGAGAAGTATATCATCTATAAAACGTCTGTATGCTATCAGGTTCGAAACACCAATGTCTCAGTCAGCTGCCTTTCGGAAAACACCTCCCGTGCCCGATGACTCCTTCGTGGCGTCATCCGATTCTGCTGCTGCAGCGGCCTTCTTCCGCGGCTGGGCATAGCCGCTAAATATCAACAAGAAAAGGTTGCCCCACTGGAAGAAGCCAGAAGGTAAGTACAAGTATTCCGTTCTTTATTTCAAGGCAGCTGCATTCATTCAAAGCCGAAGGGAACAATCATGCAAGTTTCATCAGCCAGACTGGTTTCTGGAATCCCATCCCTTCATCAATGGCGTTCTGTGCATAGCAAGCGATTTATCACGTGCACTGATCTTATTCAAAGAGCCTGCCCCAGTGGGCGTGGCTCTATTCACAGCCTTCTGGTTCTTGTAGTGCGCTGTTGTTCCGCTCAAGTCAGTGCGTCTGCTAACACAGAGATTCAAAAAGGTTTACAGGCTCCTGTGGGTTTGTTGTTCAATTCTGTTTTAAACACCAATGTCTCAATCAGCTGCCTTTCGGAAAATACCTCCCGTGCACGATGACTCCTTTGTGGCGTCATCCTGGTCTGCTGCTGCAGCGGGCTTCTTCCGCGGCTGGGCACAGCCGATAAATATCAACAAGAAAAGGTTGCCCCACTGGAAGAAGCCACAAGGTAAGTACAAGTATTCTGTTCTTTATTCCAAGGCAGCTGAATTCAGTGAAAGCCGAAGGGAATAATCGTGCAATTTTCATCAGCCAGACCAGTTTAAGAAATCTTATCCCTTCATTTACTGTGAACCTGCTTGAAGAAGAATCTGCAAGGGCATGTGTGTGTTGGCCTCCTGTTCTGAAGTCTCAGGGACACAAAGACTTTACCCACAGCTCCCCTGAACTTTATTGCTGCTAGTTCTGACCTGCCAGGAGGAGCCTATTGCAGTTTAGGGCCTCTGGTGTTTGTCCCTGCTGTTGGGAGCTGGAGGAAACTTAAGAGAAGCAAGAACACCTGTCTCCGACACTATTAGCTACGCTTCTGTGATGCTGCGATTTGCACCAAGGCCAGGGTCACTGCTTCTGAAGCACACAACACACAGCTTAGCCTGCAGCGCTGCTATGACACCCTTTGACGCCTACCGATGTCTGCAGTTCTTGGCATTCCCCACACCAGGGCTTGCATAGACTCCGTCACTGCCAGCGATTGCATCCTGTTATTGCGGCGCCAATAACCACCAAGGGTGACTCCATAACCATGCTCCCTTGTTCTGGACACAACACATT
Source organism: Lissotriton helveticus (assembly GCF_964261635.1). NCBI lineage: Eukaryota > Metazoa > Chordata > Amphibia > Caudata > Salamandridae > Lissotriton > Lissotriton helveticus. The sequence goes on along the minus strand of NC_136059.1, from coordinate 2,070,348,402 downwards.
GCCTCCTCGCAGACACAATGCCTCGCCTTCCCCATGGCAGTCAGGGAGCAGACCTCAGCTCTGACCTCTCACCTCGACGACACTGTGCATCATCATAGACTTAGTTCACAAGGTACTGATTGTTTGGTTGTCCATGTGACTCTGTGCCCGACACTGCGCACCTCGCGGTCGGTGCTATACTTTGGATTTATTGGTGTCACGATGTTGCAATAGCCCCGGGCGGAGCTATTTGTTTTCTACAATCTTCACTTTTGCAGTAACTGTTCTAAAGTCATATTTTATCATCTGTATGTTGGATTTTTGTCATTTTGATCTTGTTGAGTTTAGATAAAGACACTTTATTTTTTCTAAACTGGTATGGTGTCCATATGTGGTATTATCTCTGTATTACTGTGTGTTTTGAGTACAAATACTTTACACATTGCCTTTGGGATAAGCCTGTCTCCTCGTACAAAACTACCAAGGTGGTGAGGAGGGGTTATCTAATGTGTGTATCCCCTTTATCCTGACTAGAAGCAAGGGTCCCTAGTTGGACAAGGGTACCTACCTCTGTCAACTAGAGACTCCAATTTCTAACAAGAGGTATGCATGTGTCATGCTTCAGGAATGGAGATTAACTAATGTTGCATCTCCTAGTTTCATTGGTGGCACTGGTTGAAAGGACTAATGCCCTAATATGAAAGCAGGGATTGCTTGAAACGGAGCATATGTATTTATGTTGGAGCAATAGTAGGGTGACTGTCCCTACCTAATACGTCTTCCCACATGGCTCAGTAGTTCTATGTATTGCTCAGACCCTTTCAGCTCTCAAGTGACACAACAATAAAGTATGAAATTGAAGGGGGCTGAAATCAAAGTAAGCGTGTGGCATAAAGATAAGGCAGCACTTTTTTCGCATTGAATGTACAAATGAAAAGAAAAGAATACATTGGTCTGTATGGATTTGTTTTTTAAGCAGCTTACAATTCTTCAGGTACAGTTACCTAACATCAGTACTGGTAAATTCATTCTAACAAGCCCTGGTGGTGCAATGGGTGACCTAGATGCACGTTTGTATTGCAGAAGAGGCTTCAGATGCATGTCGAACTGGCTTCATAATTTGGATCATTTGCATGGATGTGTCCCTGAAGGCAAATAAGGAACATATTTATCATTGCTCCTGCACCATATTGAGTAGAATGTGAAAGGGCAAAGAAGCTCGTCAGAGGCATAGTGATTGTGTGCTACGCATGTGATGCAACATAGTTAGCACTCCCCCGTGAATCCCTGGACACCACCTTCCACCCCACCAGATATGTCCCCTTTATGGCAGACACCTACTATATCCACTTGCAGAGGACATTCTTGTCTTCCTTTGAAAATGAGGTCTGATGTGCTGGCTGTGTAGCCAGAGCAACATCTTTGACTGTTGCTATTTCCACTTTGATGAGAGGCCATTTTCCTCTGTAATTGGGCACACAGTCCCTGTTTGATCTGAGGGCATACATTTGAGGGTGGTTTGTGAGGCAAACAGGAGAAGTACATCTTATGAGTAATATGATCACTCGCATCCAGGACCAAAGTAAACATATTTAATCATGGGTGCTTGTAAAATACAAAGATTAATCATATAAAGTATAAAAGCAAACTGGTGGCAAACAAACAAAAGCATCAGATGATGCAGTGGTCAATATTGTTGCAGGTGAAGCAATAGTGGCAAATGGAAAAGAGAAAACTGAACCTAATTTCAATTATAATGAAACCATAAATTGCAATACATATAAAAAATGGTGTCACATGCTCATGGTAAAGGAATGTTCATGAAACAAAAGTAAAATGTTTTATTGCATGTAGGATGGTTGCTACAAAACACTTTATGAAGAAGAGAACCAAGAGCAATTGTCGTCATCCTAAAAGCATGCAATGAATGCTTAAATTAGAAAACTAGGGCTGGTGCTGTTGATACATGCAATCATTTTGTGGGAATCTAGGCCGATGTCGACCAACCCTACGAAGATGCGATTTCTCCAAGAATACAAGGATTGAAATGTCATAAACACCAGAGTGTTTTATTTAACTTAACAGTTACTCGCCATAGAGAGGTACAAAGAACAAAGTGGGCATTCAACTTGAATCTGTCCTACACCAATTAAGCATCATCCATCTATTTTGCCTTCATGCGTGTGTGGAGGAATGGGGGGATATAGAGTCTGACTATATGCAAGTTTTAATATATATGTTTTAAAAGTGTTTGTAACTTCCTTTTTGCATGTTCTTTTCATAAATACTTGGAAGTCTGCTGGTCCGTGTGTGCGTTGAAAGTTGCATGTCTGGAAGTGTGCTTACTGGCACAGTAGATTTGGTAATATGTGTGCATGCATGCCGTTAGGCCATGGTTACTTCCCAGGTGCCAAAACGTTTGATGTGGGATGTGCCGGAAGGCTGCATTGATGCCAGTGGAGTGGCAGCCAGGCGAAGGGGTTGGGAAATTGAGAGTAAGGTGAATGTAGGGAAAGCAAATCATACACATCTTGTGGCTTAATTAAACAATATTCAACCAGAAAACCTGGGACTATTCCTGGCTTCCCCACTTTACCAAATTGTGTTATCCTAGGCAAATGTTCTTCATGTATATATGTATATGAGGTTTCAGGCCACACACAGAGTGCATATAACAACTGACTTGCCTCTTTAGTTCACTATTGGCATTGCTGTCAGGGTAGGGGAAATACATAATATTTCTAAATTCATGTTTGAAAGCCATCTTGAATACTTCTAAATGCACTGATAAAATCAGTTGCACTAAGAAAATATGGTTGTGCATGTTAATTAATTACACTTTTTGAATTTTGAAGAAACTGCTATATTTTTACACTTTAGGTGCAAGATGAGTTTAAAAGGTGGTGTTTCTGGGAGCGTGGCTAACTGCCTGACATGGCGGATGCAGATTGAAGAGGCTCCAGAACCCGGGGATATTAATCCTGTTCAGCCGGTGCAGATTGAGCTGCATCGACCCACCAATTGGTGTGCTGCTGCTCCTGTGCTCCAATGCGGAGGCTCTTGCCCCAGGGGGTACGCTGGGGCAAGAGCTTGTGCAGTGCTGGGGCCTGGCTGGAGAGGAGTGGCCAGGGCCGGCGTGGGGACCAGATCGCCAAACCTGGTGTCGTTGTGGGCTGGAGGTCGAGGGTTTATGGATCGGCTGAGCTCCTGTTGCTGGTATCGACAAGCCGACCTTGGTGGAGCGGCGCTGCCAAGACCAAGGTCGCTTGTGCCCTGCGGTGTGGGCCCCGCAGCCTTTGGCGGCGCAGGATGGTTGCCTCCCAGGGACTGACTCGGAGGGGGATCGCCTTGCACCCGATGCAGACCCCCCACAACTTGCTGCCACTAATTGTCGAGGCGCATGTGCGGCTGGAGCTGCCGATGCCCCTGACTGGAATGATCTGTGCCCCAGCATAATCCGTGGGACGACCAGTAGGCGACCTGCCAGCGTGGCGGACTTAATTGCAGTGTTGAGCCTACCAGAAGTGTGGAACCAGGCGGACCTGACCGGGGGAGCGCTGAGATAGGCTCTGACCCACTGGCTTCCTCTGTACAGATGGCCTAAGACACCCTGGGACGGGGTGCCAGGCTGGGCCCACCGCCAGGAGGGCACCTGGCGTGTGACGCAGCAGCCTCACCTTCGACTCACCTGCGATGGGAAGGATCTCACCTCCTCTTCCTGCCATGTCGAATGCCTCTGGAGACACAGAGGAGCACTTCATCCGCCGCTGTGCACCGACAGTGGGACACCCAGGGGAAAAGTATGAACTTGCAAGACCCGAAGTTGAGGTGAGGAGCACTGGGGAGAGCCGCCACCTCCTAGTTAGCCCATGGACATTTGGTTCACTGGTTCGGCTGGCCTGCAGTGCCGCTTCCTTTCCTTCGCCATTTTGATGGATATTGTTTTGTATATTGATCAGTTTTGAATATAAAACTTACAAAGATTAATTATTTGTTAGTTTAAATTAGTACACGTAGGTATTTGGTCTAATGTAAATGTGGAATGTATATATGTGTATGTCAAATAATGTTGTATATATGTATAGTTTTTTGTTGAATGTATTAGTGTTTCTTTTCATACATGAAAAAGAAGAAAATCATAAAATAATTTAACATTCAAAGGGGTATAAATAAAAGTACCCGAACAGACTAAGAATCAGTTTTGTTTGTTCCTTAAATTCTATACAAAGCTAAAATGGTGTAGGCATTTTGTGTGTGGTTTGACAAATATAAGGTCCAGCCTACCCCAGGTCCCGGGACCTAACTCCGTAGTTTTGCACAGAACATATCATCTGGGCAGGGCAGGTGGTAAAGCACATCTTACCGGATAATGCTATATGCGGGTTGGAGGAGAGAAGGGCACTGCCACCTGAGGTCCACGCTGTGGGTCCAGCACCAGATGATGTCTGGCAAAAGGGATAAAGGGATAACAGTATTATAGCGCGCAAAAGGCTCCTTCCGTAGACTACTTACCTGAACCAAACTCATTTTCTGAATGGCGCTGTTGCAACACTGCTCACCTTCAATCATGCAGAGCACTCTATTATAGAGGCCCTGAATACAAATCATGAAGATTTCTCTACCTGGCGATTGCTACATCCTCCTAGCCCGACCACACACTCCAGAGGAGGCAAGCGTGCATACAGAGTCTAATAATTGCGGAACCTGTTCCAACCTCATACAAGAACATATACACGCGGAAACAAGGGCAGATACGAGCTATGAGGCAGACCAAAGGGAAAACACAGAAAACAGTAACAGCCACTAACCACAGTGCAGAGGACCCAGACAACCACACACATCCATCTTCGCCTAATGCTGTTCCCCCCACCAATGTAGAGACACTTCAAGATAAGCTGGACTTGATTTTGCAGGAGGTCAGAGATTCACGAAAGGCCATCGAGCAGCAGATCTGGTCACCGGCTCACAACGGGTTTCAAGCTGCTCAAGGCTAACCCCATCAAGCTGGCTGACACTGTGAAATAGGCACACTCTGATGGAGGTCGACACCCAAGTTAAGGATCATACGACACAGATCCAACTGTTGCAGCAACAAGTTAATGGCTTATAAGACAGGATCGAACATGCGCATAGCAGGAACTCTAGAAATAATGTGCATGTTGTAGATTTTCCGGAACGCAGTGAGGGCCCCAACACTGCCAACTTTATGGAGCAATGGTTTCAGGAACATGTGGCTCCAGAGGGACTTTCGTCCTTCTTCTGTGTGGAGAGAGCCCACCGGATCCCTACTGGCAAACCAAAAGCTGGTCTGCTGATGCGACCCTTAATAGTCAAGATACTTAATTACAGGGACCGTGATACACTACTACAGAAGGCACGTGAGTGGACACAAATCCAATTTGAAAAGCACCGGGTATCCCTTTACCCTGACTATACCCTGATGGTACAGCGCCGAAGGTCCTCCTTCCAGGCAGCCAGGGGGATGCTGAGGAGTGGATTGAAGTGATGGATCCAGCGTCAAGCTCTGGGGCCACATCTCGCGACCTGCCCCACAGCCCTAAATGTACTCAAGGTCACCGATCCAGCCACAATGCCATGGGAGTGCAAAAGTCAACGACCCTCAGTCCTACTTATGAACAAGCTCAGACTAGTAGGGCATTTGTAGCTGTGGCCTCCTTTAGAGAAGGCAGCCTTCTGGTTGTGACCGTCTTGTCTGAAGACAGCACAATCCATTATGACTCAGACCATAGTATTACGCTGTTCCCGTCAGTGACACCTCAAACAGCAGGTGATTTGCTGGGAAGAGCCATGTGGTGCAGCTTAACTGGGCCTGCCACCAGGACACAGAAGCAAATGCTGGTTGATAAGTACTTTTACAAATGCATGTATCCTTTCATTTGGGCATTCACATGATGTTGACTGATATGTTGGCTTAAAGTAGGGTCTTGTGGGACTCATAGTGCTCATGATGCTGGTAACAGTGTCTGCAGAGTGCGATAGATAGAAATGTTTAAGGCACTGCAGCGTCCGACGCTCGGTATATGTTTGGATGGAATAATGTAACATTCCCTCTTTAAGTGGCACTAATGGCGTTAAGCAATGTAAGGGTTGTGAGATATCTCCACGGGTTCCCTTGAGCTCACAAACTAATACATGTACGAAAGCACCATGGTGGGCGATAACGACTACCCCCAAAAAGCGTACACACTGTATAAATGTAGCACTATTTGTTTGTTTAAGTTATTTGTTTCGCCCAGCATAGTTCAAAGGCTGAGCCGTGTATTGACAGTTCAGAGGGAATTTGGGGGTTCTGGCCCAAGACTAGGGATCACCTCCACGTTAGAGAGCACAGTGTACATGCTTTTGCCTCACGCACCACAACTCCAATATGCTAGGCTCCTATAGTCTAATCACTTGGAATGTGAGGGGGCTCAGTACTGCACACAAGCGGCATAGGTTGCTTGCACAGTTCCTTAGACGCAGGTAAAGATAGTGTTTCTCCAAGAGTCACACCTCACTGAGTCAGAAGCCGGAAAAGTTTGCAAGGGGACAGGTCTTCTCTACTAACTACTCGACCTTTGCAAGGGGGGCAACCATATGGGTTAGGCATGGGGTCCCATTTATCGACTGGAACGGTGTACCGATGAACAAGGTAGATATATATTACTGTGTGGGATACTAGACTGTTTGCCAGTGTTGCTTGGTAGCATCTATGCCCCAAACTTTGATCAAGATAAATTTCTCAACAGGTTGAGAACAGTGCTGACTGGGTGGGACATGTACCCGTGGCTCCTGGGAGGAGACTGCAACTCGGTGCTGGGTGTAACCTAGACAGATCACACCCTCCCCTAAACGGAGTGGGAACTATAAGGCCGGTTGAGGCCCTATGCAGCTGGACTGAGGGGTGGGCACTGGAGGACGTTTGGAGAATGATGTACCCAGCAAGTAAGGAGTACTCCTTTTTCTCACCTGTCCATCAATTACATACACACATTGATATCATTTTTTGTTCCCTTAATATTGCGGCACAAGTGACTCATGCGACATATCTAGCAAAGACCTTCTCAGATCATAATCCCCTGGAGATCAATGTTACATGGGGTAGAATACCCACCACAGTCCCCACATAGAAGTTGTGGCCCCAGATGCTAGAGGATGCTCCCTTCCGCAGAACTTTTTCCATGGCTATCAGAACTGGAACACTGCCTCCTCTAATCTGATACAGTGGGATGCGCTCAAAGTGGTGGTCAGGGGTACTGCGATTGGAGCCACTTTAGGGGCCAGGCAGGAACAACTTAAAAGCCTAGTCAGAGTAGAAAAGGCACTGAACGAATTGGAACAGGCAGCAGCGAGTTACCCAGCCAAACATGCTCCGCTACAGGAGATGCGTATACAGCATGCCGAATTGTTAGAAACCCTCCTGGTAATAGATCTTACAGGGGACACATAGATAAAGCACACTGAGGCTGATAAATCTGGCATTATTGGCTAGAATATTGCAGGGTGATCCTACACCTCTGGCGAATCATAATGTTAACATTCCAGGGATGGGAGTGGCCACTCGCAACAGGCTATAAATGGCGCATTCTGCAAATACTGTAGCACTCTATACAGTGAACCCAGACACATTGCCACTTCATTAATTGATACATTTCTGAAAGGACTTCCTTATCGGAAGTTAACGGCGGTAACTCATAAATGTTTAACAGGCACAATTACATAAATGGAAATAAAGGCGGCAATCAAAGGGCTCCCGTGAAATAAAGCCCCAGGCCTGGACGGTCTGCCGGTAGAATTCTTAATTTCCCACTCTGAGGCTTTAATCCATAAGCTGTAAGAACTGTATAATAAAGTGCTAGAACCAGGATACCTTCCGCATACCACAATGCAGGCGTTGGTGGTATCACTTCCCAAGCCGGGCTGGGATGGCTCAGACCTCTCAGGCTACTGTCCACTTTTGCTCTTAGCGACTGAGTACAAGATCTTAAGTAAGATCCTAGCTAACTGACTTCTACCCCACCTACACATATTAATACACAAGGACCAGTGCAGGTTTATACCGATAAGTAGCACATCATTAAACATCAGATGGCTACACCACATCATGACCATCACCCATGCGAAGTATGGAGAGTTGGCTGCATAGCACTAGACCTGCTCCAAGCCTCACGTGGGGCTACATGTTCAAAGCCCTGGAGAAGTTTGGGTTGTCTCCTAAATACCTCATTGGGTTCGGCTGTTATACACTAACCCTCCTGACTAGCACACACCAGCAGTCACATATCACAAGAATACACGGTACACAGAGGCACGAGGCAGGGATACCCTCTCGCCCCCTTGATATTCGTACTGGCCATCGAGACGTTGGCACTTAATTGCAACAGATCGCTGGCCCATTGGGAATCCCGATAGATAATATGACACACTCGGTATCAGCCTATGCTGCTTACATCATTATATACCTATGGGACCTCTCGGGTCCCCTGGAACCTCTTTCCGGTATTTTCTACAGTTTTGAACAGGTTTCTGGTCTTGACATCAATGAAGGGAAATCGAACGCCTTGTTCTTACATGAAGGTGCTCGCCCAGATGAAATTGGATTTGGCAGGTACACCATACCCATGGCTGATAGTACATTTAAATACCTAGATCTCCAGAAGATAAACTGGATGGCAATCTGATGAAAGCAATATGCGCAGTGCGGTTGAGGGTCGCTTTCTGGTCGTCATTGCCACTATCGGTGTTGGGGCGGGTTGCCATATCCAAGATGGTGGTTCTTCCCTGATTGTTATAATTCTTCACTAACTTGCCAATAGTAATCTCCCTCTCTGTATTTCGTATCTTAGACACAATACTGCTAGATCTACTATGGGGGAATGGACGCCGTAGGGTGAGTCTTAAATAACTACAGCTGGAACCGCACAAGGGCGGGCTGGGGGTTCCTGACTTCAGGGCATATTATTATGCTAGTCAGTTGCAGTGGCTGTCCTACTGGACTGCGCCCAGACACCTATACTTAACGCATGCAATTGTATTACATTATGTGAAGAAGACCTGGGCCCTGCAGTGAATCGAGCCTCCAACACATGAATTAGTCCATACACTACACTATATGGGAGAGGGGCAACACCTTATAAAATGCCTATACATAGGTATCTTAGTGATCAGGCTTCAATCCCCTTCACGGACTTGACAGCGAAGTGGTCAGACGCTACTGAGTGAGATATATCTGATAAGGCTTGGACAAGTATACTGGAACATCCAAAATTCAAATTCATACAGTATATGATATTGCATAGGTCCTACTTAACCCTGCGCCACCTACACCTGATGTTCCCAGGCACTCAACATTATTGCCCGCGCTGTTAGGCAGAAGAGGCGGGTTTCACACATATGCTGTGGGCCTGCCCTCACATTAGAGAATATTGGGATAGGGTACGTGGCGCTGTGACACAGGCCACACACTTGTAGATTTCAGACAATGTAGAAGAATGCTTGTTAGGGCCTGCAATCGCACGAGCGCCCAGAAAGTCCAGCTTCGCTTTCTAGATCTTGCTCTTATATTAGCAATAAGAGCCATAACGATGAGGTGGAAATCTGTGAGGCCCCCTGCGCTATCCACATGGTATAATGAGGTGGTTTGATGGAGAAGCGCTGAAAGTGCTGCAATTAGGCAAGAAGAAGCCCAGGGATTGTGCTAACACCCAATATCTATGGGGTGAGATGTTATACAGGAGAATTTTAGGGCAATAGACCTCAACCTGCAGCACGCCACCCCAGCAACACCGTAACTAATCCCTTACACCGCAATGGTCAGCGCACTTTGAGGGCTACAGGGAGGACACCAATCCCCACACAGATCAAAGTAGAGCACAATAAAGTGAAAGAGAGCACCGTGCAACACCCAAATGCGCAATAACTTTCTCAGCATCTAGATATGGTGGGACAGAACACGGGTGGGGGGGTATTAGTTCGTAGTTACATTGATTGATAGCCTTATCCTATCCAGGTCATTTTTCTAACTGTCACATTACACAAAATGTCTTTGAAATAGTGTGACCTTTTGATGTGCTTATCTGCATATATTGTAATGATTCTGGTACAGTGAATCAGCTGTATAAAGTCAAGAAATCCCAAAGAAAAATGTAACTGTTGAAAATCACTTCATGGAAATCAATCAAAATTGTTTAAAAAAATTAAGTGTTGTTTCTAAAATAAAGCTGTGCAGAGCTCCCAAGTTACATCCCTTCTGTAACACCAATCAACCTTTAAATAAGTTCAAGTTTCAAGTTTATTTATTCAAGTGTTTAGTCTTGTCAAAACCATTGCACTAAAATGTGTTAGTAAACATTTTAGACACGTATTTTCAAGAAATTTGAATATAATAGATGTAAACATAGACAACTATTTAAGATAAAGTCTATTTAAAATACATAGTATGCCAGGCGTGTCTCTACTGTGAGAGAGTGTTGTCAAACGATGCATCTTAAATTTCAAATAAAGTTGCTTATCAATCATTCTTTTTATATAGGAGATATTGTATGGCTCCTGTACTCCATCAGAGTTCTTAATTCACCCTTTGTGGTGTCATTACAAGAAACTAATAAGACAATTGTTAAGTCAGTTATGGCATGTAAAAACATTGAGTCTTGCTGGTCTCTTTTTTCATGTATGTAATAACTACGACAGTACAGCTACTTTGCAATTGAGATTTTATTTTGGAGGTGACATGGGGCTCTTTGATCCTTCAAAGTTCATAGTTCAATCTTATTTGTGTAGTGACATCGTACTAAAAACCAAAACTGATTTTAAAATGTAAAAACATTGAGTCCTACTGTTCACTTTTTATTAACTGAAATAGTTCTGTTGTGAATGGAGTGCAAATATACAGTCAAGTTTGGCCTGACTCTGGTGGGGGTCACCCACTCTAGGTAAGGCCTCCGAATTTATTGATTGATGTAGTTGTACATATAACATTTCTTAAAGACTGCTGTACTGAGTAGACAGGTTTTCCATTATATATAATGGTAATCTTAGAATCTCTTCTTTGTTAAAGTGGAAGTGCCTTATTCGTACTGTGATCTTTAAGGTTGACATTGCTATGATGGCTTGATCATTACTGGGAATAAAAAATAATCTTTGAGTGTTCTTAAATGATCTGTCCTTCCACATGATCGGTTTGTGTAATTAATTCTTTGTTTGTTCTATTTATTTTAAATTCAGTTTTAAAATGTTGACCCCTTTGCAGACAAGAGGAATTGAGGAACCTCCTAACCAGGTGGTTACCGCTTGCCTGCAGGAACCGAATTTTCAATTTTATAAAAATTGCTTTCTGAAGTTTTTTCTCTTCTGTCATGAATTTTGGGCACACGCAAAAAATGTGTCCTAGGGATTCTTGCCTATAGTTACACAATTGACATTCTTGGTTTTGAAACTGTTCTTTCCATTTAGGAATAAGATCTTTCGTTTCCCACACGACAAAAACATAATTGCATAAACTGATGTTTTATGGGCAATGAAAAATGAGCTGAAAGGCTTCCTGGGGCTGCAATTTTGTATGTGAATTGATCACTGTCCAGGCGTGTCGTCTTCGTATGAGGATGTTCATATCTGTTGTATGAGACAGATGTTTGGTTGTAGCCTTAATTGCTTGATGAAATGGTGCTTCCCCAATGCTCGCCCTCTAGACTTCTTGTGCACCCAGTTTCTCTATAACCTAATTTAGATAAACTCCCAGGAGCCTTTATTTGTTGAGCTGTTTTTTCTCCTCAATTCCTTTCTAGCACAAGTTGTCGATGGAGCCACTTTCAGAGTCATGCAGCCTCCAACATAATTTAATGTATACGCTTTTGCTTTAAAATGTTTGGTTAATCAGACCAAACTCTAGTCGAACTTGGGCCGGGGAGGCTGATTTTGAGGTATTAAACTCTGGTTTGTACACTCTTGCTTTGATTTTAAGTAGGGTAAGTGCTTCACACCCCCTCATCATTTCCATGCCGTACATCACAATCAGCATTAACTGTGCGCGCATGACTGATAGCAGACGGCTGAATGACGGGCAACGCAGTTTTTTAATTAATAGTTTAAAACCATAGGTCAATGATTGGGCTTTTGCCAACCTGGCTGCTAAATGCGGATTATAGTTCATTTGATGCTCAACGTTGAATCCTAGGTATTTGTATGTGTCTACTACCTTGACTTTTTTCCCTTCCAAGAACAAGCAATTTGACTTATATTTGTAGTCTAGCAGCCTTAAAACTATCTTTTTCAAGTTTAGTTCTAGCCCTTGTTTATCCATGTATGCTTTGAGGGCCTTCATGCTACGTTGCAATCCTATTGGTGTTTGGCTTAGAAGAACAGTGTCAACTGTGTCCTGAAGACATCCATAGGGTCATCCACTGGGCCAAAGTTGGCAGACATGACGTTAGAACACACCCTTGTTTTAATCCGTTTCTTGTGTCAATTTTACTTGCCGCTCAACTGCTATCTCAAATTTTAACCGGAGCCCATGTTCCTATGTTTAGCTTTACGATTGCTGTCAGTAAGCTGCTGGGGATGCCCATTTGGCCATTTTTTGCCATAGGCACCCTTTAGGCACTCAGTCCAATGCAAACTTGAGAGCTACAAAGCAAGCAAAAAGCTGAGTCTTCTTATTTCTGGACTTTCCTGCTGAGAGTGTTAGTGCTGTTAGAAATGTTAGCATCCCAATACCAGCCCTTAACCCTGTTTGGATCCATGGTATAAGCTTAGCTAGTGGTCTAAGATTCATTAACTTTACCATACCAGCCCTAAACCGTGAAAAGCTTGCATGTTTACTTAACATATTTTAAATGTTAATGCTGAGTCGAGTAAACTGCATCCCAGTGCTCCTCTTGTCGCATAGAAAGGTCAGGAGAGCCGCATGTGGCCCCCGGGCGGTACTTTGAGTATTAGCGCGTCAGGCCAACCTGCATACATACCTGTATAAAATAAGCGGGGCAGCAGCGGTACAATTTTTCTTTGCACCACAATTATCCTTTCCATGTATACTGACCGCCTGTCATACAATAATGTGTTAATCGCGCCAGGAAAACAGACACTGCCCTTCCCATCAAGTCACAGGGAGGTCATCAGGATTACTTAACTTCCGGGCCAGTTAACGAAAGAAGATGTGACTTATCCCCAGATGCATCAAGCATCCATTTTGCGATTCCTTATTAGCGAAAAATAAGGATTCGCTAATAAGGAATAGCAAAATGCTATGCATGAAGAAATCGCTAAAAATATTGCGATTTCTTAATATTCCTTAATTGCGACTCGCAAATTGCGAGTCGCAATTAAGGAATACTTCCCCATTCATTCCTATGGGCCTAGAGGCCCATAGGAATGAATGGGAAGACATTCTCAATTTGCGATTAGCAATTAGCGAATCGCAAATTGAGAAGGCAATTTCAAGGGTGCAGGGGTGTCCAAAGGACACCCTGTTGCACCCCTGAAATTAATCTGTGCACATATGTTGCGCACACACATGCCCCAAGGGCATGTGTGTGTGCAACATGAAACTTTAAAAAATGCACAAAAGTGCATTTTTCAAAGTTTTTGCAAATTACCATGAAGTTCAACTTCATGGTAATTTGCTCCCCCTATTAGCGAAATCGCTAATTTTTTTACTTTGCTGCATTGCATTTAAGGAATCCCAATTTGGGATTCCTTAAATACAATCGCAATCTAAGGAATGTCAATTTAGAGATTCCTTAAATTGCGATTTTTGCATTTGGGATGATGCATCCCAAATGCAAAAATACCGGTCGCAAAGGCGCAGATTCTGAGAATCTACCCATTTGCGACCAGATTTTCCTTTCATGCATCTGGGCCATGGGCCACATGCATCATTGTAGGATTTTGCGATTCCTAAATTGCGAAAATTAAGGAATCGCAATTTAGGAATTGCAAAATCCTATGCATCAAGAAATTTTACAAGTTTTAGCGATTCCTTAATTTTCTGTATTTGCGATTCCTTAATTGCGAATCGCAATTAAGGAATCGCATTACACTGATTCCTATGGGCCTAGAGGCCCATAGGAATCAATGGCAAGGCATTCTCATTTTGCGAATTCGCAATTAAGGAATCGCAAAATGAGAATGCAATTTCAAGGGTGCAGGGGGGAGTCCAAAGGACCCCCCCTGCACCCCTGAAATGTCACGTAAGTACATTTTACTCACACACATGTCCCAAGGGCATGTGTGTGTAAAATAGAAGTTAAAAAAATGCACTTTTGTGCGTTTTTAAAACTTTTCGCAAATTACCATGAAGGTTGACTTCATGGTAATTTTCCCCTTCCTAATTGCGAATTCACAATTTAAAAATCATGCATAGCATTTAAGAAATCGCAACATTAGCGATTTCTTAAATGCTATAGCAATTTAAGAAATCGCTAAAAATTGCGATTTCTTAAATAGCGAAAAATGAAAAAAAAAAAGTGATGCATTCCAAAAATGGTTTTTGCATTCGCAAACAGCCGATTTTTGCGATTCGCACCGTTTGCTGATGCAAAAACCAATGATGCATGTGCCCCATCTGTTTTAATGGATGAACCGATACAAGAGTGAGAGAACCATAGAGAACGTTTAGGGGATAGATACAGAGAGAGAATGACAGAAGTCTAGGGTTGGAGGAGGCGAGCAGAAGGATAAGAGAGGACGATGAGAGAAGCGTGCGTAGAAGAAGGGGGACTAAATAAAAAACAACGAGCAAGACTGGGCAGCTGCTGTTAAAGTTAAGGAGATAAGGAGCGGGGGAGGGTATGAGAGGCAGGCTAAAAGAATGGGCTAAAATATCAGGGGTCGAATTATACATAAAAATGAAAATTATGAGGTATGTGCAGGAGAGATAAAAACACCCTAGATTTTTGTTTCAAAAGAGGCTCACATATATTATAGTAAAGGGCTGAACTGGATTTTAATTCAAAGAGTATGGCTTTTCGTAAGAAATATGCTCATTAAAATGGACGACAAAATAGCCCTCCTGTTCTGCTGTGCTTACAACAAAAAGCCCGACTGTCTTAAGAGGTGGTAGTACATTCATACATATTTAATGAACATGACAAATCATCCTAATGCTCCAAGGCTTGCTTTTTTATTATTAAAAAGTCATCGAGACGCAACAATTTAATTATGCTAACGAAAGCAGTAGGCTATTTACTACAGTTAAGGAGAATAATTTAAAATATGTAATGATCAAAATCTATTCCTTGCGTGCGAAATGTTGCAAAATTTCTTTTTAGCTGTTTAGCATTTGTTTATTTATTTTTTAATCAGAAATTATAAGATGTTCGGGTACCATCTCCTAAAACAAAATGTGACCTCTGAGATTCATTTGTACTGGTACATATTGCACAGAAGAGAAACGGTTTACAATTAAATTCCATGTTATCAAGGAAATAAAAGCTCAGGAAAAACACACTCAAAACTGTACTACACTCTGCTTAGCCTTCTCCCAAAGGACAGAAGCCTGAAGTAGAGATAATTTAATGAAATATTTATAATAGGCCACAAGATATGTTTTTTTGCACTTTCTTACCTAGAGTCTTGTGAATGGAGTATTGATTAGGCCGTGAGTTCTATTATACTCTACAAACACTTCAATGAGCAAGTATTTTCTTTCAAGTCTGTGGAATCGAAATTGAGCACAAGCTTTGTTTTCAACTGTGTTCATTCGATGCTTGTGCATCAAGCACATTGAAAGCATAAATAAACGCAAGTTAGTATGATCCAACTGAAGTAGCGATTTTGAATTCTGTGTTTCAGAGAAACAAAGACAACTATTATAAAACACCGTATTTAAAATGTAAATAACGTGGGAACATTAAAAAACAGATTTTACGCTAGAACTAAAGGAGACCATTTAGTTGATGGCGTCCATGCTGCACAATGATTTAAGGAATTAAAATACTGTCAGTGTTCGTTAACTACCAGAAAAGTGTCACTTGTATATTTAGAAGTTACATAAATCAAAGAATAAAGCTTAAATGATCTCTTTCAGCTTTTCAATTTTTTTTATATTGAGTGCTTTACAAGTAATAAGTCTGCAATTGTCTTTTGTTCTGTGACCTAGTACCCCTATGTAGCACTTGACTCAAGCAGTGCTTTATGTGTAAAAAAATAAGTGTTCGGGCCTTCGTCAGAATGCCCCAGCAGCTTGCACCACCCTATGCCTATAATGACCGCCTGGGGGGGGGCAACATTAAGGGCAGCAGTTGCGTAGGCGCTGGCCCGGGGCAGCAGCAATAACCTGGACCACACTACGATACCGGTTCAGAAGTACCGCCCCGAGCGGGCGCTCCCCTTTATTGAGCCCCGCAGGCCACACCTATCCAACTTAGTCCTTGAAAACAAAACATTTCAAACAGTTCAGAATAGGTTAGCTGACAGGCACACAAGTTCTTGGTACTTGCGTGAACCCTGGATGCGGAGGTCAGCTCCTTCAGCAGGCAAAGTCTCATAATCGCTGGCTCGGGCGGGGGTTCGGTCTAAGGCTGCATCCCTGGGGACAGTCATGCAGCCACACGCTGTCAGGCATTGGATCTTTCGGGCTGGGATTGGGCTGGCGTGGAGTGTTGGCTTCCCGAGTGTCTCGGCTTTCGCCGTTCCCCCGCCTTCCGTTCAGGGTTTCTGCTGTCTGGCCTGGTGTTCCGCCGGGACTTCCTTGAAGCCTGAGACGTTGGGGGACAACTCTTCTCCCCTCCTTTGTGCGGTTACCATGGTTCCCCGGTTACCAGTGACTGTCCACGTACCGGGTTCTTAGTTTGTTAGAAACTTCTCTCCAGGACGGCGGTCTCGCAGGAGAACGGTGGCTCCGGTGTGGAGCGTTCTCGGCATGGCCCAGCGGCGGATACTCGCTTGCTGATTTCGGCGGGTTCTCCGATCTTGCGTGCTCTCTACCTCGGGAGGAGGCGGAGACCATCCCGGACAGGTGGGGAGTAAGTCTCTTCTTGGGCCATGGAACATTAGTGCCCACGGGCTCCTCTGAGTGGTGCAATGTGGGGTCCTTCGGTATTCTCGCAGGAATTCACGGAGTCTCTTCTCTGGGTCCGCTTGTTCGTCTACCGCTAAGCGGAACATTTTGTTCAGCGTATGCATGAACCGTTCGACATCACCGTTGGCTTGTGGCCACTGTGGGGTGACTCGTCAGTGATTAATTCCTTGCTGTCTCAGAAAAGCGGCAAACTTGGTGCCTTGAAACGGAGGCCCATTGTCGCTGCGGATCTCTTGAGGGAAGCCGAACACCGCAAACACTTTTTCCAGTGTGGGACTCACGTGGTTGAAAGCCGTGGATGTGACAGGTTTCACGATGGGGTATTTTGAGAATGCATCCATGATCACTAGCGTGTGTTTCCCTCCCGGAAAACTACCGAAATCAATGCTCACCTTGGACCAGGGGACGATGCACGCTTCTTCTGTGATTACTGGGATTGGCCGCTCTGGGCCACTGGTCAGTTGACATGGTGGGCAGCGACGAACATAGTCTTCCATCATCTCCTCTAGCTCTGGGAACCACACCTTTTCCCTCATCCATCCCTTCATCTTTGCCACCCCCTGGTGTCCTCAGTGGGCTAGTTCGGTTGCCCTCTGTTGTAATGCTCAGGGTATTACGAGCCTGGGCCCTCTTAGCAGGACTCTGTCACTTGTAGCACTGAGTTTGTTTCATATCCGCCCCATTTTCGTCAAGTTCCTGCGATCCTCCGAGGTCCAGGAGTTGACTTGATGAAGATAGTTCCTCTAGGACCCTTCTTGGACAGCTTGCAGGGTGCGGGCATACATGGAGTTGGTGGCGGCTGCCTCCTTGATATCGTCCAGGGTCATGTTCTGGGGGCACGATGCGACGGACACTAGTTGAATATAGTGGTCCACGTCGTCGTCGTCGTCTTGTACCCTTGTCAGGGCTGGATGTCTTGAGAGGAAGTCTGCAGGATTTTTGGCTCCTAGACTACTTCCATTTCATACGGTTGCAGCTGGATTGCCCATCGATTGATCCGTGGGGGTGAATGGGGAGCAGTCCCTTTGAAAAGAGGAATGAGGGGCTGGTGATCAGTGACCATGGTAAATGGCTGTCCTTTCAGATAGAGATGGAAGTGGCTGCAGGCCCATTTGATGGCCAACGCCTCCCGCTCAATTTGAGCGTATCTCATTTCAGTGGGCGTTAAGGACTTGCTGGCAAATGCTAGGGCCGCCCAGTGGCCTGGTTCGTGTTCTTGGGACAGAAATGCTCCTAACCCCACCGGGCTGGCGTCGACCAGTACCTCTGTTCTTTTCGTCGGGTCAAAGTATGCTAGTGTTGCCTCTCCCAGAAGGGCCTCTTTAATACCTTGAAACACTTTTTCCTATATTTGCCCCCATTGCCACGTGGCGTCTGCCTTCGTAAGGGCCCTTAGTGGTTCAGCTTGGGTGGCGAGTCCTGGGATGAATCTCCCGCATTACGTGGCCATGCCTAAGAAGCTTCGTATTTCCGTTGGTGTGGTCGGCGTGGTCGGTGCAGGTGCATCCTTGATGGCCTGCGATTTCCTCGGGTCCACTTGAATGCCCTCCTGGTTGAACACATACGAAAAGAATTTGAGGGAGGAAAAACTTGCACTTATTCTTATGTAGGGTCGCCCAATGCTCATGAAGGCATTGTAGTGTGTTGCGGAGGTGCTTGTGATGGTCTGCGGCTGTTGCTGAGTGTATTCGAATATCGTCACTCACGTTCAGTACTCCGGGTAACCCTGATAGTATCTCCCGTATTGTGTTCTGGAATACTTCAGCCTCTGAGGACATCCCGAAATTCAGTCTTTTGTATCTCCTTAATCCTAGATAGGTGCTGAAGGTGATAATATAGCGACTTTCCTCTGATAACGGGAGTTGGTGATATCCTGTGTTCAGGTCAATTTTTGAGAACCATTTTGAGCCGTTTACGTCTGCGATGATGTCATCCATCGTTGGCGTGATGTGGCGTTCCCTTTGAATGGCTTTGTTAGGTAGTCACATGTCAATGCAGAGGCGTATGGCTCCTGGCTGCTTTGGCTTTTTGGCGATGACCATCGGGGACACCCAGGGTGTAGGCTGATACTTTTTCGATGAGGTCTCTAGTTCCTTCTCCACCAGCGGCCGCAGTTGGAACGGGACTCTCCTGTGTCGGAGGGCGACTGGGGTGACTGTCTTGTCAATGTGTAGTTTGATGGGGTCACATTTGATGCGCCCTAACCCATGGAACAGTTTGGGGAATTGACCGAGCAGCTCGTCTACCTGGTGGGTCTGGATTTGCCTCGCAAAAGAGATGAGTTCGAGGGCTTCTGCTGTATGGCTGCTCAGTAGGGTATCTGCTTCCCTGTCGATGACGTGGACTGTCGCTGACACTTCGAAGTCCTCTGCTTTGATAGGAACAAAGATCTTTGCCTTCAGTGGAAGGGGTGTGTCCACCCCGTAGGCATAAATCCTGGTCTTGGACGGCATTACTGGCGGGTGTGGTCATAGATGGCGATCCTATTGGAGGCCCATGACAGTTACAGTGGCTCCAGTGTCGATTACCGCTTTTATGTCTGTTCCCGCCATGTGGATCATGCATGTCGGTTGGGGCCTGCGGTGTCATTTGTGTTCCCTCGTGAGAGAGATGAGGTATACTTCTTCCTCGTCATCTTCTGATGAGTCTTCTGCCTGCACTGGTTATCTTTTGTTTTTCCTTGCTGGGTCCTCGGGCGGCGTTGTTTCGGTAACTGACAGTTGTCGCACTGCCGTGTCAGATCCTTTTGGTTTCGAAACTCACGTCCTCTGTTGCATCTTCGGCATACGGTGGTGAAGTGGTTAGGTATTCTGCAATTGGTGCAGGTCTTTCCTTTTGCGGGGCAGTCTTTTGCGGCATGTGGTTCATGTCCACAGTATCCGCACCTTGGTTTATATGTCTCTTGCTTCGGTCTTCGAAATGAGTCCCCCTTTGTCTTGGCTCTAATGGTGTCTGCTTGCTTTGTCTTGATGGTGTCGGACCGTCCCTGTGGTTTGATGAGTGCTTGGTCCATCTCGTTTGCTCTGACTGCAGACAGGTCTTGCGATCTTGCCAGTATCAGCATGTCTTCGAGTTCAATATTCGGTTGGCGTAGGATGAGGCCTCTCAACGTCTTGTCGTGGCAACCTTGAATGACCTGCGCCGGATCACTTTCGGTTGGTCATCCTTGGTGTTATGTTATGTTATGTTAGGTGTGCTTGTATAGCGCATGGCTGCCCCAACAATGGGGCGTCCCAGCGCTTGCAGACAACCAGACAGAAAGAGCGATGGGGTAAAGCAGAGCGGCCTAAGAAATGGACCCCAGAGTAGAAGCAAACAGCCAGGTTTTGATGCATTTACGGAAGTGCCAGTGGTTTTGAGTGGCGCGTGCCTCAATGGGGATAGAATTCCAAAGGGCCGGGGCGAGGGACCTGAAGGAGCGACCACCGGCTCTGCTTTTGCGCACTCTGATGGTGCGGGCAAGATGGAGGTCAGCAGAGCGTAGGGTTCGGGTGGGAACATAGGGTGTGCAGAGATCCTGTAGTATATGGGGTCCCTGGCCATGTAGAATTTTGTGGGTGAGGCAGAGGGTTTTAAATTCGATTCTCTGTTTCACCGGAAGCCAGTGAAGCCGGTGAAGAAGATGGGAAACATGATAGTGTTTAGGGAGGGCAAAAAGGGTTCGAGCTGCGGCGTTCTGAGCTCTCTGAAGTCTATTGACCACTGACTTATTGGCCCCCAGCAGGAGACCATTGCAGTAGTCAAGATGGGAAAGGACCAGGGACTGGACTATGACTTGGCGGGTGGGAGGCTTAAAAAAACCTAGGATAGGTTTAATACAGCGCAGGCGCCCGAAACAGGTACCTGCGACCTTCTTAGCATGAAGCTCGAAGGACAGAGATTTATCCATTAGGACGCCCAAGTTCTTAACGGCCTCCTTAGGGATTGGGGGGAGCCCAACGAACGGGGCCACCACTGATGGTCCCAGTTCTGCAAGTCACCTCCCAGCCAAAGTAGCTCCGTTTTAGAGGAGTTGAGCTGGAGATAATTCTCTGCCATCCAGTTGGAAATGACCAGGATGTCTTCCTGTAGTTTATCCTGGTCAGGTGAAGTATCTTTGGGAAAAGTGAAAATGAGTTGTGTGTCGTCCGCGTAAGATATCATTTTGATATTTCGTTCCCTGGCCAGAAGGGCCAGTGGGCGGACGTACACGTTAAACAAAGTGGGGCTAAGGGCCGATCCTTGAGGGACGCCGCAAACCAGGGGGATTCTGCTGGATGAGTGTGGTGGGGCATAGATCTGGAAAGAGCGGTCAGAAAGAAAAGAAGTGAACCAAGCCAGGGCTCCGTCTTTGACCCCGATCTCCCCGAGACGCTTGAGGAGCATCTCGTGAGAGACAGTGTCAAACGCCGCACTCAAGTCCAGCAGAACCAGGGCAGACGTGTTTCCTAGATCCTGTGCGGCTCTCAGATGTTCCGAGACAGCCAGAAGGGCTGACTCCGTGCTGTGATTAGCCCGGAAGCCATTTTGGGAGTCGTCCAGGATACTATTAGACACCAGGTGGTCAGTCAGAATGGTGTTCACATGGGCTTCTATGATCTTGGCCAAATAGGGTAAGAGGGAAAAAGGTCTAAAGTTCTCAGGGCGTGAGGGGTCCAGGGAAGGCTTCTTCAACAGGGGAACGACTTTCGCATGCTTCCAGGAAATAGGAATGATGGAGGACTGGAGAGAACGAATAATCAGATCCAGTCCTTCTTTCAGAATGGAGTCCTGAAGAAGCCGGAAGATATTAGGTTTAACAGGGTCATCAGGAGATCCAGTTTTAACCTTGGTGGCCAGGGAATCAAAATTTTGGTGGGAAATAGGAGGAAGGGTATGAAGAGGGTCGAAGGGAGTGGGGGCGGATACTAACTGGGGGGAGGGGAGAGGCCTTCTAGCTTCCAGCGATATATATATCTCCTGGATTTTATTAGTAAAGAAAGTAGCCAAGTCTTCGCACTGTGAGTTAGAGGCAATTAAATTACTAGTTCCCTCAGGGGTTTTGGACAGATCTTTTATCAAAGAGAAGATGGTTTTGGAGGGGTTGTGACTGGAGTTAATCAGATCTGAGTAGAACGCTGCCTTAATTTCACGAATATGTTTGTGGTAGGCTTTGGTGTCAGACCTATAGCTGTTCTTTGCTGAGATGTCATAGGAGCGCCTCCAGGCGCGTTCTAAAACTTTACAGCGTTTTCTTTCTAGGGCTAGCGTCTCAGTGTACCAAGGGTGAGACTGCACCCGCTTAGGTTGGGACATTTTAATAGGGATCTGATGGTCTAAGGAGCTACTAATCCAACTCCTAAAGGCTTTGTCAGCTTCCTCTAGGTTGTTAGACCATATCGGGCAGGAGGAGAGAAGGTTGGACTCTAGTTTAAGGGCATCCAGTTTATGCCAGGGGCGTCTCCAGAGGGGAGGGGAAGGATTCGGAAGAGCAATATTCGGGACTTTAATAGATGTGTGGATAAGAAAATGATCCGTCCAGGTAAGGGGGAGGGGAGCGTACGCTTTAATTCCCTCGATATTTGAAATTACCGGGTCGAGCAAATGACCCGCTAAATGGGAGGGACCATTTACCAGCTGATACAGCTGACAGGCTTCTAAATCTCCCAGGAAGTTAGAGATGTCCTGGGAGTCGTGTCGCTCTAAGTGTAAATTAAGGTCCCCACATATACTAAAGTTGGGCGTCATTATGGCTAAAGAGGAAGTGATCTGGGGCAAGGCTTCCTGGAAGGCCCTTGCGGATCCCGGAGGGCGATAGATGAGGAGCCCCGTAAGGGTGAAATTATCTGAAATCCTAATCTTAAATTGCGCACATACGCAGCCAGGTACTGTCACAGGGGATAGGACACACGCAAAAGCAGATTTAGTTATCACCGCTAGACCTCCGCCCCTACCTTTAGATCTATTCTGTGTATGCATAGAGTAACCCAGCGGAAGGGCCAGGGCGGGGATGGTGGTTGCCTCACTGGTGAGCCATGTCTCCGTAAGGAGAAGTATGTCCGGGGACCTGTCAAGGAGTAGCTGGAATAAATCCTCGTGATGTCTCACGAGGGATCTGCAATTCAAGCTGAGAACATTCAGGCTTGTGAGTTTAGATGACTCTGGAGTGGTGGAAAAGTCCTCTGTGGTACAAAGCCACATTTGTTACATTTTTTAACTGGGGAGTCACAACGCCAACAGTGGGGGGCGCAAGGAGCCTGAGCGCGCAGAGTAACCAGGTCATCCCGCGAGTATGGGAGACTCTAGGTCGTCACACGACCAGATGGTCCGGCGTCTGGCGTCGGACTGGCGCGGACGGGCGCAGACGGGCTTGCATTGGGCGCGCCTTTGGCGTGCCCGCAGCGCGCCCGCTGCGCGCGCCCGCTGCGCGGGAGTGCAGGCATGAAGGTTATGAAGGTGCCGGCCCCGCCTCTGGCAGTAGTACGTCACCCCAGAGGGGCCGGATCAGGTCTGAAAACGCCCTCCACACAAGCGGCACAAGCCGTGGTGGACCGGGGCGAGACCGGAAGAAAACACACGCCACAACAAGGTAAAATAGGAAGATAAAATATGTACAGTTTTTAAAAGCAAATAGCACTCGCACTTTTTCCAATCAGGTTACGGAGGAGAGAGCAGGTTGAAAGCACCCCACGGCACGCTAGCGCCTTACTGTTCTGGCGCGTCCGCTGCGCGGGAGTGCAGGCATGTAGGTTATGAAGGTGCCGGCCCCGCCTCTGGCAGTAGTACGTCACCCCACGGTGCACGTGCTGGCAAGCTAACGAAGTCAGGCATAGAAAGTGTCTATAGACTCTCCCTCTCTTTGGCGGGCTTTGCGGAGCTTGAATTATTCGAAATCAGGGTTCAGCTGCGGGTCAAAATGGCCATTTAACGCAGTTACCGCTGCGTCGTAGTCGTTCGCTGCTCCTGTATTGGGCAAAAGCTTGAAAAGTTTGAATATTTCATCCCCGGTGTCTTGTAGCAGCAGGAACCATTTCACTGCGTCGTCCGTCTCCCGGGTTGCGACAAAATAATTGTTTAGGCGTTCAATACAGTTCTTCCATCGGGTAGGGACCGTCGTGGGATCGTCCAGTTCGCTGAATGGGGGTAGGACTAAGGGTGGGCGTAGTTCGCGAAGTAGCGCTACGCGAAGCTACGCGAAGTGCACTTCGCACTACGCGAACTTCACGTAGCACTACGCGAGCTGCGTAGTAGCATGTTCGCACTGTGCAAGATGCGTTTTCAATGATTGCACAGTGCGGACAAGCATCCGGCACTGTGCAAGCATTGAAAACGCATCTTGCACTGTGCGAGATGTAGTATTCTGCTGCTCGAGGAGATTATTACTCGAGCGGCAGCTTTCTCAACGCGAACAGGTAGTTTCTCATTGAGAGCGGTCGCGAGCATGCGCAACCACTCACAATGAGAAACCTGACCTCCTCGCGTTGAGAATCTCGCGGGATGTCATTTTGCTTGCTCGCGGTCGCGAACATGACGTTCAGGACCGCGAACAAGCAAAAAATGAGCGCTGCACTACGCTACGCTGCACTACGCATGTTCGCACTGTGCTACGTGCCGCTCGCGTAGTGCGAAGTTGCAAAAACTTCGCAAACTCCGCGAGCGGAGCGTAGTGCTTCGCCCAGGCCTAGGTAGGACCCCTGAGGCCGCGTGTTGGAATGGTGCGTGGACTGGCGCTGCTGCTTGGTCATTGTCTCCCATGGTGCCTGGTTGCACAGGATTCTGCGTGTGGCAGGGTGAACATTGTGCTTCACGCTCCCAGCACAGGCCCAGCAGGAGTGATGGCGTAAAATGGACCTTCATGGGGTTGTGTGCTAAGGCCTGCCACCTTTACCTCCTGTAGCTCCTACGAGGGTGAGCGCGGGTGTCCTTGCTCCCCTTCCTTCCTGTAGCCTGTAGTAATTGCGGGGGTCGCTCGGCGGGCTGCCGCTGTCTCTGGCACCACGTGGTGTGTGCCATCTGGGCCGAGCCTCCTTCTGTTTTTTTTGTGTGCTTTCTGCGACCACGCACGTGTGCGCTGCACAGCTTGCGGTCGGCGGAAGGCGAGGGTGCCAATCCCTCTGCTGGTCGCCAGTGTAATGACCGCCTGGGGGGGCAACATTATGAGCAGCAGTTGAGCAGGGGCTGGCGCGCGGCAGCAGCAATAACTTGGACCACACTACGATACCGGTCCGGAAGTTCCGCCCCCGAGTGGGCGCTCAACTTTATTGAGCCCCGCATGCCAATCCTGGACTGCGGATGTGGTGCGGCTAGTCTCACTCAGAGACTAGACAGCTAAACATCACAATGCCCATACCAGTGCTGCCATTGAGGGTAGCAACACAACTACTAACCATCACACTCCGACAATTCCAGGCCTCCCAAAGTTAATACAATGGTGTGGGTGGAAGGTAATAGTTATCTGTAGAGTAAATTGAATTAATAAATAACTGTGGTTGGGCTCATGGCTGAATTAGACAAACATCACCACCATTTGGCAGACTGATATATGTATATCACAAACCGTTAGAGGAGGGTCCTAGGAAATATTTAAAGACCTTGCATGGACAAAGCCCCCAAATTCTAACTATACTACACAAAAATGTTCACGGGTCTAGAGGAAAACAACAAGTCTTCCTCAAAGATACACCAACCAAAGACCTAAAAGAATTCCTTTGTGCATGTGTGAAACGTTCTCCTAGCGAGTAAGGATACCCATGAGTCACCACCTGGTGCCACCCTTAGTCATCATCTGGGTCTCCTCTCGGCACTTCCATCGTGAAACATAAATGGTGAACTTAGGGACCTGGTAGTTATGTCCCACACCAAATTATGAGTCACTGGATGGGAGAAAGATTATATTGCAGTGCAGAAATCGCTTATCAAAAAGTGATTTAAAATTGGGTAAATGAGAGAAACATTATGTTTATTAGTATCACTCAGTGCCCAAGACTAAAAACAGTGCAAACACAGCAGTTTTAAACAAATACCTGCAAGAATGGTTAATAGGTCGACATGTTTCAGCAACAAATGAGGAAAAATATGTCTTCTGCCTTCCTCAGGACCTCAAATGGAATTGTTACTGCAATGCGTACAACAAATAATAAAGAAGTGTAAAAAATGAAACAACCATGTCACCTGGAATCCTAGGTGTACATTAGAATCCTCTGCACGTGGACTGATTAGCCACTGTAATGAACACAAAATACCATTATTCAGACTAAATGGTTGCATATCTAAAAGGTAGAAAATCATTAGGTGTCCATAACTATCAACATCCTAATATGGCTTAATAGCCATCTCTTTTAACACTTAATAAATCTTAACATCATGTATAGCTATATTCAGTGATGTATTTTTACTCCCAGCTTACCTAGTCAGCAGGAGGATTGAAAGTCACCTCACCTGGCTGCGGCTCAGGGAGCCAAAGCACCGCTCTATAAAAATCAGAGAAAACATACACAGAACCATAGTTAAATGCCCTGTTTCCTCCGATATGCCTATACATGTTTAAATGTAAATTCCTTGCCAAGTATTACAGAGATCATCCTTATTCACTCATGGTCAGACTTGTTGTCATTAATCGTCATGACCACTACGATGTAGAAACCCTACTGTGTTCTTCCTACCCCATGGTGCATTAAAAGATAGTACGCCAAACGGCACAGCTCAAACGCCACTCTTTCCTTCTAGGACACTCACTCTTATGAGACAATGTGGATGTGGTCTGAAGGGCCCAATCATATGCTGCAAGGAGGGCACTTGAACTCAACAGACATCGCGCTGTTAAAAATCCTTGAGAATTTAGTAGTGCGACTTGTCAACATTGAGCATAACCGCCTTAAGTTGAAAAAGTGAAAAGTACACAGCAGTGGCGTACAACTCTCACCTGCCCATCGGTACTCCAGACGGTCTTCCAAGCTGTTTTGGGGAGGTACCGGAAAGCATGTGTCCACCATGTTTTATACCCAGTCATCCGTTTCGCTTGCAAAACACTGAGCACGAACGAGTCATGTGATCGCATCATGTGAGCAAAGAAAATCTGGGTAATGTAGTTTGTAAGGATTACTTACTTATAAAGTCATTACACAACGGGCCCGTTTTTTCATGTCCAATTTTACAAAAACCTACGTATTAACAACAACTCGCTCACCCGAATGATTATAAAAACAGAGTAATATCAAGTCAGTGTTCATACTGTGTGACGAACTCATAAAAAATATATCGTATTATTACGATCAACATATTTACGTCTCTTTACACCAAAATTAGGGGAATTATCCTGTTATCATGTATCTGTTGTTGCCGTGACCGCCCGTTTATTTCAGGCAGCATAGTCAAGAGTTTTGCATTATTTTTTAGATAGGATCAGGCCAAGTGTTGGATCTCTCATACGACGTGTCCGAATCCTGAATTACAGAGAGCAGACTTATTCAACAAAACTTTATTGACAACAATGTCTGTATTTTGAAAAATTGATTATTCACTAAAATAGGGCTTAATCTAGCAACTCTTATTATAATATAACGAGACCCAGCTCTTATCACCAAACCGACCTAGTAGGCATCCTATTCGGATGTTCATGTATAATACTTAATCAAACAAATGAATAGTTGCTACAGCAAACCATTACAGTACCACCCAAGGAATTTCATCGTTCAGACCCGTTTTGTCACACCCTAGTTTAAAAACCCATTTCTGCTCCTTAATCAGCAAAAATTTTGAGATATCAGTGACATGGTCCGGGACAAAGGGTTGTTCTAATACTGTCCATTGAAAGTCGGTTGGACCATGATTAGCCTCCAAAAAGTGGCTTGTCCATTCTTTTTGCTTGTTTTCTACACCTCACGGTGCTTTTATGGTCTGAAATTCTCAATTTTTCTTTCAGGGTCGTTATGCCCACATATCTTAACTTGCATGGACAGGTAATCATAGATATTAGTCTGTCACTGTTACAATTGGTGAACTTTTTTTATTTCCACGGGTGACTAGTACCAATGTCAATGGTCAATGATTTTTGTGTTTGAGGGCACGCTGCACATGTGCCGCATAGATGATGGCCCTGTACTGCAGGCATATCCCATATGCCTGGAGAAGTGTGGCTCAATGGTTAGAGCAGCAGACCCTGATGCAGAGGTCTAGATCGGTACCAGGGTTCAATTCCCGCCTCGGCGGTTCTTGGGCTCAATTTCCTCAGACCTGATAATTCTCGCCTCAGTGCCTATTCTAATCATGGGTCCCACTCTGCAACTCTGGGCAATAGCTTGCTTTATCTCCACAATGGCCCCAACAACGCTAGGATGCCTGGCTTCGCCTTGGGGGTGCCCAGGAGTGGGCACATCACAGGGAAAAGCCAGGAAGGGTTCCGTAGCGGTATGCGTACAAGCGCCGAGATACCCTCATGGGTTGATTCGTGCACTATGCAAGCACTACTACATTTACATTTACATTTACATATGGTGCCTACTGAATGTGGCATCTTACTTTTGGGTCTTGTATGGACCAGCTGGTCCTTCAAATTTGGTCCTCTTTTAAATGAAAAAAGAGGGTGCAGAATGGAATCTTGACCCGTATTCAGTATGGACCAGTGTTTTCTAACAATCTTCTGGATTTCATTCGACATTGTACTAAATGTATTGACAAAAGTCAGCCTTGGCAGATTTTGGTTCGGCATCGGAGGTTCCAAAAGAGCTTCATGGTTGTTATTCGCTGCACGCTTTAAAGAGCGGCGTACCAGCTTTTTTGGATACTTCCTCGCACCCAATTGTGTTGAAAGTAAAGTGGCATGTTCTTTGAATCCTTCTTTTGTAGAACAGTCATTTTGAACCCTTAAGAATTGTATGGGAGATAATCCCTCAAAGACTTGGGATGATGACTATCGAAACATACAGAGAATTTCTTGACATAGGTTTCCTATATAGTTCAGATTGGAGGCCTGAAGGAGTTGCTAGGATTAATAAATCCAAAAAGGCCAGTTTATTTTTGTCATACTCAACCGTGAACCGCAGGAAGTCATTTCTACTGTTAAGCTAAGTCAAAAAAAGATGTAAATTGTCAATAGTCCCTCACCAAATGACGAGGATATCGTCTATATAATGTCTCCATAATTGCACTGAAACACGAAAGGGATTAACTGAAGTTAAAACATATTCCTGCTCGAAGCCATGGACATACAAATTCGTCAGGCGTGGAGCAAAAACGCTCCCTATGCTCGTGCCCGAGATCTGCAAATAGACCATATCCTCAAATTTGAAAAAAGTCTCCTTCATAGCAAGGTTCGCACATGCCATGATAAACTGGACCAGAGTTATTGAGCCCAGATTCCTTTCCATCAATAAAATAGTGATGGCCTCTAGGGTCTCATCCTGAGGAATAGATGTATATAATGATTCTACATCAAATGATAATAAAAAGTCTGTTGTCATGTCGAATGCAATCTCTGGTAACAACCAAAGGACATCTTTAGTATCCTGCAAGAAGGTTGGCATCTCTTTCACTATAGGCCATAAGAAATAGTCCACAAAAGTAGACAAGGGTTCTAAAATAGAAACCAGTCCTGAGATGATGGGATGCCCCGGAGATGGTTTCTGTGTTTTATGCACCTTCGGCAGGACATAAAAGTAGGGCACGACTGGATGTTCTGTTCATAGGAAGCCAGGCTCTTGTGCAGTATTCCATCCTCCTGTCACGGCTTCTTCCACGATATGAGCAATGGTAGTTTTTATTCTTTCTGTCGGGTCCACTTTCAAGAGGCGATATGATTTTCTATCAGTAAGTTGCCTCAAACATTCCGCACGATAAGTGATGGTGTCTAGAAGAACGCTCGCACCACCTTTAGAGGCTGGTTTGATTGTTAAACCCTCATCTGATGTGAGACCAAGGAGTGCTTGTTGTTCAATTTTCAGTAAATTGCAGTAGGATCTGTTCTTCCGCCTTTTCAAATGTCAGTACTTTCACAGGCATTTTAGGAGTAGGTGGATTGAAAGTTGATTGCCTTTTTAAACCTGTATTCACGTCAGCTTGTTCATTCGTATCTCTCGTGTTTTTAGAAAAGAAAAAAGTGCAATCTAATTTTTCGAAAGAACTCAGCCCTGCTGGCGGTAGTGGAGGAAGCACGGAGCACTCTTGATACAGGAGGATCAGTGGCAGTGATCCTCCTGGACTTGAGTGCTGCCTTCGATACCGTGAGTCATCAGGTGCTCCTCCAACGCCTGTCAGAGGTAGGTGTCTCAGGGACGGCCCTGAAATGGCTGGGATCTTTTCTTTCCAACCGTTTCTACCAAGTCTGGGAAGGAGTAGAGCAGTCTTCCCTATTCCCTCTTCAATGTGGAGTCCCGCAGGGCTCATCGCTGAGCCCTACTTTATTTAATACATATATGACTCCACTTGAAAGAGTGGTAGCCCCTTCGGGGGTGAAGATCATCAGCTATGCTGATGATACTCAGCTGGTGGTGGGCCTCACTCAGTTGGCGGAACAACCCGAGGTGTTACACGACTGCCTGGCCAATGTTTACCGTTGGATGTCCAACTCTGCTTTAAAGCTTAATGGAGGAAAAACCGAGCTGATGCTCCTGGGTAACTCCAGTCCCTCCATTATTGCTAGCTGTTGGCCCGGGTCTCTTGGTGATCCACCATCTCCCAAGAAGGAGATCAAGTCCTTGGGAGTATGGTTGGAGGAAGATCTGTCCTTCAGGGCCCACGCCAGGAAGACCGCGGGGGTCTGCTTCGGCTTGCTGAAGTCAGCCCGAAAGGTGTTACCACTGCTTCCGGATCCAGCTAAGAAGCTTTTGATACGTGGTTTAATCCTATCGAGGCTTGACTATGGGAATGCCCTGTTTCTCGGCGCTCCCGAAGCGACCTTTAAAACCCTCCAACAGGTGTAAAATGCAGCTGCCAGAGTCTTGATGGAGATTCCCAGAAGGCAGTCTGCCGCCCCGGCCCTCAAAGCGCTTCACTGGCTCCCCGTGAAGGAGCGGGTGAAATTTAAGGCGCTGTGTACGGCCCATAAAATTCTGCATGGCAAAGG
Organism: Lissotriton helveticus; assembly: GCF_964261635.1. Classification (NCBI taxonomy): domain Eukaryota; kingdom Metazoa; phylum Chordata; class Amphibia; order Caudata; family Salamandridae; genus Lissotriton; species Lissotriton helveticus. The sequence goes on along the minus strand of NC_136059.1, from coordinate 2,070,317,392 downwards.
CCCCCCCATCCTTGCTAATATGGCCCGTCCTTATAAGCCCCCACGCCTTTTGCGCTCGGACCAAAAACATCTTCTGCAGTCAGCGAGAGTTAGGAGAGCTCGTACTGGGGGCAGGCGCTTCTCGGTGCAGGTGGCGACTCTGTGGAACTCTCTGCCCCTCAAGATTCGCTCAGAGCCCAAGATCCTACTATTCAGGAAACTTCTTAAAACCTACTTGTTTCCACAGTAGTGATTAATCGAGTCTCTTCTTTTTTGGTCTGTCGCGCCGGGATGCCCCCGGGTAAGCTGAGCGCGTTACAAGTTTCATATAATAATAATAATAATAATTTCCACATGAGTTTGAAAAGGGTCACCTTTAAAGGTGGACACAAACTCCAAGCCTCTATTCAGAACAGTTTCTTCAATAGTTGTCAACGACCTTGAGCTCAGATTAATTACGAGCCTGTCTCTGTACTGATCCCTGGTTGGCCTAGAGTCTTTCTCTTGTTGCTTTTCATGCTCCTGGGCGATGGGGGAGCGCTCCAATGTACTTGGGCCCATTCGTTCCGCCTCCTTCCTCTGGATCGTCCCCGGCCAAAACTTAAAAAAGGCTGGTTGTTAAAGTTGCCCGGGAACTGCGGTGGTGAAAATAGTCCCATTTGTTGGGAAAAAGTGGGACCTGCAAAATTCCAAGGGTTTGGTGCAGGGGTGGGCCGAATTTGCGTAATCGCGTTACGCCAATCTCCACGAAATGGTAAAAAATCTCCGCGAATACACACAAATACCGCAAACACGTGGATTTGCTTGTTCGCGATGGTTTTTTACTGTTTGCACTCGCTGTTTGCATGCTCGGTGGGAAATATCTCGCGAACACGCATTTGCAAACGCGAACAAGCAAAGAATTTCGCAAAGCCGCGGAAGGCAGAATTTTGGACAATTTCGCGTTCTCCGCGGAACGCGAAATTACCCAAATTCCACAAATTCCGCGAGCGGCACGGAATTTACTGCCCAGGCCTATTTGGTGGCCACCATTATTGAAATTGATTTTGTGGTCCCCATCTCCACTTGTTTTGACTACTTCTCCCCCGCCCTCTATTCGAAGGACCGCTTTTGGCAGAAGAATCTGACTCACAAGAAGTTTCTTCAGAGCTGGAGATACCATACAATGAACCTACCCTTCGTCCATTTGTGTGGCACATAGGAGTCATTAGTGTAGGGATAAATCCTCTCAAGGGAAAATCTTGCTAAGTCCTTTCTAAATTTTTCTATTTTCGTAAACAGAATTGAGTCTTTGAACTCCTTGTTCTTTTGTTTGTTTCATCTTGGCTTTTTTTTAACAAAGTACTAGTAACAGTGGTCTTAATTTGAGCTTCTAGTCTTTGTATTTCAATAGGGATCGTGTCGGCCACCTGTTTGGCAGTTCTGATGATTAAGATCAGCCAATCCCTCGTGCAGCGCCAAGCTATTAAGGATCAATCCTTTAGAAACTCTTTGTCTTTCAGAAATAGTCTTGGAGCGTTCGTCACTATCAGCCCCGTTGTGGCACAATTCCCCCGTACATATTCGGCCATAATGGCCCCATGGACAGCTGTATGCGAGTGCGATTTTTTTAAACCAAGAACCTTGCCCCACTCGTCTTCATTACTATTAATCACAGTGGGTATAGTGTCCAGTATACTGGGATTGTTGGAAAGTATGGACTGTAGGACGTCGTCATCAAAGGCTAGAACAAAATTATCAGCCCCTATAGATCTTTAACGTCAAAGGAGGTTTGTAAAGAATGTGTGTACACAACATCTAGCAATTATTATTAATTCAAAACATACAGGGCATGGAAGAGCTAACCCTAACAATTAGTAAGGTATGTAATCAAGCTATACTGAATGGTTTCTAAAAATGGACCCACAGCTTCAGCTGCTCAAAAACATCTATCACAAACCGTTAGAGGAGGGTCCTAGGGAATATTTAAAGACCTTGCATGGACACAGCCCCCAAATTCTAACTATACCACACAAAAATGTCCACGGGTCTAGAGTAAAACAACAAGTCTGCCCTCAAACACAAAAATCATTGACCATTGACATTGGTATTAGTCGCCCACGGCAACAAAAAAAGTTCACAAATTGTAACAGTGACAGACTAATATATATGATTACCTGTCCAGGCAAGTTAAGATATGTGGGCATGATGACCCGGAAAGTAAAATTGAGAATTTCAGATCATAAATGCACCGTGAGGTGTAGAAAAGAAGCAACAAGAATGACAAACCACTTTTTGGAGGCTAATCATGGTCCAACCGACTTTCAATGGACAGTATTAGAACAACCCTTCATCCCGGACCATGTTACTGATATCTCAAAGTTTTTGCTGATTAAGGGTCAGAAATGGGTTTTCAAACTAGGATGTGACAAAAGTGGTCTGAACTAAGCATGGGCAGAATTTGCGAATTCGCGATACGTGAATTTGCGATACGTGAATTAACGTGAATTCCCAATCGCGATTCGCAAATATCTGCCAAATTCCACGAGCTTGCGAAAAAAAAAATTCGCGACTTCGCCAGATTTTTTTACCAGTTCAGGAACGAGAACATGTTCTTTCCTCTTAACCAGCCTGCTCGCGATGCCTTTTTCCTGTTTCGGTTCGCAATGACGTGTTCGCGTTCGCAATTTCCTGTTTCGGGTCGCAATGACATGTTCACGTTTGCAATTTCCTGTTTCGGGTCACAATGACGTGTTCGCGATCGTGGCGTCGCTCGGCCAGCAACCAAAATCGCAGGATCATGGTAAGTCAATGCTGCGCATGCGAGATTGTATTTTTGAAGCGCGAACAAGAAAAAAAATCTGCAAACTCGCGAATAGTGGATTTTTGGGCATTTTCGCGCAATTTGCGGATCACGAAATTGCCAAAAATTCACAAATTCCGCGAGCTGAACAAATTTTCCGACCATACTTAGTCTGAACGATGAAATTCCCTGGGTGGCACTGTAATGGTTTGCTGTGGCAACTATTCATATGTCTGATATATGAACATCAGAATAGGATGCCTACTAGGTCTCTCTGGTGATAAGAGCTGGGTCTTGTTATATTATAATAACAGTTGCTAGATTAAGCCCTATTTTAGTGAATAATACATTTTTCAAAATACAGACATTGTTGTCAATAAAGTTTTGTTGAAGAAGTCTGCTCTCTGTAATTCTGGATTCTGCCATGTCGTATAAGAAATCCAACACTTGGCCTGACCTGATCCTATCTAAAAAATAATGCAAAACTCTTGACTATGCTGTCTGAAATAAACAGGCGGTCACGGGAACAACCGATACATGATAACAGGATAATTCCCCTCAGTTTGGTATAAAGAAAAATATGTCGATCAAAATAAGACGATATATTTTTTATGAGATTTTCTTTGATCACATGACGCGATCACATGACTCATTCACGTGCTCAGTGTTTTGCAAGTGAAACGGATGAGGGGTTTAAATATTGTGGACACACGCTTTCTGGTACCCCCCAAGACAGCTTGGAAGACGTTTTGGAGTACCGATGGGCAGGTGAGAGTTATACACCACTGCTGTGTACTTTTTACTTTTTCAACTTAAGGCGGGTATGCTCAATGTCGACAAGCCGCACTACTAAATTCTTGAGGGTTTTTGATAGTGCTATGTCTGTTGAGTGCGAGTGCCCTCCTCGCAGCATATGATTGGGTCTTTCAGACCACAGCCACATTGTCTCGTAGGAGTGAGTGTCCTAGAAGGAAAGAGTGGCGTTGGACATGTCCCGTTTGGCGTACTATCTTTTAATGCACCATGGGGTAGGAAAAACACAGTAGGGTTTCTACATCGTAGTGGTCATGACGATTAATGACAACAAGTCTGACCATGAGTGAATAAGGATGATCTCTGTAATACTTGGCAAGGAATTTACATTTAAACATGTATAGGCATATCGGAGGAAACAGGGAATTTAACTATGGTTCTGTGTATGTTTTCTCTGATTTTTATAGAGCCGTGCTTCGTCTCCCTGAGCCGCAGCCAGGTGAGGTGAGGTTCAATCGTCCTGCTGACTAGGAAAGCTGGGAGTAAAAATACATCACTGAATATAGCTATGCATGATGTTAAGATTTATTAAGTGTTAAAAGAGATGGCTATTAAGCCATATTAGGATGTTGATAGTTATGGACACCTAATGATTTTCTACATTTTAGATATGCAACCATTTAGTCTGAATAATGGAATTTTGTGTTCATTACAGTGGCCAATCAGTCCACCTGCAGAGGATTCTAATGTACACCTAGGATTCCAGGTGACATGGTTGTTTAATTTTTTACACTTCTTTATTATTGTTATGCACATTGCAGTAGCAAGTCCAGTTGAGGTCCTGAGGAACGCATAGGACATATTTTTTCTTATTTGGTACTGAAACATGTCGACCTATTAACCAATTTGGCAGGTATTTGTTTAAATCTGCTGTGATTGCACTGTTCTTAGTCTGGGGCACTGAGTGATACCAATAAACATAATGATTCTCTCATTTACCCAATTTTAAATCACTTTTTGATAAGCGATTTCTGCACTGCAATATAATCTTTCTCCTATCCAGTGACTCATAATTTGGTGTGGGACATAACTACAAGGTCCCTAAGTTCACCATTTATGTTTCACAATGGAAGTGCCAAGAGGAGACCCAGATGATGACTAAGGGTGGCACCGGGTGGTGACTGATGGGTATCCTTACTGCCTAGGAGATCTTTTCACACATGCACAAAGGATTTTTATTAGGTCTTTGGTTGGTGTATCTTTGAGGTAGACTTGTTGTTTTGCTCTTGACCAATGGACATTTTTTGTGTAGCATAGACTGCTATATATGCCAGTGTTGCCGATTAAGTGACGATGTTCACAATTAAGTTCCTGTGCTGAGCCCCGGAAACCACTGGTTTAAATAAAGCACTGGACTCAAGGTAGTGAAGCAGAGCCTTCCAATGCCTACTCGGTGGATGTAGTATGAGCTAGTAACCCCAGCTCTCTGGTATTCAACAACAGCAATCAATAAATAAATGTTCGGTCTGAGCTTTTACTTTTGAAAGGGAATAATACTTTTTTTACACAAACAGTACTAAACACTATGCATTAATCACAAATATGTACAATCATGTATGTGGATGTACCTCGGACGACATCCTCATATTACATTATTCTAGTGAGCCCTGAATAGGCCTGGGTATTGAACTCTGCTCAGTTTGCGGAGTTTGCAGAGTTTTCTGCACTCCCCGCTCCACGGAGCTTGCGAAATGCAGAAAACCCCGCTTTGAGAATGGTAAGTTCACGAACGAGAACTGCCGCTTAGGTAGAATTTTTACCTGAGCGGCAGAAAGACCAGCGTGAACAACAGTTCGAACTACACTCTGCCACCTGCAGAACTTCGCAGAGTTTTTTTGTAACTTTGCGGAGTTCTGCGTAGCAAAACTCCACAAACTATGCCCAAGCTTAGTCCTGAACCCTATAGTCACAATATCCCCCACCTATACTAGATGCAACAGCACAATATAAGGGGGTGTTGTTATCCATAAGGCAGGCCTACTGTCTTTGTCAGTTTGTCATCATATCAATGAAAACAGTAACATGTCATAAATAACTTATGTAACACCATTGAAGTCCAATGTGGTCAGTACCAATATGCATTATACGTTATACCCCATCATTGACATCAATGAGGATAGTACCAACAGTCAAATAAATTACAGTGTAAATTCTACTTTGTCTTTACCAACATTATTCTTGTAGCATTACATTCAATAACATGCCTAAAGTCTATTTTGTACTTTTATCAGGCCACAACCGCAGCATTAGGAGAGGTAGAGTTGGTTTCAAAACTTTAGGGGGGTGGGCTTCTGAATGTAATCCTGCCTTCCCTTTGAGGAGCCACCCAAAGTCTGTGTTTTTTTGGTGACCATAGAGGGAGTCTACTCGCTCAACCCACCCAATCCCAGAAATTGGAACAGGGGGCAGGTGAAACACCTCACTGCTCTGTAGCCTGTCTCTCATCCTCTTCTGTCCCAGGGTATAGGGTTCCCATGTCCTATGGTGAATCTGTGGACAGGTCCCCATGCATGTCCCTTTACTGGACCAATAAACAAACCTCAAGATATATTTTCATCATAGATCAAGTAAGAAAAGGATAAATCTAAAATTTGAATATTGGATTTCTTCAAGGCAGGCAATAGCATCATCCATCTCATCCTCTTCTGCATCCTAAAATCACAGAACAGATGTTTCATAGGGGTTGACAGACATCTCTGGAAGGAGATTATGCCACAATATTCCGACCATTTAGCAGGTGAAAAATACCACCCATCTTGGAGTTAGCAGCAGACAGACACTGGCCAGCCAAGGCATCAGTAGAGTGCTAGGAATGTAAAGCCTCATTTACTATTAAAGTGGATGCATTTGTACTTGGAAATGGAACAATGTTTTGTGAAAGGATCTATGCAGCAACAGGTTGGTTCATAAAGTAAGAAATCACAGATCTCAGGGAATCACAGAAGTACCTGCCTGATTAATATTCATTAGGCCAGTTGCAATTCACTACCCAATGTGATTGCCAGCACTCAGAGAAATGGTGGCCTACAAAGGACAGCTGTTAGAAATTGGGTTTCTATTTGGCAGAGGTATACATCATGTCCAATCAAGAACCACACTCCTAGATGGGGTAAGTCAGATACACACCATAAATAACATGTGCTTACCCTCTGGTAGCTTGCACAGAGCAGGCACGCTTAACTTAATCGGCAAGGTGGAAAGTATTTGTGCACCACTTCAAACAGTAACCCAGTAAAAACACCACAAAAAGAATCCACACCTGTTTAATAAAAAATAGATTATAACTTTATAAATAAAGCAAGACCAAAACCACAAAAAATCCAATAAGTAGATGTCAAGTTATGAATATTTAAAGATTAAAAGTAAAAATAGGGCTTATAAGAAAGAAGCACCTATGGGGGTTATCTGGTCAGGCTGGACCATGGCAAAGTCAAGAATTCAGGCCATCTGCGATGGAGCGCTGTGTGGGGATAGGAGCCCTGCAATGCCTGCTGAACAAAAGTATATTGATTTAGGTCGAAACAGTGAGATGCGAGGTGCAGCTGAGCGATTCGTTGGGGTCGATCTTGCAGTCGACGTGATGGGTCGATTTTGTTCAGGAAGCAATGGTGATGTGCTAGTTCTGAAGATGAAGCACCAGTTCTGAGATGAGTGGTTTCTGAGTGTGATACAACAGGTTTCTCCATATAGTCAAAGGGACGTGTCGATCATCTCTCCTGCAGCAGCGGCAATGCAGTGGCTCTGATGCATCGATACCGATAGCGATATGTTGCTTACAAGTGTGTTGAACGAGTTCTCCTCCTGCAACAGCAGCAATGTGTTGATTCTGCCTCACGCAGAAGAGCATGTGCCAGTTGCACTGGAGCAAGCACCTGGATCCACTTCCAATGGACCAGGCATAGGAGCAGGGGAGAAGACTTTTGGCCCCTGAGTCGTAGAACAGCAGGCAAACCAGCATGCCCTTGCAGATCACTATGGGTTAAAGCAAGTGTCCATTTCTAGCTCAGAAGAGCAGAGGATAGCAGCCAGCAGGGCAGAACAAAAGAATAACAGTTCTTCCAGAGCCACAGTCCAGCAAAGGGGAAATAGTTGTAGCGGTCCAACAGTCATTCCTCCTGGCAGAGTTTCCTCACAAGTCCAGTAGTGTCTGGTTTGGTTGGGTCAACTGCCCAGTACTTATACCCAGTTGGGCCTTTGAAGTGCACAGAGATCCTCCCTCCCAGCTCTGGGTCAAGACTCAATACATGGCGGTATGCAGCTTCTGTGAGTAGGCAGGGCACTGCCTATTTAGGTATAAATGATAGCTCCTCCATTCTATCCTGCCCAGGATGACTCATTGGGATGTAGATGGCCACTCAGTCACAACTAAAGTTTTTTGTGTGTGGCTATCTAGAGGGAATGCACAAAGTCCAGCTGTCACCCACATGACAGCCTTGTCTTGGAGACAGGCTGGAGGTACACAGTGCTAAGAGAACAGAAATACCATCTTTCTAAAAGTGGCATTTGTAAAAAAGTCATGAAAAATTCAGCTTTGCCAGAATTACCATTCCAATGATATGAAACATGACAGAACTACTCCTCCTCACTCATGAACTACAGCTTGTAAGTGTAATAAGGAATTCCCAGTATTAAGTAAAGTGGTATGCCTCACAGTAGTGACAAATGAATTTGGGTGTTTTTCACTACCAGCCCCCTGCTTATGGCCTAACTAATGTCTATCTTATGGGTGACTAATATGTAATAAAAGGGGAGTTTAAGGCTTGGCAAGGGGTTTTAAATGCTAAGTTGATACAGCAATAAAACTGCGCACACAGGCTCTGCAGTGGCAGGTGTGATACATGTGCACCATGCTACTTATGTGGATGGCACAACCAGTGCTGCAGGCCTACCTGTAGCCTTTAATTTAAAGACCCTGGGCACAAATAGTGCACTCTATTAGGAATCAGGAAGGGAGTCCCAAACAGGTATGGTTTCAACTTTTTCAGTTCCCTTACCACAGCAAAGGCTTCCCTTTCAATTGCACTCCACCTCTGTTGCCAGGGAAGTAACCTCCTAGAGATGAAAGCTACAGGTTGGTCTAGAGCCATATCATTTAGCTGTAATAGAACCGTCCTTATGCCATGTTCTGAGGCAATCAATCTGCACAGAAAAAGACAGGGACTGTGAACATGGTCTGCTTTAGAAAGTTAAATGCTTTCTGGCATGCTTCCGTCCAAATCACATTTCTCGGCAGCTTCTCCTAAGTGAGCTCTGTCTAGGGGGAAAGAAAGGTGTGATGTACCTTGACAAACCTCCTGTGAGGCCTAAGAAGGCTTTAACTTCAGTTTGGGGTTTTGGCAGCTCCCAGGCCATGATAGGCGCTCTCTGGAAGGGCTGAACCTTACCCCTGCCCATCAGGTGCCCTAAGTACACCACAGACCCCTGCTCTATCTATTGCTTACTGGCCTTGATAGCCAAGGCTTTCAATTGCAAGGCCTGAAGCACATACTGCAGGTCTTTCCAGCTGCTACAAAAGTAGTTTTGCTATCCAAGTAGGCAGCACTGAAGGCCTTCATACCAGCAAAAACTGATTTTTTTAGAGCAACATGTGTTGCTTAAAGTAACCAGTGCTTCTTTAAAAAGATGTTTTTCATTTTTTCTATGCTATGCTATGCAGATTTCTAAAGTGCGTAGCTACCCAAAATCTTCCCAGCGCTGAGTGAGTGCAAGCGTTGGCATGAGTTAATGGGTTTATAACAAGGTTTTTAGCATTTTTCTGAACCTTCGCTCATTCATTTTGTTTCTTAACTCCTGGGGAACTGAATTCCACAGTTTCAGTATCAGATGAGAGTAGGATTTGCCTCTCCACCTGACCCTTAGGAATCCCTGGCACATTTAATAGACATGCCTTGGAGAATCTTAAGGTTCTACTGCGGTTATAGGGGACCAAGAGTTACCTAATCAAAAATCGCCCTTTATGGTTAATTCCACTATGTGCCAGATGAAATGCCTTGAACTTGATTATCTCCTGCACAGGAAGCCAATCCAAAGAGGCCAGTGCATTTTTTACAGAGAAGTATTTGGGATGTTTGAGAATAATCCTTGCAGCCCTGTTCTGGACTAGCTGGAGTTTCCTAAAAAATATTTAGATGAGCCAACATACGAGTTCCTATAGCTCAAACGGGAAAGAATCAACACCTGGACAACTGACCTCCTAGAACATGGGGGTAAAACGGCTAGGAGTTTCTGTATAATTATGATCAGGCCAAAACCAGAGTTTTTAAAATCTTTTTATATAAGGAGCTATCTAGCCATATGCCTAGGCTCTTTATGGGAGAGGAGTGGTTGGGCGAAATTCGCAGGCACTTTAGCCTTCTGAGCCTGATTGCGGTGTTGGTTTGTTTCCTAGGATCATCAGCTCTGTTTTATCTCAGTTCAAGTTAAGTGAGCAGTCCGCCATCCAGCTTTCCACTGTTCCTGTTCCTGGCGAAAGGAAGACTACCAGTTGGCTGTTCTGAGCATAAGAGATAGTGAACACTTGATATTCCCCCACAAAATCCGCCAAAGAATGCAGATAAATATCAAAAAGCATGGGGCTCTGTGTACAGTTTTTGAAAGCTACGGGGGGGAGCAGGCACTGGTCTCTAGGCTGCTGCATTCTCCCTCCAAGGCTTCCTCTTAACTAACCATCCTAATACGAAGGTCGGAAACATCCATAATTTACTACCCAATTGTGGTTATAATTGTGGTTATAATCCATTGATAAAGCCCTTTTCTGAATGAGAATTCGGAGGGTGGCGCCCCTTTCATGCCCCATCCTTTTTGTTATTAGGAAAGGATTGCAAAAATCATACGGCCACATTTTTCAAATCATCAAAGGTCTTATGTACATAAAGAAAAAACCTTTTTGGTAGCAAAACCTGTGAGTTTTGGAATTACAGGATTTACAATTTCAAAAGAGCTTTGTACATGAGGCCCTAAAACAGTGACCCTCTTCAAATTTGGTTTCACCAGCACTTTCATATAAGATGCTGATTTTAGGAATGATTTCATTTTAGTCAGCAGAAACATGCCCTGTAGCAAGCAAAAGATGTGTGATAAAATATTTAAAATTCAAAGTTAGGGTTTAGGAATCGGTGTAACAACACTTCTTCACTTTTTCTTGTGTATCTTGACTTCGGGAAATTTAACAAAATTCCTGAACACACATTTCTATATTATGCAGAAAGTATTAGGTAGCAGTTATGCCATTTAAAGATTCAATGTTTAACCTTCTGAAGCAAATGTATGAGGCTGAGCCTATTTAGAAAACCACAGCCACTGAAGGCATCAAAACACCACATATCCAGAGCAAAAATATAGGTCAATAGCAAAAAATGGATTTCCTTACACTATTACTTAGGATAGCATTATTGATTGCAATGTAAAAGGATCATAATCCCTACATTGTTAACAATGAGTTTAATTCTTTTTTTTGTGGTTGCAAACTCTACAATACACATTGCTATTAATGACAGCGGCACTGAAATTTAGATCACCCCACTCAGAATAACGCTAGTCCATGGCTTACTTAGAGACAAGATTGAGTTTTTTAATTTGTAGACCAAGGCTTATGAAAGCACAGTGATGACAGGGAACAATACCCTGTGAGTGTACCTTGCTTTCTATTTTCTCCTTTTTTATGTTTATTCCTTTTAAAGAGAGCATACTTTGTGATTTACTTATATTGTATTTTTATTTTAGGATGTAATTCAAATCGCGAATCTATGACATAATATCGACAGACAGAATATCTACATACAAAAATATCGACATCAAACATTTCGGAGTTATATCTTCATAAAGGTAAGTACAAAAATATCGAAAAAATAATATCGTAGTACAAAAATATCGAAATTAAAAATATCGTTTTTTAAATGTATTAATAATAATGTAAAAATAATTAAAAAATACATATAATTTTGCAAATATTAAATAAAAACATTAAAACATATTAAATTAAAATCTCTACATATAAATTAATATATATACTTACTCCACATATTGCAACAGTAGGAAAAGCGTTGGATAGCGTAGGGGTAAAAATTACTATTCCCACTCCAGAGGGTGCAACAGTAGGGAAAGCGTTGGATAGCGTAGGGGTTTAAATTACTATTCCCACTCCAGTGGGTGCAACAGTAGAGAAAGCGTTGGATAGCGTAGGGGTAAAAATTAATATTCCCACTCCAGAGGGTGCAACAGTAGGGAAAGCATTGGATAGCGTAGGGGTTTAAATTACTATTCCCACTCCAGTGGGTGCAACAGTAGGGAAAGCGTTGGATAGCGTAGGGGTGAAAATTACTATTCCCACTCCAGAGGGTGCAACAGTAGGGAAAGCGTTGGATAGCGTAGTGGTTTAAATTACTATTCCCACTCCAGAGGGTGCAACAGTAGGGAAAGCGTTGGATAGCGTAGGGGTAAAAATTACTATTCCCACTCCAGAGGGTGCAACAGTAGGGAAAGCATTGGATAGCGTAGGGGTTTAAATTACTATTCCCACTCCAGAGAGTGCAACAGTAGGGAAAGCGTTGGATAGCGTAGGGGTAAAAATTACTATTCCCACTCCGGAGGGTGCAACAGTAGGGAACGCGTTGGATAGCGTAGGGGTTTAAATTACTATTCCCACTCCAGATGGTGCAACAGTAGGGAAAGCGTTGGATAGCGTAGGGGTAAAAATTACTATTCCCACTCCAGAGTGTGCAACAGTAGGGAAAGCGTTGGATAGCGTATGGGTTTAAATTACTATTCCCACTCCAGAGGGTGCAACAGTAGGGAAAGCGTTGGATAGCGTAGGGGTAAAAATTACTATTTCCACTCCGGAGGGTGCAACAGTAGGGAAAGCGTTGGATAGCGTAGGGGTTTAAATTACTATTCCCACTCAAGATGGTGCAACAGTAGGGAAAGCGTTGGATAGCGTAGGGGTAAAAATGACTATTCCCACTCCAGAGTGTGCAACAGTAGGGAAAGCGTTGGATAGCGTTGGGGTTTAAATTACTATTCCCACTCCAGAGGGTGCAACAGTAGGGAAAGGGTTGGATAGCGTAGGGGTAAAAATAGCTATTCCCACTCCAGAGGGTGCAACAGTAGGGAAAGCATTGGATAGCGTAGGGGTTTAAATTACTATTCCCACTCCAGAGGGTGCAACAGTAGTGAAAGCATTGATAGCGTAGGGGTAAAAATTACTATTCCCACTCCAGAGGGTGCAACAGTAGGGAAAGCGTTGGATAGCGTAGGGGTAAAAAATACTATTCCCACTCCAGAGGGTGCAACAGTAGGGAAAGCGTTGGATAGCGTAGGGGTAAAAATTACTATTCCTACTCCAGAGTGTGCAACAGTAGGGAAAGCGTTGGATAGCGTAGGGGTTTAAATTACTATTACCACTCCAGAGGGTGCAACAGTAGGGAAAGGGTTGGATAGCGTAGGGGTAAAAATTACTATTCCCACTCCAGAGGGTGCAACAGAAGGGAAAGCGTTGGATTGCGTAGGGGTAAACATTACTATTCCCACTCCAGAGAGTGCAAAAGTAGGGAAAGCGTTGGATAGCGTAGGGGTAAAAATTACTATTCCCGCTCCAAAGGGTGCAACAGTAGGGAAAGCGTTGGATAGCATGGGGGTAAAAATTACTTCCCACACTACTCCCCCTTTAACACACAACACACTACACATACAAAAAAACACAATTAATATAAATATCAATTAATCAATTAATAACAATTAATATTATTAAATTGATGTAATTATAAATGAACTAATTAACACATATTAATTACCAATTAATTAACAATAAATACCAATAAATAAATACAATCTCTTTAATTAATTACATTTAATTATATCACACCCTATTCCCCTATAAACACACAACCCACTACACATAAATAAATCACATCATTTAATCACTTAATAATGAATAATTACCAATTAATTATTAATTAAGAATAACAAAAAATTAAATATATTAGCACATTAACTCTAATTAATTTAATTAAATAATTAATATTATTTAATTACCAATGAATTGTTAATTAACAATAACAAAAAATTCAACATATTAGCACATTAACTCTAATTAATTTATTCAACTAATTAATATTATTTAATTACCAATTAATTATTAATTAACAATAACAAACAATTAAATATATTAGCACATTAACTCTAAATAATTTAATTAACTAATTAATATTAATTATTTACCAATTAATTATTAATTAATAATAACAAAAAATATATATATTAGCACATTAACTCTAATTAGTTTAATTAACTAATTAATATTAATTAATTACCAATTATTATTAATTAAAAATATTTTAAAAGAATATTAATTTATTAATTAATATTAAATTACTTCCCACCCTATTCCCCTATAAACCCACAACCCGCTCTGATACTAAAACACAAAATGTAAACAAAATTACTAATTTTCAAACATACTTTAAAAAAAATATTTAACAAATATAAACAACATAATAAAATACATAACACTAAACAAAATTTCGATATTAGTAAATTTCGATATTAGTAACATACATACCGTAAAAACGATATTCTGTCTGTCGATATTTTGCACATCGATATTCTATACCATCGAAATTAAAACATCAATATTATTGTATATCGATATTTTATCTTTGATATTTTGTCTCTCTACCGATGTACATAGGTTCAAATTTCACAAAAGCTCCTAGGAGCCAGACCTTCACTCTAAGGCATAGACACCCAGAAAGTCATGAGGCTTTGAAGGTCCAGATTTCTTTGCAAGACTATATGCGAATCTTATTCCAAGCTTCAAAAAATGTTCATGTCCAGTGGATGTAAAGAACACAAATCTCACTAATCGATGTTCAACTAACATTGCACTTCTGGAGTAGAAGTTCATAAATGGTCTCTAAATTGTAAGCAAATCAATCTTTGTTGTTTGATTAATGAAAATCACTACAACTTTGAAATATGGACAGCTGTATTCACAGCAATACATAAGATCGGTTAAAATCAAATGTATACATAGGTAAAATAAGGGAAGACTAAAATGTTATCACTTTCACCAGACATGATGCTAGTGTTATGGATAATCTAGAGATAACATGCCACACTTGAACATTGATATCACATAAACACAATCCTAAAAGTAGCTTTTCTATTGTCTGAAATTATCATAATTTCTGTGGGGATTTCCTTACTGAAAAGATATCTCAATGTTTGCACACCGTCATTTCCATAGGCCATTTTCTTGACTCAACTACTTTTAAAGTGACTACGTCTTTGGTTTACCATAACGTGATCAGTATTAAAACATATTTATGAATTTCTCCAGTGGCCATTTCATTTAATACGTAATTATTAAAGTGCTTCTGAACAGTAAAGTGCTTATTTGCAAAAATTGTAAATTTAAATGCACAGAAGGAACTCATTCCATTTCTCAAGAATTTACTGACGAACCGGCAAATCATTATGCAACAGACATGTTGGACTCCTATTTAAAACAAAGGAAAACTGCAAGCATCCACCCATTTCCATCAATAGCCTCCAAGGGTAGGCTAACCCAGCCTTTACATTCCTTCAAACAACTGTCAGAAACTGGATTTATGGATCTTTTCAAAACAAGCAGACCAGCAGGCTACCCTCTGACCAATTTCCACTAGAAATCTTCAAAAACATTATTTTAACTACCTCTGCTACCACACCTGTCAGAACATTCATCTGCAATTCTTTAACTACAGGAGTCTTTCTAGAAGACTTGAAAAAGTCAAACATTCACCCATTATTAAAGAAAACAAATCTAAACCCACATGACCCGTGCAACTACAGACCGATTACAAATAGACCTTTCTGCCCAAACTGATAGAAAGAGCAGCATTCACCCAGATGTTGCATTTCATTGAAGACAACTTCAAACTTTCTGTCCTCCAAACAGGATTCCATCCAAGAAAAGGCCCAGATTCGTCTCTCATCGCCATCTGGGATGACCTTAAACACATTACAGCAGAACGGGGTCACTGCACTACTTCTCTTGGACCTTTCAGCTGTCTTCAACACAGTAGATCATTACACTCTAATCCAAAGACTCAATAATGCTGGCTCAGAGGGGAGTGCTCTGAACTAGATCACATCCTATGTTCAAAACAGAAAAAATGGCACCCATACTCCCCCTTTCTTGTCCAAACTGTACTTCACAGAAGCAGCGGTCCCTCAAGCTTTTATCATCTCACTTGTGTTTTTCAACTATTTTAAATCAATGATCAATGAATTTCAGCTCACATGCTACAACTACACAGATGATACACACACAGTTCTTAAAAAGTCCCAAAGACCTCAGAAACTCTAAATCTTCAGTTGCCTCAGAGCCATTGAGCAGTGGAAGACATGGAGCCAACTCAAATTAAATGTGTCACAAACTAAAATACTCACATGTGGGGATTGTAAAATCTATGACCCACTCTGTGCCTGACCTGATGATCTGGGACCATCTCGAAAAATATCCAAGAAAGTAAGAAACCTTGTAAATACCAGGGACTCTAAGCTATTGATTAATGCCCAAGTGGTAAGTTAGCGAGATTAAGCATCTTTAGTATGAAATCTTTTCAACAAATCTTTCCTCATCCAGGATTTCTACACAATGTCCAAGCTACTATCGCTCTTGTACTGTCTAAACTTGATTACGCCAATGGCTTCTACCACAGATCACCTTTATCAACTATGAAAAGGCTACAATTTATTCAGAAATCTGCTGCCAGATTACTCCTACATGTAAAGCAGCAAGCCCACATCTCTTCTGCCTTGAGGGCCCGGCATTGGCTGCCGGTTTCCAGAAGATCAACCATCAAGCTGCTATGTATCACCCAAAATGCAGTACATGGAACAGAACCACTTTTTATTAGGAATAAAAGAACCAAATACATACAGCAAATGAACTTCCACTTCAAATTGGCATCTCGCCTCATAACCTCAGCATACAATAAACATAACATGGCTAGTACATATTTTTCTGTTCAAGCAGCCAAAATATGGAATTGATTACCTCCAAACCTAAGATCCATGGATAACTATCTTATCTTCAGAAGAAGACTACTCAAGAGTTGGCTCTTTCCTACATAATCACTAAACGCAAAAAACACCAATGTATAGCATCTGCCTATGTATGTTAAAAGTGTATAATTTGATTATATGCATGTATTTATACAAGGCCATGTCTTTGTATAATTATATAGTACTTATAGTTTAAGATAATCCTCCAATTTGCTAGGAGCCCCCATCCCTGCTGGGCGGCTTCGTTCAGGATAAACATGGAGCACCCTGTCACATTAACATCCAACACAAGAAAGAGTATTGAAGCCCACGTCTTCGAAAAACCAGCGTTTTAATTTCGCTCTGGGAGGCAGTATTAACTCTTTTTCCTTATGCGTTTCGGCTGTCTAATCAGCCTTGGTCACAGCCAATTATACAAACAATGTGAAAGGCCTTGAGTCTTAGTTCCTCACATGACTTTTAGTTCAAGCATCAATGTCCCATAGTGCACTTGAAATGTCAGTACATTTTCTGTCATGTAATGTTAAAAATATATTATGCTTAATAGCGTTTTGAAGAACATCACATGAAAATATTGTTCAAATACACGTTTAAAAATTAACAATAGTCACGAGTTGCCAGGAGGCTTCATTTTATGGTTGCTGTTATGCTCAAAGTATGTGCTGACATAATCTCCACAAACAACACAAGTCTTTTTTGTATAATTGGCTCATTTGTGCATTCTCAACCCGTGTCAATTTATTTGCAACGTATAACCGTCTTAAAGGAGTTTGCACCCCATTGATGAGTCATATAGTTTAAAATTTAAGTCAAGAACATTGCATCACTACGGAGACAGTGAAAAGTTGGAGTGGATTCTATGCAGTTACACAGTACACATGACATTTGAAGAGCTGTGGCTGACCTACGAACAGTTGACCTTTGAGTGGCGTTTTATTTTTATTTTTTTGTTTTAGGTGATTCACTTCTGGAGTATGGAACATATGCTTGCTTGCGTTATAACATTGTATTATCATGTATGCATTTAATTTTTTTATTATGTTTTTCGTTTTCACTAAAATGCAGACTTTTGGCACGATTTAATGCTGGCGACAGTGGGTGGAGCAAGAGGGATTTTGTTTTTTGATTACATATGTTAAGTTTGATTTAATCACGGAATAGAACTGGGGAGTGCATTGTGGGTACTGAAGTTTTCGTTAGAGCACCCTAAAACAAGACACAGTTGCGGGATGAAAATGTCATGGGTAGGGTGACCAGACGGGGGACGGCGCGGCGACGCGAGATGGCCGCCTCCTGAGGGGCTCTGTTTCATCGAGCAGCAGTCGAGATACCAGGGACCTTCCACGGGACTTGCTGCTTTACTCCGACAGTGGATTTCTACGTCGGAATGTATGGGGACAACGTTGTGCAAGTATCAGACCTTTTTGGGGTCTGAATGTCTAGTTTTCGCACATTTGTTTTTCCCGCGACCTTGCGGTTGCCTTTTTAGCTCCTCTTTTCAACCTCCTTCTTCTCTGGCATTTGTTCCTCTCCCTTCCCCATTTTCCTTCTTTTTTTTCTGGGTCCTCATGCGCTCATCCAATCCTCAGATTTCTCAGTCCCTTTTTCTCTTTATTTTGTCACCATGCTTTTCTCCATCAGTTGCTGTCTTGTTCACTTCATAATCTCTGGAGTTTTATCTCCCTAAATTTTCTTTTTCTATGCTGCACGATTCTTCCATCTCTTTCCATTCTCTTTCTTTCATATTTTTTTAATCATTCTTTCATATTTCCTAACATTTCTTTCCTTATTTCTCATCTAGTCATTGTTAATGGGTTTTCTTCTTCTAAACTTTCTTTCAACTCTCTATCTTTTCATTTCTCATACTCATGAAAGGATTACGCATCATAACTTGGAATGTTAAGGGTCTGCGCAATCCCATCAAACGACAATGGGTGCTATTGCACCTTGCTAGACTGAATTGTCAAATTGCAATGTTGCAAGAATCACACCTTAAGCTCGAAGATTTATCTATGTTACATAAACATTGGGTTGGTGAAATCTTTTGCTTGCCTGCTCTTCATAATAAGAATGGTGTGATCATCCTGTTTCATGAATCTTTAAATGTTTTACTACAAAATTAATTTTCAGATGATGACGGTAGATGGCTTTATTTAGATGTTACAGGTAACAACCACCAATTATCTTTTTGCAATGTTTATGGTCCAGATGGTGTGGATGTATCTTTTTGGAGCGACCTCTCCGCCTTTCTTCTCTCACATGCACCGAGCACTTAATCCTAGGTGGGGGATTGTAACCAACTCATGGACCCTTTCCTTGACAGAAAATCCCAGAGCAGATACATCCCGAATAGGATGCCTAAGGGCTTTCTCAAAACTATTACCAACAGGGGACTAATAGACACCTGGCGTACCTCTCACCTGATACTCTAGAATTTTCTTTTTTTTCTCCCGTTCACAAATCACATTCACGGATTGACTATATTTTTCTTACACAATCTGCATTCCAATTCATGACTAAGGTTGAGATTGGCTCTATACTCATATCTGATCACGCCCCTGTAATTCTAGATATAGTCTATCCCTTTCCTTCTCCTGCTTCCAAGAGGTGGCGCTTTAATAATGCCCTCCTTCTTGATACACAATTCTCTGACAAATTTATTTCATTTGCCCAGGAGTTTTTCCAACAGAACCTTACCTCCGTCTCTAATTTTCATGTTGTTTGGGATGCCTTCAAACCCTCTGCTAGGGGTTTTATTATTGACTTTGTTTCCCGGAAAAAAAAAGAAATCTCTTTCACATTCACTATCACTTCTTAAACAAATTAAAGCCCTGGAGCACAAATATTTTACAACCAACTGTCACAATACTTTACCTCTTCTTATTCAAGCCAAAATGCAATATAACACATTTTCTTGGGATTTGGCCAGCAATAACCTTTTCAAATTCAACACCAAAACGTATGGCGGTCACAATAAAGCAGGTAGAACCCTAGCATATTATCTTAAGATTAAAAAACAAAAATCCAAAATCGCCGCCATTAAAGACGACTCAGGAACTCTGCATTTTTCAGATTCTTCCATACTTGATTGCTTTTCAAAATACTATTCTTCTCTTTACACCCCTAAAACCTACCCGTCTTCTGATCTTATTGATTCTTTCTTCCTCAACCTTCCTAAATCCTCTGGCAACATCCCCGATTTTACTTCTCTTGATGCTCCCATTTCTACTACGGAACTTATGGAGGCAATGGCCCTATTACCAAAAGATACAACTCCGGGGTCGGACAGCTTCTCTGTTCGATTTTTTCTACATTTCAAAGCCTTCTTGATCCCCCATCTCTTGTCAATGATAAATTCCTTTTTGCTTACTGGTAAATCACAGGGCTTTTTTATGCAAGCAATGTTGTGTCTCATACCAAAAAGGACAAAGATCCCTCTTTGTGCAAGAACTATAGACCAATTTCCTTAATCAACACTGATTGTACAATTTATGCTAAACTTCTCGCCCTCCGAATTAACAAAATCATTCCCAATTTAAGTTACAGATATCAATCTGGTTTTGTGAAAGGACGTTTAATTACAGACAATTCTCGTACCCTTCTTAATATTATAGACTTATCTTAGAAATCTGACTTCCCTATTGCAGCTATCACTTTAGACGCTGAAAAAGCTTTTTATAGGGTAAGCGGGGGTTTCATATTTGGGTCTCTGAAGTGGCATGGGTTCAGCCCCACTATCATTAAATTAATAAAGCTTTTATACTCTTCACCTACCACATTGGTTTGGGTAAATGGTTGTCAATCTGAATACTTCCCTCTTCTCAGAGGCACTAGACAAGGTTGCCCCCTCTCTCCTCCCTTTACCTCCTATGACTCGAACCCTTCCTAGAAACTATTAGATGTTCTAATGATTACATACGGTTCCACTTTCAAGGCCTCGATGTAAAATTTACAGCTTATGCTGATGATATCCTCCTTTTTATTTCTAACCCGTCCGTCTCCCTACTGGCCTTTTTTTCCTTATTACAAAACTTTTCTAGAGTTTCGGGATACAAATTGAATGTTGATAAATCAGAAATTGTCCCTCTAAATAAAATCTGTCTCCCCTCTATGTTTCATGATTCCGGTGTTGAATGGGCCTCTTCCCACGTCAAATGTCTCAGTATTTTATATTGTAAAAATCTTAAAGATCTTATTAAACTTAATCACTCTGAAATTATTAAAAAAATTACGTCCCTTACTGAT
This sequence comes from Lissotriton helveticus, assembly GCF_964261635.1. Classification (NCBI taxonomy): domain Eukaryota; kingdom Metazoa; phylum Chordata; class Amphibia; order Caudata; family Salamandridae; genus Lissotriton; species Lissotriton helveticus. The sequence goes on along the minus strand of NC_136059.1, from coordinate 2,070,296,526 downwards.
AGTTGGTCTCCTCTTTTCCTTTCATGTGGGACATACTAGCTGCGATTAAAATGATGCTTCTCCCTATCTTCAATTTTTACCTCTCCATGCTGCCCAGTTCTCTCCCCAACACCTTCTTTCGTACTGTCAACAGTTTGCTTAACAAATTCCTCTGGAATAACCATAAACCTAGAATCTCCCGTGCTCGTCTTCAGCTCTCTAAATATTTAGGAGCAGTTAATTTTCCTCTTCTTAGACGATACCACTCAGCTTTCTCTTTGAAACAGATTTGGACCTTTTTGTCCGTCTCCAATACCTCATCATATATGGCGTGGAACACCTTAGAGTTGGCACAATGTTCTCCTTTTTCTCTTCTTTCAGCCATCTGGGCACCTTACCTCCGAAACGCTTGTCCTTTCCCACTCTCGTTCACTCTAAGGCTTTAGTTCTTTCCTCGCACGCTGCTCACTTTTCTTTCTCTTCCCGCTCCTTGGATACTCCTCTTTGGAACAACAAAAACTTTAAGATTAATAATCTCGCCCTATTTTGGAAGGAGTGGATAGATAAAGGGATCACTACTCCCGAACATTTGACGAAAGATGGGACTTTCGTATCTTTTTCTGAGCTCCAATCCCTTTATAACATTTCCCCACATTATTCCTCTCTTTATGATATACTCAAAGATGTCCTCACCTGTTATTATTTCCCTTCCCACCCTTCTCCTACTGCTTTCTCCGATCTCTCTTCTTCCTCCTCTACCCTATTGACTTTCCCACCCAATTTAAAGCAGCTACCATCTACAAGTTGATATCTCATCCCCCAGCAATCAGAATTAAGTCTCCTTTGGAATTACTATCGGAAAAGGATTTAGGCCTTGATCTTCCTGTACGCACCTGGGATATCCTTTGGTCCTTCTCCATATGTTCTTCCAATGTCCCTCTACTGTCGATTTATGGTCTAAAATATGGTCTAAGTTAAATGATATTCTCTCGTCAGACATTCCTTTCCAAATTGAACATGTTTTCCTTGGCAATCTTTCCCCCGCATTTGAAAATCTGGTAACTTTATCAATTTATTCCTAGCCATTACTTTTCAGATTACTTCTCATTGGAAAGACACGTCAACATTTTCCTTTCAAGCATGGTGGAATCTATTGTGTTATCATCACAGAATGGACAGAGCATACGCCACTTCCACTCCTTTGTTGATTAAAAGAGACTTATTGTGGTTGCCTTTGACTAACTTTTTATCTAGAAAGTCAGCTTAATTTTTCTTGTTACAATTTTGCATTATTACTTATTCTAATCTAATTTTGGTTTGCATTGGGTTCATTTTCTCTTTTTTACTCTCTTTTGTAGGACTCTTCTCTTTTACTTGACCTCCTTTTTCTTTTTCTTCCTTCTTCTTTTCCTCTCCTTCTCTTTCTCTTTTCTCTTTTTTCCCTCTCTTTGTGAACATTTGCTAAAAATACATTTTCACTAAGTACAGTTTTATTTCATAAGGACATTATGTAATATTGCTTCTTTTACACGTTCCATGTTATCAATTTTTCCTGCTCTCATTAACTCTGTACTGATGTTTTACATTGTTTTATAATCTCAATAAAGCATTTTAAACAAAAAAAAAGGGAGACCAGACAGTCCCTATTTTCTGAGCAGTGTGCCAGTGTCCCGACACTTTGCTCCTAATTACAGAAATGTCCCGGTTTTTGTGCAGTACCAGTGTTAAACAGAGAAATGTCAAGGTTTTTAAATAGTGTCTTGCACTGAAACACTATTTAAAAACCGGGACTTTTCTCTGCTTACTTAGCACAGGCCCTGAGATGGGTCTCTATTGGGCTGTCCATTTTTGCCCTCAGGATGAAAAAAAACATCTTACTGCTGCAGCAATAGCACCCTTCACTGCCTTCAAAGAGGCCCGTTATAGTCTTTTTTTTTTTTTTTAAGTTTAAAACAAAGTTTATTGAGCAAAAAGAGATGTCAATACAATAAAACAAGTGATATTAAAAAAGAAGCAAAACAAGTCAGAGAAATATTGCATAAATATCAAAACAAAATAAAATATATTGAATATGAAAATCAGGTGAGAGCTTACATTGGAAAAGAAAAAAGGAAAATAGTAGTGGAATCTGGTAAATATGAAAATAATTAGGAACTATAAGGTCAATCAAGGAGGTTTGGGGACTTCTTGCTGAGTAGGTGACAAATGAAATGAAGCTTTAGCAGAAGCATCAAGGTATACTGTTATAGGGAGCCATAGAATGGTGCGTTTCATTGCCATATGAGGAGGAAAAACAAAAGCAGTATCCAGCCTATGGTTATGACAAACATTATACCACCACGCTTTAATTGAGATATTCGTGAAATCTTTCCAGTTAGCAGTGATTTGTTGGAATGCGACTGCTATCAGTAAATCAATAATTCCTACATCAAAAGTAACATGGTCCCAACATGGGGAGAGACTACCAAGAAAAATGTGGATAAAAGTAAACGGGATTTGGGTGTGAAAGATGTCATTAATTTGGGTCAAAATTCGCTTCCAGAAGTCATGAATGATTGTGCAGGAGAAAAGCATGTGAAATAAAGTAGCAGTGGGAGTGGAGCAGGACCAACAGAGGTCAGGAACAGAGGAAAATCTGTTGTGAAGTAAATGTGGTGTAAAAAGGAGCCTGTTATAAATGAAAAATAGAGTTTGGGTTAAAGTGGCGGATCTGGAGGATTTGCGAATTTTAACCCATAACTTATCCCATAATGAAGTAGGCCAGGAAGTGTCAAAGTCACATTCCCATTGCTCTTCCACTTTAGACTTTAGGCGGGGCAGAGACGTGGAGCGAAGGTATACATAAATAAGGGAAGCCTTGGAATGAACAGCCAGAAAAGAGTGAAGTTGTGAAGCAGGTGTAGAAGACGAAGAGAGATTAGGAGAATGCAGAATCTGGGTATAAGTGGGCATGATTGCTTCCTTTAGTATAAGATAGTTACGGGCAAAGGAAGCAGGCAAATCAAAAGAGAGGCGCAACAAGGGAAAAGATAAAAAGGTGGATTGAGAGAAGAGTTGGGAAACCCAAATTAAACCCTTTTGCCGCCAAGATTTCCAGTAGAAAGGTTTGTTATTGATAAGGATATTTTTATTGTGCCAGATAGTAGAGGATAAGAAATCAGCAACAGAGGAAGGGGGAGTTGGGGAGGAGGCTAAGAGTATCTTAGCTGTGAATTTATGTATGGGTGTGGATGGTAACTGCGGTTTGCGGGAGAAAGATAGAAATTCAGCAAAAGTAAAAGGAGAAAGAGAGAGACGTTCTACAGTAACCCAAAGAGGACAAGGTTCAGCAGGGTCTCGCAACCAGAAGGAAGCCTGGCGTAAAAGAAAAGCCTTGTGATAGGTCGGGAAATCAGGAAAATTGACACCTCCTTCAGATTTAGGACATGTCAACCTGAGAATAGACATTCGGGGTTTTTTGCCTGACCATAAAAAAGAAGTAAGAATAGAGTTAATCTTCCTAAAGAACTTCATGGGAATAGAAACAGGAATGTTGGAAATGGTGTACAAAACAATGGGAGACAGCATCATCTTAATAGTATCAAGGCGTCCCCACCAGGAAAGATAGAGTGGGTGCCATTTGGTAGTGAGATCAATCAACTTCTGGATACATTTGTTGAGGCAAAGTGAAACCGTGTCCGTGATGGAGGGAGTGACGTGCAAACCTAAATATTTGATATGAGAAGAGCTCCAGGTGAAATTAGAATCAGCAAAATCTAGTTTGAAGGTATATTTGGTGAGGGGTAGAATTTCACATTCATCATTGTTCAACTTATATCCAGAAATCAGTGAGTACTCACGAACTTCAGAAAGAAAGGAGGGGATAGAAACAGTGGGATTAGAGATAAAAAGCAAAATATCATCGGCGTAAGCAGCAAGCTTGATGTGAGAATGTGATGTCTAAAAGCCATGAATGTCAGGGTTTTGTCTAAGTTTGGAAAGGAAAGGTTCCAAAGCTAAATTAAAGAGAAAAGGGGACAGAGGACAACCTTGTCGAACACCTCTGCCCAAGTTAAAAAAGGAGGAGACCAGACCATGCACAAACAGCTGCTCTAGGATTGGAATAAAGAAAGGAAATTAGGGACATAAATTTGGGACCAAAACCAAACCATTTAAGGGCAGAGAAAAGATAGGTCCATTCTACCCTATCGAACGCTTTCTCTGCGTCCAGGGCAATAGCTGCCAGGGAGTCTGGAAAGTGTGAGGATTTGGACAAAACATTAAAAAGAAGCCTGGTGTTATCAGTAATGAAACGGCCTTTAACAAAACCAGATTGCTCGGGGCCAAGCAGTTCATGTAAAAGGGAGTCCAATCGGGCTGCAAGAGACCTGGCATAAATCTTATAGTCAATGTTGACAAGGGAAATTGGTCTATAATTTTTACAATATCGAGAATCTTTTCCTTCTTTAGGAATAATACAAATGTGAGCATCAGCAAAGGTACCAGAAGAGCCACCCAGGGTAACAAAGGAATCGATAAGAGAGTGTAACTTGGGAATTAGCAATTTGGAGAAATCAAGATAAAACTCAACAGTAAAACCATCAGGTCCCGGAGCTTTATCTTTTTTGAGGGAATTGAGAGCAGAAAGTAACTCCTGCTGGGAAACAACCAATTCCAAAGAGGTTAAGTCAATGGGGAAATGGTCTGGTTGACGAATGGTAGAGAAAAAGTCAGAAAGAGATTGAGAAGTAGGATGAGTTTCAGAGGAAAAGAGGGTTGAATAGAAATGAGAGAATTCATGAAGAATATCAGTGTCTTTATGTCGAGGAACATCATTTGCATCAAATATAGATTCAATATTGAGCTTATTATGCTTAATTTTCAAATAATTAGCTAGGATTTTCCCTGCTTTATTTTTCCCACCATAAAAGTTTGAGCTAGATTTCAATAAGTAAAGAGAGGCATCCTCTGTAGACTTCTTGTTAAATTTCAATTTAGCATCAATAAGCGCTGTCAAACTTTCCTTTGAGTGAGAAGTATAGTAGGAGTCCTCCAAACTCTTAATCCTGCGGAGTAGGTCATTAGTATGTTTACGTGCATCCTTCCATTTTGCAGATACAAAACGAATGATGAAATCCCTAGCCGTGGCTTTGAAAGCATCCCAAATTGTGTGGGTAGGAAGAGAAGGAGTATCATTGAAGGTAAAATATTCATTAAAAAAGTCAGTAAAAGAGATGGTAAATTTGGGATCTAAAAGTAGGGAGTTATTGAAACGCCATCTCTTTGGTCCAGTGGCTTTGGGTAGGATATCAATATTAATATGGACAGGAGCATGATCAGATAATAGAATAGGACCAATTTCTGCATGAGTAAGGGATTGCGCAAGATGATGGGATACAAAGATATAATTAATACGTGATTGGGAGTGATGGGAGGGAGAATAGAAGGTAAACTCTTTGGTAGTTGGGTGGCATAAACGCCAGGCATCAATAAGTTTATGCTGTGAAATAGCATGAGTGAAGAGTTTATGGGGCTTCTTTGGGATAAAGGAGGTCTTGGAATTTCGGTCTAGGAAAGGGTCGAGAGGTTGGTTACAATCCCCTGCTAAAATGAAATGATCATCTACGAGACGAGTGATGCAAATAGCCATCTCATGCCAAAAATTTGGATGACCACCCGTGGGGGCATAAATATTAAGTAGGGAGAGTGGAACACCCCTTAAGGAAAGCTTGACAAACGACCATCTACCATCAGAGTCCGAGTCAGTATCTAAAATGGAATATGTTAGAGACTTACGAATAAGAATAGCGACCCCATTCCGCTTACCATCCCCAGGAGCAAAATGTACCTCTCCCACCCAACCTCTTCTAAGCTTAGCAGTTTCTGCTTCAGTTAAATGAGTCTCTTGTAGAAAGGCAAAATCTACATTCAATTTAGCAAGGTGAGAAAGGACACGTTGTCTCTTAATGGGGGAATTAAGACCTTTAACGTTCCATGAAACAATACGTACTGACATTAAAGAGACAGAAAAGAGAAGAAACCACTACAATAAGAGCGAACATCATGAGTATGAAAAATACATGAAGAGAAAAGAAGAGAAAGCAAAGAAGATGATAAAGTAGAAAATATACGAGCAAAAAGAAATTGAAAATGGAAGAGAAAAAGTAACATCTCGAAAAATAGAACAAGAAGAAAGGGTAAAAGGGAAAAGGAATTAAGGATAGGATCGGAAGTGAACATGTCAATAAGGGAAGGAAATGTACTTACAGGTAGGGAAGGTAAAGGAACACAAGCTGGAAGGGGAACCAAACGTAGAAGACGGGGGGTAGAACCAACTGGAGGAGACAAGACGGTCAGGGCTTGCGAATCGCCCGGCTGGGGAAACACAAAACATAATGTATAATCTGTAAAAAGAAGAGGAAAGCGTTAGAGGAAGATAACAACAACAAAAAGAAAAAAAAACAGATAAACTACGCGAAGGACATATCAATAAAGGCAGTATGCGTAAATGGGGGAGAATAAACAATGGGCATTATAAAAAACAAGAGCAACAGGAAAAAAGGTAGCAAAAACACAGAGCAGAAGTAACTGTAATAGAAGTAAAAAACCTGTAATAAAAGTAATAAGAATAATAAACCTATGCATGAACTTATGCATAAAGCGCTAGACTGTAAGTGAGAAATAACAACATTAGCCACAGAAGTCAAGGAGGGAATGCAGAATAGGGACCAGAAGTATCCATGTTAGCTGCTTGACAGGAATTCAGGAAACTCTGGAGTCGTATAGGATCCTCGTAGGTCGTCGTCTTGTTGTTGTATGTCACCCTAAAGAGACAAGGAATGGAAAAGTCCATAGCGAGCACCAATGGATCGAAGTGCAGGTCTCATGTCCAAAAAGGCTTTGCGGCGATTGGCCGTAGCTCTAGCATAATCCTGCGCAAAAAACAAGGAGGATCCAGACCATGTGAGGCGAGGAGAGGCTCTAGCTGCTGAAAGGACCTTAAGAAGATCGGTGTATTGTAGGAAATACATGATGACACCTCTAGGCTTCACCGAAGGAGAAGCAGATGAAGGGGCTCGACTGAGCCTGTGAGCCCTTTGTATATTGAGCATGGTATCTTCCGGAAGATGTAGAAGTGTAGGAAGAAAGGACTTGAAGAAAGCGATTGGGTCACTCCCCTCGCAACCCTCCGCAAGGCCGTAGATTCGTAGATTATTGCGCCTATTTCTGTTCTCAAGGTCTTCCACCTGCTTTTGAAGAGAAGAGATCTGGGAATGCATATGCGCAGTCTTAGCGGAGGATTCCTGAAGAGAAGAAACACTGTGTTCCACAGATGCAACCCGTGCCTCCATTTGAGTCCAGTTGTCGGTGAGGACCTGTAGTTTAGCATTGGTCTCTTCCATAAAAGGGCGGAGCGCCCTTATCTCTTCCAACAACAAGTCAATAGAAGCCGAAGGAGTAGAAACAGAGGCAGACGGCGAGGGGGGATCCTTTTTCAGTCGCTTAACTGTGTTCTTCCCGTTAGATTGAGGTAGGGGGTCCATGGCCGGTTTCGGCATGAGCGCAGGAGGTTCTTGAGAGGCTTCTAGTTGGGCCAAAGCTGAGAAGACCGTTGAATTTTTGATATAGGTGTGCTTGAGGTTTTGTTGGCGCAAGCCGTTGTAAGTTTTCCCATCAGGATTGCAATCTTCCCAGAAGCACAGGCAGGTGATGAGCAATAAAAGAGAGAAAAGACCTCTTAATTGCCAGAAGCAGCAGTCACCATTGTGAGAGAAAAGTAAAGAACAACAGCAGTGACAGGTTGAAAGATTAAAATCACTTTTCATATAGGTAGAAAAATAACATAAGCAAGAACCAGAAACAAGGACAGCTTAGTTCGAAAAATGAAGGAGCCATCCGCAACAGGGGACAGTCTCCTGTCCGGTATAGTCAGGTAAACGCATATAACATACTGTGCTGAGAAAAAGCATAAATAATTGGCTGCCAGTGAAAAGGATATCGAAACAAAAACCAGTCAGCAGGGTCCCAAAAACAGCTGTAGAACGTAGAAGAGGCAAATTTGGCGGTATAGCGCAGGTAAATCTGGACTAAAGGAGCCAGAAAGTACCAGGACGACAAAATGGCCGCTTATGTGGAGATGAAGAAAAAGAGAAACTAATGCCTCTAGGAAATAACAATGAGGGTCTGTTCCAGCCAAAAACAGTCATTAAACATGCACATGGGACCCACCATGAAGGAGAAGAATGATTCCTGGCATTGCAGAGTATTTGGTGAAAGCGCCGGCAGGATGTCTGTGAGAAGCGTTACACGGAGGAACGGTACAAAATGGCGGCCGCGGCCGTCATGGAGCCGCGCCTCGAACAATGTTGGTCGGAAAAGGTCGCAAATGACCAAAGAAGCTCACTCAGCGGGTTGCATCTTGCTCCGGGTACCTTCCGACGATGGAAACCTCCTCTTGTTTTGATGCAAGCCAACGCGGTCCGGTTGTTTTCCCCAGCCGCGACGGAGCACCTACGCCGACACCGCCATCTCCCACGGGCGCTAAGCCACGCCCCCGTTCTTTCATAGTCTCTTCATCCCAGAACTGAAGCATTTTCAAAGTTATGTACAACGAAGCCCAAGTTTGTTGCTTATTTAGCTTATGCAGCTAAGAACAACTGACAAAGATAATAGTCCTGGCTTGTTGTCGGTGTAATGTTACATGCATAGCTGCCAAGGTTTCAGATTTCTATGTGTGACATTTTCATAATTTCAGAGTAATTATGAGTGACTTTTTAACGACTATAAGTGGCACTTTCTTGCGAGCAAAATCAAGATATGAAAACGAGGAAAACTTATAAATATCAGAAATGACACCCATTTGAGCAACTAGAAACTATAGGTTTGCTGCTGCAAAGCGTAAGAAATAATGGTTAAACAACTTTTATGTATATTCATGTCTAAGTAAATATACTTAAAATCGTACAAATATCAGGAAACTCCCTTGCAACATATTAAATCAAGGCTCTCTCTGCACACTAAGTCAGGAGCTGTTTTTTATTTTTTGTGGTTGTTTTTTTAGGCTTGTCCCTTCAGCCTTTGCTGACTTATACTGGACCCTCTGGTTCCTCCCTCATAATTAATGTTGCTGTGCAGAGAGCATCACTCAGCCCAGGGCCTCTCCCCAAGGTGGGACCCAGCCCAAACAGGATGTGTGAGGCCCTGCTAACAACACTCTGGTGGCTACTGTTTTTGGATAGGCCAGCAGAGAAACAACATATAGATTGCCAGCCTTTGTGGTGGCCCCCCTCCTTCCCAGCAAACTAAAGCCAAGGGAACATCAGGACTCGGGCCACTCTCTGACCTCATGTGAGTGACCCGGCCCAACAGGGAACCTATGTCCGAGAGGCGCCAACAACATAAAACACACTTCACGCGACGCCAGTCTTGCAAACCATTTCACAATTTTGAGTAACACCACAGGTGCTGCAGCTGCCTGATCACGCGCTGCCATTGGCACCCAGGCTTAAAACTGAAACTTACTTGGGCTGCAACACACTCTGACAAGGCTGGCCACCCTGCAGGCACTGGCAGGCTCAGGCCGCGAGCCATTGCGTGCCCCGGCAATTTGGGTTTGCTGCTTAATCAGCGCTTCCAGGCCGTGTTGTCCAGGCTGCGCAGTGAGTCATACTTTGCAATCCACAGGGGGCCATGAGTGTCACCAAGTAAGGATATCACAGAGTGCAATTAGAGGGTCACCCTGGAGACGGTCACTGAAACCCCGACTTCTCTCTCGGCTAAGTCTTTGTCACACATATGATTTGTCTGTAATTCTGCATCGGGTCTGTGGAGGCGGCTGTCATTTTAGTCCCTTTACTATGTCTATGACAGCTGTCAAATAGGCCGACTTTTAAGTCGACCGTTACTGCAAACTGTAGTCCTACTTCAATGTCTATGCACTGTCCCTGTTCTTTGTTTTGAGAATCTGGCCACCCTAGTCATGGTTATTTACAACAAGGGTTGGTGATGGACAGAGTCTCTGAATTAAGCAGAGTACTCTCACCCAGTCAAGAGATCAGGGCTAGATCCAACACCGTTTTTTAGCTCATTGCACCATCCCAGTTTCAGAACCTGGCTGTATGCAAATTAGTCTGTCCCTGGCCCAGTGCATCATGGGAACAGGGCAGACTAGACTACAAAAGCCAATTCTTACACTGGGAAGGAAACAAGCTTCCGGGGACCGGTTTCTGCCATTTCAGGCGTCTTCGGCCCGGCTTGCTTGAATCCTGATGGTGCAATGAGCAAGGGACTCACATCTGAGTATACCCTTCCACGCTTAGGGTGGACAAAATTATTTACAACAAGGGGTGGTGATGGACAGAGTCTCTGAATTAAGCAGAGTACTCTCACCCAGTCAAGAGATCAGGGCTAGATCCAACACCGTTTTTTAGCTCATTGCACCATCCCAGTTTCAGAACCTGGCTGTATGCAAATTAGTCTGTCCCTGGCCCAGTGCATCATGGGAACAGGGCAGACCAGACTACAAAAGCCAATTCTTACACTGGGAAGGAAACAAGCTTCCGGGGACCGGTTTCTGCCATTTCAGGCGTCTTCGGCCCGGCTTGCTTGAATCCTGATGGTGCAATGAGCAAGGGACTCACATCTGAATATACCCTTCCACGCTTAGGGTGGACAAAATTATTTACAACAAGGGGTGGTGATGGACAGAGTCTCTGAATTAAGCAGAGTACTCTCACCCAGTCAAGAGATCAGGGCTAGATCCAACACCGTTTTTTAGCTCATTGCACCATCCCAGTTTCAGAACCTGGCTGTATGCAAATTAGTCTGTCCCTGGCCCAGTGCATCATGGGAACAGGGCAGACCAGACTACAAAAGCCAATTCTTACACTGGGAAGGAAACAAGCTTCCGGGGACCGGTTTCTGCCATTTCAGGCGTCTTCGGCCCGGCTTGCTTGAATCCTGATGGTGCAATGAGCAAGGGACTCACATCTGAGTATACCCTTCCACGCTTAGGGTGGACAAAATTATTTACAACAAGGGGTGGTGATGGACAGAGTCTCTGAATTAAGCAGAGTACTCTCACCCAGTCAAGAGATCAGGGCTAGATCCAACACCGTTTTTTAGCTCATTGCACCATCCCAGTTTCAGAACCTGGCTGTATGCAAATTAGTCTGTCCCTGGCCCAGTGCATCATGGGAACAGGGCAGACCAGACTACAAAAGCCAATTCTTACACTGGGAAGGAAACAAGCTTCCGGGGACCGGTTTCTGCCATTTCAGGCGTCTTCGGCCCGGCTTGCTTGAATCCTGATGGTGCAATGAGCAAGGGACTCACATCTGAGTATACCCTTCCACGCTTAGGGTGGACAAAATTATTTACAACAAGGGGTGGTGATGGACAGAGTCTCTGAATTAAGCAGAGTACTCTCACCCAGTCAAGAGATCAGGGCTAGATCCAACACCGTTTTTTAGCTCATTGCACCATCCCAGTTTCAGAACCTGGCTGTATGCAAATTAGTCTGTCCCTGGCCCAGTGCATCATGGGAACAGGGCAGACCAGACTACAAAAGCCAATTCTTACACTGGGAAGGAAACAAGCTTCCGGGGACCGGTTTCTGCCATTTCAGGCGTCTTCGGCCCGGCTTGCTTGAATCCTGATGGTGCAATGAGCAAGGGACTCACATCTGAGTATACCCTTCCACGCTTAGGGTGGACAAAATTATTTACAACAAGGGGTGGTGATGGACAGAGTCTCTGAATTAAGCAGAGTACTCTCACCCAGTCAAGAGATCAGGGCTAGATCCAACACCGTTTTTTAGCTCATTGCACCATCCCAGTTTCAGAACCTGGCTGTATGCAAATTAGTCTGTCCCTGGCCCAGTGCATCATGGGAACAGGGCAGACCAGACTACAAAAGCCAATTCTTACACTGGGAAGGAAACAAGCTTCCGGGGACCGGTTTCTGCCATTTCAGGCGTCTTCGGCCCGGCTTGCTTGAATCCTGATGGTGCAATGAGCAAGGGACTCACATCTGAGTATACCCTTCCACGCTTAGGGTGGACAAAATTATTTACAACAAGGGGTGGTGATGGACAGAGTCTCTGAATTAAGCAGAGTACTCTCACCCAGTCAAGAGATCAGGGCTAGATCCAACACCGTTTTTTAGCTCATTGCACCATCCCAGTTTCAGAACCTGGCTGTATGCAAATTAGTCTGTCCCTGGCCCAGTGCATCATGGGAACAGGGCAGACCAGACTACAAAAGCCAATTCTTACACTGGGAAGGAAACAAGCTTCCGGGGACCGGTTTCTGCCATTTCAGGCGTCTTCGGCCCGGCTTGCTTGAATCCTGATGGTGCAATGAGCAAGGGACTCACATCTGAGTATACCCTTCCACGCTTAGGGTGGACAAAATTATTTACAACAAGGGGTGGTGATGGACAGAGTCTCTGAATTAAGCAGAGTACTCTCACCCAGTCAAGAGATCAGGGCTAGATCCAACACCGTTTTTTAGCTCATTGCACCATCCCAGTTTCAGAACCTGGCTGTATGCAAATTAGTCTGTCCCTGGCCCAGTGCATCATGGGAACAGGGCAGACCAGACTACAAAAGCCAATTCTTACACTGGGAAGGAAACAAGCTTCCGGGGACCGGTTTCTGCCATTTCAGGCGTCTTCGGCCCGGCTTGCTTGAATCCTGATGGTGCAATGAGCAAGGGACTCACATCTGAGTATACCCTTCCACGCTTAGGGTGGACAAAATTATTTACAACAAGGGGTGGTGATGGACAGAGTCTCTGAATTAAGCAGAGTACTCTCACCCAGTCAAGAGATCAGGGCTAGATCCAACACCGTTTTTTAGCTCATTGCACCATCCCAGTTTCAGAACCTGGCTGTATGCAAATTAGTCTGTCCCTGGCCCAGTGCATCATGGGAACAGGGCAGACCAGACTACAAAAGCCAATTCTTACACTGGGAAGGAAACAAGCTTCCGGGGACCGGTTTCTGCCATTTCAGGCGTCTTCGGCCCGGCTTGCTTGAATCCTGATGGTGCAATGAGCAAGGGACTCACATCTGAGTATACCCTTCCTCGCTTAGGGTGGACAAAATTATTTACAACAAGGGGTGGTGATGGACAGAGTCTCTGAATTAAGCAGAGTACTCTCACCCAGTCAAAAGATCAGGGCTAGATCCAACACCGTTTTTTAGCTCATTGCACCATCCCAGTTTCAGAACCTGGCTGTATGCAAATTAGTCTGTCCCTGGCCCAGTGCATCATGGGAACAGGGCAGACCAGACTACAAAAGCCAATTCTTACACTGGGAAGGAAACAAGCTTCCGGGGACCGGTTTCTGCCATTTCAGGCGTCTTCGGCCCGGCTTGCTTGAATCCTGATGGTGCAATGAGCAAGGGACTCACATCTGAGTATACCCTTCCACGCTTAGGGTGGACAAAATTATTTACAACAAGGGGTGGTGATGGACAGAGTCTCTGAATTAAGCAGAGTACTCTCACCCAGTCAAGAGATCAGGGCTAGATCCAACACCGTTTTTTAGCTCATTGCACCATCCCAGTTTCAGAACCTGGCTGTATGCAAATTAGTCTGTCCCTGGCCCAGTGCATCATGGGAACAGGGCAGACCAGACTACAAAAGCCAATTCCATCACCACCCCTTGTTGTAAATAATTTTGTGATGGATCAAGCCCTGATCTGTTGACTGGGTAGGAGTGTTCTGATTAACTCAGATACTCTGTCCATCACCACCCCCCTTTTTGTAATTATTTTGGCCACCCTAGTCATGGGGGTGGGAACAGTGAGGGTGATTGGGTACACGTGGGTGATAATTAGGGTAAAGTAATGGAGTGAATGGCATCGAGAAAGCAGGTTTGTTAAGAACATGGAGAGCGGTGGAAGTGGAGGTTAGGTTGCCAGTAGCGGCTCCAATAAGGTAATTTTGGTGAATAATCGGAAGATTGGGAGGATGGGATTTTGTTCGGAAGTAGTTTGGAGTGAGATGGAAAAAACACTAGTCAAGAGAGGGGAGTGATTCTGGGAGTACGAGTGGTGTATGAGGTCACATGGTTTTGTGTCTCTTTTTATTGAAATTTGTGGCAACCGTGGTTTATAGTTGATTTTGAGTGGGGAGACAGGGGGTCCAACAGTGGGTAGAGGATTTGCATGATTAACGCACAGGTGGGCATGGGAGCCGCATTGGTTTAAAAGGGATAATGGGCATGGTTACACTGTTTGATATTAGGGAAGGTCGGCATTGTGCAGCTAGTTCAGTTATTTTTTAATCTATTGCAGTGACCCATGAAGAAGAGTACTTATAGACTCGAAATGCATTGGGCAAGATGTGATGAGCCTACTCTGGTGTGTGTTCCAATTTATTAAAGTACGTGTTGCTGGGAAAAGCCTGATTGGGCATGCAGTATTCATTTGAAGTATTTAAAATAAAGACAAAGTGTGGAATGATGCTGTCTCCGCAGTGGCTTAATAAGTTTGGATGAAACAAGCAAGGAGGATTTGGAGAATTATGGGCGTCAGATGACAAAAATGTATTAATCAAGTTTACATGGTTTAAAGAGAGGGAAAAGTTCCCTACAACGCAGTGCGACAGATGGGGTGCAAGATATGTGCCTTAAGGTATACATCAAACATAAAACGACATCTGCTCACAATTGTGATGAGCGTGTCCTTTTTCTGGAAGTTGTGCGTGGCTCAGTAGAAGTTAGACAAATGTCCACTGTCCTCTAGTGTAAGGTACCCATGCAGAGGCATAGGGTCCCCTCGCCAACTCTACACTATCTTCATACACCGGCCGCCACCGTCTCTGTGTAATTGCTCAAACAAATGTGTTCTTAAAGCGCTGCACACTGACTGCCGGTTCAGCGTTGAGGGAAACAGACCACAGATCCCAATATGTAATTTTGCTCAAACAAGGACAGCGCACTACCAGAGGCTTGTAATCTGCATTTATTAAAACAGCACTTGACCAGCAAGGTCTCCATTAACGCTGCACCCACAGTCAGTGCGTGCCGCTTTAAGAACCCTTTTGTTTATATATATATATATATATATTACCTACTGGCGATAGCCAGTAGGTATATATATAGTTAGGATTGTTTTCCATGGGGAAATCGCAACATTCTCCGCTCCTTCCCTGAAAGTTTGGGGGGATTCGTGAAGCGGGGGCCGAGATAAAAGGGGGGTCCCAAAACATGTTTTCCCTTTGTTAATTTCCATAGGGCGGTTGGACTCACTTTTAGCCCGAACGGCTGAATGGTTTTCCACCAAACTTGGGAAAATTGTAGGGACTGGTAGCCCGAAGTGCCTTTGCTATGTCTCAAGATATGTGCTGCAGTGGTTTTTACGAAAATTAACTTTGATAAAATATATATTGGGCTACATTGGGCTATATATATGTTAGAGCCCAAATGTAGCCCAATGTAGCCCAATGTAGCCCAATGTACCCAAAGATGGCCACCAGAGACAAAAAAAACAAATGTAGCCCAAATATCAGCCAGATGTAGCCCAACTATAGCCCAATGACAGAATGTCCCAGAGTGTTCTATAGAACGACTAGAGCGCTAACAGTCTTACTTATGACAAAAGTATGGCACACCTGAAGTCATCTTGATTGGAATAAAGTGTTAACACTTAAAACATTTAATTTGCAAAGGAACAAAATGAGGGGGTTCATTTTGCCATAGAAATTATGATTAGTGCTAAAGAAAGAAAAATTAGGGCACATTTTGAGTGACTTCTCAAATCCTCTTATATTTCATTAAAAAAATTCTGATATGCAGTCTCCCAAAATGGCCACCAGAGACAAAAGAGGCCAAATGTAGCCCAAATATCAGCCAGATGTAGCCCAACTATAGCCCAATGACAGAATGTCCCAGAGTGTTCTAAAGAACAACTAGAACGCTAACAGTCTTACTTATGACAAAAGTATGGCACACCTGAAGTCATCTTGATTGGAATAAAGTGGTAACACTTAATACATTTAATTTGAAAAGGAACAAAATGAGGGGTTTCATTTTGCCATAGAAATTGTATATATATATATATATATATTCACTGAAAAAACCATAGGTTACACACCAGTTATAGTTAGGAATTAGAATTTAAAAAACCTTTGAAATTCACTGAAAAAACCATAGGTTTCACACCAGTTATAGTTAGCTGGAAATTTTACTCGCATAAAACCATTGAAATTCCCACGGTATAGTTAGTTGGACTCACTATAACTTGCACGTCTGCAATGCACTGCTGATGATGTCACATATTACATCACTCATGCATATATTTAAATATTTAAACATTACTCGCTAATATATGTATTCACTAAGATACACTTAATAAGCCAGTTAACAAATCAATTTGTTTAAAAAAACACTGAAAAAAACATAGGTTTCAGGCCTTATATAGTTAGAATTAGCATTTAAAAAACCTTTGAAATTCACTGAAAAAACCATAGGTTTCAGGCCTTATATAGTTAGGAATTAGCATTTAAAAAACCTTTGAAATTCACTGAAAAAACCATAGGTTTCAGGCCTTATATAGTTAGGAATCAGCATTTAAAAAACCTTTGAAATTCACTGAAAAAACCATAGGTTTCAGGCCTCTTATAGTTAGGAATTAGCATTTAAAAAAACCTTTGAAATTCACTGAAAAAACCATAGGTTTCAGGAGTTATATAGTTAGGAATTCATTTTTAAAAAACCTTTGAAATTCACTCAAAAAACTATAAGTTTTAGTGGTGTTATAGTTAGCTGGACATTTTACTCATACAAAACCAATGAAATTGCTCCTATATAGTTAGTTGTACTAACTATATTTCGCGTACCCGCAATCCACTGCTGATGATGTCACATATTAGATCATTCATAACATGGTCAGTGACATCACTGATGACATCTCAAATGACATCACTGGACCCTATTCTATAGTCTCGGAGAAAAGCAGAAACAGATGTATTCACATGTTTCCTAGCTTTCTAAATCTGTGGACAAAATGTATTGGACCAGTTCCATTTCTGCCTTTGGCATATGTTATAATAGACAAAGGCAGTTTGTGGAAAAATTGACATCTATTCTTAAAAGTTGTTCTTCATAAGCATTTCCAGACCTACCCCAGTCAAAGTGCCTAGGTCATTGCCACCACAGTGCACAATTATGAGGTCAGGGCTTTGGAGATGCAAAAAGGATTTAACCAATGGCATCAATAGGTGCCACTTTAACCCTCTCTGTCCAATCCAGTTATTGTCTACATTTGGTAGACCTAGGTCTTTGTGAATTCCTTTGTCTTCTGCATACCTTTGGCTCCAGAAAATATAGCTGTATTCCAACAATCCACACTCTAAGCATCTTGAAAGAGAGATCTGATTGCACTCAGATGGTCTCTGTAAATAAAATGGCAGTTTGAAAGGTAAGATGTTTCTAAAATGGTGGATAAGATGCAGTTTTGAAAAAAGAAAAGAAATGATTAGTTGTTTGACAACATTCTACACTGAAAACGAAATTGGTTAACAAAAACTGATGAAAGGAACATTACATAAGATAAGCTGATATGTTGAAAAGTCAAGCACACTTGCTGTTTTGGTTAGCAACATTGTGTGGTGAACTTTTGACCTGTGTGCTCAGTTAAGCGGTCCATGAACTGTTTCTATGGTAACAGGCAGAAGGCAGAATAGGGGTAGGGTTCAAATTTATGTCAATTGGAAAGGGTTGAAATGTGTAACTAATAGAAATGTGTGTTTGCTTTTAAATTAATGTGGGAAGCAATGTGATTTGATGTTTAGTTGTATATGTGTTCAAAATGAGAGGGAAACGCTGCCATTCGTTGGTTTGGGTGAGAGGTGTACAGAACTGAAATTCTGTATAAGAAAATCTAGTGTGAGACTGACATACTTCTTATTCTACAAAGCAATTTGAAGGGTGAGTTATTAATTTGTCAGGGGATGTATGTGGTGCATTTTGATTTTAATCAGACTAATGTGTTTCTCCTGCTAAAGTGCAGGGAATACTTTTTTTTCTCTAAAATCTTATTGTGAGTGTGTGTGCATTTAGAAACCATTCTGAGATAAGCATTTGTGTATTTCATGTGTTTTCGGACAGATAACTGTGCTGTTCTCATGTTTTGGTAGAATTAGAAACCAGTCATTGTTTATGTATTTGCAAAATGAGTCAAGTTTCTACACTAAAATGCTGTGCTCTTTCTAGACTTTGAAATGTGTTTTGGTAAAATGTAAGAGATAGTGTTGTTTTTCTAGAATCACACAGTGAATCTTGTGTGCATTTAGGAATCATTCTGACAGAAGCACTCTATATTAATGAGTAGTAGAAAATGTAGTGCAATGTATGCAGTTACCTTATGTATTTTAGACTAGTAATATGTGTTTTGGTAAAATGCAAGGGATAGTGTTGCTTGTCTAGAATCACACAGTGAATCTGTGTACATTTAGGAATAACTCTGAGAGAAGCATTTTGGTACTTTATGTGTTTGCTGACATGTAATTGATTAAAAACCTATTGTGTTCTCACATTTTGGTAGAATTTGAAAATAGTCATTGGTTATGTATTTGCAAAATGATTTTAGCTTTAATAATAAAATGCAATAATGAAATATGTGGAATGGATGCTTGATGTGTTTACTGTTATTTGTCTAGAATCACACTGTGAGTGAGTGTCCATTTGGGAAAATTGAGAGAGAATGATTTGGTTGGTTGCTGTGTTTGCAGACATATAAGTACATGTACAGTTGCAGTGAGCCATGCTTTGGGGCATGCAGTGCTTGAGGCTCCTATACACTGTGCAAGTAGTAGTCTAAGCATCTTTACACTTGTCTTTCACACCTACATTTCCCCAGTCAGTATCTATACACTCCATTTATAGGAAATAATGTTACTCGTCTAGAATCACACTGTGAGTCAGTGTCCATTTGGGAAAATTGAGAGAGAATGAATTGGTTGGTTGCTGTGTTTGCATACATATAAGTACATGTATTGTTGCAGTGAGCCAGGCTTTAGGGCATGCAGTGCTTGAAACTACAATGCATTATGCAAGTAGTAGTCTAAGCATCTTTACACTTGTCTTTCAGGCCTACATTTCCCCAGTCAGTATCTATACACTCCATTTATATGAAATACTGTTACTTGTCTAGAATCACACTGTGAGTCAGTGTCCATTTGGGAAAATTGAGAGAGAATGATTTGGTTGGTTGATGTGTTTGCAGACATATATGTACATGTACTGTTGTAGTGAGCCAGGCTTTAGGGCATGCGGTGCTTGACACTGCTATGCACTATGCAAGTAGTAGTCTAAGCATCTTTACACTTGTCTTTCAGGCCTACATTTCCCCAGTCAGTATCTATACACTCCATTTATACGAAATACTGTTACTTGTCTAGAATCACATTGTGAGTCAGTGTCCATTTGAGAAAATTGAGAGAGAATGATTTGGTTGGTTGCTGTGTTTGCATACATATAAGTACATGTATTGTTGCAGTGAGCCAGGCTTTAGGGCATGCAGTGCTTGAAACTACAATGCACTATGCAAGTAGTAGTCTAAGCATCTTTACACTTGTCTTTCAGGCCTACATTTCCCCAGTCAGTATCTATACACTCTATTTATACGAAATACTGTTACTTGTCTAGAATCACATTGTGAGTCAGTGTCCATTTGAGAAAATTGAGAGAGAATGATTTGGTTGGTTGCTGTGTTTGCATACATATAAGTACATGTATTGTTGCAGTGAGCCAGGCTTTAGGGCATGCAGTGCTTAAAACTACAATGCACTATGCAAGTAGTAGTCTAAGCATCTTTACACTTGTCTTTCAGGCCTACATTTCCCCAGTCAGTATCTATACACTCCATTTATACGAAATACTGTTAATTGGCTAGGATCACATTGTGAGTCAGTGTCCATTTGAGAAAATTGAGAGAGAATGATTTGCTTGGTTGCTGTGTTTGCAGACTTATAAGTACATGTACTGTTGCAGCGAGCCAGGCTTTAGGGCATGCAGTGCTTGGAACTCCTATGCACTATGCAAGTAGTAGTCTAATCATATTTACGCTTGTCTTTCAGGCCTACATTTCTGCAGTCAGTATCTATACACTCCATTTATAAGAAATACTGTTATTTGTCTAGAATCACATTGTGAGTCAGTGTCCATTTGGGAAAATTGAGAGAGAATGATTTGTTGGGTTAATGTGTTTGCAGACATATAAGTACATGTACTGTTGCAATGGGCCAGGTTTTAGGGCATGCAGTGCTTGAAACTCCCATGCACTATGCAGGTAGTAGTCTAAGAATTTTCACTCTTGTGTTTCAGGCCTACATTTCCCCAGTCAGTATCTATACACTCCATTTATAAGAAAGACTGTTATTTGTCCAGAATCACACTGTGAGTCAGTGTCCATTTGGGAAAATTAAGAGAGAATGATTTGGTTAGTTGTTGTGTTTCCAGACATACAAGTACATGTACTGTTGCAGTGAACCAGGCTTTAGGTCATGCAGTGTTTGAAACTCCTATGCACTATACAAGCAGTAGTCTTAGCATCTTCACACTTGTGTTTCAGGCCTACATTTCCCCAGTCAGTATCTATATACTCCATTTATAAGAAAGATGTCATTTGTATAGAATCACACTGTGAGTCAGTGTCAATTTGGGAAAATTGAGAGAGAATGATTTGGTTGATTGATGTGTTTGCAGACATATAAGTACATGTACTGTTGCAGTGGGCCAGGTTTTAGGGCATGCAGTGTTTGAAACTCCTATGCACTATGCAAGTAGTAGTCTTAGCATCTTCACACTTGTGTTTCAGGCCTACATTTCCCCAGTCAGTATCTATACACTCCATTTATACGAAATACTGTTACTTGTCTAGAATCACACTGTGAGTCAGTGTCCATTTGGGAAAATTGAGAGAGAATGATTTGGTTGGTTGATGTGTTTGCAGACATATATATACATGTACTGTTGTAGTGAGCCAGGCTTTAGGGCATGCAGTGCTTGACACTGCTATGCACTATGCAAGTAGTAGTCTAAGCATACTACCTAGTACAACCCCCTACACAATTCTTATGTACCATGTACTAATCTATTCATTAAAGTAAAAGTGAACCAATTGTGAATTCACTCAGTGTCTCAACTTATAGTATTGTAATCATTTAGTTAATATGCATGTACTCTTGCAGTGACCAGGTTTTAGGGTTATGGAGTGCTTCAAACTACTGTGCACTATGCATGTGGTCTAACCACCTTCGCACTTGTGCATCAGGCCTACAATTTTTTAGTCAGAATTTATGTGGCATGTGTTTGTATAGTACTAGAAAAGTATAATTTATAAAGATATTAATAAACACTTATTTATGATTATTTTTTACGGATACTGTTTATCATCATTAAAATAAAGTTATCATGCCGGAGATAGAAAGAAAAAGAAAAGGTCTGAAAAAGGATACTTACTTGAAAAAAACTCAACCATAAGTATTGGATGACCAACATAATGTGGCTAAAAAGAGAAAAATTTCTGGTAAGACCACAAAGAACTTTATTAAAAATATTACTAGAGTCAGAAAAAAAACTGAAAATGTTAAAAGCACTGAAAATGTTCCAAGCATAAAAAAAGTGCAAAGAATAGGAAAGGATAAAAAGGCAATATACATACAAAGGATACAACTTATAGCAAAAGAAGAGAAAACCAGAATAAAGAAATCCACAAAAAAATATTTTACAATAGAGTAGTACATAATTTGATGAAAGATACGAAGAAATATAAAAAGAGAACACTATTTTATAAAAAGAAGAAGCATATGAATCCATTGTTGAAAAGGCTTTTGAAGTAAAAAGGAAACTATTCATTTTAGTATTAAACAGAATTCAATCACTAGATAAACCAATCCATTTAATGAAGGCCAAAAGTAAGAGGAAAAAAGTAATTAACAGAACTAATTTTAGTGATTTTTTTTGGGGGGGGAATGGAAACACAGTTCAAGTTCAGAACCTTTCTTTATTGAAGAGAGTTATTTTCAGACCAATGATTTGTTGCATGCAGTTGACACCAGTGGTCGAGCTTATGAGAAATGGTTGTCCAATTGAGAAAGAGAAAATGGTTCCTAGAAATGCAGAAGAAGTGATAGCTGATGAAGTTCTAGGCAGACGTTCTAAAGCCCCTGTGTTCACTTGGGATTGCAGTAGTATTTGTAGTGTACGACAAGAATCTATTGATCATTTATGCAATTTTTTACGAGAATATACAAAAAAAAGTATTAAACAAAAGATTATGATTTTGCAAGGGCTAGACTCTTGTAGAGCAAGAATAAAATACTGGTTTGCAAGGTCATTCTCTGTGTTGTCTTTCTAGGAAAGTTTGTCAAAGTGTTTTTCACCATTTCAGGATGTTGGCAGTACATCATACTCAAATGCAGAAGCTAGTCTGAAGATTATATTATGCAAAAAAAAGTCCAGCACTAAAATTAAATGAGATGAACAGTGCTCTTTTGTGTGGGTCAGAATCAGATGTGAAAACGATTTGTGTTGATATTGAGTTTTGTTACTTTGGTCCTGAACAAGAGAGTCAAGAAACTCAGACTTTAATAGAAGAAAATGTTGTAGAGAATGTTAAACATAGTTGTACAAAAAATGTTGAAAGTGAAATTACAAAGTTTAAGGTGATTTCAGGCGTCAGTGCATCGCTGCAAATAGTGGGACGACGTGCTTTCTTCCCTGCTTTCTTGCCAAGTGGTTCTTTTCCTGCTTTAAACCCACTCCTCGCGGCCCCCGCTGCGCGGGAGCCGCTCGAGGCTACCATCACTGGGGACTTCCTGACAGCGAGAGGAGCCGCCTAGAGACGCTTTCGCCCCTGCGGGACTGCGAGGACCAGCGGGCGCTGCGCCTGTAGACTCGCCGCAGCTGGTCCTCTTCCCGCCCCCCTTCCACCTGGATTTAAGAACTGAGGGCTGGGCGTTCAGTGCGTCAGTGTATCGCTGCAAATAGTGGGACGACGTGCTTTCTTCCCAGCTTTCTTGCCAAGTGGTTCTTTTCCTGCTTTAAACCCACTCCTCGCGGCCCCCGCTGCGCGGGAGCCGCTCGATGCTACCATCACTGGGGACTTCCTGACAGCGAGAGGAGCCGCCTAGAGAGAGAATACCATCTGTCCCACTCCCAATTTCTAGTAAGGACTCGGCCATACCCAGCATCAGTGTGAACCCCTCTGATCCCTCAAGGGGAGCAAGGGATGGAGCCATTCAAAAAAGGAAGAAAGGGGGTCAAACCAAAGGAGGTAGCAAGGTAAAAACATCTAAACTTGACCCTGCTAAGGGCGCCGCTAGCTCTGGCGGAAACACTTCGGGTCAATTATCCAAGAGTGCCATGGAGCCCCAACCAATAGTCACTTTACCTGCATATACACCCTCCCATTCCAACATCTCTATAGATTCTTCCAACGAGGATATTACACTCGCAGATTTAGGCACACTCCTCAGGTCACTCCTAAGCCCCCTAGAAGCTCGATTGATAAAGATTGAAGCCAGGCTGGTTAATATTGAAAAATCTACAATCCAGCTGGCAGACAGCCTTAAAACAGAAATTAAGGGAGCCAAAGGGGGGTTAGATCAAAAGTCCAAAAAGAGTACAGACTGCGTAACTCTAATGAAGAAAACTAGGCTACCCACCCCTCAAAATACACAACATAAACCAAGCCAAAATACCATTCTCCAACCACCCGCTACCCCAAACAAAGTCACACCATCCGCATCAACTCAGGTACCGGTATCCCCACCACCAAACACATCCACAAAATCCATAGACAATCCCAACCCCCCGGAAAAAATAAAGAGTGATACAAGACCTCCAGACAATACGCAAAATAATTCTCGTAATATCAAACCTGTGAACCTACCACCCGAGGCGTCCCCCTATACAGTGATCCTGGTGGGTGTACCCGAATTATCCCCCACTGCCACAGAGACGACTGCCTCACTTAAGAACAAAGTCATCAACTGGTTGTCTTTATATAGACCTCTTCACCAAGGCACAACCAGCGACGTTCTCATGGTGAGACGTGTCGCTTGGGTGGGCAATCGGAGAAAGACAACTAGAGGTGACTGCATTGTGGTTAGCTTTAGGGAACCGAGGACAGCCTCGTATATCTGTAGCTGGCCCTCTGACGACCAAGGGAACTTCATCCAGGCTCTCACTCTCTCATCCTTCTACCCATCAAGTATGTATTTAACAGAAGATCCAAGATGGGGGTACCACCAGGAGCTATTGGGAGATTGGGAGAGTAATAGTGTAGGAAGGAGGGAGCCTCATTATCAGAGGAGCATGCGGCCTGAGTACTTACCAATCAATGGTGATGACGAAGGGTGGGAGTACAGCACTAAGAGGAGGGGTGGTTGGGGTGGAACACTGAGAGGAGTCCCAGGGCCACACAGAATGCACCACCCTGCCTACCTCTCAACCTCTAATAGATATAGTAGCATTGAAATGGTTGACTGACTACCCAACTTCAAAGCTAGGGCCAAGGACTGTCTTCATCTAACAGACCATATAGAGAATAGATCTGTCCCCTGGGAACAAACTCAATCTTCAATAGAACTAACAACTGTTTTTAACGAACACAGCCATGCCCAAGATCCCGGAAACCCTACAGCAGAGGCAGCGGACAATGTTAGTATTATAGGGGCTATACAGGGCGAATTGCCACAAAACCAAATGGTAAATCCAAATCCTGCCACCAAAAAGGATAACCTTTCTAACATTGAGTTACCATTTCAAAGACCCGCCGCACTTAACATGATTTCATGGAACATAGCTGGCCTTGGTAACAAAATGGAATGTCCGGAGTGGCTGTCCTTCATTAGCTCAAAAAGTATCTGCCTCTTTCAAGAAACCTGGGCAAGAGAGGAGTATTTATGCCCGGGGTTGGCAGTGTTCTCAAAAAAAGCCACATGGGGGGAAGGGGACGTCCGTCAGGAGGGCTGATAACCATGATTGCATCCCATTTGGGCTGCAAGGCTAGGTGCTTAGCTGTCGACTCGGAGGATATATTACCTGTCCTGCTAGAATGGCCAAACCTCGCCAAGTTGATGGTCATAAATGTCTATTCGAGACCGGTTGTTATATCATGTGAATCGAATGCTATTGATGTACTTTCGGCTTTTCTGAGCGAAATCCCAAGGGACCTCCCCCATGTGGTGGCAGGGGACCTCAATTCACACTATGAGCCACTTCCTGGCCTGCTTGATGGACCCTCCCTAGAGGAGGACTCAAGATGGCTGATACCAGCTACGGTGGCACCCGCACCAAGAGCCTGGACTCCCCTTGCTCTTCAGATACCCGCAATGACCCTTAACTACGGTCTAAGAGCATGCAATGGGCGCACAAAATCAGACATCCCAAGTAAACACACTTTCAATAAATTAGGAAGCGAATCCAGACTTGATTATGTCCTAGTCCAACTGCCATGTTGGTCATGAATAATCGATTTCAGGGTACTGGATATAGAGGACAGCGACCATAATGCCCTCAAGCTCGAATATGCCATGCCAGGCATCGAGGACACAGGACCGGACAAAGAAAATGCAACTACAGGATTACTCCTGAAGAATACCAGGAGGAGAGTGAGGTGGGGGAAATTGGCCACAAGTGGCAATAACCTACCCAGGCTTTATGCCAGAATTACTCCAGTGCTTGAAAAAGCATTCGCCTATGCAAACGATCTAGATAACGGGGAAAAAAGAGATCAATTGTGGCAAATCCATGAAGGTCTATAAATACCCTGGAATTAGACCTATTTGTCAAAGGACCAGGTAAAAACAAGGGGACACACAAAAAGTCCTGGTATAACGCCACATGCCGGGACTCAAAACGAGAGCTCCTACTCGCAATTAAAGCGCGGGGATGTCGGGAGTTGATACAAGCCAAAAGACGGGCTTATAAGATACTGTTGGCAAATGCTAAGGCCGAATGGGATATTAAGTATTGGGAGGACCTTTCTGGTGCACTAGCAGTCAAGGATTCTTGTAAATTTTGGCGGCTGGTTAATCACGGGTCAGAAGATCTCCCTTCGGCAATCGAACCCAACATAGCCCCTGGCATATGGCAGGAGCATTACCAATCCTTATACGCAGTGGATGATGCGTTTCAGAGCAGGCCCGATTGCACTATTCCGAGTGACCAGGAGGGTGAACCCTTCACGGAAAAAGAAGTCCGTGCTGCAATTGCGGGGTTGGCAGGAGGAAAAGCACCAGGGCTGGATGGGGTCCCAGGAGATCTTTACAAACAGGAACCCGGGATATGGGCCCCGTACCTCCTGCTGATATTTAACGCGGTTCTCAAGGGTATGGAGGCCCCCGATACTTGGCTTGGCGCAGAGGTGGTCCCAATATTCAAAAAGGGATCCCCTCTGCTCCCAGCCAACTATCGTCCAATAAGCCTTATCGACGTTTCTCAGAAACTTTTCGGCAGGCTAATATTGGATTGGTTGCAGAGTTGACTGGAGGAGACAGACACTCTAAGTCCATACCAGGCAGGATTTAGGAGGGGGGTCTCCACAATTGACCAAATCCTCAGATTAAACCTCATGTACTGGAGGACTGCACTTATCGAGGGCGGCACGCTGTACACGGTCTTCGTGGACTTACGTGCCGCTTTCGATTTAGTGCCAAGATCAAAACTGTGGGAGGTAATGGCAGAGCTAGGCGTCCCAAAAGACATCCTTGCAATTCTGATTAAACTACATCATAACAACTTTGCAAGGGTCAGGTGTGGGAGAAGTGGTAAACTAACCGAAAGATTCCCCGTCTGCAGAGGGGTGAGACAGGGTTGTGTGCTTGCACTGACCCTGTTCTGCCTCTTTGTGAACGGGGTAATCGCACACCTGACCGGGATCGCCAATACTGATACCCCAAAACTGACTGGCAGCAGGGTACCCACAATCATGTTTGCGGATGACACCCTGCTGCTGTCTAAAGCCCCGATGGGCATACAGAGGGTGCTTGATGCCTTCCTGGAGTTCTGCACAGAAAGGGGTCTTGAAATTAACCCACAAAAAACAAAATTTATGATCTTAAATCCTAAGTCCCCAAAGCGTCCAAATCCCTTGCTTGGCACAGTACGACTAGAAAGGGTTGTTACAATAGAGTATCTAGGGATAACTTTCAACCAAAACCTTACGTGGGGGGCTCACCAGACCAAAGCGAACATGAAGTTGGCCCAGAAGGTGGGTGGCATCATGAGAATTGCTACTAAGTCAACTTATCGCCCTCTGACTCCCGCCATCCAAATATTTAAAGCCCAGGCGCGGGCGGGTGTAACTTATGGGGGAGAGATGTGGGGCTACATCTCGTCCCCCACCTTGCAGACTACAGAAAATAAATTCCTAAGGCAGCTGACCGCCCTCCCGCCAAGCACTCCACTCTTGCCTCTGAGATTGGGCCTGGGTCTGAGGTCCATCACGGAGGAATTAGGGCTCAAACCCTTACTATTCTGGCACCGCATTTGGAGTAGCCAAGATCTCACCTCCTATCGATCTGATCTCTACCTAATGCGACCAAGATCCCTTGGCTAAAATACATCAAGAGAACATGCGAGACCATTGGAATACCCGAATTGTGGTCCCATCCAGAAAGCACAAGTAACAGGATCCCAAGGAAAGTGCTCTCTAGAGTATATTATGCTAAAATGCTTTCCAGAGTCCTAGACAGTGCACGAGAGGGTTCTTTGACACATCGCTTTATCATAACTAAAGATTCATACTATCTTGAAAGTGTCCTGGATGGAATGATTCCTGCTTTAACTAGAAAATTATTCCTGCAATGGAGGTATGGGACCCTTCCTCTAATGTCTTTCACCACAGCATGGCCTGGGCGGTCCGCCAAAGAGACGTGCCCTGCTTGTGCCCACACCAAAGAGAACGAAGTACGTGTTATCTTTTTCTGCCGAGCTTATCGAAAAAGCAGGCAATTATGGCTCGTCCCCCTGCTTAGAAACTTGGGATTTAGAACATTCCTCCCTGCACTCAGAGTTCTAAAAACAGATTTATCCCCGCCAACTGTGTTTGCCTTAGCCACATTTTTAACAGAAATGTGGGATGCTCGAACTCGTTATTTAAAGATGGCTGCTGACTCCTGAAAAATTCTCTTCCCCTGATACAATGTTACTCATGTTTTAACATTCCTTTTAACTTATGTATTTAACACAAATGAAATATTGATGCTTTGGAATTTTAAATGATGTCTTATTGTATATCTTTTATGATCACCTGATCGAAATAAAGATTTGAATACAAGAAAGGCCAAATTTTTCTTGTATTTGTTGTCGGCAACCTCACTATAAAAATCAGACTAGGAGTATTGATCTGTATTTAAAAAGTGAAAAAGGAAATAAGGATACGTGGAAGGAATTTGCAACTTATTTGTTGGTAGAGAATTGCTTTGATTTGGGTTCTGATCAGTGTATTTGTAAATATTGTTATAACAAATTAGATGAGAATAAAATGCCTGCTAGAGTTGTGCATAATAATTTAGAGTTAGATGCTATTCCTCCAGAATTGATGGATTATAAACACCTATGAGTCTATTCTCATTCAATGGGTGCACCCATTTCAGGCTATTGTTTGTATGGAGCTTAAAACAGGTAAATTGCTTCCTTCAGATTTACAAAGAGGATTAAAAGGAAGAGTTGTGTATTTACCATTAGATTTAAAGAAAACTATTGAAACTATTGGTGTAGACAGTGTAGAAAGTAAACCACTAGTTATTCTTGTTAATGGTGTGCCAACTAAGAATAGGAAAATCTGGCAGGAGTTAGTGGATGTTAGGAAAGTGTAAAAGCAGCAGTGTATCTGATAAAAAAATAATGAGTACTAAAAATGTATATGTGGGAGAAGAAGAAATAGTTTTAGCAGAAAAAACTGAAACGTCAAGTGGACAAATTGAAAAAGTGGACATGTTAAGATGGGAATAAATCTATGAACATTACAGTGTGCATCCACTTCATTCAAAAGAAGTGATGGGGAACACTATTGAGTTGTTTCAAATGAAAAAAGCAAAGGGAAGTCCCATGAGTGTATGGGAAGAGAGCTTGGTAGCTCGTTGTTTTTGGCAGTTGTTTCCAACAGGAAAAGGAGGATGATAGGATGAACGGCCTCTGCAAATTCCTGCATCTGAATACTGGACAGCAAGATTATATGCAGAAGATCCAAGATTTAGACAATGTATCCCTTTTATATTTCATCTTTTGTTTGAAAGTGACTTGTCTGGACTCTCATATGCAGTCAATCACATTTTGAAAACAGGGGAACATCTGCAAAATGTTTCTGCAAAGGATTTTATGGATAAAGTGCACCAGAGGGATGATCATTTAGAATCTCAGCTGATTAATCTGATGGCATGTCAGCGTGGGACTAATGATTATTGGTACCGTCGTCACGGAGAACTGAAATGTATGCTATGGAACTTAGGAATTCCAACATGGTTCCTTACCCTAAGCCGTGCTGAGTAAGCTTGGGATGATTTACTTAAAATTCTTCGAGAGGCACAGTGCAATATAATAAATATTGAATACAAGACACCTGGGGAATTGTGCTCTTTGGATCCTGTTAATTTATGCGGGTATTTCAATCATAGATTTGAAGCTATGATGTCTTCTATCTTTAATTTAAAAAATCCTCCTCTTGGAGAAGTTGTGGATTTCTTTTGGAGAAAGGAGTATCAAGCAAGAGGTGCTCCTCCTATACATATGTTGTTATGGATTAAGGACGCCCCCAAATTTGGAACAGATGCGGATGATACTGTTTTGAGTTTTATTGAACAATTTGCAACATGTGTTGTACCCAAAACCACAGAAGAAAACAACTTAAGAGCACAAGTCTTACGATTCCAAAGCCACTGATGTGGAAAATACTGTCGATGAAAGTACAAATCTAAGGATAAGTTCTACACCAAATGCCGTTTTGCATTTCCACGTCCTGTAATATCCAAAGGAAGAGTGAACAGTTTTATGTCGTCTTTGCGACATACCATCACAAGAATGTCTCTAAAAAATACGAAGAAATGAAGAGTCAAAATACATAAATGGCTTCAACCCGGTTACATTGTCCATGTGGAATGCTAACATTGATATTCAGTATGTTGCAGACAATTCCATTGCTGTTGCTCGATATGTAATGTCCTATATTACAAAACCAGAAAAGACGGAATTGAAAGATATGTGGGAAGCGATTTCTCACGAGAAGACTCTAAGTAAGAAATGATACAGTTTCAGTTTGAAGATATTATCTCATCGAGAAATTGGAGCATATGAATGCTCAGATCGGTTATCATCTGCAAGTCTATACCCCAAATCTAGAAGAATCATTTGGGTGAGTCTAGGCCTTGCAGCAATGCAAAACTGAGTACTGAAATCTGTACAAGAAATTGAATATTTATCAGAAAAAGATCCAAAAAGTACAGATATTTTAAAAACGAATTTGTTAGACACATATTACCCAAACAGAAGTTATCATCTTGAGAACATGTGTCTCTATGAAGTGCTACAAAACTACACTTTTAAACGGAATACTACAGAGAACATCAGTGATGGAAAATATGGAGTCATTGGTCCCTAAGGATGTTTGGTGAATCAAATGAAAGGAAATTTGATTAATCACAGGAAGCTGACTTGCGACACTGCTGATAAAAGGGAATTGTACTATTTAGCCCTTTTACAACTGTTCAAACCATTGCGTTCAGAACAGGAATTACTTGGAGATTTCCTGAGCTATGAAGATTCCTTTAATGCTTGTAAAGATGGCATACAATGCAGTACTTTTGCAAATCATGTGAAAATGTTGAACAATGAAATTGATCAAGAAGCTACAATTGCGGCTGAGATTGCTAGAGACAGTTCTCAAGACAGTCAAAGTTCTGCTGCGCTGT
The DNA here is from genome assembly GCF_964261635.1 of Lissotriton helveticus. Classification (NCBI taxonomy): domain Eukaryota; kingdom Metazoa; phylum Chordata; class Amphibia; order Caudata; family Salamandridae; genus Lissotriton; species Lissotriton helveticus. The sequence goes on along the minus strand of NC_136059.1, from coordinate 2,070,265,640 downwards.
GTCAAGATCCACTAGGACAAATTGTTGAAAATGAAGCAGCAATCGCCATGAATGAGGTGGAAACAGCAATGCATCAAGCTCATGAAGATGTAATAAACTTAGCAAACTAGGAAGCACAACTACAACAGATTGACCATAGATCACTTCATGAAAAGATAGAGTGCTCATGCATGTCATTCCAACATATCCGAATGTACTTGAGTGGACAAGCTGGAACAGGAAAACATTTTTTAATTAAAGTAATTGCAAGTTATCTACAGAACACAACTGACTCGCATTTGTCTTGTGTTGTCACTGCTCCAACCGGGTTGGCAGTACACAACATTTACAAATTGTTTACTAATGCTACCAGCAGAGCATGAAAACAAATTGGAATACCACAACCTATCTGGAGAAGCTTGTTGTGAAGTTTCAAGAGTCTTGAAGAAAATGAAACTGCTCATTATTGATGAGGTAAGCATGGTATCAAACTTAATGCTTGCCTTTGTGCATTTAAGAATGCAGCAAATTCTTAAAACAGAGTACGACGTGTAATTTGGAGGAAAACACGTCATCGTTTTTGGAGATATACTGCAACTGACTCCTGTAAAAGTACAACCAGTATTTAAAACACTTGCGCATGAAGACACCAGAAAGTATCTGGGTAGTGTTGGAAAAGTGAAAATTTGGTCATATTTTGAATACAAAGAACTCATTTCAAATATGCGACAGGCAAATGATGTTGATTATGGAACTATTCTCCAAGATATAGGAATTGGACTAATGACTGAACATGGCATACAAGCTTTGCAGACTCGATTACTTTCCAATTTGTTTCCAAATAAAAATGTAATACCTGAGAAAATACACATGAAAATTGCAGAAAACAGATCTGTAATCTGCTTAATGCCAACACTGCGTGAGTGTTCTATATTTAACAAACAACTTTTGAAACTGGAAAATGAAGAAAGAATAAAAATGGAAGCCATCGATAAAATAAAGCATGAAGGAATCACTATTATTTTGACAGAAAGATTGAAGACAAAATTGGATTCTTTAGAAATATCAATATCTAAAACTGCTGGTTTAGAAAAGAATCTGTATGCATGAAGAAACAGTTGAGTCATTATAAGTATTCTAAGCCCAATATATAAATCCGGCTCTCGTTCTGATCCTTCAAATTACAGATTGATCTTTCTAATTGATGTGGAGGCTAAAACATACGCTTCAAACCTTCTGGCAGATCTAGAGGACTGGGTGGCGCGAATAAACCTGATTCCTGTGGGACCCACTGAGCAGGCCTTGGGGGTCAGGGTGTGTCTACCCTTCCCCCTTTTCGCGTTTTGCAGCGTTTGTTTTGAGTTTCAGGTGCCTCGGTTCTACCGAGGCACAATATGGCTGCCAACACTTGGAGTGTTGACAGCCAATTAAAATACAGCTCGTGCACAGCAGGGTGTGCATAGGCTGCGCTTAGGGTATGCGGATAGATACGCGGATCCAATGCGCCCATAGATATATAAATGACTTTAACTGTCATTTTCTCAGGAACTTCTGAACAGATTTACACTAAATAAGCAGAAGGCATGAGTCTGAACCAAGGACTACCTCTTTGCCAAATTTGGTGTAATTCCGTTCAGCAGTTCGGGCTGTAGCTGCGGCTAAAGGTCCTATGGGAAATTGCATGGGGAAAATGCATTTTGGAACCCCGCTTTTTTCTCGGCCCCCGCTTGATGAATCATCTTGAAACTTTGAGGATAGGAGCGGACCTGAGCTGGTCAAACGGTTGGAATATTTCACTTAGATTCGTCAATCAGCTCCAAAGTTATTCCAAATAGAATGTTGCAGAATTCCTATATATATTTTATATATTTCCAGTAGGTAATATATATATATATATATATATATATATATATATATATATATATATATATATATCAAAGCTCAACCACTCTTCAATTTCAATGAAAAGAAAGGCAGCACTCCCGGGATTTCAGCACAGGTGAGTATTTATTATCTCGACAGACGCGTTTCGGGAAAACTCCCTTCCTCGGTGTCAAACATGCTATGCGCGGCGCCATATTTAAACAGATATCTGGTCCAACTGAGATAAACACAAACAAGGGACAACCACACAATTCTCTATGTGGGAAGCACCATGTATAAGTGGAGTGTTTATACAATCACATATTCTCAAACAATAAAAACATTTCCTAATCGTCTGAGATTTTAAAATTCAATACCGCCGTGGATCGGCAATCGCGACCCAGCCGGGTCGCGAGGAAACCTCCTATGTCATGTTAAATAGGTGGGAGCAAAATAGTGGGAGCCATTACGTTAGACTATTCTAGCGCCAAGTGTAAATAACATTTTCAGGATATAAACATACTCCAATTGTAATACACTCAATGATTTTCATTTCATTTGTACAGTACTCAGTGATAATCAAGTATCAAGCCGTGGATCGGCTATTGCAACCCATTTAGGGTTGCTGAGGCCCCTCTAGGGAAGCTAATTCAACCGCACATTGTTATCCACCATTAATAACGACACAGGGTTCATATCAGACATATGGACCAGATTCAAAGTATCCATCTGTTATACAGTCAACCGCATTCCAGGGACAGAGATAACAAAAATACTAAGGCTCATTCAACAAAAATAATTACATTCATGCTATCCAAAGCATCCTTTTTCAGTTTGTGCATTATTTTACATGACAAATGTGTGTTTCAGAGAAATATATTGTATTGAATAGGCATATATGTCAGAAATCGAATTATATGGACTACATAAACTGTCTAACTCTTAGTGAATTTACCTAACCCAGATGTATAGACATCTCCTCTCCACTGTTTAGGCCTTCAGGGGCCTTTGCCTGCAAGTCCACTATATATCGTGACTCTAGTCTCCTCAGCTTTAATAACTTGTCCCCGCCCCTTATACTGTCCGGGACACAGTCCAAACAAAAGTATTGTAGCTGATCCCTATCACTTTTGTGCTTAATCGCAAAATGCCGAGCGACTGGGTAAGAGAAATCCTTGCCAGCAATCGCTCTCATATGCTCAAGGATCCTGAGTTTCACTGGATTGATCGTACTCCCTATGCATATAAGTTTGCAGGGACAACGTAAGCAATAAACAGCATGACTCGTATGGCAGGACATAAACTTATTAATCCTTCTGTTTTCCTTGCATCCCTTTACTTCATAGGATAATACACGCTTGCTAAATGCACAGGCTTTACATCTTCCACAAGGGAAGAACCCCTTAGCTTCTTTAATTGATCCAATTTTCTTGATTATAGGATCGAAGTGACTATGTACTAATTGGTCACGTAGGGACCTAGCCTTTTTAAAAGTAATCTGGGGTGCCTGTGGGATGTCCTTGCCAATAATAGTGTCCATCTTAAGGACATGCCAGTGCTTTTTCATCATGAGTCTCAATTTATAGGAATCGCAGGAGTATGCAGTTATAAGGCGGAACCTTCCCTCTTCCAAGTTGGCTTTCTCTTTATTCTTCTTTTTAAACAGTGACTCCCTCGGTAGTTTATTAACCCGTTGGAGTGTATTGTCCAAAAGGTTCTTGTTATAGCCTCTTGCTAGAAATCTGTTGGTGCTTTCTACAACAGCCGCTTTGAAATCAGAATCGAGCGAACAGTTGCGTTTAAGTCTCAAAAATTCCCCGTAGGGGATACTCTTGATTAAACTGTGGGGATGACTGCTAGACGCATGTAGCGTACTGTTACCCGCAGTGGGTTTTCTGTAAAGTGCTGTTTTGACCTTGTCCCCACACACCTGTACTTTCAAATCCAGATAATTAGCTGATGAAGGGCTAATCTGTCCAGTAAAGACTAGATTGCAACTGTTATTGTTTAGCACTTGCACATAGGTTTCTGCCTCATCAGACGAGCCATTCCAGACTAGGAACAGGTCGTCTATGTACCTATACCAAGATACAATTTTGTTCGACCATTCCTCATTTTCTGGGGCCCAGGCTACCCGCTCCTCCCACCAGCCAACGAATAAATTTGCGTAGCTGGGGGCGAAGCAGGAGCCCATCGCCGTGCCAGAGACTTGTCTAAACATATTATCCTGAAAAATAAATATGTTATTGCTAAGGCAGAATTCAATTAATTCCAATAACATTGCATTATGCATTGCCAGCTTCAATGGTCGTTTCTGCAAAAAATAATTTACAGCATGTAAGCCCTTGGTATGGTCGATGCAAGTATAGAGACTGGAAATGTCAAGTGTTATAAGGCAGTATGAAGGTTGCCAGTCAAGTTTTTCAATTCGTTCGATAAAGTCTGTTGTATCCCTTATATAGGATTTCAAAGAGAGAACTATTTCAAACAGAAAGTGATCAAGGAATTTCGAGAGGTTCTCCATCAGTCCTCCCTTTGACGAAATGATGGGTCGTCCGGGAGGGTTATCCATATTCTTGTGTATCTTAGGAAGATAATAGAATGTTGGTAAAATTGGATTAGTTGTCTTTAGGAATAGATATTCATCAAGGTCGAGCATATGTTTATCGTGCCATTTCTTCAATGTGGCCCAAAGTTTCTCGATGCTCTCCTGGTATACACGTTTAGAACACGATTCATAACAAGTCTTATCTCCTAATTGCCGCATAGCCTCATTGATATATGAATCCCGTGAAAGAATGACCACGTTGCCCCCCTTGTCGGAAGGTTTGCAGATGATACTATTGTCCTCTGCTAATTGTTTAACTGCCATCCGTTGAGCTCTGGTCAGATTATCCTTCCTATTTCTTGGTGGCTTTTCCATTCTTAGAGCCATAAGTTCTTTAATCATTAAATCCGAGAAGGTGTCAATGGCATCCGGAGGCATTTGTGGTAGGAACTTGGAAGTAGGTTTAAACCCACTGCTGGGTGCCTGTTGCTCAATGTCAACTCTCAATAATCTCTGAGAGAGTGTTACCGGAGTTGCGGCACATTCCACAGTGCTTTCTTGTCTTAAATCTTCCAAAATTTCCAGTGTCGTTAAGTCATTAACACGGAGAAAGTCTGTTTCTCTCTGGCTAGTTTTCAGAAATTTGATCTCTTTAGGAGTTGGTTTGATTTTATAGTGTTTGTACAGTTTTATTTTTCGAATAAACTTGAATAAATCTATCCTGGTTTGCGTATATTCTATCCGATCGTTGGGGCAGAAGGTGAGTCCTAGTTTAAGTACTGATTCTTCGCAAGGAGTAAGTTTTTTATGTGATAAATTGACAATGGTTAAGAGATCATGCTCCTCTACCATCTTGCTCCTCTCTTGCTCCTCGTGACTCTTGGTGTTGTGGGTATGGGTCTTCCCCTTTGAGTTTTGGAACCCCCCTTTTTTCTCGGCCCCCGCTTGATGAATCATCTTGAAACTTTGAGGATAGGAGCGGACCTGAGCTGGTCAAACGGTTGGAATATTTCACTTAGATTCGTCAATCAGCGCCAAAGTTATTCCAAATAGAATGTTGCAGAATTCCTATATATATTTTATATATTTCCAGTAGGTAATGTAATATATATATATATATATATATATATATATATATATATATATATATATATATATATATATATATATTTCACTGAAAAAACCATAGGTTATAGACCATATATAGTTAGGAATTAGCATTTACAAAACCTTGAAAATTCACTGAAAAAACCATGGGTTATAGGCCATATATAGTTAGGAATTAGCATTTACAAAACCTTATTTTACTCACACAAAACCATTGAAATTCCATATATAGTTAGTTGCACTAACTATATATCGCGCACCCGCAATCCACTGCTGATGATGTCACATTTTACATCATTCATGACATGGTCAGTGACATCACTGATGACATCACTGATGACATCTCAAATGACATCACTGATGACATCACTGATGACATCATCCAGCGACTGTGTGTTTCTGTAAACTTTAAATATGTTTTACATATTGAAGAATGAGTAGATGTAGAAGTGTCTGGATGAAGGATTTAGTAGGTGCGTGACTGACTGTATGAGTGAGTGATTAAATGTGTCTCACTGAATGCATGGGTTAGTGACTAAACTGTCTTAATTTGTGCATCATTATGTCTGTTATTCTGTAAACTGCTACATGTGTTGATCAGTAGCTATATGAGTAACTATATGGGTTATTGATTGATTGTCCAAGTATTTGTATGGGAGACTGAGTGTGTGTGTGGCTGGCTGGGAGATGTGTGACTCTGTGCAGATCAATGTGTTCTTGTATCAATGATTGTATAAGAGAGTAAGTATGTGTTAGAATATGTTTCAAAATGTAAGGTACTCTATGTTTAACTGTATAGATTAGAAAATGGAAGTGTGATTGTTTCTTTACAGGACTGACTAGGTGTGTGAGTAACTCCAAGGATGAGTGGCAGAGTGTGAGTGTCTGTATAGGTGTATGAGTGCATATGATAGTGTTGTAAAGATGAGTGATTGTATGTATGAATGATTGTATGGGTGAATGAGTGAATGTGTGTGTAGACGTAGGAATCAGTGAGTGCGTATGTAGTAACTAGTATTGGTGTGTCAATGGTTTAAAAAATGATATTCTGTATTTAACACTGGGTGTAACAGAGGTTATATTAAAGTGTGAGGAGATGCATTGTATTGTCACATGAATGATATCATCAGTGATGTGACCATTGATGTCAAATGAGATGTCATCAGTGATGTCATTTGAGATGTCATCAGTGATGTCATTTGAGATGTTATCAGTGATGTCATTTGAGATGTTATCAGTGATGTCATCAGTGATGTCATTTGAGATGTGATCAGTGATGTAATCAGTGATGTCATTTGAGCTGTCATCAGTGATGTCATCAGTGATGTCACTGACCATGTCATGAATGATGTAATATGTGACATCATCAGCAGTGGATTGCGGGTGCGCGATATATAGTTAGTGCAACTAACTATATATGGAATTTCAATGGTTTTGTGTGAGTAAAATAAGGTTTTGTAAATGCTAATTCCTAACTATATATGGCCTATAACCCATGGTTTTTTCAGTGAATTTTCAAGGTTTTGTAAATGCTAATTCCTAACTATATATGGTCTATAACCTATGGTTTTTTCAGTGAATTTCAATGGTTTTTTATTAGCAAATATCAAAAGCTTTAAAATTTCAAGTACGTGGTAGGTAAAAACATTTTCGTGTTTATGCACGCTGATGTGCTTTGAACGCTGCCCCCCCCTCTTTTCTTTTAGGAGCATTCTCTCTTTGCAGATAGTGAAGAGTAGGTAACGCAGGCCTTTGCCCCCGTTGTAATCCGTCGGGCCTGCTTCCCTCTCCATTTGATTGATTGTTATCCAAGCATTTACTGTTTTGGAATTGCTTCTCTTTGGTTCATTCTCTATTTACAAACAAGCACATAGTCGCAATACTCTGTTTAGTCTTTGCAGATAGTGAAAAATCGTTAGAAAAAACAAAAGGAATCAAGCAAAATCAGTAGGCCACTAATGGGATCTCTTTTTGACCTCGCTAAAATAGAAACATTAGGAACAACCCCTCATGAGAAATATGAAACTAGTGAGAGGAACCGAGCTCGACGCCATGATGGCTGCAAGACAGCTCGGCTCCGCCGCCCACCCCGCCCAAAATAACGACAAACCCTATGCAAATATTATAAATATATACAACACACCAGCAAAGTAACAGGGTAAAACGTTTTATTAAATAACTATTTACATGGCAGCCTGCTGCAACATCGATCCAAATACATGCCGCCGTTCCCGGGATTTCTCCCCGACTACTCTGCGGCCTACGAGATGGAGAGGCCGGGGCGTTGACTATGCGGGGCCTCCGGCCGAAACCACAGCGCCAACGATCGCTGCTGACGGAGGGGAGCCTTGCCGGTGAGACCACTGATCTGAAGAACCGCTGCCTGCGGTGCCTCCCTGAGCCGCTTGACGGAGGCCCCCGAGGGGCGGTGTGGTGGCGCGGACTCGGAAGGGGCGCTTGGCTCCTGCCCCCTCCCCAAGTCTTGTTGCCCTGCTGTGGCTTGAGATCGCCCCCGACATAGGCGGCCGGCTCCCGGGGTCCGGCGGAACTTTTTGTCTTTTGGTGACTCTTCCATTCTGGACCTTGTCCCACAATCCGTTTGACCTGAAGACACGTCCTGCGGTGCCCTGGTCCGACCATCACATATACCTGCGCCAGGAGACGGCGTGGGGTGCACTGGAAGGAAGAGGCGGCGCGAACGAGCCTCCCCCACCTCCCCAGGTGGAGGTTTCTCAGCTGCACCCCAGCGCTTAACTCGGCAGCTGAGTTACGCCCACTCTTCCGGCACAGTGCCTACCTGCGCCACGAGACGGCGTGGGGTGCACCGGAAGGGAGAGGTGGCGCGAACGAGCCTCCCCAGGTGGAGGTTTCTCAGCTGCACCCCAGCGCTTCACTCGGCAGCTAAGTTACGCCCACTCTTCCGGCACAGTGCCTCTCTCGGCCAGCTGAGTTCAGCCTGCTCTTGCTATTACAACGTCTCACCCGCCATCCGGCTGAATTGCACCCACTCTTGCAGTACAGCGACAGGCGGCTGCCACGGAGCTCACGAAATGGCGATCGGCTCCACAGACTTGGGCCTGGCCTGCAAGAATGGCTCTGGGCAACCCTGGAACTCGGACGCTTGACTGCTAGGGCATGGGCCCCATTCCCAAAAGCGTCCCCTCAACCTTGAAGATTCTACAAGAGTCACTGGGGCCCCCGACTCCCGCAGACTTCCGGTGGGGAGCGACTGCCATGATTGCTCGCGGAACGGTCACGACGTAGCCACGAGGTGCTCTCATGCTGACGCCAGCTTCAGTCTGTAACATCCAGAATTATTGTAGTATCGCGTTGTCGCGTAATGCGTCATATGACGCGCCGCGTTAGCGCACCCGATGCACGAAGCGCAGCTTCCCGGAAGCGATCCGGGGCGCGGCGCGGAGCGGAGCGCGTAACGTAAGCATAACAGGTCATGTGACTTGTTAATAAAAATTTTCATTGGTTGATTTCACTTTTGGTTTCCTAATGATGTAAGGCTAGGTCATGTGACCTAAAAATAACACTTTTCATTGGTTTAGAACTTTTTTTTTGTCCCAAATGATGAAAACCCCTCCTTGTTTCCTCACTCTGACTTTCATCTTTGTGAGAGGAAGACCTACAGTGCCTCGCTCGGCCACCTGAGTTACGCCCGCTCTTGCGGCACAGTGCCTCGCTCGGCCAGCTGAGTTGCGCCCACTCTTGCGACACAGTGCCTCGATCGGCCAGCTGAGTTCCGCCCACTCTTGCGACACAGTGCCTCGATCGGCCAGCTGAGTTCCGCCCACTCTTGCGACACAGTGCCTCGATCGGCCAGCTGAGTTCAGCCCGCTCTTGCGGCACAGTGCCTCGCTCGGCCAGCTGACTTACGCCCACTCTTGCGGCACAGTGCCTTGCTCGGCCACCTGAGTTACGCCCGCTCTTGCGGCACAGTGCCTCGCTCGGCCAGCTGAGTTACGCCCGCTCTTGCGGCACAGTGCCTCACTCAGCCGGTTGAGTTTCGCCTACTCTTGCGGCTACAGCGTCTCACCCGCCATCCGGCTGAATTGCACCCACTCTTGAGGAACAGCGACAGGCGGCTGCCACGGACCTCACGAAATGGCGGTCGCCTCCACAGACTTGGGCCTGGCCTGCAAGGATGGCTCTGGGCAACCCTGGAACTCGGACGCTTGACTGCTAGGGCATGGGCCCCATTCCCGAAAGCGTCCCCTCAGCCTTGAAGATTCTACAAGAGTCACCGGGGCCCCCGACTCCCGCAGGCTTCCGGTGAGGAGTGACTGCCATGATTGCTCGCGGAATAGCCACGACGTAGCCACGGAATGGTGGTGCTCTCATGCTGACGCCAGCTTCAGTCTGAAACATCCAGAAACACTGTAGACTACCAATTCAATCAGTTCCGGTGGAGCCCCAACGTGACCCGGTAGGGAAGAACTTGCCCTCCCCTCTTTGACTGATGGTTCTTGTTGCCTGTCCCTTCTATTGTCATTTAACTGAACTTTTTGGACTACTCAAAGGGGTTCTGGTCCGACCGCTGCTTGGTGGAGACATTTTGACTATATTCTGGACCTGCCCGGCCTCCCCAAAATGACCAGACATCCCTCACTTCCAATTACAGCATACACTCCTTTATCAATATCTTCTTTGATGTTCCTCTTGAATATGTAATTTTGTAGAACCTCATACAGACAAACATTCTTGAGGTAACTGCTTCTATTTGGATAATACGTATCCCACATGTTGGCAACTCCTTGATGTGTACTGGTTGCTCAGCCTTGATATCACGAGACATGTATGCAGTTTTGGAGCACATGGCGGGCGGGGACGAGTACTGATTGAACATTTGGACATCCATATTGATATTAAGTTCTGATGTATTATTGATTACTGTACTATTAAAAATTCGAATTAACGTTACTCATGGTACTTGCCCGGAAATGTATATCTAGATAATTTCATTGTAACTGGTCCTGTCGTACTTTGATTATAAAATTAACGTCCACCGATTCCGCAACTGTTAGACACCTTAATTCCTGCAACCTAATAGCCCGCCCGTTACGTTTTTCTACAGTGTAAATGTCCCCTCATCATATACGATTCCAGTTTGCTCCGTGGCCGGCCCACGTGGTTGTAGGCCCGTATTTGTATACTGACATTTTTGCAATAAACAATTTTCGAAGGAAGTATGGAATCAGCATCATAACAAACGTCTAGGTTGGTTGGGTTTTTCAATAGTGGCTGTTATTCCCAATGGAATACAATAGAAAACAGATAATGCAGACCCTTTGCCTGAATTTTGGATTGATTGAAATTTGTATCCGTCACACCTGCCCTTTTTCCAGAATTATTAGAAAATGATCGATCGTAGCTTAAGTTATCTGCCGAATGTAAGGTGTGGTATTTTGTACCATAAAATACGACTAATTGAGAAACAAATACACGAAGAGGGAACTCGAATTTAGAGACAAACAAAATGAAACATTTTTTTTCATCATAAAAAGGGGAGGATATGTTACACAGAAAAATAATGCGAAAGGGATAGCCAAGATCTGTTGTATCACACGTTCCTGTAGCTAGTCTGATACATAAGTAGAACCTTTTTCGTGTTTGCGAGCGCTGACATGCTCTGAATGCTGTATCCCCCCCCCCTTTCTTTTCTCCTCTGTAGGTTACATCGGAGTTCCGACTGAAGAATGGAGTGGACATGGACCACACCGTGCTCCATGTAGGGAAAGACATAGACAAGCGCTATGAGATATTGCATGGAGTGCAGACCATCACTGGGAGCGTGAAAGATTGTATGGTATGAATGTGCGCATGGGCCCTGATTTGTACGGTTTGAATGAGTATGTGTGGCGCACGACTGGGTCAATAAAAAATGCTTTTTGTATGACTGAGGCGGTGATCGAACGGTTAATGGAATGAGAAAAATAAGCCCGAACATGGTATCGGCATGTGAAGGAAGAAAAAAAATATAGCACTTTCCTTACTTAGGAACGACTCTCTCTGGAGCTAGTGAATGGGAGAGTAGCCTACACCAGAAACTTGAAGGGTTATTTCAGTACGACGAACCCGACCCCAACCGATATCCCAAATGTACACCCAAAATAATGCGCACCAGTAAGTAAATTTATGTGCTGACTAAATAAGAGAAGTTAGCTCGGCTCCGCCGCCCACCCCACCCAAAATAACGACAAACCCTATGCAAATATTATAAATATATACAACACACCAGCAAAGTAACACGGTAAAACTTTTTATTAAATAACTATTTACATAACAGCCAGCTGCAACATCGAACCAAATGCATGACGCTGTTCCTGTCGAGGTAGCATAGGTGGCGGCCTAGGGGTGGAGGACCGTTGTGCAAATAGCCCGGGGGCGACACCACGCGCAAAGGCCTGTCCCCGCGGTCAGCTGCAGCAGGGCGACCCTTAGCGTTTCACTCCCCGGTCAGCTGCACCATGACTGCCATTGGCGTTCCACTCGGTTGGATGGCCGGGGACCCGCTCCGGTGTCCGGGGTGAAGAGCGGCTGTTGCTGCGAAACGCTCAAAATGGCGGCCGACTCCCAGGATTTGGGCCTGGTCCACTAGAACGACTCTGGTCTATCCTGGAACTCGAATGGACTGTGGCAGAGCGTCCAAATTCCACAAAAAACACCACTGCCAAATCTTCAATAACTTCCATCACCCAGCACCGCATTTCCAAAGGAACAGCATAGCAAGCTTTCGTGGCCTTTAGAGTTTTTGGAAGCAGTTTCCCAAGACCATCACTGCAGCCATTGCAATCCAACAGAGGAACTTTTCCCAAGATCGTCATATTAACAGGGCTGCTGGTGTAATCGGGGCTCTTGCAGCCATTCAACTTAATTGAAGCTTTTTTTTTGGGGGGGGGTGAATGCCTTCCTGATGATCCCCCCCCCTCTTATTGCCTTGTCCGACCATCACATATACCTGCGCCAGGAGACGGCGTAGGATGCACTGGGAGGGAGAGGCGGCGCGAACGAGCCTCCCCCACCTCTCCAGGTGGAGGTTCCTCAGCTGCACTCCAGCGCTTCATTCGGCCAGCTCAGTTGCACCCCCTCTTGCGGCACAGTGCCTCGCTCGGCCAGCTGAGTCTCACCCGCTCCGATGGGGGCTTCCGATGGGGGCAACCGCCACTGTTGCTCGACTATCCCCCATGGATATACCGCTGCCACGGGTGTCCGCCACCTTATCCACATCTGGTGCCGTGAGGGAGGCTGATTCAGTGCATCGGCGGAGGGATACGCCTGCTGTCCCGCTCTCCGGAAGTGGCCACAACATTGTCACAGGATGGTTGTGCTCTCATGCTGATGCCAGTTTTTGTCCGAATTACTAAGAGACACTGTAGACTGTCAACTTGATCAGCTCCGGTGGGACCTGAGCGTGACCCGGTAGGGAAGAATTTGCCTCCCTCGCCTTTGAGTCATGTTTCATGCTGCCTGTTCTTTCTGTTGGCGCTAACGAACTTTTTGAACTGCCGAAAGGGATTCTGGTCCTGCCGCTACTTATTGGAGACATTGAACTATACTCTGGACCTGCCTGGCCTTGACCAAAATGGCGCCAGTATGGGAGCGACTTGCAACTCCTTATGACGTTCTAGTTACTTAGCCTTGACGTTATGGGGGATATATGCGGTCTTTGTGCACATGGCGTGCGGGGAAAGGTACTGACTGGGCATACGGACAACCCTATTGATGTCGATTTTTCATTATTGATTATTGTATTATTAAAGCTTCGAAGTAATGTTACCCATGATACTCGCCCATGGTGTGCGTATGGACGATTTTATTTTAACTGATCCTGTTATAATTTCAATTATAAAATCAACCTTCACTGATCCTGCAACCGTTTGTCATGTTTTGTTTTTTCAATTAAATGGCTCGCTTGTTACATACTCCTATACCCCTGGCTTTTGACCCTTTCCTACACGCGGTCTGTACTACCGCCCTCGAGCGATCTATGTAATGAACAGACTACCATTGCCGAGACACAAGGGAATGCATCTCAGAGAGATAAGTCAAGTACGTGGTAGATAAAAACATTTTCGTGTTTATGCACGCTGATGTGCTTTGAACGCTGCCCCCCCCCATCATTTAGATTACCACCGCCCATTGCACAAAAGCGTACCGAGCGCTCCCCACGTAAAAAAAACGATTATTATTTTTTTTTCTAGCCCCGCGGGGCCCTTTTAAAGCCTCCACATCAAACCTAGGGGGTCAGGGAAGATCTACTATGCCCCCTTATGGTCATTTCCCCCTTTGTTTTGGCCTCCTCTTGTCTCTCGATCCTACCGAGAGACAAGATGGCGTCCGAATGTATTATTATTATTTTTTTTTTTGCCCCGCGGGGCCCTTTTAAAGCCTCCACATCAAACTTAGGGGATCAGGGAGGATCTACTATGCCCCCTTATGGTCATTTGCCCCTTTTTTTTTGGCCTCCTCTTGTCTCTCGATCCTACCGAGAGACAAGATGGCGTCCGGAAAATATATATATATTATTTTTTTTTTGCCCCGCGGGGCCCTTTTAAAGCCTCCACATCAAACCTAGGGGGTCAGGGACGATCTACTATGCCCCCTTATGGTCATTTCCCCCTTTGTTTTGGCCTCCTCTTGTCTCTCGATCCTACCGAGAGACAAGATGGCGGCCGCTCCGGACTGTTTAGAATGTTGACAGACACCGGAGAGCCAATCAGCTTCGCTTCGCGAAGTTCTGTTACGCGTCAAGTACGCGAACCGGAGCGCTATCCGGAGCGCTGTTACAGATATATATATTTTTTTGAAAGTTAATTTCTCAAAATCCACTGGAGCACTTATATTGAGACCTAGCAAAGGCACATCGGGCTACCAGTCCCTACAATTTTGCCAAGTTTCGTGCAAATCCATTCAGCCGTTCGAGCTAAAAGTGAGGCCAACCGCCCTATGGAAATTAACATGGGAAAAACGCGTTTTGGGACCCCCCTTTTTTCTCGGCCCCCCCTTGACGAAACCCCCCCAAATTTGCAGGGGCAGCTCAGAAACAAAATGTTCCATTTTCCTGAAAGTTTCAGCCAATTCCGTCCACAAACGCCAAAGTTATTAGACATAGAATTTTCAAAATTCCCATAGAGAAAAAATCCTAACTATATATACCTACTGGCGACTGCCAGTAGGTAATATATATATATATATATATATATATATATATATATACATATATATATATATATATATATATATATATATATATATTTATATATATATTCACTGAAAAAACCATAGGTTAGAGACCATATATAGTTAGCTGGACATTTTATTGACATAAAACCAATGAAATTCCATATATAGTTAGTTGCACTAACTATATATCGCGCACCCGCAATCCACTGCTGATGATGTCACATATTACATCATTCATGACATGGTCAGTGACATCACTGATGACATCACTGATGACATCTCAAATGACATCACTGATGACATCACTGATGACATCTCAATTGACATCACTGATGACATCATCTAGTGTCTGTGTGTTTTTGTAAAGTTTAAATATGTTTTACATATTGAAGAATGAGTGGATGTATGGAAGACTGAGTGTGTGTGTGGCTGGCTGGGAGGTGTGTGACTCTGTGCATATCAATGTGTACTTGTATCAGTGATTGTATAAGAGAGTAAGTATGTGTTAGTATATGTGTGAAAAGTATGGTGTTCTGTGTTTAACTGTATAGATGAGGAAATCGAAGTGTGATTGATTCTTCACAGGACTGACTAGGTGTATGAGTGCATATGATAGTGTTGTAATAATGAGTGACTGTATGTATGAGTGATTGTATGGGTGAATGAGTGAATGTGTGTGTAGACGTAGGAATCTGTGAGTGCGTATGTAGTAACTGGTATTGGTGTGTCATGATGTCATCAGTGATGTCATTTGAGATGTCATCAGTGATGTCATTTGAGATGTCATCAGTGATGTCATCAGTGATGTCACTGAAGTATGGTGTTCTGTGTTTAACTGTATAGATGAGGAAATGGAAGTGTGATTGATTCTTTACAGGACTGACTAGGTGTGTGAGTAACTCCATGGATGAGTGGCAGTGTGTGTGTCTGCATAGGTGTATGAGTGCATATGATAGTGTTGTAATAATGAGTGACTGTATGTATGAGTGATTGTATGGGTGAATGAGTGAATGTGTGTGTAGACGTAGGAATCAGTGAGTGCGTATGTAGTAACTGGTATTGGTGTGTCATGATGTCATCAGTGATGTCATTTGAGATGTCATCAGTGATGTCATCAGTGATGTCATTTGAGATGTCATCAGTGATGTCATCAGTGATGTCACTGACCATGTCATGAATGATGTAATATGTGACATCATCAGCAGTGGATTGCGGGTGCGCGATATATAGTTAGTGCAACTAACTATATATGGAATTTCATTGGTTTTATGTCAATAAAATGTCCAGCTAACTATATATGGTCTCTAACCTATGGTTTTTTCACTGAATTTTCAAGGTTTTGTAAATGCAAATTCCTAACTATATATGGTCTATAACCTATGGTTTTTTCAGTGAATTTCTTTGGTTTTTTAAAAGCTAATATCTATAGCTGTAAAATATATTCTTTATTACGTGACGTATCACGTAGCCACGTGAGACGCCTCATGACGCGTCGCATAACCGTGACGTATCGGCTCTGCAGCGCAAACAAAACCCGTAACGTAAGCGTGCCGGAGCACGCTTACAGATATATATATTTTTTTTTACCTTCATTAGACAAAATCCACACGTGCACATATCTTGAGGCCTTGCAAAGGCACATCAAACAAACAGTCCCTACAATTTTGCCAAGTTTGCTGGAAATCTATTCCCTTAATTTTTTTTTTACTGTTTCTCTTGGTTTTCCCCTTGTTACGCTTACCGGGACGCTACCCGGTACGCGAACCGGACGCTCCAAAAACACAAGATGGCGGACTCCCGTTACGCTGCCGGTTAGCTGCCCGGTTCGCGTACCGGGAAGCGCCTCTACCGCGAAAAATCGCGGGGGACTTTAATATCCCCCTCATCAATCCTAGGGGGTCAGGAGTGGTCTACCTTGCCCCCTTTCCTTCATTTCCCCCTTCGTTTTTCACCACATCTTGTCTCTCGATCGTACCGAGAGACAAGATGGCGGCCGCTCCGCACTGTTTAGAATGTTGACAGACACCGGAGAGCCAATCAGCTTCGCTTCGCGAAGTTCCGTTACGCGTCAGGTACGCGAACCGGGGCGCTAACCGGAGCGCTGTCACAGATATATATATTTTTTTAAACGTTAATTTCTCAAAATTCACTGGAGCACATATATTGAGACATAGCAAAGGCACGTCGGGCACACCATATCTACAATTTTGCCAAGTTTCATGTAAATCTATTCAGCCGTTCGAGCTAAAAGTGAGTCCAACCGCCCTATGGAAAAATGAATGGGAAAAACGCGTTTTGGGACACCCCTTTTTTCTCGGCCCCCCCTTGACGAAACCCCCCCAAATTTTAAGGGGCTGCTCAGAAACAAAATGTGCCATTTTCCTGAAAATTACAGCCAATTCCGTCCACAAACGCCAAAGTTATTAGACATAGAATTTTCAGAAATCCCATAGAGAAAAAATCCTAACTATATATACCCACTGGCTATCGCCAGTAGGTAATATACATATATAAACATATATAATCTGCATATCTATATAAAAATAAATGCATGCATACATATACATATATGCATACATATGCATGTTATTTACATGAAAGTTTTAAAAACACTAATAAAAGCAAAGCTAAAAAGCCACCTCATTACAAACAGAATGGCTTTAACTTAAACGAGGGCGAGATCTATTGCATTTTCAATGCTTGTTTACTTTGGTTCTATCAAGAAGGCATTCAGATGTGTCACACATTTGCCATAAATTCTGAATGTTAGCACTCTAGTTGCTCATTAGATCACTGTAGTAAAGCTAGTGCTCACCAGGGAAGTCTGCTGCTAATCATGGTTTGCAGCCATTTTCCCGCATTTTTTATCCCGCAGACTTTCAGTCCGCATACCATTATCCCGCAAGGTCATTAACCTCGCATACCATTATCCCGCATTTTCTCAAAACGCATGTGCATTTATCGCGCATGCCTTTACAAAGAATTACGTTTTAAAGGCATGTAGGGTAAATGCATTTGCGTTGTGAAAACCACGATGACGAGAGAGGTAAGTGGGTTTGTGTTAATTTTTTCGTGGGTTAGTGATTGTGTAGTGTAGTGTAGTGTTGTGTAGTGTAGTGTTGTGTTAGTGTAGTGTAGAGTTGTGGTGGTTGTTTAGTGTAGGGTCATGCTGGGGGTAGTGTTTTAGGGTTTAGGGTTGTGTTGTAGTGTTTGCGTAGTGTAGGGTCATGCTGGGGGTAGTGTTTTAGCGTTTAGGGTAGTGTTGTAGTGTTTGCGTAGTGTAGGGTCATGCTGGGGGTAGTGTTTTAGGGTTTAGGGTTGTGTTGTAGTGTTTGCGTAGTGTAGGGTCATGCTGGGGCTAGTGTGATAGGGTTTAGGGTAGTGTTGTAGTGTTTGCGTAGTGTAGGGTCATGCTGGGCGTAGTGTTTTAGGGTTTAGGATAGTGTTGTAGTGTTTGCGTAGTGTAGGGTCATGCTGGGGGTAGTGTTTTAGGGTTTTGGGTAGTGTTGTAGTGTTTGCGTAGTGTAGGGTCATGCTGGGGTGTAGTATTTTAGGGTTTAGGGTAGTGTTGTAGTGTTTGCGTAGTGTAGGGTCATGCTGGGGGTAGTGTTTTAGGGTTTTGGGTAGTGTTGTAGTGTTTGCGTAGTGTAGGGTCATGCTGGGGGTAGTGTTTTAGGGTTTTGGGTAGTGTTGTAGTGTTTGCGTAGTGTAGGGTCATGCTGGGGTGTAGTGTTTTAGGGTTTTGGGTAGTGTTGTAGTGTTTGCGTAGTGTAGGGTCATGCTGGGGTGTAGTGTTTTAGGGTTTTGGGTAGTGTTGTAGTGTTTGCGTAGTGTAGGGTCATGCTGGGGGTAGTGTTTTAGGGTTTTGGGTAGTGTTGTAGTGTTTGCGTAGTGTAGGGTCATGCTGGGGGTAGTGTTTTAGGGTTTTGGGTAGTGTTGTAGTGTAGGGTCATGCTGGGGGGTAGTGTTTTAGGGTTTTGGGTAGTGTTGTAGTGTTTGTGTAGTGTAGGGTCATGCTGGGGGTAGTGTTTTAGGGTTTTGGGTAGTGTTGTAGTGTTTGCGTAGTGTAGGGTCATGCTGGGGGTAGTGTTTTAGGGTTTAGGGTAGTGTTGTAGTGTTTGCGTAGTGTAGGGTCATGCTGGGGGTAGTGTTTTAGGGTTTAGGGTAGTGTTGTAGTGTTTGCGTAGTGTAGGGTCATGCTGGGGGTAGTGTTTTAGGGTTTAGGGTAGTGTTGTAGTGTTTGCGTAGTGTAGGGTCATGCTGGGGGTAGTGTTTTAGGGTTTAGGGTAGTGTTGTAGTGTTTGCGTAGTGTAGGGTCATGCTGGGGTGTAGTGTTTTAGGGTTTTAGGTAGTGTTGTAGTGTTTGCGTAGTGTAGGGTCATGCTGGGGGTAGTGTTTTAGGGTTTAGGATAGTGTTGTAGTGTTTGCGTAGTGTAGGGTCATGCTGGGGTGTAGTGTTTTAGGGTTTTGGGTAGTGTTGTAGTGTTTGCGTAGTGTAGGGTCATGCTGGGGGTAGGGTTTTAGGGTTTAGGGTAGTGTTGTAGTGTTTGCGTAGTGTAGGGTCATGCTGGGGGTAGTGTTTTAGGGTTTAGGGTTGTGTTGTAGTGTTTGCGTAGTGTAGGGTCATGCTGGGGGTAGTGTTTTAGGGTTTAGGGTTGTGTTGTAGTGTTTGTGTAGTGTAGGGTCATGCTGGGGGTAGTGTTTTAGGGTTTAGGGTAGTGTTGTAGTGTTTGCGTAGTGTAGGGTCATGCTGGTGTGTAGTGTTTTAGGGTTTTGGGTAGTGTTGTAGTGTTTGCGTAGTGTAGGGTCATGCTGGGGGTAGTGTTTTAGGGTTTAGGGTAGTGTTGTAGTGTTTGTGTAGTGTAGGGTCATGCTGGGGGTAGTGTTTTAGGGTTTAGGGTAGTGTTGTACTGTTTGTGTAGTGTAGGGTCATGCTGGGGGTAGTGTTTTAGGGTTTAAGGTAGTTTAGTTGTTTAGTGTATGCTAAAGGCATATTCGTTCTAAAAGTTTTCGTTATTTTAATTTGCGGCCTAATAGTACATGCGGGATTTTTTTTGCGGACTGATGGTATGCGGGATTTTGTCAAATATTCGCTAATCATACTTTCTATGGCAAAATGAACCCCCTCATTTTGTTCCTTTTTAAATTAAATGTTTTAAGAGTTACCACTTTATTCCAATCAAGATGGCTTCAGGTGTGCCATACCTTTGTAATAAGTAGGACTGTTAGCACTCTAGTTGTTCTTTAGAACACTCTGGGACATTCTGTCATTGGGCTATAGTTTGGCTACATCTGGCTGATATTTGGGCTACATTTGTTTTATTTTTTCTCTGGTGGCCATCTTTGGGCTACATTGGGCTACATTGGGCTACATTTGGGCTCCAACATATATATAGCCCAATGTAGCCCAATATATATTTTTCAAAGTTAATTTTCGTAAAAACCACTGGAGCCTATATCTTGAGACATAGCAAAGGCACATCGGGCTACCAGTCCCTACAATTTTGCCAAGTTTGGTGTAAATCCATTCAGCCGTTCAGGCTAAAAGTGAGGCCAACCGCCCTATGGAAAATTGCATGGGAAAAACACGTTTTGGGACCCCCCTTTTTTCTCGGCCCCCCCTTGACGAAACCCCCCCAAATTTTAAGGGGCTGCTCAGAAACAAAATGTTCCATTTTCCTAAAAATTTCAGCCAATTCTGTCCTCAAACGCCAAAGTTATTCGACATAGAATTTTCAAAAATCCCATAGGAAAAAAGATCCTAACTATATATACCTACTGGCTATCGCCAGTAGGTAATATATATATATATATATATATATATATATATATATATATATATATATATATATATATATATATATATATTCACTGAAAAAACCATAGGTTATAGACCATATATAGTTAGGAATTAGCATTTACAAAACCTTGAAAATTCACTGAAAAAACCATAGGTTATACACCATATATAGTTAGGAATTAGCATTTAAAAAACCTTATTTTACTCACACAAAACCAATGAAATTCCATATATAGTTAGTTGTACTAACTATATATCGCGCACCCGCAATCCACTGCTGATCATGTCACATATTACATCATCCATGACATGGTCAGTGACATCACTGATGACATCACTGATGACATCTCAAATGACATCACTGATGACATCACTGATGACATCTCAAATGACATCACTGATGACATCACTGATGACATCTCATTTGACATTACTGATCACATCACTGATGACATCATTCATGTGATAATACGATGAACCTCTTCAGACTCTAATATAACCTTAGATACACTCAGTGTAAACAGACACTCACAGACTGTCACTCATCCATGGAGTTACTTACACGCCTAGTCAGTCATGCAAAGAATCAATCACACCTCCATTTTCACAACTATACAGTTATACACACCTTACTTATTCAAACATATACTAAAACATATTTACTCACTTATACAATCCTGGATACAAGTTCACAATGATCCATACAGCCACTCACACATTCACTGGCTCTTATGCACAGTTATTTATATATGTCAACTCTCACATGTACTGTATTTTACATATGTACTTACTTTGACATGTAGCACTGAGATATCTATTCACTCACCAATACAGTCGTGCACACAGTCAACCGCCCATACAGCTGTTTCCACATGCACTTTTGAACCCATACATCTATGCACAGAGTCATACACCTCCCAGCCACCCACATACACACTCAGTCTCCCATACAAATGCTTGGGCAACCAATCAATAACCCATATAGTTACTCATATAGCTACTGATCAACACATGCAGCAGTTTACAGAACAACAGACATAATGATGCACAAATTAAGACAGTTTAGTCACTAACCCATGCACTCAGTGAGACACATTTAACCACTCACTCATACAGTCAGTCATGCACCTACTAAATCCTTCATCCAGACACTTATACATCCACTCATTCTTAAATATGTAAGACATATTTTAACTTTACAGAAAAATACAGTCACTGGATGTTGTCAACAGTGATGTCATCAGTGATGTCATTTGAGATGTCATCAGTGATGTCATCAGTGATGTCATTTGAGATGTCATCAGTGATGTCATCAGTGATGTCACTGACCATGTCATGAATGATGTAATATGTGACATGATCAGCAGTGGATTGCGGGTGCGCGATATATAGTTAGTACAACTAACTATATATGGAATTTCATTGGTTTTGTGTGAGTAAAATAAGGTTTTTTAAATGCTAATTCCTAACTATATATGGTGTATAACCTATGGTTTTTTCAGTGAATTTTCAAGGTTTTGTAAATGCTAATTCCTAACTATATATGGTCTATAACCTATGGTTTTTTCAGTGAATTTCATTGGTTTTTTAAAAGCTAATATCTATAGCTGTAAAATGTATTCTTCTTTAAATCCAAAAATATATTTTATATGTTTATTAATAATTTTTTTAAAATATTTTTTTTGTTTCGCTCCCGGTCCGCGAACCGGGAAGCTTTCCGTTAGCTCAAATTGATGCCGCGACCCGGTCCGCGAACCGGTAAGAAATCAACATAGTGACGGTATCGCGTTGCCGCGTAATGCGTCTTATGACGTACTGCGTTAGCGCACCCGGAAGTGCCCCGGGGCGCGGACCGAGGCGCGAAACGCAGCTCTCCGGAAGCGATCCGCGGCGCGAAAGCGCGATGTATCGCGTTGCCGCGTAATGCGTCTTGTGACGTACCGCGTTAGCGCACCTGGAAGTGTCCCGGGGCGCGGACCGAGGCGCGAAGCTCAGCGACCCGGAAGCTAACCGGGGCGCGTTCCGCAGCGCGTAACATGAGCGTGAGAGGTCATGTGACTTGTT
Organism: Lissotriton helveticus; assembly: GCF_964261635.1. Lineage (NCBI taxonomy): Eukaryota > Metazoa > Chordata > Amphibia > Caudata > Salamandridae > Lissotriton > Lissotriton helveticus. Next base: position 2,070,243,087 of record NC_136059.1, on the reverse strand, counting down.
AATAAAACTTTTCATTGGTTCATTTCACTTTTGGTTTCATAATGATGTAAGGCTAGGTCAGGTGACCTAAAAATAACACTTTTCATTGGTTGAGAAGTATTGTTTTTCCCAAATGATGAAAACCCCTCCTTCTTTCCTCACTCTGACTTTCATCATTGTGAGAGGAAGACCTTTATTACTATATCAGAAATGGCTTCAGTAGTTGCTTCAGCTGGTGGACCCCCACCACCACCTCCACCTCCTCATGGGAAGAGAGGACCACCTCCCCAGGTGATGACCAACACTGAGGAGGAAGAGGAAGAAATGGATGAAGAGGAGGGAGAAGAACCACAGTTCTTAGAAGAAGTGCCCCGGGTTTCCCATAAGAAAGCCAGTTTCATCTGGCAGTTTTATTCGATCCCTCGTGGCCAAAAAAAAGTGAATGCGAGGTATGTCACCTGCCTCATCTGTAAAGAAAAATTATCCAGAGGGACGGATAAGAAATATAGTTATGGCAACCATACTATGCACAGGCACATGACAAGGAAGCATCCACTCAATTATAGCCGGGCGGAAATACGGGATTTGCAGGAAAATCCAAGATCAACTCCTGTGGCCAGATCAAGAATATCCATTTCATTGACACCAGCAGAGGCACGGGAAACTGTGCCAAACATACAAGAAAATTTTGGCCACATGATCCACACTTGTATGCACTGTCGTGCGTTGTTAGCATGTGGCAATATGAGCATAAATGCTATCAACCTGGCGTATGAACACCATAATTGCCCTAACCGCCCCCAGTAATTTTTTTTTGCTCCTGTTGAGCCCTTTTCAATGCCTGTTTTTTGTTGTTTCCCCCCCCCCCAAAAAAAACCAAAAAAAATATAAAATCGTTCAAAAAATACAAAAAAAACAAAAAATGTTCAAAAAAAAAATATATAAAACAACAAAAATATAAAAAAAAAAGTTATTTTCAGAACTACCTTCCCTTTCAAAAAAAAATGCTAGAATGTTTAGCACTCTGGCAAGCTCTATTTCTTTTGGTTCGCTTCCCAGTTAGCTTCCCGGTACGCCGACCGGGAGCTAACCAAAAAAAAAAAAAAAAAAAAAAAGAGTAAGTATAAGGAAAGTAAACAGAGAGTGATGTTAAAAGAAAGACAGCTATAGGGAGTAAAGAAGAGATACTGTTTAATAGATCTATTTACCGAAGAAAAGACGGAAGAGGGTATAATTGTGAAAAACAAAATAGATAACGAAGTGAAAGAAAAAAAAAGAGAGTATAACATTAACAAAGAAGAGTTTCTTGGAGAATGTGAGTGAATGTTCAAAATAAGATTAAAACATGAGGAATAACAGAGAGAAAAAATAGAAAACAGAAAACAAAAAATAACAGAAAAAGATTAATTGAAATAGCAAAGAAATGTAAGTAACATAGAGCCATATCATCAACATAGGCAATAAAAGTTTTGCAGCTTTTATTGGCAGAAATGTGTCGCTAAAGCTGCTTTTGCGGCAGAAAACTGCCGCTAAAACCACTTTTGCACCAGTTTTCTGCCAATAAAAAGAGCAATAATTTTATTGGCTGTGTTCATAATATGCCCCTTAGTGTGCTTCAACTACACAGAGAAAGCATTATGAACAAATAGTGATAGAGTGATCAGTCAAAGAAACTAAGAGTAATAGAGACGGAGTGAGTGAACAAGAGTGAGGAACTATGAGAAGAGAGGGACTGAGAAAAAGAGTGTAAGGAGTTGAGTAAGTAGGTAATAGAGAAAGGAATGAGGGAAGTAGCAAAGGCAGGAAACTGAGGGTTAAGGAAATGAAGCAGTGGAACTAATAGAAGTTAAATGTGATAGAAATGTAACGAAAAGAGTACAAAACATTTACCTTATAATTGTCGTTAAATTACTCACTTTTTGTTTTTATACTTTCAATCTGTGAAAGAGAGAACAAACATTTGAAAAATATTAAAACATGTATTTAAAAATTACAAAAGACAAGGGAAAAGATTGAAGGACAAACAGTTTTTCAACAACTTTGACACTTACAGAAGCTTCTGCTTCTCCAGGCCCCCTACACAGTCCTAAAGATATACATTTTAAACTAACAGTATCTTGATGCAGATGAAGTGAGGCCTATCTTAAAATATGGTGCATCTTTTGCATTGCTGTTGTCTCAGAAAAGTGTCGCAAGACACTAAAATTTTAAATGATTGCTTCAGGATGCCAATAAGATGTCTCCTATCCAGAGGTTTGTTTGAGGTGAGGCCTACTCAGGGTTGCAGATGAAATTTCGAGTTGTTGAATAGAATAGAGGACATAATATATGTGAAGGTCTACCAATGAAGTGAGTCATGTCCACTGCACTCTTGAACAAAGTCCAAACCTCCTATGTTTCCCTGGACAGACCTAAACTTGATCTACACAATGTGCTTCGTAATGATAGGAAACACAGGTGATGTAAATGAAATACGTGCAATTTATTTTGCTCATTTCACAATCACATCACTTGTGTTTCCTTTGCTTAGGTATCTCATTGTGCAGATGTAGTCTAGCATATGAAAGAATACGCAGAAGCGCAGCACTGCATGCAACAACTTTGACACTTACAGAAGCCTCACCTTCTCCATGCCTTCTACACAGTTCTACATATACATCATAAATGCAAACAGTACAGAATTAATTATACATGTTAAATGGTTTATTTTTGCTGTTCTCAGAATGTATCAAAATTCACTAAAAACAGTGACTTGAAGGTATTCATCATATAACAGCGGGGAAAAAAAACACAATCAAAATGATTGTGTTTAAAAAACCCATACAACATAACAAATCAGAATTCAGAACTCCTTAAAGTTAACTTACTTTCCATGACGTCAAAGGATGTCCTATGAACAGCTTACACTCTGTTGTGCTGTTATTACTTTCAGCCCGCCACTTTCTGAAAGAAAATCTCCATCGTTTTTAAAAACATGTTACATGCAATAAATGACTTCTTGCTCTCTACCACAAGTTTCCACAAGGCCAAATCTTGTCAGAGCCATTTATAACTCTTGGATTTCTTGTAAGCCAATCCCGTCATTTGGCATTTCTGCAACTTTCAGAATTAAAATGTTGAAGATCATTTTCACAATCCAGGAATAGTAATATCTTCCTCTTCTTGCTCAGTCATGTTCTACATTTCCTATGACACTAATACTGCTTACTATGAAGCAGACTTACACTAACTCTATGACTAGTACAATTATTTAATTCTCTACATCACTTTCAATCACAAAGCAATGTAAAACAGTAGACAGCATTGCAGACTTACATTCCCTCTACTCTATGTTTTGATTGGCTGCTTCAATTAGCTTATAAAAAGAAATAGTTTTTCTGAACTCATTCAAAGTGCACTTATTTCTCCATGACGTCCAGTCTTATGGTTAGAAGTTATGTCTCTGAACTACACTTATCCTCAAGGCCAAATTGTGTAGGAGCCATTAGAACTTCTTGAAATTCCACAGAGCACATCCCGAGATTATTTCCCTAAAATTTTGGTTTTAAAAACACCAGGTAAGAGTTTTTAAGGTCATACGGCAATTTTTTTTTGAAAATTAAAACAGAATCGTTGCAGAATGACCAGCCATTTCTAGACTTTAAATAAGCTGTGTAATGTCCTGATGTTATTGAAGGGCCGTCATGATATATAATTGCTGCAGTTACAAAAGTCCTTCCTGATATTGACAACTGCGAAGCTACAAAATTTTTTATTAAAGTTGTCAATTTTGTTCCATCAAGCCTACATCGTTGGAACATTAAAATGACATACTGGCCATATGTTCGTATAAATAATGTGGACATCATTTCAGATTTACATTGGCTACACTCCATGTTGTGATCAGCTGCTCTTACTAGCTTATTAAAGGAGACTGATTTACTGTCTGGCAAAGTTAAATATATAAATCTTTCTGAGTCTACACTAGTAGTACTTGATACCATACAGTTCTCGCAGTCATGCTGCCATTGATAAGAAAGCCCAAACAGCTGATCTACATCTACACCTTCAGCATGCAATACATCAAGCATATACATTAAAAACTCCTGACAATCTTGCTGAATATTTTGAGAGAATTGTGTTTGGCCTGAACATCTGTCTAACAGATTTCGAATTTCAGACAGACTTTCTATGTTTGTTCTATCAGTGCTACATTTCTCTAACACAGAATTTAACAAACTGCAAAATCTTTGATCAGAATTGACCACAATCTCTTCTTTTACATTTTCTAGAGAAAACAAAACATTAACCACTACATTAGCATAGCAGTTGACACCAGAACTGTTTTCAAATTGAAAACCAACAACATCTTCAACAGAATCCTTTTTGTTTCTGCTTGTAATTTTAGGTTCATCGACTTTTCGTCTTTTTGCTACAACCTCCCAAGTATTGGTCACATTTCTTCGTTTCCGGCCTACCACACGTTTCTCAAACAAAGGATACTGAGGCAAATGTGGCGCATACTCTCTTCTTAACCTATTGTATTCCTTAACACAATCTAGATCCGCACAAATGTTTGTGACATCACACTCAATCAAGTACAATCCCGATAAAGTTCTAACTCGTGACAATGCCACATATGCCATACCCTCCTTGAACACAGAACTGCCAATATTCACCAATGCACAGTCTACACTTAAACCTTGCGATTTATGGAGTGTCACCGCATATGCCAAGCAAACAGGAAACTGCTTACGGCGAACATATAAGTCTTTTACAAGCAAAAATCTAGCAGAGCAACGACCAATTAGCTGTACTTCCTCAATGCCATCAAATTTAATTTTTTTAAATTCAATTCCATCTCTATTTCTGTATTTTACAAAATCAACAACATTACCCATTGATCCATTTACCAGACCTCTTTCAACATGTAAATTCCTTCTTAAAATTATACGGCAGTTCAAGCACACATTCAGAGTCTTTTCAAAACCTGCAGTTTTAGATATACTCTTCTCTAATGAATCCAATTTTGTTTTCAGATTCTCAGACAAAATAATTGTTGATCCCATATGCTCTACTCTGTCAATAGCTTCCAGTTTCACAATCTCTTGCTTTTCTAAATGCAACATTTTGTTGTTGTATTTGGCACATTCTGCAAGAGTTGGCATCAAACATATTCCAGATTTCTTATCAGTAATTTTCTGAAAAATATTCTCAGGCACAACATCTTGTTCTGGATATAAATTTGACAGTAATCGTGCATGTAAAGCTTCTTTCCCATGCTCGGTCACTTTTCCAATTCTAACATCTTGTAGAATAGTCTTGTAAACTTCATCCTTCGCCTGACGCATATTTTCATGCAGTTCAGCATAATTGAAGTTTAACCATATATTGACGTTGCCAATGCTGCCTAGGCACTTCCTGGTATCTTCATGCGTGAGCATTTTGAACACAGGTTGCCCTTTCACTGGTGTCAGCTGCAAAAGATCTCCGAAAACAATGATGTGTTTGCCACCAAATAACACATCATACTCTGTTTTGAGAACTTCTTGCATTCTCAAATGCACAAAGGCAAGCATGACATTGGAAACCATGCTTACTTCGTCAATGATAAGAAGTTTCATTTTCCTCAAGATTCTTGAAACTTCAAAACAAGCATCTCCAGATAGCTTGTGATATTGTAATTTGTTGTCATGCTCCACTGGCAGCATCAGTAAACGATGTAAAGTAATCCCTTTAATGTTATGTGCTGCCAGTCCAGTTGGAGCGGTGACAACACAAGACAGCGATGACTCTGTCCTTTCCTGCAAATAGCATGAAATTGCTTTAATGAGGAAACTTTTTCCAGTTCCCGCTTCTCCACTCACGTACAGTCGGACAGGCTTCAACAACGTACATGAGCACTCTTTCTTGTCATGACTTAATCCATGATCAATTTGCATGGTAACTTCGTCATATATTTTCCTCTGCTCAACGTTGAGTTGTCTTTCCAACTCTTCTAAGTTAACCGCATCCTCCTGAGCATGTGCCATGGCTCTTTCCACTTCATTCATGGCAGTGGCAGCTTCATTTTCGATAACAGGTCCTCCTAGTGGATCCTGACTCAATGAAGCAGAACTCTGACTGTCCTGAGAACTGTCTCTGGCAATCTCGGCTGCAATCGTTGCTTCCTGCTCAATTTCCGCATTCAACATTTCTACATATTTGGGAAAAGCAGGACATTCTATGGTCTCCTTGGCGGCATTGAAAGAGTCTTCGTAACAGAGGAAATCTCCAAGCAGTTCCTCTTCTGCACGCCAAGGCTTGAAAAGTTGCAAAAGTGCTAAATAGAAAAACTCCTTTTTTTCAGGAGATTCGCCACTCAATTTTCGATGGTTTACCAAGTGGCATTTTCTTTGCTTGACCAGACATCCCTCACTTCCTATTACAGCATACACTCCTTTCTCAGTATCTTCTTTGATGTTCCTCTTGAATATGTAATTTTGAAGAACCTCATACAGACAAACATTGTCGAGGTGACTGCTTCTATTTGGATAATCTGTATCCAACATGTTGGTCTTCAAAATGTCGGTACTGTTTGGCTCCTTTTCCGCCAAATACTCAATTTCCCGCACAGGTTTCAGAACTCGATTACGCGTTGCAGCAAGACCAAGACTCGCCCAAACGATACTCCTGGACTTGGCATAGAGACTTGCTGAAGACAACCGGTCAGAGCATTCGTAAGCTCCAATTTCTCGTTGCGACAACATCTTCAGACTGAAACTGTACAACTTCTTGCTGAGGCTCTTTTCATGGGAAATGTCCTCCCACATATCCTTCAATTCTGTCTTCTCTTTTTTGGTGATGTAAGACGTCACATACCGAGCCAAAGCCATACAGTTATCAGCCACAAACTGTATATCCATGTTAGCATTCCACATGGACAAAATCACCGGGTTGTAGTCGTTGATGTACTTCGACTCTTCGTTCCTCTTCAAATTGTATGTGTTTTTAGGTGATTTCTTCATGACATTATGTCGCAGCGAAGACATCAAACTGTTTACTCTTCCTTTAGAAATCACCGGTCGTGGAAAGCCGAAACGACATTTGGTGTAGAACTTGTCCTTGTTTCGGAATTTACGACGGCAGTACTTTCCACATCGATGGCTTTGGAAACGCAGAACTTTTTCTCTTAGGCTTTTCTTCTCCTTTGCGTTTGGAACAGCACACGTAGAATACTGTTGGATGAAACTCATCACTGAGTCTTCTGGATCCGTTCCAAATTTAGGTGCATCCTTGATCCACAGCAACATATGTATATGAGGAGCACCTCTTGCTTGGTACTCCTTTCTCCAGAAGAAATCCAACACCTCTCCAAGAGGTGGATTCTTCTTATTCATGATGAAAGACATCATAGCTTCAAATCTATGATTGAAGTACCTACATACATTGACTGGATCCAAAGAGCACAGTTCTCCGGGTGTCTTGAATTCGATGTTATCTACGTTAGCATTTGCCTCTCGTAGAAATTCAAGTAAGTCTTCCCAGCCATACTCGGCACAGCTCAGAGTGAGGAACCATGTGGGAGTACCTAAGTTCCTCAGCATACATTTTAAATCACCATGACGACGGTACCAGTACTCATTAGTACCACGCTGACACGCCATGAGATTAATCAGGTGAGAATCCAAAATACTGTCTTGGACATTGACTTTATCCATAAAGTCACTTGCCGAGATGTTTTGCATGTGTATACCACTTTTCAAGATGTGGTTCACTGCATATGACAGTCCAGACAGATCGCTTTCAAACAGGAGATGAAACAAATAAGGAATGCATTGTCGAAACCTAGCATCTCCTGCATACAATCGCAAAGTCCGGTATTCAGAAGCAGGAATTTGATGAGGTCGCTCATCATATCTTCCTCCCTGACCTGTTGGAAAAAGCTGTGGGAAACACCGAGCTTCCAAACTTTCCTCCCAAACACTAATGGGACTCCCTTTGGCTTGTTTCATTTGAAACAACTCAATAGCATTCCCCATGACTTCCTTGGAATGCAAAGGATGAACACTATAATGTTCATATATTTCTTCACTAGTAGAGGGTTCTACTTTCTCAATTTGACCAGCACACAAATCGCTATCCTCTTCCTCACTTACTTCCTCTTCTGCAACATATACATTCTTATAGTATTTATTATTTTTTTTCAAATACAATGTTGCCTTTTTAACTTTCCTAACATCTACTAAATCTTGCCATATTTTCTTATTCTTTGTCGGAACCCCATTAACTAAGATAACCAGAGGTTCCTCTTCCACTTTTTCTACTCCAATTGTGTTAATGTTTTTCTTCAAATCTAGAGGCAAATAAACAACTCTTCCCTTTAATCCTCTCTGTAAATCTGATGGAGGCAATTTCCCTGTCTTTGGCTCCATTCTTACAATAGCCTGAAAGGGATGGATGCTTTGAATCAAAATAGATTCATAAGTATTTAAATCCTTCAATTCAGAAGGAATCTCAACCAATTCCAGATTATTATGAACTGCTCTAGCAGGCATCTGGTTTTGATTTAATTTGCAACAACAATAAGTACACACACGTTGATCCAATCCCAAATCAAAACAATTTTCTACCATCAAGTATGTTGCAAAATCCTTCCATTCACTATTATTTTCCCTTTCACTTTTTGCATATAAATCCACTAACTTAGTCTGATTCTTATAATAAGTGCGTCGACAACACACACAAGTGAAATTTGGCCTCTCACTTGATTTGACCTGAAATGTGACAATTTCCCTCTGGAAATTATCTGTACTGGAAACCTGTACACTATCTTCCACATTACCCGCTTCTTCTTGGTCAATTTCAACATTCTCCTCTTTACTTCCAAAGTAACAAAACTCAATTTCTTCACATATATTCTTCACATCTATTTCAGAACCATGCAAAAGAGCAGCGCATAATTGTTTAAGCATAATTGCTGGACTCTTAGCATAATACAACATTCTAACTAATTTCCTCACTTTATTATGATGCACTGCTAGCATTCTGAAATGATGAAAAACACTCTGGCATACTCTCCTGGAAAGACAAGCCAGTGAATGACCATGCAAACCTGTCACTTCTCTCACTCTGCAAGGATCTAATTCTTGCAACAACCTTATTTTCTGCTTCAAACTTTTCTTATTAAATGACCGTACAAAATCACAAAGCAAATTGATGGAATCCTGTCGCACACTACAAATACTACTACACTTCCAGGTGTACACAGGACCCTTAGCACGTCTTCCTAAAACCTCATTACCTAACACCTCTTCTGCCTCTGTTGTCACAAGTTTTTCTTTTTCAACTGGACAACCATCTTTCACTTCATAAGCACGACCACTGGTGTCAACTGCATGCACCAAATCATTATCCTGGAAATAACTCTCCTCATTAAAAAATGCCTCACAGCTTGAACTATGAATCCATTCTCCAGAAAAAACTTCACAAAAATTACTACGATTAACTATTCTCTTCCATCTACTATTTCTTTTGAAATCATAAATTGCCTTGTTTAGCTTCCTAATTCTATTGATTATCAAAATAAATAACTTACGTTTAATTTCAAATGCCTGATCAATAACTTTCTCAACTTTTTTTCTTCTCTTATAAAAAACCACTTTCTGTTGACCTTTCTTAATATTTTTTAACAAATTGCCAATTATCCTGTTGCGGAACATTGGTTTACGAATGTCCCTAAACTGTTGTTTCCTTCTACTATCATGCACAGAGTTATCTCTTGCTCTAGCAGTAACATTTTTGATTGGCCTTTCCTTTCCATTTGAATTGGTTCTCTTTTTATGGACTGAAACATTTTCTGTAGTAATATTTTTTTTACTACACATATTTCTTATGAATGTTTTTGTACTCTTACCCGGTGCTTTCTTCGTGACTTGACAAATCTTTTTGTTAGAGGACTGCTGCTTCTTTTGATTCACCTGCTGTCTTTGACGTTTTGCAGCCTTTCTCTCTCTTTCTTTCGTTGGCATGGTGAAATGTTGAAATGATCTGCAGTTGAATCTGTGGTAAAATATATTAAAAAATGTTATTAACCACTATTACCAAACAGTAAATCAATAACAGTGATCAAAAACTTAACACACTACTTGACATTTTAAATAGAAGATTTTTTAGTCCTTGGCAAATTTACAATACAGAAATAGCAGAAAAGAAATGGAATTTATGTTCATGTTACCTGTGCTATTTTATATGTGAATCTGATCTAATTTTATGAGCATATTTTAATATTTTATTGAAGACACTACACATAACCTGTTTTTGAAGGTGTCTTTATTTTTAAATTAAACGGTTTACACTTTTACTTTTTATTTATTATAAATTTTAAAAATAAGTGTTTATAGTTCCATAGGCTCAATGAGGTCAGCTTCCCACCCTATGTCATATAATTCGGACAAATCTGCATCCTCATCACGCTCTTCTTCATCCTCAGGATTTAAATCATCCAAGGGATCAACATCCACTGATGTTTCAATTACAAGTTCAATGATGAGGTCAAAATCAACTGATTGCAGATTGTCGCTCATGTTGATGTTGTCTTTATCTTTAAAGAAAGATAACAACAATGAGATGTTGCAGAGTAAGAGACAAATCTCAGAGATTATAATAGTAAAATTGTTTAACAAGAGTAACATTTTGCAGCTATTATTTAGCCATGTCCAGCGATGCTGAGCAGGTGAAGCCTATGTCTAATTTTTCAGTGAACATGACTCATCTCTTCTTAACCTTGGATAAGCCTCACCAACTCTGTGTCCCCTGCACATACTTAAATGTAAAGGGGCAGAATTATGTTAAATGGCACATCCCCAGGCATGCACCAGTTAACGTGCACCGCTGCTCTGCCACCCATGGTGTGCCCTATTTACAATCAGATAGGAGAAAGCTGCGTCAAAACCCTGCGCCTGCTTTAAGCAGGCATAGGTCTTGACGCAACATTGTGGAGATGGGGCACCCCTGAGCCTTGCTTGAGCTGCATCGCACTTGCGATACAACTCCAGCAATCACTACCTTTACAGCACAGATACGTCACGCATCTGTGCCATTTTTGCCCCATGATGCCCCGCATTGTAAATGCAGCACACCATGGGTGGCGGAACAGCGGCGCAGGATGACTGGCACATCCCTGGTGATGCGCCAGTCATCATAAATCTATCCCTAAGCTTCTTATCTTGTTACAGATGAACCGCCATATGTACCATCAAACTATTTTGCATTTCCTAAATAGCGAATTTTAAGGAATAAATAGCAATTCTTTACCATTCCTAATTTGCAATGAGCAAATTGCTAATTGCAAATTACCCATTCATTTCCATGGGCTAGGAGGCTCATAGGAATGAAGGTACAATTTGCGATTAGCAATTAGCTCATCGCAAATTAGGAATTTTTCCAAGGGTGCAGGGGTGTCTCAAGAACACCCTGCTGCACCCCTGAAAAAGAAATTTGGGGGCATATGGCGCACATACATGCCCTAAGGGCATGTATTGGCGTCATATGGCACCTTTTGTTTTTTGGAAAAAAATGCTTTTTGAAAAGAATTCGCAAATTACCACAAACTAGAAGTTGGTGGTAGTTTCCAAATCCTTAATGTCATTTTTTACATATTTTTTGTTTGATACATTGCTTTTAAGGAATCGCAAAATTTGCAAATCCTTCAGTGCAATCGCAAAATAAGGAATAGCAAATTTTGATTTAAGGACATTTTAAGTCATTTCCACATGTGCAGTGTTTTCAAATTATGATTTGAAAATCGTTTTTGGGGAAAAGGAATGGTTTGCAAATTTATGACAAGGACATAATGGTGTATGCTTCTCTATAAGGCATTTCACTGTCTCTGATGTCATTTTTCCCATATTACATTATAAGACCTTTCCCCATGGAGCACATTCCTTGTAAATATGCTCCCACCTGTGCATGGTGAATTTAGATTTTGACTGTTTGAGTCACATAACCATGTTAAAAGGGACCCAAAAAAATTGCAAACGCTTTAAAAAAACACATTCATGTGTCTTAAGGACATTTTAAGTCATTTCCCCGTGGACAGTGTTTTGTAAGTGGCGCAAAAGAGGCATACACCTATCATAAATGTGTCCCTAGCATTTTAAATGATTAATTCAGGATGACGATAAGGTGTGGCCTATCCAGAGGTTTGTTTAAGGTGAGGCCTACTCAGGATTGCAGATTAAAGTTACGCTTGATGAAGAATACAGAGGACATAATACATGTAAAGCTCTACCAATGAAGTAAGTAATGTCCACTTCATTGCGCCAGTCATCATAAATGTATCCCTAAGCTTCTTATCTTGTTAGACATCAACCGCCATATGTACCATCAAACTATTTTGCATTTCCTAAATAGCGAATTTTAAGGAATAAATAGCGATTCTTTACCATTCCAAATTTGCAATGAGCAAATTGCTAATTGCAAATTACCCATTCATTTCCATGGGCCAGGATGCCCATATGAATGAAGGTGCAATTTGCGATTAGCAATTAGCTCATCGCAAATTAGGAATTTTTCCAAAGGTGCAGGGTTGTCTCAAGAACACCCTGCTGCACCCCTGAAAAAGAAATTTGGGGGCATTACCTCAAAAACGATTTTCAATTCATAATTTGAAAACACTGCCCACAGGGAAATTACTTAAAATGTCCTTAAGACACATGAAAGTGTTTTTTGATTGCCTTTCCAGCATGGTTGGGTCACTTTTAACATGGCTATGTAACACAAACATTTAAAATCTAAATTTGCCATGCACAGGTGGGAGCATATTTACAAGCAATTTGCGCCACAGAGAAAGGTCTTACATTAAAATGGGAAAAATAACATCAGGGACAGTCAATTGCCTTATAAAGAAGCATACACCATTATGTCCTTGTCATAAATTTAAAAACAATTCCTTTTCCCCAAAAACGATTTTCAAATCATAATTTCAAAACACTGCACATGGGAAAATTACTTAAAATGTCCTTAAGACACATAAAAGCGTTTTTTGATTGCCTTTGCAGCATGTTTGTATCACTTTTAACATGGCTATGTAACACAAACATTCAAAATCTAAATTTTCCATGCACAGGTGGGAGCATATTTACAAGCAATTTGCGCCACATAATTCATAATTTTCTCCTTAAAGCACACTATTCTCTATCTAAATTAAAGAAATATTTTCTCACCTTAGCAAATACTTTGAGTTTGAAAACAGTCTCAGAAACACACCAATTTGTCTTCAGCAGAGCAAAAGGTATGCACTCCAGAGTCTGCAGCTATCAAAAGCACAGAAATGCTGTAATTCTTCACACATATCTCTCATGTCACCCAATCAAAACTCTTCCCTCACTTTTTTTCAAATGAAAACCCTTCCCCCCTCTGCCATTTCATGCCTTTTCTGCATGGCAACCACCTCTTGGAAGACTTCTGGTGTTTGCAAGTTCACACAACAATGTTGCAATTGAACTCTGAACTCTCAGTGCACCTGCATATCCAGTGCATTCTTTCATTTAATGATTTTTTATTGACCATTCAAAATACATCTTTCAAATAACTCATCCATGCACCCTAACTTTCTGTTTTCAGCAATCAAAATCCACCAATCACTGTTACTGCTTCATGAACACAGAAACTCCACAGTTTTTTTCATTTTAAACTCTCATTTTTTCAACTGCCATTTCATTGCCACACTTCATCTGACTGCAGGAGAACCTTCTCTTACCATGTTTTCTGTCTGGATTGTTGGACATAGTTATATCCACTGGGCTCACAGGTATGCTGAGAACAGAAAATTACCTAACCTCAATTTACAAGATGTGGAAATTAAGTGGTTTGGCCACAGAGGATTAAAATGTCACCAATTGATACCATTGGTGAAAACCTTTATGCATTTGCCCAAACCTGACCTGTTAATTGTGCACTGTGGAGGTAATGATTTGGGCACTTTGACTGGGGTAGGTCTGGAAATGCTTTTAAAGGACACCTTTGAGCAATTAATGGCACTTTTTCCTCAGACTGCCTTGGTATATTCAAATATATGCCAAAGACAGAAATGGAGGTGGTCAAACCAATTTTGTCCACAAATTGAGAAGTCGAGGAAGCATGTAAACAAATCTGTTTCAGCTTACATGAGAGACCATGGAATGGGCTCCCTGTACAACAATAACTTGCGTTACTACATGCAAGATATCTACAGAGGAGATGGAGTTCACTTCTCAGATGTGGGCAACAGAATTTTCACTCTGAATTTAAGACTGTGCATTGGTACCTACTTATAAGTACCTAAATGTACCATAAACCCAAAAGCTCTTCTCAGAGCTACCCTACATCTGATCACTCACAATTATTATTTTACTGTAACATTTTTCACTAATTTTCAACAAAGTACGCTCCCTGGGGCGCTACCCGGTACGCGAACCGGGAGCTAACCTCGCGAAATTTTTAAAAAAAATGTTTTTTTTTCGCACATATAAGCCTCCTCAGCCACCCTCACAAAACCTAGAGGGTCAAGATAAGTCTACCGTGCCCCCTTCTACCCATTCTGAACATTATTTGCCCTCCATTTTGTATCTTAATTCGACCGAAACACAAAATGGTGAACTCCCGTAACGCTTAAGGTACGCGAACCGGGGCGCTCAACGGTTCGCGTACCGGGTCGCTCCCTGGGAAGCGCACCATCAAAAAAGGTGGGAAAGTAGTTTACAGAAAAGCCACTGGAGACAATTTCACCAAATATAGATTAGCTCATACTACATACCAATCCCTACCATTTTCACAAATTTGATTGGAATTCCATTTAGCCATTTAGCCTGTAGACCTCTCTAAATACCCTGAGGTAAATTACTTCTCAAAACACATCTGAAGTGTTGGAATTGACAACCAATTAAAATGTTACTTTCATTTTCTACTTTTTTTACCTGACATTTGATTGGTTATGTACCTGAATATATATAAAAGAAGAGAATGAAACACAGCCATTTTGACTACTACTTCCTGGTGTACATTTCAATTGGATTTTCACTAATCACTTCAACTTCTTTCTAAAGGTAAGTTGTTATTTTAAAAACTGAACTATATTGTGCACTATAAGTTAATATGGTAAACTTTTTCTGTAGTAGTTATAGATTTAGATAGACTTCTCTGTTATAGTTATGGATGGAGTTAGGCTTCTCTTTTATAATTATGAATTTACTTACGTTAAATCACATACACTTTTTTATATTCCTACTTCCACTCTGATACTATACACTGCCCAAAGATAAATTCTCTGTTAAAAAATGCCTATCTAAAATTAATCCCAACAGTGCCCTATCTCTACTAATATATATTTTTTTTATCCAAATTTCAGGCAACATGGAAGGCGAACAGAAAGTTTCATTTCAAATTGTCCTGCAAGAGAGCAGCCAAGAATTAATTGATCCAAATTATATAGAATTTATGGATGAAACTTGGGACCAAGAACTACTGCAATGTGTGCAAGCAGTGGATGACCTCCTTCAAAATGAGGGCACTCTGTTCATCACCACCCCCTTTTCTGAATCATTTTGTCCACCATATGCGTGGAAGGGTATACTCAGACATGAGTCCCTTGCTCACTGCTACATCAGGATTCAAGCAAGCCAGGCCGACGATGCCTGAAATGGCAGAAACCGGTCCCCGGAAGCTTGTTTCCTTCCCAGTATAAGAATTGGCTTGGTAGTTTGGTTTGCCCTGTTCCCATCATGCACTGGGACAGGAACAGACTAATTTGCATATAGCCAAGTTCTGAGCTGGGATGGTGCAGTGAGCTAAAAAACGGTGATGGATCAAGCCCTGATCTTTGGACTGGGTAAGAGTGGTCTGCTTAATTCAGGCACTCTGTTCATCACCACCCCCTTTTCTGAATCATTTTGTCCACCATATGCGTGGAAGGGTATACTCAGATGTGAGTCCCTTGCTCATTGCACCATCAGGATTCAAGCAAGCCGGGCCGACGACGCCTGAAATGGCAGAAACCGGTCCCCGGAAGCTTGTTTCCTTCCCAGTATAAGAATTGGCTTGGTAGTTTGGTTTGCCCTGTTCCCATCATGCACTGGGACAGGAACTGACTAATTTGCATATAGCCAAGTTCTGAGCTGGGATGGTGCAGTGAGCTAAAAAACGGTGATGGATCAAGCCCTGATCTTTGGACTGGGTAAGAGTGGTCTGCTTAATTCAGGCACTCTGTTCATCACCACACCCTTTTCTGAATCATTTTGTCCACCATATGCGTGGAAGGGTATACTCAGATGTGAGTCCCTTGCTCATTGCACCATCAGGATTCAAGCAAGCCGGGCCGACGACGCCTGAAATGGCAGAAACCGGTCCCCGGAAGCTTGTTTCCTTCCCAGTATAAGAATTGGCTTGGTAGTTTGGTTTGCCCTGTTCCCATCATGCACTGGGACAGGAACAGACTAATTTGCATATAGCCAAGTTCTGAGCTGGGATGGTGCAGTGAGCTAAAAAACGGTGATGGATCAAGCCCTGATCTTTGGACTGGGTAAGAGTGGTCTGCTTAATTCAGGCACTCTGTTCATCACCACCCCCTTTTCTGAATCATTTTGTCCACCATATGCGTGGAAGGGTATACTCAGATGTGAGTCCCTTGCTCATTGCACCATCAGGATTCAAGCAAGCCGGGCCGACGACGCCTGAAATGACAGAAACCGGTCCCCGGAAGCTTGTTTCCTTCCCAGTATAAGAATTGGCTTGGTAGTTTGGTTTGCCCTGTTCCCATCATGCACTGGGGCAGGAACAGACTAATTTGCATATAGCCAAGTTCTGAGCTGGGATGGTGCAGTGAGCTAAAAAACGATGATGGATCAAGCCCTGATCTTTGGACTGGGTAAGAGTGGTCTTCTTAATTCAGGCACTCTGTTCATCACCACCCCCTTTTCTGAATCATTTTGTCCACCATATGCGTGGAAGGGTATACTCAGATGTGAGTCCCTTGCTCATTGCACCATTAGGATTCAAGCAAGCCGGGCCGACGACGCCTGAAATGGCAGAAACCGGTCCCCGGAAGCTTGTTTCCTTCCCAGTATAAGAATTGGCTTGGTAGTTTGGTTTGCCCTGTTCCCATCATGCACTGGGACAGGAACAGACTAATTTGCATATAGCCAAGTTCTGAGCTGGGATGGTGCAGTGAGCTAAAAAACGGTGATGGATCAAGCCCTGATCTTTGGACTGGGTAAGAGTTGTCTGCTTAATTCAGGCACTCTGTTCATCACCACCCCCTTTTCTGAATCATTTTGTCCACCACATGCGTGGAAGGGTATACTCAGATGTGAGTCCCTTGCTCATTGCACCATCAGGATTCAAGCAAGCCGGGCCGACGACGCCTGAAATGGCAGAAACCGGTCCCCGGAAGCTTGTTTCCTTCCCAGTATAAGAATTAGCTTGGTAGTTTGGTTTGCCCTGTTCCCATCATGCACTGGGACAGGAACAGACTAATTTGCGTATAGCCAAGTTCTGAGCTGGGATGGTGCAGTGAGCTAAAAAACGGTGATGGATCAAGCCCTGATCTTTGGACTGGGTAAGAGTGGTCTGCTTAATTCAGGCACTCTGTTCATCACCACCACCTTTTCTGAATCATTTTGTCCACCATATGCGTGGAAGGGTATACTCAGATGTGAGTCCCTTGCTCATTGCACCATCAGGATTCAAGCAAGCCGGGCCGACGACGCCTGAAATGGCAGAAACCGGTCCCCGGAAGCTTGTTTCCTTCCCAGTATAAGAATTGGCTTGGTAGTTTGGTTTGCCCTGTTCCCATCATGCACTGGGACAGGAACAGACTAATTTGCATATAGCCAAGTTCTGAGCTGGGATGGTGCAGTGAGCTAAAAAACGGTGATGGATCAAGCCCTGATCTTTGGACTGGGTAAGAGTGGTCTGCTTAATTCAGGCACTCTGTTCATCACCACCCCCTTTTCTGAATCATTTTGTCCACCATATGCGTGGAAGGGTATACTCAGATGTGAGTCCCTTGTTCATTGCACCATCAGGATTCAAGCAAGCCGGGCCGACGACGCCTGAAATGGCAGAAACCGGTCCCCGGAAGCTTGTTTCCTTCCCAGTATAAGAATTGGCTTGGTAGTTTGGTTTGCCCTGTTCCCATCATGCACTGGGACAGGAACAGACTAATTTGCATTTAGCCAAGTTCTGAGCTGGGATGGTGCAGTGAGCTAAAAAACCGTGATGGATCAAGCCCTGATCTTTGGACTGGGTAAGAGTGGTCTGCTTAATTCAGGCACTCTGTTCATCACCACCCCCTTTTCTGAATCATTTTGTCCACCATATGCGTGGAAGGGTATACTCAGATGTGAGTCCCTTGCTCATTGCACCATCAGGATTCAAGCAAGCCGGGCCGACGACGCCTGAAATGGCAGAAACCGGTCCCTGGAAGCTTGTTTCCTTCCCAGTATAAGAATTGGCTTGGTAGTTTGGTTTGCCCTGTTCCCATCATGCACTGGGACAGGAACAGACTAATTTGCATATAACCAAGTTCTGAGCTGCAATGGTGCAGTGAGCTAAAAAACGGTGATGGATCAAGCCCTGATCTTTGGACTGGGTAAGAGTGGTCTGCTTAATTCAGGCACTCTGTTCATCACCACCCCCTTTTCTGAATCATTTTGTCCACCATATGCGTGGAAGGGTATACTCAGATGTGAGTCCCTTGCTCATTGCACCATCAGGATTCAAGCAAGCCGGGCCGACGACGCCTGAAATGGCAGAAACCGGTCCCCGGAAGCTTGTTTCCTTCCCAGTATAAGAATTGGCTTGGTAGTTTGGTTTGCCCTGTTCCCATCATGCACTGGGACAGGAACAGACTAATTTGCATATAGCCAAGTTCTGAGCTGGGATGGTGCAGTGAGCTAAAAAATGGTGATGGATCAAGCCCTGATCTTTGGACTGGGTAAGAGTGGTCTGCTTAATTCAGGCACTCTGTTCATCACCACCCCCTTTTCTGAATCAAATAACATCTTAGGGGCATATTATCAAAGGGTTTATCTCCGCTTTTTTGGCTTTAAAAGCCAAGAAAGCGGAGATAAAATTATCTCCCTATTACCTAGCTGCCGCTAACACCAGTTAGCGACAGCTAGTAGGAGATAGCGACCATCTTGGGCCCCACTTTGCATGTCAGTGATATTTATCACTAATGACATGCAAAGTGGGCGTGCCAAGATGTTAGCGACTGGAAACAGTCGCTAACATCGCTATCTCCTATTACCAACTCTTGGAGATATTCGCGCTAAGCGCGAATATCTCCAAAAGCTAACACCTGCCCTGAGCAGTTCTTAGCCATGTTATCCAATGGGAGGTGTATGACATGGCTAAGAGCATTAGCTCGTTAATGCTTGAATATCGCTGACTTTTCAGCGATATTCATGAATTGCGGCCGTTTTTTATCGCATTTGCGATAAACCTTGGTAATACCAAGGTTTATCTGCGATAAAAATCGCCGCAGCTCAGCGTTAAAATTTTGGGGCATATTACCAAGCAATAGCGATAATTATCGCTATTGCTTGGTTAGAGACAAAATTTTACCGCTGAGCTGCGGCGATTTTTTTCGCAGATAAACCTTGGTATTACCAAGGTTTATCGCAAATGCGATAAAAAACGGCCGCAATGCATGAATATCGCTGAAAAGTCAGCGATATTCATGCATTACCGAGCTAATGCTTTTAGCCATGTTATCCACCTCCCATTGGATAACATGGCTAAGACCTGCTCAGGGCAGGTGTTAGCTTTTGGAGATATTCGCGCTTAGCGCGAATATCTCCAAATGTTGGTAATAGGAGATAGCGATGTTAGCGACTGTTTCCAGTCGCTAACATCTTGGCACGCCCACTTTGCATGTCATTAGTGATAAATATCACTGACATGCAAAGTGGGGCCCAAGATGGTCGCTATCTCCTACTAGCTGTCGCTAACTGGTGTTATCGGCAGCTAGGTAATAGGGAGATCATTTTATCTCCGCTTTCTTGGCTTTTAAAGCCAAAAAAGCGGAGATAAACCCCCTTGATAATATGCCCCTTTGTCTCTAACCAAGCAATAGCGATAATTATTGCTATTGCTTGGTAATATGTCCCTTAGTCCTTTGGATTCACTGCTCGGCTGTTGTCCTTCAGCAGTGCTGGACTCTGATCACTTTCAAAATCAAATGCAGGGGCTTTCCACAGACACAAGTTCCCGCCAAGTGCAGCCCTTCGACTCCGAATGCCTAATATGCACTATTGTTTCTCTCCCTTCCATTTGGATACTCCAATGTTGCATTCGGGGGCTTGCCAGCCGTAAACAACTTTTCCAGCTATGTGAATTGCTGATATGCATCCTGATCCGGATTTTTCTCCAAGTAAGAAAAGACCTGCACTTGAGTCCTACAAAAGCACTTTGTCAAAAATACCAAACCTTATTTTTAGGTCTCGCCTATCTTTGCAGCGCCTGGGCTGCCCACTCTGCGAGATATATTGTTGTTGGGTTGCTTTCGGAAGTGGAGTCGAAGCTTTGCCCCTGCTTTTTATTGGCACGCGTCACATTTTATGCTAAATGCTTGCTTTGGATTTGGAGTGAGGCTTATTTGTTCCCTCCCTGTCTCCTTTTCGGCTCGCCCTGGATTTTTTTTACATCCAGCGCGCATGCACTGTAATTTCACTTATAGAGACACCTTCGCCTCTTTTTATTTACTGGATTTTAGCATTCACAGCCCTAACACCATGCTCTGGCAAGTGCTGCCCCTCGTTCCTCTTCGCATCTCTCAGTTTCATTTTGTTCCTTATTTCCACCTGTGGTCATGAAAATGCCACTGTTAAAATAAGTCTTTAAGCGTAACAAAGAGTGGAACAGTGGCATTCGAGATAGAAGGCCTAATATGTCTGTTTCTCTGTTTCCTGAAATCCACTGTCAGTATAGCTTTTTTTTGTCCACATATTGCCATAAAAACAGAGCATATTCAAATATAAAATATACAACGCACAGTAACCCATTAATATCTTAAACATCACATAAATACGTAGGAATAACAATTTTACATGTTTACTAGAATGATCTTAAAACATTGCATATTTAAAAAAAAAATCAACGGCATAAATAGTAACACTTATTGGCAATATTTGCAGATATCAGGAAGCAGCTCTATACTACTCAAAGTGCAGCTTGCAAAAGACGGGCTTAAGATAACATTCCTGTGGTAACTTAAACGGATCACTTAAGAATAGAGTGCATCACTGCCACCGGGGACCAACTATCACATGAGCACGAGGTCGGTGAGTTTATCGCTGACCAACCTCTACGTGCAGTGAATGAGAAATGCATATTACCAGATATAAAGTTTGCTTGCCCTATGGATACCCCATCCCCTCATCCTGACACTGCATTCTTCTAGAACAACTGGCAATTCTTTAGGGGAATGAGGACATTAGTGGTGAGTGTCCCATGCTTTTTTCCCTACTGCTCTTTTTGGTCATGGGGTAATTTTTGGGAGGGGGAGGGGTAGAGGGTGTGGGCCTGCCCACTTACCCTGCTGCTAGTAGCGGTGATATATGTTATGTAAGAGTTTCCTACTTTAATGTCACTAGTGCTCATATAAAGCTCTCCAATACCTTCAGGTCGAGTTCATTCTATATAAAACGGCCACAAAAAAAAAAGATGGGCCAAGTTGTGTTTTTGTTTTTGAAAGTTGCCTATTGTGCTGCACTGAAAGTGGCTAGTCTGGGCGCTGCATTGTGCTGTTTTAATACACTATTAACTCTTATTATTGTTTTTAGCCGCTGCACTCTTTGGCTGATTTTAAATAGGAATGTACCTGGCACTACACCCGGCCAAGATTTTGGACACTGACTTCATTAGTGGTGTTTTCCTGCCACTAGTTGCTATTGGTGTTTCAATACAGGGCTACATTTGGTCGCTGTTAAATACAATTGCTCCTGGCGCAGTATTGTACTCTTTTTAACTAATGAAGCTACAATGGCTCTACGTATTTGATGCGGTTTTAAACTAGTGGTTAATCTTGACACTATATTTGGGAAACTGTGTTGATCCAGAGGCTTCTATTGGTGCCAAATTGTGTGCTATTTTAGAATGGTGGTTGTTTTGCATTATATGGGCTGTGATAATTAATGCAATGGCTGCTCTTGGTGCATTAGTAAGATGTGTATGGGGTGAAGTTCAGCCCAGATGTTTCTTAAAATCCCATGTTTGTCTGCTTGAGCTGTGATTGTTTTGCTCACAATGATTACTTCTTACTTGGGTCTAATCCACAACTTTGTATAAAGGTTTGTCAACAGCTCAATGTGGCCAGCATGTTTTTTAACATCTTGGCTGCACCGCCGATTTTGCGAAAGTGCGGCACTTCCGCAAAATGGGCGGGGCCGCGTCCGCCATCGGCCGACGGCAGCACCAGCGAGGTAGCGTTGCCGTCGACCAATGGCCGACGGCAGCATGGAAGGGGTTAAGTATATGTGTAGGCTAAGCACGATTTTATGGAAAACTGCTAGTAATAACTATTTCCACAGTTATAGTCCTTGCTTACGAGGAGCAAGGCTGGCAGTAACTGCGCCACTTTTACTATCAGCCTTGCTTCTTGTAAGAAAGGACTTTTAAGTACAATGTGCGTATTTATGCAACACTTGCAGGTTTTCAAGACACATAAATAAAAGGCATTTTCTTTTACAAATTGCAAGACCTATTGCATTGCAAATGCTTGTTCCACTATGATCCCTAAAATACCACGTAGCAAAAAGGTTGTACAAAGTTCCCCTAGGTATAAGCCTGTAATATAGTCTCTCTCCCGAAATAATTAGTGAAAGCAAAAGGGGTTTGGGAAGTCAGCAAGTTCCTTGTCGGAACTAAGAAGCCTCACACAACTTATGGGCTGGATGACATGTCTCATTCAGCCTTTTGTGATGTTGTTTACATCATCGGCTTCCTGCTCCTACGTCAAGCCGGCGCTGCAATGCCTGACGGGTAACAACACGTGTTACTCTTTTACGGAGATCTTTTGTTCCTTGCAGTGATTTGCTAGTGTGTGAGGGACCTAGAAAAGTGAGGTAGTGAGCGAAATGTGAGTTTAAAAAAAGTTGGGTAGTCCACAAAGTAACCTTTATTCGTGTGGCTAGCCACTTTATTAAAAAGTGCAATGAGGGGTATTGAGGACCAAAAATACCATTAGTATGGCCTCATTTCAACCCTCAGACATGGTCAACATGTTTCATGCCCTAAAGACAATTCTTCAGGACCAGAAAGTGCTCATAAACTCATTGGGTGCCCAGAGGTGAGCTAAGGAGTATGGTTTATACAACCTGGTGGGTCTATGACTGGAGCAAGCTAAAAGTACTGCATCACCGTCAGACCTAGGGATTAAACAGAGATAACATAAACATTGTATGCCAAAACGCTTAAATATTGTGCGTCGTAATTATCCCAAGTTTCAATGTAGCACCCAGGCATCAGTGATCTTCTAGGTGCTGAAAACATTATTTACATGTGACTTCGTGCAGAGAGAGAGACTTTTATTACATTCATAAATATACGACCCAAAACATTATTTGGAGCACGTGTGAATACTAATCTCAACTCGAGGTATGTAACTTTCTAACAACAAAACCTCTCGGGTCAAAAAATTATAGCTTATTTTGAACAGCCAATGTCCCCGGAGGTGGAAGACAGGGACTGAAAAGGATGATTACCCACAAGTGCCGGGGCTTACCATTGTAGAACCCTATGTCAGTCTACGCGGCTTGTTCCTGTGGGGCCTGCGCTAGAGATAACTACCTGTAAAAATAATGGACAGGGGAGGGAGACAAGGGGTCACAACCAGATCGTAGTCGGGGGAAACTGAAATAACAGGACAGCCAGTAAATCACACGGAGTCCCGCTCCGCCAGGCTGTGGTGTATGGTAGGACATACCACCAGTCAAAATTCGCGGCCCCGCAAGCGCGCCGGTGGTCAAGGGTAGGACCAGCGGTGTGGAGGGCCGTAGATATGGAAGTCCGTGTGGCGGCCCCAACCACCAAATCAGGCGGAGCCGCAGGACCAGGCAGGGGCAGTCCCCACTGTCCGCAGCCCGGCGGTACGCAAAACCCCATGCGGTCTCCTTGAGGAGTCCGTCAAAAAGCAGCGTCGGAGAATTGTTAAAGGCACTGTTGGCTTACCTTAGCGACGAGAGGCCAGCGCCATTCAGAACCTACCCCCACACACTCAGGCGTGTCGTTGCACGCGGAACAGCCGGTGGAGGGCCATGACTCAGTCGCCATTAAATGCAGGGCGTTCAAGTCTCAGTGGGGGCGTGCCCCTTGTGACGCAGTTGCATGGGCGGCCAATCAGGAGCCTCTCGTGTCAGTAGACGGGAATAGTAGTTTTTACTGAAATGACGTTAGAGTCAGGGGTCAGGAATCATGACCTTGGCAAGAAGTGTCTTAACTAACGAACCCCAGAGTCCTACTAAAGTGTATTATAGGATCTCATTGGCGGTACATCCCTCTGAAAAGATTTGCAATGGACCCCGGAGGTGGTATTAAACATGAAGGCAGCCACGTCAGGGCACGTCCCAAACTTAGCGAGACCATCAACAAAGTAAGGGGGCGTCCCAAAACTAGCGTGACCGTCAGGGGGCGGGTAAACCGAATGCGCCCTATGGGCGTCATCAAGGGGATTATTAGCCCCCCGATCAGGGCGTGCTAAGAAGGATGGTTAGACTGTGGGAGATAGAGTTGGAAGAGGGTGGTGAAAGGAGTGAAGGTACCGGAGTGTGCAACAGGACTGGTTAAGTCTGTCTATTTATTCGATAGTAAGAAGTCCAATCTCAACATCATCCAAGGCTAGGCAGAGAATTAGTAGTGAGTCATAAGAGTCACCTTGCTAGCTGATTCCAAGGGACAGAGTCATTCAGCCCACAGGTGTCTAGTTGTAAGTGGTGCACCCACCTCTGTTCCAATCTATGTAGTGCTTGTTGACTGATGGATGGGTGCCATTCTAAGACTACCCATTTCATGTTCTCTGCTAGGTGACCAGCTTCTTTGCAATGTTCATATAGCCTTGTGTGTGTCTTGGCACAGCGAATGTTGCTGTTATGTTCAATTATGCGTGTTTTCACAGTGCGCATTGTCATGCCTATATATTTAAGCCCACAGGGGCATGTAAGCATGTATATACATCTGCTGCTGTTGCAGTTGGTATGTTTGTTCATGTGCCAAGTGAAAGATGTTGATAGAGTAATCTCTTTGCTTTGTATGGACTGGGGACAGACGATGCAATTACCACATCTGAAATGGCCGACCACTGGTGGTAAGTCCCAAAGCGTATTCTGGTGGTGGGTATTTAACTTCTTTGGTCGAGTGTGGGTCAAGGTATCCTTAAGGTTGGCAGTTCTTTTAAAGGCGAAGCGTGGACGTGGAATGTCCAGTCCAGCAAAATTCAGAGTGCCCCAATGGGAATTGATTATCTTCTTAATGAAGGTGGAATTCTTGGTGTAAGTGGTTACACATGTGATGACATCATCAGCTGGCTTGGTATGTGTCTCCAAAAGGGCTTCTCTATTGTTGTTAAGTGCTCTTTTGACTGATTGTTTCAGAAGTCTGGTAGGGTAGCCCCTCTCCTGGAGTTTATGTTGTAAGGTAGACGCTTCCCGTTTATAATCAGTCACCGACATGCAGTTTCTACGAATACGAAGGAATTGCCCGAATGGTAGATTCTCCCTCAGGGCCCTGGTGTGGTGGCTCTGGTAAAGGAGGAGACTGTTCCTGTCGGTCTCTTTCCTGTAGAGAGTGGTGGTGATCTCTGTGGGATCCAACCTGATAGTAAGGTCGAGGAAAGGGAGTGATAGTTCAGAAATGGTACCCGTAAATTTGAGGAACGGGTTCTGGAGATTAATCCATGAGCAAAAAGCCTCACAACTCGTCCGATCCCCCTTCCAAAAGATCAGAATGTCGTCGATGTAGCGACGCCGTAGGGACAGATGTTCGAGGAATGGATTGGTGTCGGCGGGGTAGATGAAATGTTCCTTGAAGGTAGCCATGTATATGCAGGCCAGGCTCGGCGCAAAGGTAGAACCCATGGATGTGCCACGGATCTGGTGGTACAGTTGCGATTCATATCTGAAGAAGTTCTCTGTCAGGGCTATACTCGCAAGAGCCATGATGAAAGAGATGGGGGTAGGTGATGTCCATTCCTCCGACCTCAAAGCAGACTCTACTGCCTCTAGTGTGGCTTGCTGAGGGATATTTGTGTAGAGGGCTTCTACATCCAGTGTCAGTATCAGATCGACATTTTCCCTCCCATCCATATCATCAATCAGGCGTAGGACGTCTCTGGTATCCTGGAGAAAAGAAGGAATTTTCTTAACTATAGGTTGCAGGAAGACGTCGCAAAATTGGGATAGAGGTTCCAATAGGGACCCTATTCCAGAGACAATGGGCCTGCCAGGCACCGGGGTAACCCCCTTGTGAATTTTGGGCAGTGTGTAGAAATAGGGCGTTACTGGTTCGGTGGTAATGAGGAATTCTGCTTCCTTTTTTGATAGCCATTCATTGGTTTCTCCCTCTATCACAAGACTCATGATGGTAGTTGTCAGGCGTTTGGTAGGGTCTACGATGAGGGGTCTATAGTGGGTACTGTTGGAAAGTTGTCGTCTACATTCCAGATCATATACATCATAATCTTGGATGACTGTGGCACCCCCTTTGTCCGCTTGTTTAATGACGATCGTGTTGTCATTACCTAGGGCCTGGGAGGCCTGTCTCTCTGCTTTAGTCAGGTTATTAAATTGGTTACATTGTGGTTTGTTAGTAAGGCTGGTTAGGACCGCTCTCTCAAAAGCCAGAATCTCCGGGGGGACCATCCCATCAGTGGGTGTAAAAGTGGAGGGTTTCCGTAGTCCTGTATCTAGATTGTCTTGTTCTGGTTTGTCGTCGAAGAAGGCTCTCAGGCGTATCTTCCTGAAGAGTTGTTTAATTTCAATCATTTCCTGAAAATTATCAGGGATGGGAGTGGGGACGAAGCCAAGTCCCTTTTCTAAAACTTTATTTTCCGCGGGGGTCAGAGCTCTTTTCAAGAGGTTCACCGTCAGACTCTTCTCCCCCTGGTTGTACTCCTGGTTTCTACCGTGGTCTGTGGTGTTGGTTGGTCTTGCCACTGGACCCCTTTCTGTCCGCCTCGCTTTCGCCCTCTTCCTCTGCCCCAACCTCTGCCTTGAAAAGGTGGCGGGTTTGAAGGGAAAAATTGTGGTGGACCCTGTTGGTAGAAGGGGTATTGCCACGGAGGTGCCATGTGTGGGGGCCCATGGAACACTGGTCCTTGGTGGTACCCTGGTTGCCAATTGGGGTGTTGTGCGGCCCAGTTGTTCCTTGGATTATATCCTCCACTTGAGTCACTGCTAGTGGAGCCTCGTCGGCTATTGTTGTCTGTGTTTTCATCCGAGGAGTAGCTTGTCTTTTTGTTCTTGAAGCCCTCCTTCAAGTATGGGTAAACTTTCTCCTTCTCAAATTTTGCAATATCTTTCTGCAGTTTGACTGTTTTCTGGTTCAGGAGGTATTCATGGTGATCTGCCATTTCTTGGTTGATCTCTGCTAGTTTGGTGGTGAAGTTAGCCTTGGTGTTCTTATTGACCGCACTTCTCATTGTGGCTTCTATGGCTGTGATTTTCTCTAGTAAGGCCTCTGACAGACGTTTAGATGTTTGCACGATTAGAAAGAGTAAATCTTTAGTGCATTTCCAGGATACCTGGACCCAGTCGACCTTAAATTGTTTGTCTTCTAGGAAGAGTCTGGGTATGATGTTCACAATGAGGCCTTGTGGGGCGATTTTACTTCTCAGGTATTCGGGTCATCATTATCCCATGCATCGTGGTCCTTATTAGTTCTTTCTTCATATCGGTAAGTATGACCCAATCGTCATTAGTAGCGCCAGAGGCAGAGGCAGCCGAGAAGGTGAGTAAGCTGGGTGCTGCCCTGAGGGCTTCGTCAATGGCGTCATCATCAAAGCTAAGACCCGGTACATCTTCCATTTTGGACGGAGTGTGGCTTGGTTCAAGGTTATATCAAGAATTAAATAAAACCGCAAATGCGGGATACTGGGGACAGAAACCCAGTGTGTTTTGGGCCAGAGAAGTGAAATAGTGTCACTCTTGGTATCCTAAGTGTCCCGTGGGGGCAACCCACGCAGTATATATGAACAAAAAGGGGGACAAAAAGGGACAATGTTTAGAGGGGTCCAGTGTACCTGTCCAAAGAACATGTAGCAAAAAGGTTGTACAAAGTTCCCCTAGGTATAAGCCTGTAATATAGTCTCTCTTCCGAAATAATTAGTGAAAGCAAAAGGGGTTTGGGAAGTCAGCAAGTTCCTTGTCGGAACTAAGAAGCCTCACACAACTTATGGGCTGGATGACATGTCTCATTCAGCCTTTTCTGATGTTGTTTACATCATCGGCTTCCTGCTCCTACGTCAAGCCGGCGCTGCAATGCCTGACGGGTAACAACACGTGTTACTCTTTTACGGAGATCTTTTGTTCCTTGCCGTGATTTGCTAGTGTGTGAGGGACCTAGAAAAGTGAGGTAGTGAGCGAAATGTGAGTTTAAAAAAAGTTGGGTAGTCCACAAAGTAACCTTTATTCGTGTGGCTAGCCACTTTATTAAAAAGTGCAATGAGGGGTATTGAGGACCAAAAATACCATTAGTATGGCCTCATTTCAACCCTCAGACATGGTCAACATGTTTCATGCCCTAAAGGCAATTCTTCAGGACCAGAAAGTGCTCATAAACTCATTGGGTGCCCAGAGGTGAGCTAAGGGGTATGGTTTATACAACCTGGTGGGTCTATGACTGGAGCAAGCTAAAAGTACTGCATCACCGTCAGACCTAGGGATTAAACAGAGATAACATAAACATTGTATGCCAAAACGCTTAAATATTGTGCGTCGTAATTATCCGAAGTTTCAATGTAGCACCCAGGCATCATTGATCTTCTAGGTGCTGAAAACATTATTTACATGTGACTTCGTGCAGAGAGAGAGACTTTTATTACATTCATAAATATACGACCCAAAACATTATTTGGAGCACGTGTGAATACTAATCTCAACTCGAGGTATGTTACTTTCTAACAACAAAACCTCTCGGGTCAAAAAATTATAGCTTATTTTGAACAGCCAATGTCCCCCGAGGTGGAAGACAGGGACTGAAAAGGATGATTACCCGCAAGTGCCGGGGCTTACCATTGTAGAACCCTATGTCAGTCTACGCGGCTTGTTCCTGTGGGGCCTGCGCTAGAGATAACTACCTGTAAAAATAATGGACAGGGGAGGGAGACAAGGGGTCACAACCAGATCGTAGTCGGGGGAAACTGAAATAACAGGACAGCCAGTAAATCACACGGAGTCCCGCTCCGCCAGGCTGTGGTGTATGGTAGGACATACCACCAGTCAAGTCAAGTCATAAGCTTTTATTCGATTTGAAAAATACAAATCATACAAGCAAAACAACTAAAAACAATTCATTGCATGTATAGTAACAATTCTAAAAATGACTCAAAATGTACTCAAGGTTAACACATAAGGGAACCTATGTTGACATGCACTGGACAACAGTATATATTAAAAATTTAAAACATGGCTAAAAAGTTTTTAAAAAAAGGGCATGTAAGTACAGACAGGAATAAATATATTTATCACACCGAGTGCTTTTCCTGGCAGCTGTACATTGAACCTAAATATCTAATATGGCTCGGGGTGACACGGGTAAAATAGTTATATAAACGACCAGACTGTACATACTGAGGGCAAAATACAACAAAAACTGAAAGGTTGATGTACAGACAGGAATATGTAAAATTATAGCAACACAATGCTCTTCCTGGCAGCTGTACATTTCAGGATAAAGATAGCAACAAAAAAACTAATATCCGCATTCTCTAGAGAAGATAATAGTACTAGAGCACTCTTTGTAGATCTGATATTATGTTTTAGGAAGATGGGTTTAAGATACTTTACCCTTAAAAAGTGATAAAATTTACAGAAAAGTAAAAAATGACAGCAGCTCTGACGTGAGGTGTTGTCGCACGGGCAGGGCATTTCTGATCTAATTTTCTGGTTTGGAAAAGCAACAAGGTGGTGTACAATACCCAATCTAACTCGGGTTAACACGAATTGATGAGAAGGACGAGACACATTCGCAAGGTAGGTTTGAAGCCCCGGAGATAAGTTCAGTTCCTTATAAAACCTCACGGTGGCTAACTTTCCATTCACCTTATCTCGCTCATTCTTTTTGAAATTGATAAATGTTTGTTTGATTTCCTTTTTGGGGATTGCTACTGCCAGTTCAGGGTCTAAAAGAACATCAATTTCAAATAAGGTTTTATACCAGAAAGGAATGTATTTCAACCACTGAATTCGTGATGAGTAATCCAAGCCTATACAATCAAGAATAATTTCTTGAGTGAATCGTGTCTCAGGCTTAGCCCAAATAGAACGCCACAATAAGAGTGGCCGAACGGCTGCTAAGTCAGAGATATACACGATCCCTACCTCATCATGGATCAGTTGTACACAGGCAGAAGGAGGGGCACATAACAGTCTCTTTAAAAACTTGTTTTCGTCTTTTTGGAGCGAAGGGCCTTCAGTATGACCCCACACGCCCGCCCCATACAATGCTGAAGAAACACAGCGAATGTTATATATATTTATCATATCTGGGATACTTCTTGAACCAAGCTTGGATGCAAAACGGAATATGCTATTGGTGGTCCGCAGCATCTTCAGTCTGATATTATCAAACTCGGAAGACCATGACCCGTCATGGTTATATGTAATTCCCAAATAACAAAAAGATTTAAATGTGTCATTTTATTGCTATCCAAATAAAAGTTATGCTTCGGTTTATTTACTGCCCGCCCGCATGACATTACATAAGTCTTGGACTTATTCACACGGAGCCTCCTATTTTCAATGAACAGTAAAAAACTATTGATTAGTCGCTGTAACCCAAGCTGAGTGCGGGATAGGAGAACAGCGTCATCCGCATATAATAAGATTGGGACAGGTTTACCTCCTATCAGGGGAGCGTCTGCAGGAATATCGGCCAGTTTACGATCAATACAATTAATAAAAAGGGAAAATAAAAGGGGAGCCAATACGCATCCTTGGCGAATTCCCCTTGAGACTTTGAGGAACGGAGTACATTCGCCAAGGGTACCGTAGCGAACTTTACAAGAAAGTTTCTCATAAAGCCTGGCCAAAAAATGAACAATTTCCTTCGGTGCCCCTGACTCTAACAAAACCTCCCAAAGAATGGCGTGATCAACTAAATCAAAAGCACTGCTCAGGTCAGCAAAACATAAGAAAAGGTTGCCCTTTTTAACTACAGTATATTTATTCACAATGAGGTCCAGATTTACACATTGCTCCAGAGTACCCATGCCTTTCCTGAAGCCATATTGCACCTTTGTTAAAATATTCGAATCTGTTGCCCAGGTTTCAAGCCTTTTGAGCAGAATTCTGCTCATGACCTTTACCGAGGCATCCAGTAAAGAAATAGGACGATAATTGGCGGCCTCAGATTTGCTGCCTTTTTTAAATAAGGGAATGATAACTGATTGACCCCAGGAGGGGGGGATGTTACCTTCTGCTGCACAGTTAAAAGTCCTTACCAGAATAGGAGCCCACAAGTTTGGTTCTGCTTTTAATAGATCGATGGGGACCCCATCTGGGCCTGGGGCTTTCCCCCCCTTGCTATTAGAGAGTCCTTCATGAACTTCCTCCAGGGTTATTCCCAGGGGTAGAGGTATCCAAGGTGAGGCCTCAGTAGCTGATACAACTAAGGGTGTCCCATCTGGGTTAAAAATACTAGTGAAATGAATGATCCATGCATTACATGCAACGTACGAGGTTAATACTGGGATACCGTCAGTATTTAAAAAAGGGCTATTAATTGTTTCCCAGTAAAGTTTACAATTTTTGGTCTCGGCTGCTTCCTTTAATTTATCCCAAGCTTCACTTTGTAAAGCCTTTTTCCTATTAAAAATTGCCATGTTATAAGTAAACCTTGATTGCTTTATTTCGTTGCTATCACGGGGTTTGGCACGTAATGCCTTTTTCAATTGCTGTAAGGCGGTTGTACACGGTTTGTCAAACCATCCGCACTTTCTAGCTCTATTAGAGGGGGATGACTTGGTAAAAATACCTTCTATAATGGTATTAATTTTAATAAATTGTGACAATAGGAGATCAGGGTTAATAACATTGTTTAAACAATAACTGATTTCCATTTTACAACTAATTATGACCTCCCTCTGTTTGACCATAGAATTTATTCCAGCCATCTAATCCTCAAACCATTGGGTCTAATGGGGACTAAATCAGTGGAACAAGTTTCACCAGTCACTGGAGTAGCACCTCGTCCCGGGAGGGTCATGCAGATGCTGTTGTGGTCACTCAAACTTTCCTCTCTGATACTCAAGTTTATAAAGTCTCCTGTACTGGAGAACAAAATATGATCTATAAAGGACCCAGCATCCCTCCCAGTAAAGGTGGGACAGGTAGCATTCGAACTGTTTTTATTACAGCTTAACAGGTGTAAATCAAATTTAATTAACAGTTTACCACCAGTCAAAATCCGCGGCCCCGCCCGTAGGTGCCGAGCAAGCACGCCGGTGGTCAAGGGTAGGACCAGCGGTGTGGAGGGCCGTAGATATGGAAGTCCGTGTGGCGGCCCCAACCACCAAATCAGGCGGAGCCGCAGGATCAGGCAGGGGCAGTCCCCACTGTCCGCAGCCCGGCGGTACGCAAAACCCCATGCGGTCTCCTTGAGGAGTCCGTCAAAAAGCAGCGTCGGAGAATTGTTAAAGGCACTGTTGGCTTACCTTAGCGACGAGAGGCCAGCGCCATTCAGAACCTACCCCCACACACTCAGGCGTGTCGTTGCACGCGGAACAGCCGGTGGAGGGCCATGACTCAGTCGCCATTAAATGCAGGGCGTTCGAGTCTCAGTGGGGGCGTGTCCCTTGTGACGCAGTTGCATGGGCGGCCAATCAGGAGCCTCTCGTGTCAGTAGACGGGAATAGTAGTTTTTACTGAAATGACGTTAGAGTCAGGGGTCAGGAATCATGAGCTTGGCAAGAAGTGTCTTAACTAACGAACCCCAGAGTCCTACTAAAGTGTATTATAGGATCTCATTGGCGGTACATCCCTCTGAAAAGATTTGCAATGGACCCCGGAGGTGCTATTAAACATGAAGGCGGCCACGTCAGGGCACGTCCCAAACTTAGCGAGACCATCAACAAAGTAATGGGGCGTCCCAAAACTAGCGTGACCGTCAGGGGGCGGGTAAACCGAATGCGCCCTATGGGCGTCATCAAGGGGATTATTAGCCCCCCGATCAGGGCGTGCTAAGAAGGATGGTTAGACTGTGGGAGATAGAGTTGGATGAGGGTGGTGAAAGGAGTGAGGGTACCGGAGTGTGCAACAGGACTGGTTAAGTCTGTCTATTTATTCGATAGTAAGAAGTCCAATCTCAACATCATCCAAGGCTAGGCAGAGAATTAGTAGTGAGTCATAGGAGTCACCTTGCTAGCTGATTCCAAGGGACAGAGTCATTCAGCCCACAGGTGTCTAGTTGTAAGCGGTGCACCCACCTCTGTTCCAATCTATGTAGTGCTTGTTGACTGATGGATGGGTGCCATTCTAAGACTACCCATTTCATGTTCTCTGCTAGGTGACCAGCTTCTTTGCAATGTTCATATAGCCTTGTGTGTGTCTTGGCACAGCAAATGTTGCTGTTATGTTCAATTATGCGTGTTTTCACAGTGCGCATTGTCATGCCTATATATTTAAGCCCACAGGGGCATGTAAGCATGTGTATACATCTGCTGCTGTTGCAGTTGGTATGTTTGTTTATGTGCCAAGTGAAAGATGTTGATAGAGTAATCTCTTTGCTTTGTATGGACTGGGGACAGACGATGCAATTACCACATCTGAAATGGCCGACCACTGGTGGTAAGTCCCAAAGCGTATTCTGGTGGTGGGTATTTAACTTCTTTGGTCGAGTGTGGGTCAAGGTATCCTTAAGGTTGGCAGTTCTTTTAAAGGCGAAGCGTGGACGTGGAATGTCCAGTCCAGCAAAATTCAGAGTGCCCCAATGGGAATTGATTATCTTCTTAATGAAGGTGGAATTCTTGGTGTAAGTGGTTACACATGTGATGACATCATCAGCTGGCTTGGTATGTGTCTCCAAAAGGGCTTCTCTATTGTTGTTAAGTGCTCTTTTGACTGATTGTTTCAGAAGTCTGGTAGGGTAGCCCCTCTCCTGGAGTTTATGTTGTAAGGTAGACGCTTCGCGTTTATAATAAGTCACCGACGTGCAGTTTCTACGAATCCGAAGGAATTGCCCGAATGGTAGATTCTCCCTCAGGGCCCTGGTGTGGTGGCTCTGGTAAAGGAGGAGACTGTTCCTGTCGGTCTCTTTCCTGTAGAGAGTGGTGGTGATCTCTGTGGGATCCAACCTGATAGTAAGGTCGAGGAAAGGGAGTGATAGTTCAGAAATGGTACCCGTAAATTTGAGGAACGGGTTCTGGAGATTAATCCATGAGCAAAAAGCCTCACAACTCGTCCGATCCCCCTTCCAAAAGATCAGAATGTCGTCGATGTAGCGACGCCATAGGGACAGATGTTCGAGGAATGGATTGGTGTCGGCGGGGTAGATGAAATGTTCCTTGAAGGTAGCCATGTATATGCAGGCCAGGCTCGG
Organism: Lissotriton helveticus; assembly: GCF_964261635.1. Classification (NCBI taxonomy): domain Eukaryota; kingdom Metazoa; phylum Chordata; class Amphibia; order Caudata; family Salamandridae; genus Lissotriton; species Lissotriton helveticus. The sequence goes on along the minus strand of NC_136059.1, from coordinate 2,070,208,362 downwards.
CGCAAAGGTAGAACCCATGGATGTGCCACGGATCTGGTGGTACAGTTGCGATTCATATCTGAAGAAGTTCTCTGTCAGGGCTATACTCGCAAGAGCCATGATGAAAGAGATGGGGGTAGGTGATGTCCATTCCTCCGACCTCAAAGCAGACTCTACTGCCTCTAGTGTGGCTTGCTGAGGGATATTTGTGTAGAGGGCTTCTACATCCAATGTCAGTATCAGATCGACATTTTCCCTCCCATCCATATCATCAATCAGGCGTAGGACGTCTCTGGTATCCTGGAGAAAAGAAGGAATTTTCTTAACTATAGGTTGCAGGAAGACGTCGCAAAATTGGGATAGAGGTTCCAATAGGGACCCTATTCCAGAGACAATGGGCCTGCCTGGCACCGGGGTAACCCCCTTGTGAATTTTGGGCAGTGTGTAGAAATAGGGCGTTACTGGTTCGGTGGTAATGAGGAATTCTGCTTCCTTTTTTGATAGCCATTCATTGGTTTCTCCCTCTATCACAAGACTCATGATGGTAGTTGTCAGGCATTTGGTAGGGTCTACGATGAGGGGTCTATAGTGGGTACTGTTGGAAAGTTGTCGTCTACATTCCAGATCATATACATCATAATCTTGGATGACTGTGGCACCCCCTTTGTCCGCTTGTTTAATGACGATCGTGTTGTCATTACCTATGGCCTGGGAGGCCTGTCTCTCTGCTTTAGTCAGGTTATTAAATCGGTTACATTGTGGTTTGTTAGTAAGGCTGGTTAGGACCGCTCTCTCAAAAGCCAGAATCTCCGGGGGGACCATCCCATCAGTGGGTGTAAAAGTGGAGGGTTTCCGTAGTCCTGTATCTAGATTGTCTTGTTCTGGTTTGTCGTCGAAGAAGGCTCTCAGGCGTATCTTCCTGAAGAGTTGTTTAATTTCAATCATTTCCTGAAAATTATCAGGGATGGGAGTGGGGACGAAGCCAAGTCCCTTTTCTAAAACTTTATTTTCCGCGGGGGTCAGAGCTCTTTTCGAGAGGTTCACCGTCAGACTCTTCTCCCCCTGGTTGTACTCCTGGTTTCTACCGTGGTCTGTGGTGTTGGTTGGTCTTGCCACTGGACCCCTTTCTGTCCGCCTCGCTTTCGCCCTCTTCCTCTGCCCCAACCTCTGCCTTGAAAAGGTGGCGGGTTTGAAGGGAAAAATTGTCGTGGACCCTGTTGGTGTCAAGTACCTGAGTTCCAACGATGAGTTCCGCAGGAGCCGATGCTAAGCCTCTAACTCCCACACCTCGATGTCGAAATCGTACAGATTCCGACAGCAAGGAGGGGGGAAAGGGGAAGTGGATTGAGAGAGAGAAACACGCCACGTCTTCTTGCCTGAAGGGAGTTTGGAATCAGCTTTGTTCTTCTTCCTGTCAAAAGAGTTATTATGCAACCAAATTCATGCATTCAAATATTGGGAATTCGTTGTACTAAGATTAGACTCTAAACCTTATATCTATGTTACCTTAACCTTCAGGGTGGCTAGCGAATCTCTACTGAGTTCTTGTACTGGAATTTTGTCTTACTTTCTGTGGTAGTGTACCTAGAACATAAAACACCTGATTATTCTCCACTCGCTTTCACTGCTGACCTTACTGCATGGGATGTAAATCTGGTTACCTAAACTAAGTCTTAATAGTCTTTAAACTGGAACCTTGAAATTCAACACCAGAAAACGTAGAGTGGAGGAGTCTTCTCTAAAGGTGGTAAGTATCTTTATATATATATATATAATGCACACCTACTTGTAGATACTCTACTGGACTGGTGTCTTCTTCAGAATGTCAACCAAACTTGAATATAAGTCTCTATAGTTGCGAGTACAAGAGTCTCTGGATTTAACTTAGTAACTGGCCTTCGAATTATCTCTAGTTAAGAGTCACTGAGAGTTGAGTTCAATTTGGCCAGAATTCCTGTGACGAACTGTCGTATTCTTTGTCGAAGAAATATATACAAATTCACCTAACGAGATTACAGGAATATCTCACCATTACACTGTAAGCAGGAATTGCCTCGTGAGGAAAATTATACTCACGAACCGCCTGAAATACGAAAACTGAAGCGCCGCCAAAGGATAGACAGCCGCTTCGGGGAAACGAACAGTTGAAGTGCGCAGATGAAAATCAGTAAGCGCGCGACAACAACTGCTGTGATTCCTGACGAACAACTAGACCGGCAACCGGTTTGGCAAACCGGCGGCCATCTTAGGATTCTTGCAAATGATACGTACCAATCTCCTATGCACTAATTGTGACCAGCGCTTGGCAGGAGTTGAAATGGCTCGCCCGAAACCATGTCGCTGCAGGCTTGACAGAACCATTACCAATCCTGTGACATCCCTTGTCTTAGCAGGTCTAAATGTAACTGAGAGATCGGGAGGGGCAATCCTGACAGTACCCCCCACCAAAACTCCTCCCTCTGCTCTTTTGGGTTTCAATGGATGTCTTTTATGAAACTCTCTTAACAATCTGGGTGCATGAATATTGTCCTCTGGTTCCCAAGTTCTTTCCTCAGGACCAAACCCTTTCCAATCCACTAGATAAAATAACTGATTTTTCCTAATCTTGGAGTCTAGGATCCGTTTAACCACATATTCTTCTTCAGACTGAAACTGCACTGGATCTGGTGGGCCTTTCTGTCTTAAGTTGGGAGGACTTTTCCTTAATAAGGAAACATGAAAAACCGAATGAATCTTAAATTTTGAGGGAAGCTGTAATTTCACACAGACAGGGTTGATCACTTTTTCTATCGAGAAAGTGACCGATAAACCTTGGCTGAAATTTTCTATTCCCTTTTAATCTCAGATTACGTGTAGAAACCCAGACCTGATCTCCCTTTTCATACCTAGGACTAGGACGTCTTTTCTTGTCAGCATACTTCTTATAAGAAGCCTTGGCCCTATTTAGATTAACTGTGGCCTGCTTATGGACTTGTTGGAGATTCTGTATCACTTCCTCTACAGCAGGGGCTTCACCGTCTTGTTTACCTATCATGGTGTTTGGATGCCTACCAAAATTTAGGTAAAAAGGGGAAAACCCAGTACTAGCATGAACCGCATTATTATATGCGAATTCAGCAGCCCAAAGGATTTCTGGCCGCTCAGATTCATGGTCCATCAGAAACAGTCGCAAATACTGCTCCAGTTCCTGATTCACCCGTTCCGTTTGACCATCAGTCTCCGGATGGAAGCTGGAAGACAAACGAGAATCGATGTCTAATCTTTTCAGGAAAGATCTCAAAAATCGAGATACAAATTGTGGTCCCCTGTCAGAAATAACCACTCTAGGAATACCATGCGCTCTGACTATGTGTTGAGTGAAAAGTTCAGCTAATTGAGGTGCATTGGGAAGGGAATGCAAAGGTACGAAATGGCTCATCTTGGTGAAATGGTCTACCACCACCCAGATTACTGTAAAACCCTGACTAAAGGGAAGTTCAACAATGAAATCCATGGATACTGTATGCCAAGGGTATGGTGCGGATGGCAATGGTAACAACAACCCCTGGGGAGCCTGCCGGACAGTTTTTCCCTTTAAACATTGTTCGCAGGAGGCCACATATTGTCCCACCTGAGCTTCCATTGATGGCCACCAAAATTCTCGTCGAATCAATTCCAGCGTCTTCTTTGTACCCTTATGACCAGACAACAGTTCATCATGAAAGTGCTGAATGATCACAGTCTGTAATTCTTCAGTTGGAACAAATAGTTTCCCTTGGACGAAAGGCCGACCATCCTTGATCTCATGACTCTCACTTTGCTGTTCCCATTCTGCAAGATTTAAGGAGGCAAATTCTTGATTTAAACGTTCTTCAAGATCCGCAAATTGAACCAATCCAATAATTTTTTCTCTAGGAATGATTAACTCAGTCTGTGGAACTGAAGCGTTATCCTTGATATCTAAACGTGACAGGGCATCAGCTTTTCCGTTGCTAGACCCAGGCTTATAAGTGAGAATAAAATTATAGTCTGCAAAGAAAAGTGACCATCGCAGTTGCCTAGGAGTCAAAGTTCGAGCCGATTTCAAAAATTGAAGATTTCGATGATCTGTATATACTGTGATCTCATGCCTGGCACCCAAGAGATAATGCCTCCACTCCCGAAAAGCATCCTTCACTGCTAGCAGTTCTTTATCTGCAATTGAATAATTTAACTCTGCAGGAGACAACTTACGAGAGCGAAAGGCCACAGGATGAAGCTGTCCGGTAACCTTGTCTCGTTGAGACAAGATTCCTCCTAGAGCTGAATTTGAAGCATCGGCTTCCACAAAAAATGGTTCTTCAGGTTTGGGATGTCGTAGTATCGGAGCAGAGATAAACTTGCTTTTGAGATTCTTAAAGGCATTCTCGGCTTCCTCGGACCAAACAAATTTAGCTCCTTTCTTCAACAACTTCGTCAAAGGGGCAACTTTCTCCGAAAATCCTTCGATGAAACGTCGATAAAAAGTAGCAAAGCCAATAAAACTCTGCACATGTTTCACTGAGAGAGGAGACGGCCAATTCTCCACTGCCTTTACCTTAGATTCGTCCATAGCAATACCTTCTGCAGAGAGTACAAACCCCAAGAATTCCACCTTTTGAGCATTGAACACACATTTCTCCAACTTGACAAATAACTGGTGCTCCAATAATTTCTTCAATACCCATCGTACGTGTTCAATATGCTCCTGAAAATTCTCAGAGAAAATTAGAATATCATCAATATAGACGACTGCAAATCGATCCAAACACTCCCGTAATACGTCATTCACAAAGTGCTGAAAAGCTGCAGGAGCGTTGCAGAGACCAAAAGGCATGACCTGATATTCGAAAAGCCCCAGTCTGGTGCGGAAAGCAGTCTTCCATTCATCTCCTTCAGCTACTCGGACCAAGTGGTAAGCACCACGCAGATCTAATTTGGTGTAATATTTGGCCCCTTTTACTTGGTCTAACAACTCTGAGATCAAAGGCAATGGATATCGATTTTTCTTGGTTGCAGAATTCAACGCTCTATAATCGATACAAGTTCTTAAATTGCCATCCTTCTTTGGAATGAAAAATAACGGCGAAGAAACAGGAGATGTGGAAGGTCGGATAAACCCATTTGCCAAATATCGATCAATATACTCCTTCAAATGCTGATTTTCTTTTTCTGTGAGTGCGTAGATGCGACTACAGGGCAATGAAGTTCCCGATTCAAGCTCAATTTTACAATCGTAGTCCCGATGAGGCGGCAACTTATTAGCCTCCACCTCATCGAAAGCTGCAGACAAATCAGCGTATTCCTCTGGAATTTCTTGAACTGAAACAGAACAAATGGAGGAAGCCGAACTGGCAAGCAAACAACATGACGACATTGGAACCTTCTCAGTATTCACATGCTTGCAATTCATTAAGCAATATTCTGAATCCATTTGAATAGTTCTCTTTGCCCAATCTATCTTTGGATTGTGTTCTGTTAGCCATGGAAGGCCCAGAATGAACTGAAATTGAGGAGCATCAATGAGACTAAAATTCAAAACACTCTCATGCTCCCCTGGACCAAACAAACGAATCTCCTCTGTATGATAAACAATTGGTCCAGAGGACAAACTGGTGCCATCGACAGCACGAACTGGTTCCGGTCTCTCCTTCTTGATAAATTGAATTCCCAATTCCTTTGCAAACCCGATGTCACAGAAATTTCCCGTTGCTCCGGAATCTATCATTACTGAAATGTCTTCCTGACCTTTTTCCCCAAACTCAATTCTGCTCAACACAATTAAATGGGGAGCTGCTGATTGCAATGTATTTGCTGCCGATTGTGTCTCTGGAGTTGACTCTTCTTTCGCTTCCACCAGGGCAACCCCTTTTACTGGTGGAGCCTGTCTTTTAACGGAATTTGACTCTTGGGTTTCTTTTGACAATCTTTCAGGAAATGTCCTGAATCCCCGCAGTATAGACATAACTTTCCAGCCCGTCTTCTTTCTCTTTCTTCTTTAGAGAGGGGTCCTCGAACTGAACCTATCTGCATTGGCTCTTCCTCAGACTGGACCTCCTTGGTCCTCAAGCCTTCGAACTTGCTGCGATCAAAACGAGGAGTAAAGATTCTACCGTCTTTCCTTCTTTCACCTTTTCGTTCTCCCTGTCGCTGATCAATTTGCAAGACCAGGTCAATCAACTCTGAAACCTCTGTAGGCCTGCGAGGTATTTGAGCCAGGCGATCCTTCAGTTCATCTTTGAGACCACGATAAAAAATTGAAGCTCGCTTCGCCTCCGGACAATTTGTCTCTACAATGAGTTTATTAAATTGTGCCAGATAGGCCACCAGCTCTCGATTGCCTTGTTTTAGGTCTAACAACTCATTGTCAGTGGTTTGCGATACTGAACGACGATCAAAAATTTGCAGAAATTCTTTCTTAAAGTTATCAAAATTATACAGAATCGGATCATCCTTATTCACTAATGGCAATGACCAAGACGCTGCATCGCCGCTCAGGTAGGACAACATGAACGCCACCCTCGATTGGTCTTCCTTAAATATGACTGGTTTACAAAGAAAGTGCAAAGAACATTGTGTGAGAAAGATCTGGGCCTTATGCGGATCCCCATTGAACCTCTCTGGAGCAGCCAAGGGTATAGTAGGGGACATAGCATGGATTACCTGAGTGGTTAATTCTGTTGTTGAGGGGGCTGGAGCAAAAGCTTGAGGTTTACTGCCCTTGTGACCCACTACTGACGCAGTCGATAATTCGTCTACTCTCTTTCTCAAAAACTGAGTCTCTTGATTGGACCTCTTTATCTCTTCCTTTAGGACCTGATTTTCTAACATTGTGTCATTCAATTGGGCTTGGATACCATCTAGAACTGTGGCTAACGACTTTAAATCAATCCCTTCAGCCATCCTGCTCAAGCGGAAGTTGGTTCTTTTGGCACTTCAATCTGTCAAGTACCTGAGTTCCAACGATGAGTTCCGCAGGAGCCGATGCTAAGCCTCTAACTCCCACACCTCGATGTCGAAATCGTACAGATTCCGACAGCAAGGAGGGGGGAAAGGGGAAGTGGATTGAGAGAGAGAAACACGCCACGTCTTCTTGCCTGAAGGGAGTTTGGAATCAGCTTTGTTCTTCTTCCTGTCAAAAGAGTTATTATGCAACCAAATTCATGCATTCAAATATTGGGAATTCGTTGTACTAAGATTAGACTCTAAACCTTATATTGTATTGTTGTGGTATATTTATATAGCGCAACCTGTCACCGCAAAGGGCATCCTGGCGCTTGAACAGTGAACCAGCAGATACAGCAACTTAGCCTGCCCTGGGGAAGAGGTAGGTTTTTAACGCCTTTCTGAAGGCTAAGAGATCCTCAAGACTCCTTAAGGAAAGCGGCAGGGAGTTCCAGAGTTTGGCCGCCGCTACTCTGAACGATCGGCCACCCATCCTCACTCTCTGAAAGCGCGGTACTACTAGTAGCCTGGATGAAGAGGAGCGTAGAGCTCGGGATGGAAGGTACCAAGCGAACATTTTCCGCAACGGGACCGGGCCCAGGCCATGAATGGCCCTGAACACAATACACGCTGCTTTGTAGCGAACGCGTAGATGAACCGGCAGCCAGTGAAGTTCCTGTAATGCTGTCGTGGAAGAGCTGTGATAGGGGCGAGAAAGGGCAAGTTTGGCAGCCATGTTTTGCACTCTTTGGAGCTTGCCCAGAAGTGTTACCGGGGCCTCCAGAAGTAGTGCGTTACAGTAGTCGAGACGACTAAGGATGGTGCTCCGCACTACTTTGGGTCTGGCTTGCTCAGGGAGGAGGGGCAAAATCTTGCGCAGCATGCGAATCAGCATCATGCACGTTGAGATGGTCTTATTTACGTGCAGATCTAGCTGCAGGTTGGGCCCGAACATGACGCCCAGATTGCGCGCCGATTGTGCAGCTGACACCGCCTCTGGAAATGACGAGGGCCAGAAGTCGTCAGGGAGATCTCGGGGGACTCGGTCGTTGGAACAATGCAGGACCTCCGTCTTAGTTCCGTTAAACTGCAACGAGTTCAATCGGAGCCATTCCGCTGTAGCCTGCATGCACCGGTGGAAGGTATCCAATGGAACTGCATCCTGTCCCTCCAGAGAAAAAAACAGCTGGGTATCATCCGCATAATTAAATGCGGAGATCCCAAATGATTTAATGAGCTGGACTAGAGGGCGGAGGTAAATATTAAAGAGTATAGGGCTGATGGCCGAGCCCTGAGGTACTCCTTGCCCTACTCTCCGCTCCTCTGAGCTGAAGGGAGGGAGCGATACCCGTTGCTGACGGTTGTCCAGATATGAGATCAGCCAGTCCCTGGCCTTGTCTTTGACCCCGCATTCCTCCAGCCTCAAGATCAAGGTAGGATGGCTAACCGTGTCGAACGCGGCCGACATGTCGAGCAGCACCAAAAAGGCTGCCCGACCACTGTCGACTCGAGCCCGCAGATTGTCTAACACGGTCACTAACGCGGATTCCGTCCCGTGTGCTGGGCGAAAACCAAATTGCGTCTCATCCAGCCAGGTGTTCCCTTCTAAGAAGCCGGACAGAGTGCGGGTGACCAATTTTTCCATGATTTTAACTGGAAAAGGAAGCAGGGAAATTGGCCGATAGTTGGAGGGGCAGGCAGGGTCAAGCGTAGGTTTTTTTAAGAGCGGAGATACCACTGCCTTCTTCCAGCAGCCCGGTACAGTCCCTGTTTCAAACGACTGGCAGCAGATGGAGTGCAGCGGCTGAAAAAGTTCTTCCTGAGACACCCTCCAAAGCTTTGGAGGGAGAGGATCAAGAGGCGAGCCAGATGAGATCGTAAGAGCCAGGCTGCCAAACTCCTCCAGGGATGGAAGGGGAAAACTACTCAGCTGGGGTCGACTGGCCTCGCACGCCGGAGCTCCCAGACTGAGGGCCTGGTCCTCTGGCCGGGGTCGACTGGAAGGCATGGCCGGAGCTTCCAAACAGAGGCGAGAAACCCTCTGCTGGGGTCGACTGGCCATTGCCTCCGGAGCTCCCAAACCAGTGATGGATTTAACTGGGTCATGAAAACTACTCAGCTGGGGTCGACTGGCCTCAGTCGCCGGAGCTCCCAGACTGAGGGCCTGGTCCTCTGGCCGGGGTCGACTGGAAGGCATGGCCGGAGCTTCCAAACAGAGGCGAGAAACCCTCTGCTGGGGTTGACTGGCCATTGCCTCCGGAGCTCCCAAACCAGTGGTGAAATTGGCTAAGTCATGCAAACTACTCAGCTGGGGTCGACTGGCCTCAGTCGCCGGAGCTCCCAGACTGAGAGATTGGTCCTCTGGTCGGGGTCGACTGGAAGGCGTGGCCGGAGCTTCCAAACAGAGGTGAGAGACCCTCTGCAGGGGTCGACTGGCCATTGCCTCTGGAGCTGCCAAATCAGTAATGGAATTAACTGGGTCCTGCAGACCCTCCAGGATTTTGCAGATTTTCTCCTCGAAAGCATCAGAAAGCGAATCACAGAGAGCTTGCGATGTAGGGACAGTATTAGCTACACACGTAGGGTGGGCAAGGTCCCTAACAATCTTAAAGAGGTCCTGTGCTTTATTTGGGGCCTGATTCAAGGTGGATTCAAGATAGATCGCTTTAGCCGTCTTGATCTGAGCTTTATATTTTTGTAAAGAGGTTCGGAACACAATTTTCTCTGAATCTAAATACCGTTTTCTCCACGCTCTTTCTGCGCGTTTACAATCAAGTTTAAGCTGGCGTAATTCGCTCGTGTACCAAGGACTAGCTCGATTCACCCTCCCTCGGGACTTCCGGAGGGGTGCCAACTTATCCAGCGAGTTTGAAATGGACTGGCAGAATAGAGTGTAGCTCTCTTCAGTTGTATTGCGGAGCTTAAAATCCTTTCCTAAGATTTTTGGTAGTGGAGAGGTGTTAAGTATTCGAGACCAAGGTCTCTCTAACTTGGCTTGGGGTAATCCAGCCTCCCGCGAGGTGTGATCCTCTGAGCAGAGAGAGAGCATGATCAGGGAGTGGTCTGTCCAGGGCTGGCACTTAATATCGATTAATGATACCCATTGGGGATCCGCAAATACTAAGTCCAGTATATGACCCTTCCGATGCGTGGTGGCATTCACCAACTGTTCCAAATTGATGTCCACGCAGGCTTGACTAAGGGAGAAGAATGCAGTATCCAAAGAGCCTTAACCTTCAGGGTGGCTAGCGAATCTCTACTGAGTTCTTGTACTGGAATTTTGTCTTACTTTCTGTGGTAGTGTACCTAGAACATAAAACACCTGATTATTCTCCACTCGCTTTCACTGCTGACCTTACTGCATGGGATGTAAATCTGGTTACCTAAACTAAGTCTTAATAGTCTTTAAACTGGAACCTTGAAATTCAACACCAGAAAACGTAGAGTGGAGGAGTCTTCTCTAAAGGTGGTAAGTATCTTTATATATATATATATAATGCACACCTACTTGTAGATACTCTACTGGAATGGTGTCTTCTTCAGAATGTCAACCAAACTTGAATATAAGTCTCTATAGTTGCGAGTACAAGAGTCTCTGGATTTAACTTAGTAACTGGCCTTCGAATTATCTCTAGTTAAGAGTCACTGAGAGTTGAGTTCAATTTGGCCAGAATTCCTGTGACGAACTGTCGTATTCTTTGTCAAAGAAATATATACAAATTCACCTAACGAGATTACAGGAATATCTCACCATTACCCTGTAAGCAGGAATTGCCTCGTGAGGAAAATTATACTCACGAACCGCCTGAAATACGAAAACTGAAGCGCCGCCAGAGGATAGACAGCCGCTTCGGGGAAACGAACAGTTGAAGTGCGCAGATGAAAATCAGTAAGCGCGCGACAACAACTGCTGTGATTCCTGACGAACAACTAGACCGGCAACCGGTTTGGCAAACCGGCGGCCATCTTAGGATTCTTGCAAATGATGCGTACCAATCTCCTATGCACTAATTGTGACCAGCGCTTGGCAGGAGTTGAAATGGCTCGCCCGAAACCATGTCGCTGCAGGCTTGACAGAACCATTACCAATCTCGTGACATCCCTTGTCTTAGCAGGTCTAAATGTAACTGAGAGATCGGGAGGGGCAATCCTGACAGTTGGTAGAAGGGGTATTGCCATGGAGGTGCCATGTGTGGGGGCTCATGGAACACTGGTCCTTGGTGGTACCCTGGTTGCCAATTGGGGTGTTGTGCGGCCCAGTTGTTCCTTGGATTATATCCTCCACTTGAGTCACTGCTAGTGGAGCCTCGTCGGCTATTGTTGTCTGCGTTTTCATCCGAGGAGTAGCTTGTCTTTTTGTTCTTGAAGCCCTCCTTCAAGTATGGGTAAACTTTCTCCTTCTCAAATTTTGCAATATCTTTCTGCAGTTTGACTGTTTTCTGGTTCAGGAGGTATTCATGGTGATCTGCCATTTCTTGGTTGATCTCTGCTAGTTTGGTGGTGAAGTTAGCCTTGGTGTTCTTATTGACCGCACTTCTCATTGTGGCTTCTATGGCTGTGATTTTCTCTAGTAAGGCCTCTGACAGACGTTTAGATGTTTGCACGATTAGAAAGAGTAAATCTTTAGTGCATTTCCAGGATACCTGGACACAGTCGACCTTAAATTGTTTGTCTTCTAGGAAGAGTCTGGGTATGATGTTCACAATGAGGCCTTGTGGGGCGATTTTACTTCTCAGGTATTCGGTCATCATTATCCCATGCATCGTGATCCTTATTAGTTCTTTCTTCATATCGGTATGTATGACCCAATCGTCATTAGTAGCGCCAGAGGCAGAGGCAGCCGAGAAGGTGAGTAAGCTGGGTGCTGCCCTGAGGGCTTCATCAATGGCGTCATCATCAAAGCTAAGACCCGGTACATCTTCCATTTTGGACGGAGTGTGGCTTGGTTCAAGGTTATATCAAGAATTAAATAAAACCGCAAATGCGGGATACTGGGGACAGAAACCCAGTGTGTTTTGGGCCAGAGAAGTGAAATAGTGTCACTCTTGGTATCCTAAGTGTCCCGTGGGGGCAACCCACGCAGTATATATGAACAAAAAGGGGGACAAAAAGGGACAATGTTTAGAGGGGTCCAGTGTACCTGTCCAAAGAACATGTAGCAAAAAGGTTGTACAAAGTTCCCCTAGGTATAAGCCTGTAATATAGTCTCTCTCCCGAAATAATTAGTGAAAGCAAAAGGGATTTGGGAAGTCAGCAAGTTCCTTGTCGGAACTAAGAAGCCTCACACAACTTATGGGCTGGATGACATGTCTCATTCAGCCTTTTGTGATGTTGTTTACATCATCGGCTTCCTGCTCCTACGTCAAGCCGGCGCTGCAATGCCTGACGGGTAACAACACGTGTTACTCTTTTACGGAGATCTTTTGTTCCTTGCCGTGATTTGCTAGTGTGTGAGGGACCTAGAAAAGTGAGGTAGTGAGCGAAATGTGAGTTTAAAAAAAGTTGGGTAGTCCACAAAGTAACCTTTATTCGTGTGGCTAGCCACTTTATTAAAAAGTGCAATGAGGGGTATTGAGGACCATAAATACCATTACTATGGCCTCATTTCAACCCTCAGACATGGTCAACATGTTTCATGCCCTAAAGGCAATTCTTCAGGACCAGAAAGTGCTCATAAACTCATTGGGTGCCCAGAGGTGAGCTAAGGGGTATGGTTTATACAACCTGGTGGGTCTATGACTGGAGCAAGCTAAAAGTACTGCATCACCGTCAGACCTAGGGATTAAACAGAGATAACATAAACATTGTATGCCAAAACGCTTAAATATTGTGCGTCGTAATTATCCGAAGTTTCAATGTAGCACCCAGGCATCAGTGATCTTCTAGGTGCTGAAAACATTATTTACATGTGACTTCGTGCAGAGAGAGAGACTTTTATTACATTCATAAATATACGACCCAAAACATTATTTGGAGCACGTGTGAATACTAATCTCAACTTGAGGTATGTTACTTTCTAACAACAAAACCTCTCGGGTCAAAAAAATATAGCTTATTTTGAACAGCAAACGTCCCCCGAGGTGGAAGACAGGGACTGAAAAGGATGATTACCCGCAAGTGCCGGGGCTTACCATTGTAGAACCCTATGTCAGTCTACGCGGCTTGTTCCTGTGGGGCCTGCGCTAGAGATAACTACCTGTAAAAATAATGGACAGGGGAGGGAGACAAGGGGTCACAACCAGATCGTAGTCGGGGGAAACTGAAATAACAGGACAGCCAGTAAATCACACGGAGTCCCGCTCCGCCAGGCTGTGGTGTATGGTAGGACATACCACCAGTCAAAATCCGCGGCCCCGCCCGTAGGTGCCGAGCAAGCGCGCCGGTGGTCAAGGGTAGGACCAGCGGTGTGGAGGGCCGTAGATATGGAAGTCCGTGTGGCGGCCCCAACCACCAAATCAGGCGGAGCCGCAGGACCAGGCAGGGGCAGTCCCCACTGTCCGCAGCCCGGCGGTACGCAAAACCCCATGCGGTCTCCTTGAGGAGTCCGTCAAAAAGCAGCGTCGGAGAATTGTTAAAGGCACTGTTGGCTTACCTTAGCGACGAGAGGCCAGCGCCATTCAGAACCTACCCCCACACACTCAGGCGTGTCGTTGCACGCGGAACAGCCGGTGGAGGGCCATGACTCAGTCGCCATTAAATGCAGGGCGTTCGAGTCTCAGTGGGGGCGTGTCCCTTGTGACGCAGTTGCATGGGCGGCCAATCAGGAGCCTCTCGTGTCAGTAGACGGGAATAGTAGTTTTTACTGAAATGACGTTAGAGTCAGGGGTCAGGAATCATGAGCTTAGCAAGAAGTGTCTTAACTAACGAACCCCAGAGTCCTACTAAAGTGTATTATAGGATCTCATTGGCAGTACATCCCTCTGAAAAGATTTGCAATGGACCCCGGAGGTGGTATTAAACATGAAGGCGGCCACGTCAGGGCACATCCCAAACTTAGCGAGACCATCAACAAAGTAAGGGGGCGTCCCAAAACTAGCGTGACCGTCAGGGGGCGGGTAAACCGAATGCGCCCTATGGGCGTCATCAAGGGGATTATTAGCCCCCCGATCAGGGCGTGCTAAGAAGGATGGTTAGACTGTGGGAGATAGAGTTGGATGAGGGTGGTGAAAGGAGTGAGGGTACCGGAGTGTGCAACAGGACTGGTTAGGTCTGTCTATTTATTCAATAGTAAGAAGTCCAATCTCAACATCATCCAAGGCTAGGCAGAGAATTAGTAGTGAGTCATAAGAGTCACCTTGCTAGCTGATTCCAAGGGACAGAGTCATTCAGCCCACAGGTGTCTAGTTGTAAGCGGTGCACCCACCTCTGTTCCAATCTATGTAGTGCTTGTTGACTGATGGATGGGTGCCATTCTAAGACTACCCATTTCATGTTCTCTGCTAGGTGACCAGCTTCTTTGCAATGTTCATATAGCCTTGTGTGTGTCTTGGCACAGCGAATGTTGCTGTTATGTTCAATTATGCGTGTTTTCACAGTGCGCATTGTCATGCCTATATATTTAAGCCCACAGGGGCATGTAAGCATGTATATACATCTGCTGCTGTTGCAGTTGGTATGTTTGTTCATGTGCCAAGTGAAAGATGTTGATAGAGTAATCTCTTTGCTTTGTATGGACTGGGGACAGACGATGCAATTACCACATCTGAAATGGCCGACCACTGGTGGTAAGTCCCAAAGCGTATTCTGGTGGTGGGTATTTAACTTCTTTGGTCGAGTGTGGGTCAAGGTATCCTTAAGGTTGGCAGTTCTTTTAAAGGCAAAGCGTGGACGTGGAATGTCCAGTCCAGCAAAATTCAGAGTGCCTCAATGGGAATTGATTATCTTCTTAATGAAGGTGGAATTCTTGGTGTAAGTGGTTACACATGTGATTACATCATCAGCTGGCTTGGTATGTGTCTCCAAAAGGGCTTCTCTGTTGTTGTTAAGTGCTCTTTTGACTGATTGTTTCAGAAGTCTGGTAGGGTAGCCCCTCTCCTGGAGTTTATGTTGTAAGGTAGACGCTTCGCGTTTATAATCAGTCACCGACGTGCAGTTTCTACGAATCCGAAGGAATTGCCCGAATGGTAGATTCTCCCTCAGGGCCCTGGTGTGGTGGCTCTGGTAAAGGAGGAGACTGTTCCTGTTGGTCTCTTTCCTGTAGAGAGTGGTGGTGATCTCTGTGGGATCCAACCTGATAGTAAGGTCGAGGAAAGGGAGTGATAGTTCAGAAATGGTACCCGTAAATTTGAGGAACGGGTTCTGGAGATTAATCCATGAGCAAAAAGCCTCACAACTCGTCCGATCCCCCTTCCAAAAGATCAGAATGTCGTCGATGTAGCGACGCCATAGGGACAGATGTTCGAGGAATGGATTGGTGTCGGCGGGGTAGATGAAATGTTCCCTTTTTGTCCCCCTTTTTGTTCATATATACTGCGTGGGTTGCCCCCACGGGACACTTAGGATACCAAGAGTGACACTATTTCACTTCTCTGGCCCAAAACACACTGGGTTTCTGTCCCCAGTATCCCGCATTTGCGGTTTTATTTAATTCTTGATATAACCTTGAACCAAGCCACACTCCGTCCAAAATGGAAGATGTACCGGGTCTTAGCTTTGATGATGACGCCATTGACGAAGCCCTCAGGGCAGCACCCAGCTTACTCACCTTCTCGGCTGCCTCTGCCTCTGGCGCTACTAATGACGATTGGGTCATACTTACCGATATGAAGAAAGAACTAATAAGGATCACGATGCATGGGATAATGATGACCGAATACCTGAGAAGTAAAATTGCCCCACAAGGCCTCATTGTGAACATCATACCCAGACTCTTCCTAGAAGACAAACAATTTAAGGTCGACTGGGTCCAGGTATCCTGGAAATGCACTAAAGATTTACTCTTTCTAATCGTGCAAACATCTAAACGTCTGTCAGAGGCCTTACTAGAGAAAATCACAGCCATAGAAGCCACAATGAGAAGTGCGGTCAATAAGAACACCAAGGCTAACTTCACCACCAAACTAGCAGAGATCAACCAAGAAATGGCAGATTACCATGAATACCTCCTGAACCAGAAAACAGTCAAACTGCAGAAAGATATTGCAAAATTTGAGAAGGAGAAAGTTTACCCATACTTGAAGGAGGGCTTCAAGAACAAAAAGACAAGCTACTCCTCGGATGAAAACGCAGACAACAATAGCCGACGAGGCTCCACTAGCAGTGACTCAAGTGGAGGATATAATCCAAGGAACAACCGGGCCCCACAACACCCCAATTGCTAACCAGTGTACCACCAAGGACCAGTGTTCCATGGGCCCCCACACATGGCACCTCCGTGGCAATACCCCTTCTACCAACAGGGTCCACCACAATTTTTCCCTTCAAACCCGCCACCTTTTCAAGGCAGAGGTTGGGGCAGAGGAAGAGGGCGAAAGCGAGGCGGACAGAAAGGGGTCCAGTGGCAAGACCAACCAACACCACAGACCACGGTAGAAACCAGGAGTACAACCATGGGGAGAAGAGTATGACGGTGAACCTCTCGAAAAGAGCTCTGACCCCCGCTGAAAATAAAGTTTTAGAAAAGGGACTTGGCTTCGTCCCCACTCCCATCCCTGATAATTTTCAGGAAATGATTGAAATTGAACAACTCTTCAGGAAGATACGCCTGAGAGCCTTCTTCGACGACAAACCAGAACAAGACAATCTAGATACAGGACTACGGAAACCCTCCACTTTTACACCCACTGATGGGATGGTCCCCCCAGAGATTCTGGCTTTTGAGAGAGCGGTCCTAACCAGCCTTACTAACAAACCACAATGTAACCAATTTAATAACCTGACTAAAGCAGAGAGACAGGCCTCCCAGGCCCTAGGTAATGACAACACGATCGTCATTAAACAAGCGGACAAAGGGGGTGCCACAGTCATCCAAGATTATGATGTATATGATCTGGAATGTAGATGACAACTTTCAAACAGTACCCACTATAGACCCCTCATCGTAGACCCTACCAAACGCCTGAAAACTACCATCATGAGTCTTGTGATAGAGGGAGAAACCAATGAATGGCTATCAAAAAAGGAAGCAGAATTCCTCATTACCACCGAACCAGTAACGCCCTATTTCTACACACTGCCCAAAATTCACAAGGGGGTTACCCCGGTGCCTGGCAGGCCCATTGTCTCTGGAATAGGGTCCCTATTGGACCTCTATCCCAATTTTGCAACGTCTTCCTGCAACCTATAGTTAAGAAAATTCCTTCTTTTCTCCAGGATACCAGAGACGTCCTACGCCTGATTGATGATATGGATGGGAGGGAAAATGTCGATCTGATACTGACATTGGATGTAGAAGCCCTCTACACAAATATCCCTCAGCAAGCCACACTAGAGGCAGTAGAGTCTGCTTTGAGGTCGGAGGAATGGACATCACCTACCCCCATCTCTTTCATCATGGCTCTTGCGAGTATAGCCCTGACAGAGAACTTCTTCAGATATGAATCGCAACTGTACCACCAGATCCGTGGCACATCCATGGGTTCTACCTTTGCGCCGAGCCTGGCCTGCATATACATGGCTACCTTCGAGGAACATTTCATCTACCCCGCCGACACCAATCCATTCCTCGAACATCTGTCCCTATGGCGTCGCTACATCGACGACATTCTGATCTTTTGGAAGGGGGATCGGACGAGTTGTGAGGCTTTTTGCTCATGGATTAATCTCCAGAACCCGTTCCTCAAATTTACGGGTACCATTTCTAAACTATCACTCCCTTTCCTCGACCTTACTATCAGGTTGGATCCCACAGAGATCACCACCACTCTCTACAGGAAAGAGACCGACAGGAACAGTCTCCTCCTTTACCAGAGCCACCACACCAGGGCCCTGAGGGAGAATCTACCATTCGGGCAATTCCTTCAGATTCGTAGAAACTGCACGTCGGTGACTGATTATAAACGCGAAGCGTCTACCTTACAACATAAACTCCAGGAGAGGGGCTACCCTACCAGACTTCTGAAACAATCAGTCAAAAGAGCACTTAACAACAATAGAGAAGCCCTTTTGGAGACACATACCAAGCCAGCTGATGATGTCATCACATGTGTAACCACTTACACCAAGAATTCCACCTTCATTAAGAAGATAATCAATTCCCATTGGGGCACTCTGAAATTTGCTGGACTGGACATTCCACGTCCACGCTTCGCCTTTAAAAGAACTGCCAACCTTAAGGATACCTTGACCCACACTCGACCAAAGAAGTTAAATACCCACCACCAGAATACGCTTTGGGACTTACCACCAGTGGTCGGCCATTTCAGATGTGGTAATTGCATCGTCTGTCCCCAGTCCATACAAAGCAAAGAGATTACTCAACATCTTTCACTTGGCACATGAACAAACATACCAACTGCAACAGCAGCAGATGTATATACATGCTTACATGCCCCTGTGGGCTTAAATATATAGGCATGACAATGCGCACTGTGAAAACACGCATAATTGAACATAACAGCAACATTCGCTGTGCCAAGACACACACAAGGCTATATGAACATTGCAAAGAAGCTGGTCACCTAGCAGAGAAAATGAAATGGGTAGTCTTAGAATGGCACCCATCCATCAGTCAACAAGCACTACATAGATGGGAACAGAGGTGGGTGCACCGCTTACAACTAGACACCTGTGGGCTGAATGACTCTGTCCCTTGGAATCAGCTAGCAAGGTGACTCTTATGACTCACTACTAATTCTCTGCCTAGCCTTGGATGATGTTGAGATTGGACTTCTTACTATCGAATAAATAGACAGACTTAACCAGTCCTGTTGCACACTCCGGTACCCTCACTCCTTTCACCACCCTCATCCAACTCTATCTCCCACAGTCTAACCATCCTTCTTAGCACGCCCTGATCGGGGGGCTAATAATCCCCTTGATGACGCCCATAGGGCGCATTCGGTTTACCCGCCCCCTGACGGTCACGCTAGTTTTGGGACGCCCCCTTACTTTGTTGATGGTCTCGCTAAGTTTGGGACGTGCCCTGACGTGGCCGCCTTCATGTTTAATACCACCTCCGGGGTACATTGCAAATCTTTTCAGAGGGATGTACCGCCAACGAGATCCTATAATACACTTTAGTAGGACTCTGGGGTTCGTTAGTTAAGACACTTCTTCCCAAGCTCATGATTCCTGACCCCTGACTCTAACGTCATTTCAGTAAAAACTACTATTCCCGTCTACTGACACGAGAGGCTCCTGATTGGCCGCCCATGCAACTGCGTCACAAGGGACACGCCCCCACTGAGACTCGAACGCCCTGCATTTAATGGCGACTGAGTCATGGCCCTCCACCGGCTGTTCCGCGTGCAACGACACGCCTGAGTGTGTGGGGGTAGGTTCTGAATGGCGCTGGCCTCTCATCGCTAAGGTAAGCCAACAGTGCCTTTAACAATTCTCCGACGCTGCTTTTTGACGGACTCCTCAAGGAGACCGCATGGGGTTTTGCGTACCGCCGGGCTGCGGACAGTGGGGACTGCCCCTGCCTGGTCCTGCGGCTCCGCCTGATTTGGTGGTTGGGGCCACCACACGGACTTCCATATCTACGGCCCTCCACACTGCTGGTCCTACCCTTGACCACCGGCGTGCTTGCTCGGCACCTACGGGCGGGGCCGCAGATTTTGACTGGTGGTATGTCCTACCATACACCACAGCCTGGCGGAGCGGGACTCCGTGTGATTTACTGGCTGTCCTGTTATTTCAGTTTCCCCCGACTACGATCTGGATGTGACCCCTTGTCTCCCTCCCCTGTCCATTATTTTTACAGGTAGTTATCTCTAGCGCAGGCCCCACAGGAACAAGCCGTGTAGACTGACATAGGGTTCTACAATGGTAAGCCCCGGCACTTGCGGGTAATCATCCTTTTCAGTCCCTGTCTGACACCTCGGGGGACATTGGCTGTTCAAAATAAGCTATAATTTTTTGACCCGAGAGGTTTTGTTGTTAGAAAGTAACATACCTCGAGTTGAGATTAGTATTCACACGTGCTCCAAATAATGTTTTGGGTTGTATATTTATGAATGTAATAAAAGTCTCTCTCTCCGC
This sequence comes from Lissotriton helveticus, assembly GCF_964261635.1. Lineage (NCBI taxonomy): Eukaryota > Metazoa > Chordata > Amphibia > Caudata > Salamandridae > Lissotriton > Lissotriton helveticus. Next base: position 2,070,188,298 of record NC_136059.1, on the reverse strand, counting down.
ACGAAGTCACATGTAAATAATGTTTTCAGCACCTAGAAGATCACTGATGCCTGGGTGCTACATTGAAACTTGGGATAATTACGACGCACAATATTTAAGCGTTTTGGCATACAATGTTTATGTTATGTCTGTTTAATCCCTAGGTCTGACGGTGATGCAGTACTTTTAGCTTGCTCCAGTCATAGACCCACCAGGTTGTATAAACCATACCCCTTAGCTCACCTCTGGGCACCCAATGAGTTTATGAGCACTTTTTGGTCCTGAAGAATTGCCTTTAGGGCATGAAACATGTTGACCATGTCTGAGGGTTGAAATGAGGCCATACTAATGGTATTTTTGGTCCTCAATACCCCTCATTGCACTTTTTAATAAAGTGGCTAGCCACACGAATAAAGGTTACTTTGTGGACTACCCAACTTTTTTTAAACTCACATTTCGCTCACTACCTCATTTTTCTAGGTCCCTCACACACTAGCAAATCAGGGCAAGGAACAAAAGATCTCCGTAAAAGAGTAACACGTGTTGTTACCCGTCAGGCATTGCAGCGCCGGCTTGACGTAGGAGCAGGAAGCCGATGATGTAAACAACATCACAAAAGGCTGAATGAGACATGCCATCCAGCCCATAAGTTGTGTGAGGCTTCTTAGTTCCGACAAGGAACTTGCTGACTTCCCAAACCCCTTTTGCTTTCACTAATTATTTCGGGAGAGAGACTATATTACAGGCTTATACCTAGGGGAACTTTGTACAACCTTTTTGCTACATGTTCTTTGGACAGGTACACTGGACCCCTCTAAACATTGTCCCTTTTTGTCCCCCTTTTTGTTCATATCCCTAAAATACCACTTCCTAGACTCTTCACTCCTCTATCCGTATCCCATTAAATCCAACTAACAGACTCACATTTATTGTTCGAATTAACAGCTTCTATTTTCCTATAATATTCAACCACTAATCTATTTTGAGTTCTGGAGTAGCATGCTACTCACCAAAAAGTGCTTCAGCACCTTATCATATATAAATACAAATACAATATGTGACCACCCTATTTAGTGTGAGCAAACACATGGCTAGGTTTGACTGTCTGTCACCTCCAGGTAAAACATGGCGATAACTGGCTGTGAAAGCTGAAAAGACCTCCCACACAGTGGGACAAATCTCTGTCATGTTGATGGAGCCATCCATCACACATTCAATGCACTACTGGAACTGCCCGTACTGCGGTTCTTTTACATGCAAGAGATGTCTGCTGGGCCAGAAGGTACTCATTCAGGGCCACAAAGTGATTTACTCTGTTCCTCTGCTTTTGTAAATTCCTATCCGCAAACACAAAATCAAGCTCTTGGTCTATTACCTGAAGGAATTTCCTCATCGGCGATGTGAGCCACTGGCTGGATCCGACGGCAAACTTGACAATGGCAGGGTGCTGCTCAGCGTTGGTCTCTGTGAAATCCCCCACAGTGGGACTTAAAAAGTTTTGTGGAAGTGGACCTACTTTCAGTGGTGCAAACCAGAAATTAATCTAAGCAGCGATGAGACAACCGCAACTGTAATTCAACGGCAGTCCCATGGTAGCATCTGTTTCTTTTTAATGAAAGAGTTAAAAAACGTTTTGATGTGGCCATTTGGACACCACTAGGTTAACTAAGATCAATTTCTCAAAAGACACCTGTGGGCTGATGGGCAAACCCACTTGAATCTGGTCAGCTGGACTCATCTTTGTTGCAGGCTTCTTATAGCTTTTGTGTTTCTGGAGCTTTACAGAAGGCTAGCTAACTAACCCTGGTAGTCCACTCTTTTTCTGTCCTGGGTTTATGTGGGAGCAGGTCCAGCCCTTGTGATTTCTCTCCAGAGGTAAACTGGGAGGCTCAGTCCTACTTCTTTGGTTCAAAAGGTGCATTCCTTCTTCTGTTTTCCACAGGTCCAGTAGCCATGGGTGCCACTTTTATACCTGTCACTAGCTTCTGGGCAGGGGAGACACCCTAACCAATAGGAGTATAATTCCCATGGGCAACCACAACCAACTTCTACATCACTTCCTGTATGTTTTGCACAAAGCAATCCCAATATGAATCTCTATGCCCTGGGTCAGAGACATGAGCACACTCCTGAGGCATATCTAGGAAAATTAGGTGCTCCCCATGCAAAATCAGTTTTGGGACAGGATTAGTCTCCACTAGGATTGCTGTTACTCTGGTTTGCTCTGGCTAGTCAAACCTCAGAAAGCCTAGGTGTGAGAGAAATTCACAACTCCCAGCAGGATGGCAGGTGACAGTTGTGGATTATCTTTGAAAGGGCTACTAGAGGCTTTAGGGAGAAAAGGCTAACTTTCTAAAAGTGGCAGTTTCAAAATAGTAATTTAAAATCTGATCTACCATTAGATTTGATTTTAAATTCCTATTAATTTGATTCCTTGAAAAATTGTTTAGCAATTCCCAAAAATAAGTTATAATATTGTGTAAGTGTCATAATATTGCATGAGGTACTCGTTCAGTGCCTTTGCGATTTAGATATCTGCAGGAAGGCTCTTTCTTGGTTTAACTCCTTTTTGTGCAACCGCACTTTTCAGGTTATTTCTCCTCCTTTCTCATCCTCGCTGCCACCACTGCAAAATGGGGTCCTGCAGGGCTCTACCTCAAGCCCTACTCTCTTCAAAATGTACGTTAGGCCATTGGCAGAGACTGTGAAGTCCTTAGGGATCCCTTCATTATCAAATGCAGGTGATACTCAACCTATTGTTTCCATTTGGCAGATGCCTCCAAAAATGCTGCTTAGTTTAAGGAGGGTATGCTGACAGTGGCTACCTGGATGAATGACAATAATCTCACAATTTACACTAATAAACTGAGATTTTTTTGTTTAGCAAGCACACCAAGAGCTGGAGTGATCATTGGTGGCTCAAGGCTTTGGGACTACCTCCTCCACCCAAATCGTCTATAAAAGAATCTAGGGATATAGCTCGAGGACTCCCTCTCATTTGAATCTCAAGTTATAACTCTTGCAGGTTCCTGTTTCGGTCTACTCAGAGGCCTCAAACCAATTTTTAGTTTTTATCAATTCCATGTTCAACAGGTGATTGGTCAATCCATTGTCATGTCGCGTCTTGACTATTCCAACATTTTATATTGAGGTTGGAAGAAATCCATTCAGAGGAGACTTCAATTAGTCCAGAACCCTGCAGCCCTTCTTCTTTTTGGTCTTCCTAACTTCTGTCCCTCATTAGGGATTCTTCTAAAGCTTCACTGGTTGCCTATTGAGAAGCGCATCCAGTTTAAAGTTATCAATACAAACCATAAGATTATGCACTTTTCAGGAGCTCCTGTTTTCTCAGAATGTATGCTGCCTTACTGTTCCACCAGATCTTTTTGCTCTGCGGATCTTAACCTGGCAGTGATCCATGATTTAAGAGAAGGAATTTGGGTGGATGCTCCTTTCAGATGTTGGCACCTGACTTTCAGAACAGCATGCCTCATGATTTGAGGGCTATCCAGATTAATCTCTGTTTTATAAAAAAAAAAACGTAATACCTGGCTAGTTGCTTCACAGGTGTCTTACTAGCCTTTTGTACCTAATGCTATTTTTCAGTTTTCTGGGCCCAGTGCTGGGAAGACCCATTGTTAGGGCAGCCATGCACTCTACAAATCATATTAATGTACCCCAGTGCTTTTCTATGGAAGAAGCAGACAGTGAAAAATGTCTGGAGATTTTTCAGCGTGAGAAAGTATGAAAACAAAAAATACACGTCTCCTTTTTAAATAACATGCATCCTGCCAAAAGAGAATTTAGGTCCTACTTTAGAGGTGAGTTATAAGTATTAATAAGGCAGGTTTAGACCTGGTAAAGGGTTTATTTTCAATACACAAAAAAGAAGGCCTAAAGAGGTTTAGAGACCAGAAGAGGACGACTCCCCTCTATCAAAACTAGAAAACACTCAAAGGGGTCCCTGGGTCTATATATCAAAGAGAGTGCTGGAGTGTCCCTTTTTCAGGACAGGTAGCCTCGCCCACCCATGGGTGGCATGTTTTATCATTGGCTAACCTCCCCGCACTACGAGCCTAGTTGTAGTGAAGGCTACTGCCCCCTCTCTGAGAGGGAGGAGCTCAGGGATGAGAAAGAGAGGTATCCTAAATTATGTAATTGAGCAGGGTGTGGTGAGGGAAGAAACAAAAAGAGTGAATGTGAACTAAAATTGTCTCTTTGTTATACCAAACAATTTTTAATGGGGCATCCAGAGGTCAGGATAAAAAAGTAAGGCTATGACCAGGGGAAATTCAACCTGTCATACAACTTCTGGCGGTCACCATGTTTCACCGTTTACACTCTCCGTATAGGTGTGTTGGCTTTCTTCAGGACCAACATGCAAGTTATTGTGAACTATCCACTCATACCAAGTTCAGTTAGTGGAAGACATATACAACAAGTGGTCGGAATGGAACATCACTCAAAAGTTACTTCCACTGGTCAGCATACTCCGCTGAAAAGAGACAAAGTGTTAGATTTAAATATACAGAAACTTAATGAAACAAACTTACAAAACACAATTCTCAAACATAAAGTGTTTCTATCTTGGTCCACCAAAAAGACCATTCAGCTAGTGGACCCATAAAGCGATTAACTGTGAAAGCAACTTACCTGCATTGTCGAGTGACCTCATGACATCGGAGAGTGATCCTTTGTTCAAGATGTTCCAGTTCTTGATAATGGATTTCTGGACCAGGCTTGACCTGCTACTGAAAGTACTGATGCACATCAATATGTCAGTCAGTTCTTTCTGAGGACGTGCTTCTAGGAGGGCATCACGGTTATTTTTTCTTGCTCTTTTTGATGATTTCTTAATCAAGTTGCGTGGGTAATGGCAGTTCGTTAGTTGGCATTCCAGAGTTGCTTAATGGCTTTTTTATTTTTCAACGTCTGTGCAATTGCATCTTAGGCGTAAAAATTGGCTAAATGTCAGATTATTCTCAAGGACTTGGGATGGTAGCTTGACAGAATATCACAAGCGTCACCTGAGAGTGTATGCCTGTTAACCGCATCGTTCTGATCACGGACTTACGGACCCCCGAATAGAGCCACACATTATTTTCAATCATCGGGAATGCGGTAGGCTACACTGTCGGGGCTCACCTCCGGACCAAACATTTTATACCGCTGGTTTTTAATCAATCTTGTGCTATCCAAGACCAAGCACAATGGGATTTCTATTAATACAATTTATGTGTTCCTGGACCCGTACTTGAAGCCTTCACTTCTATTCAGATTTTTGATATTTACCAGAGTCTGTATATGACCATTTAAGCTGATTCTTTTACAATAGCTCTTGATGAATTTCTTGGCACTGTTTCCACAGCTTTGAGTAAACCATTTACTGTTGAGTAACAGCACAGATGTAGTGCAAGTGAAGTTGGCTCCCTCCCCTGGTTTACTACATTGTGAGAGCATATTGCATCTACCACCAGGTCACCCTGTGAACCTCATTCATGGCTTCCTGATGAAGGCTGCTAGCCGAAACGCACATAGGAATTGCAAGAAATATCAGCCATGAGACTATTTACTGTTATTTTTACACTATAAATGTGTTCCTTGTCTTAATGAATTTAGAAGGCAATGTTTGAAATGTATAAACTGTGAAAACTAGGAATTAAATCCAAACATAGCAATTATAATATTTATTATAATAAAAAATATGTTTAATATTGAGGAAATACATTTACAAAGTAAAAATAGCTGTTTTCTGAGTATCATATTTCCATATTTACACTGTTATTCATTTTATAGTATCGTGTTGATTGTTTAGGTCCATTAACTTTACTTCTCTACTCCTAAATGGATTTCTCACAATTTTAGCCATGTGTTTCTTATTGAGCTTGGTTTGCAGTGATCTGTGAGAGGCGTAGATCAATAGGTCCAAAAACATAGGCTCTCTGTCTTGACTAAATTCACTGGTAAAATTCAGATATTCATTGGAGGCATTGAGAAATTGGTGAAAGAAAGTTATTTCCTCTGAAGGTCCACGCCATATCACCAGGATGTCATCAATATAGTGCTACCAAAGAAGGATATCGGATCAAAAGGGTTTAGTGTGAGTCAAGATTGTTTGCGTCTTGATAGAATGGGCACAGAGATTCGCCAGGCTAGTGGCAAATGTGCCGCCCATCGAAGTTCCAAATATCTGCAGAAAGAGACTGTCCTCAAATTGAAAGAAGTGTCCTTTCTTTGTGAGGGTGGCACATTGCATAATGAATGAAATGGGCATTATTGTGTCGACTTCTCTGGATCTTAATAAGGATTCAAAAGTGGCCAAGGTTAGGTCTTGAGGGATGCAGGTATAGAGATACTCCACGTAAAAGGATACTAGTAAATACGTTTCTCTATAAAATTCCACATTCTAAAGGGCATACACAACATTGTAAAGTTCTGCAGATAGGTTGGCATTTCTTGGACCATTGGTCTAAAGAAAAAATCCACATATTGGGAAAGTGGCTCAAGGAGGGATCCTGTTCCGGATATGATGGGGTGGCCAGGAGGTGGTCTTTGACTCTTATAGGTTTTGGGGAGCACATAGAAATACTGTATGAGGACTCTGTGTTGAACAAAAAATCAGCTTCTTTGCTGGTAAGCCATCCTTGCTCTTTGGCATCATCAACTTGTGTGGTGATCGTGCTCAGAAGACTCTTTGTGGGATTCAGTTTCAAAGCACGATAGGCGCTGCTGACTGAAATTTGTTTAAGGCATTCATCTCTGTGAGAGGCAGTGGCCATGATGACAATGGCCCCACCTTTATCAGCTGGCTTTATCATGATTTATCCATCCATACTCAAATTATGAATTGCTTCTTGTTCACTTTTGGACAAATTCCGGTAGAGGGAATGATTAATTATGAGGCCAAGGTTCAGATCTGTCTTAACGTCCTTCTTAAAGGTGATCACCTCTGACGGTACTGAGTAGGGGGAGCACAAATGTGGATCTTTTGCACAGGTTGTCGTGTAGTTCCTATATACTCTATACAGGATCTGAGCGTTTGGATAACATAAAATGCGGACTTGGTGGTAGACTGGTTCTGAACACCCCCACCGGATATGTTAGCCTGTTTCCATAAGCTAGCTCACAGTGCCACTAAATCTCCTCTTATCGGGAAGAGAATAGTTTCTGGCAACCTCAGAACATGACAAGCCTGATCCCTCAGAATCGAGGAAACAATATACTACTTTTCGCTGAGTCATTCATGCTCACTTAGTGGGTCTTAGAAATACACAGAAAAAACAGCCTGGACGTGTCAATAAGGATTTATTAAACAGTTGTTATTCTAGTGTAAAATAGATGTGCTCTAACAACCATTAGAGAGTAGCAGAGGTATATGATTAGCAGTACTATGAAAGTTAGGGGATCATACATTTCTACCATTTTGCAGTTAACATGAATATATACAATTATATAAAACCCATGATAAGAAAGTTCATACTCCAACGATGTCTCCCTAACTAGATGTACCTAAATGTACCTAGAATCGTTGTAGGTGTTATGTCAAGAATCCCTCTAGGACCCCATTACCTGAGAAAGGAGAGAATATAGGACCCCGTCCTAGTCTCGAGTTGGAAACCCCACGAGGGATGTTAGACCACTGCGAGCTGTAATGTCTCCATGCAGGATCTTCGGCGTCTCTGGTCAGTGTGTCAGCTGGGAATTCACAGTCCCCTCCATCTTACTAAGCAATATATGATGTATATATACCCACACGGCTCCCCAGGTGTCCTACCTTGCTGAGTTACTGTGTTGGCCTAAAGGATGACGTTTGATTTAAACTTTATACATTTATATTATACAGGAGAGGAGATGATCGTCCTGCTGTTAGTCCTGCTGTGCTTCCAAGAAGCTGTGTACATAATGTATGAGTTTTGTACTAGGGAAAAACCAGCATTCTGAATGCAGTGTCATATCGAGGTAAAAAGTCAGTCCCTATGAACCTTTAGGTATGTAATGTAGGGAACGATATAGGTGAAAGGTTGCAGTGTTACCTGCATCTATATTGGGTACCTATATAGAATATAACAAGGTAATGTTGGTGGATGGATCTTAGGGTATAGGTGTATCTTGGTTAGAAAAAAAAGTGAAGACAAATTGTTCAGAAAAATTGTGCAAGTTCCTGATTAATCTAGAAAGGATCCCCTTGGTATGTAGGCACAAAGCTGAGCCCAAAGCTAAGCCCTTTGTTCAGCAGTGTTGATTCAGTTGTGCTGAGAGTGTGTTGGCTCTGGTTGATAAGCAAGTTGGCTCCCTGCTTGTCCCTGGTAGGGGAGTTGTCTTGGTCATACTCTGTGTGGTTTGTGCAGATAGGGGTGGACTCCAGTGCACACAGAACTGTTGTCTTCTTATGCTTTTGAACATCCTCATCCTTGATCTAAAAAAGAAAAATTGAAAAAAGGTGGTGGTTGAAAATGTGCCATGGGTTGGTGATAAGGTAGCATGGGAAAATTTCATGGTCTGGGGGGGCCATCATTGTTGCTGTTGATTATGGATAAAGTTATTGCCTCACCATCTACTTCAACCTCTCCTCTTGGTCGTCGGTCCTAATGTTTTGCTGGTTCCTGACTCTGAGTCGCTGGACCAAGGGTCTGAGTATGGTGCAGAGTTACCAGACCATGAAGTAGAGTACCCTGAACCGTAGCTTCCACCTTGCATTCCGGTGGTTTGTAGTCGTTTGAAGTATACGGGTAGAATTTGTGTAACGAGAACCGTGCCAAGTCTTTCTTAAATGTCTTGATTTTTGATGCAAGAGAGGTCCTTGTTAGTTTTGTTAGTTTCATCCATATTCTTTTTGTAGAGAGTGGCTGATATAGTTATCTTTAAGTGGCCCTCAAGAATGTTGGATTTCAACTAAAATGGCATTTGCAATCCACTTTGCGGTACTGATAATTAAAATCAGCCAGCCCCTAGTGCAGCTCAATGCAATCAATGATCAGTCTTTCATTAATGGTTTATCTTCAAGGAAAAGTCTGGGTGCAGTATTGACAATAAGACCAGTAGAAGCGCAGTTTCCCCTTAGATATGCAGTCATTATTGCTCAGTGTGTAAGGGTACGTGTGTGTCCTTTTAAGAATGAGTAATTTCATCCAGCCATCTGATTGTATGATAGACTGTGACATTCCTATGTCCAGTAAACTAGGAGCATTAAGGATGTGCTGGACGGTAGACTCATCTAAAGCTAGACCAGCGAAGTCTGTCATGGTTATAGGGGTGGAGGGCTTGCGCCGAGTAGCACAAGAAAAAGAAAGGAAGAAATAGTATGAAAAGTCAACTGTGTACAAATGTTGAGTGAACTCACCAAAGAAGAGATGGCCTACAGCCGTGGCTGTACAATATGTTCAATACACAAAAGGGAAGGCCTGAGGTGGTTTAGAGACCTGCAGAGGACAACTGCCTGCCTACATACACAGACGTATGAATGAACATCACTTTTTATGGTTAGTGTTGATTTGGCACACAGCTTATATACTTTGTACATGCCTCAGTCTGTATCTTAACATAGACAGACCACATTGACTAAATGTCATAATGACTAAAAGCATCTCTTAATTGTGTGAGGCATACACCTTCACTTCTATTCGACGCTGGTGAAGAAGTCTTTCTGTATCCTCAGTGATTGGGGCTGATTACTTTTTTATTTACCCTTAAGCTTATTCTCAAGTCTCGACTTGCTACCCTGCCATGGCGCAAAACATCAGAGATATCCTTCCAGTTTTTTGTTTTTCTTAAACAATAGAGGTGAACTACAATACCCAGAACTCCAGAGCTTGGTAATACTGTGAAGCACCAGGGGTTCCCTGGCTGTAACAAACAGTCTGTCTTTACTGGTGGCACCCCGCTCGTGTTCCATACCAGTGGGCGTGGCTTTACTGCATCCATGAAGAGATAAGGCAGGATACGTTGCACAGGAATTACCTTTCCGAGGCACAAATTCGAAGTCTGGAGGCACCTGTCCACACAGGTACTCTTCCTGACTAAATTTTTTTTTTCTAGTGGGCGATCAGATTCTTTGGCACTCTAACCAATGGCGTTAGATAACAACTCCATCCCAGGACTTTCAGTGCCCATTAATCAATGTGTCTGCCAAGCAATTTTACTGCACAGTCTACCCCCAATAGATCATTCTCTGATGTAATGACCTAACAACTTTTAATTTGATTTTGAGCACAGTTAAGAGATTTTCTCTTGAGATTTGAACACCCATCTTCAAGGCTCTAGTAATCCCTCTTACTGCCACTCACCAGTTCATGATTTAGCAACTTGGCAGGCACAGAATAACAGCTTGTATATAGACTGAAATAACCCTTGCTACATTTGTACATAACAATAACGTCCTCTCTGGACTAACTACTGGCAGTTTTATGTGTGCTTTCAAAGTCGACTGTGTACTTTTTTGTATTCCAGGTCTGTACATCACAGTCAAACCTCTCTTTCTTTTATCACTTACTCTTCCAAACAGGTTTTGGATGCCACCTCTAGTGTTTTCTGATGTGGTTTAAGGTGTCATAAGCTCATCCGACTATGCGATAAGGTGATTTCACAGTTAAACACGTTATGGATTGACTAGCTGAATGGTCTTTTTGGTGGACTAAGATATAAACACTGTATGTTGTGGAATTTTGTTTTATGAGTGCTTGTCATTAAGTGTCTGTATATTTAAATCTTAAACTTTGTCTCTTTACAAGGAGTATGCTTACCAGTGGATGTAGCATTTGAGTGGTGATCCACTCTAGCCACTGATTTTATATGGCTTCCACTAAGTGAACTTGGTATGAGTGGATAGTTCACCATAATTTGCACATTGGTCCTGGAAAAAGCTGCCACACCTTTACGGAGGGTGTAAAGGCTGAAACATGTCGACCGCCACAAGTTCTATAACAGGTCAAATTTGCCCTGGTCATAGCACTTATTTTTTAATCCTGACCTCTGGATGCCCTATTTAAAATTGTTTGGCAAACCATAGAGCCAGTTTTAGTTCATATTCACGCTTTTTCTTTCTTCCCTCACCACACCCTGCTCATTCACAGGTTTTAGGATATCTTTCTTTCTCATGAACAAAACATCCCTGAGGTCCTCCCCCTCAGATAGGTGGTTGTGGCCCACACTACGACTAGGTTCGTAGCGTGAGGAGGTTAGCCGATAATAAGGCATGCACCCACGTGTGGGTGAGGCAAACCATCCTGAAAAAGGGACACTTCAGCGCTCTCTTTAATATATAGACCCCAGGACCCTTTTCAGTGTTTTCTAAAGGGTTTATTTTGCCAGGTTGAATTGGCAGTTTTAAGGCTGCAGGGGCAAGCCTGAATACATGGTTTGCCTTGTCAGTTTAGTAATGGTACAATGTGTGCTACAGTCCAGTAGTGACATCCAACTTACAAGCCCTGGGTACATGGGATACCATAAACCAGGGATTTGAAGGTAAGTTAAATATGCCAATCAATGATCAACAAATAGCACATATACATTAGATGTCAGAACACAAACAATAGTCAGGAAATCAGCGCTATATCTAGGAAATAATTGGGGCAAAAAGTTGCAATCATCCTGCACAAACCCCATTTCATCACAATAGGCACCTGAGATCAAGTGCAAGCAGCAACAGAAAAGGGCACAATCCTATGACTGTGAGTATATGTCCCCTTCTATAATTTATCCTAGCCAATCACAGCAATTTTAACCAACAACCGGACCCGAAAGACCTCACCTAATGCCTCCCGATCTTATCCAAAGAACCAATGGTACTCACATTACACGTCATCACACCAGAAGAAACCACCACCACTGAACTATGCATCCTTTTTGGCAGCCAATTGTGCCCCTGCCACACTTATGCCTATTCCAGCGGACTACAACCCATTAGTGTCATGTTCACACCCATTCTGAATATCTCCTCTTCTGCAACCTTACCAGATGCATGGAAATAAACAACTGTCCTGCCTTTGCTGAAGAAATCTTCTGTGGAATCCTTCTATGCTTGCCAACTGCACACCAATATCCCCTCTATCATTCCCAGCCAAGGTCTTAAAAAAAAGTCAACAGGAAACTGACCCATTGCCACCAAATATGATATCTGCATTAATCCGGACAGAGGAGACACAGTGGCCCCTCGTTTTCCTGGACTTATGCACAGCATTTGACACAGTCTCCCACCCCATCCAACCTCTACACAACCTTGGAATCCAAGAACTCACACTCCAAAAGATATGCTTTTTCATGATTGGAAGGACCCAGTCAGTCATCCTGGCATCATATACCTCAGGTACCCACAACCTCATATGCAGAGTTCCCAAGGGATCCTTCCTCATTCCAACCCTCTTCAACAAATACATGATCTAGTCAGCATCATCTGCTCCCATGACATCAATGTCCCCTCCCAGGTTGACGACACATAACTCATTCTCTCTCCCACAAACAAGACACCCAGAACCCAGACAAAGCTCAGTGCCTGCATGACTGAAATAGCCCACTGCATGAAAAACAACTGTCTAAAGCTGAACAGACAAGACCAAAATCATGATCTTCAGGAAGGGAGCGTATCTGTGCACTCCACCCGGTGGCCAACAGAGCTAGGATCGACATCCACCTTTATTACTCATGCCAGAAGACCCAACATGACCGCCCAAGTGAATACTGTTACTGCTTCATGTTTCCATATCCCAAAGGTGCTGAGGAAGATTTTCAGATGGCTCCCAATTATCATCCAGAAAACTGTCACGTATGTCCTGTTCACAAAAAAGCTGGACTACGGGAACACCCTTTATGCCAAGATGAAGAACAAAATCACCAGAATACTGCAGACCATTCAGAATTCAGCAGCCAGATTCACTCTTGACATCCCACACCGCACTCACATCACACAACACCTGAAGGAGCTCCACTGGGCACAATTCAAACTCCTCACCTACACTTTCAAGGCACTACATAACATTGGCCATACATACTTCAACAAGGTAAGGAGCTGTACATCTTTGATTGTGTTGTACGAGTGTATATGATAGCCAGGGGTAAGAAGGGGTATGGCACACTGGAGTAATAGTGACAAAGTGGATGTGTGGTTTATCATGTCTTACTGTATGTTACCACGAGGGACTGACTAGCACTAACCACACTGAGTGGCAAAAGCATGGGTCACTGAATGTGAAAAGTGTGTGCAGGGACAGAGAGTGTATATATGTGCATTTGACATTGAGTAGAGAATTGCCTGCCTGTGGTGTTGAAGTGGCATGCATGTGCCGTCACAAAAAGATGTGTGAATGTGAAAGATGTATTTGTGAAACTAACAGTAAGACTAAAATCTGTGTTTGTGTGACAATGTAGAAATAAAACAATGCATTTTATAGTGAGAGAAAAGGTGTTTACATGGGAAAGTTAGAGGAGGTATTTTTGAAACAGAGAGGATATTCATGTATTGCATACTGAAAGGGAGATTTATGGGCCTCTAACAGTACCAGAAGAATTGTGGAAATGTGGGGAGACGTTAATGTGAGAAGTGAAAGGAACGATCCTTTCAGGTTGTAGTGCCACCGTTCAGATCTAAACCTCATGCCATCGCCCAAGGAGTCCTGCAGGGTTCGGCGTTGAGCCCCACGCTCTTCAACCTCTACGTTCAACCTTTGGCGGAGGTGGCGAAGAGCTGGGGTCTCACTATGGTATCATACGCCGATGATACCCAGTTGGCGGTGGCTCTCAATGGGGGCTCTGACCAACGGGCATCGAACTTCGCGGATGGTTTGAGGGCTGTTGCTAGCTGGCTTACCGCCAACTGTGTCACGACCTCGTATCCTCGGGGTCAGGGTGATGCTATAAGGGGTCCACCTCCAGACTGCCCTAAGCTCTGAATATGAAATCACAGAGCCTAAAGGAAATCAGGCGAGGGAAAGGGTCAGGAAGGGACTGGAACCGGAAGGGAGGCTGAAACGAGAGAAACAACAGAACACACATATGTTAATATGCACACAATGCTGGCTACTCTCGGTAATTCTCGCTAAATCACCACCTACCACACATGCTAACTGTAAAGCTTCTTCTCCCTCTTGGTAGGTAGCGAATGGAATCACTTCCTTCTACAAAATCATATCTGTAACACAGAAAACAACAATTCAAAAATCCACAAGGCGGCTCCACACCTCTCTTGCACTCCTCCAATTATGCACCCTCCATGCGTACCTTCCAGCCTTCCTGGGATCGACTATAACTAAATATCCATAGAAAATAATCCTCTTAAAATTGCAGAGGATATATCCAGGAGTGTCAAAACAAAGTAAGCGAAATGAAGAACAAAGTCTTGCAAGGCTTCACAGAAATCCGGGAATCAAGAATAAGCCAAAAAACGAACAATGTTCTCAGAAACCAAATCCAATCGTTAAAAGTACTTGGAAGCGCCACACAGCGGACGCTTTTACTCACAGAGATCCTCGATGTGCACACACCAGCCGGTGTATGAACCGCGTGCAACAGCTGCTGCACGCCAAATCAGGAAGCCGTTGCTCCCTGCTGATGTATTCCCTCAGCCGAGAGAATAATAGTCTTTCCAGGCAGCCGCCTGGAACACAGCCGCGTCCCCCGCTCTTAGTACGATGATGTTCAGAAACGCTGCCTCCAGCCCCAGCCGGGACGGAGAGCGAGGGGGGATTTAGAAAGACCAAAACAAACACACGGCGGAAGCAACACGCCGCTTTCCTCGTAAGGGAACTTCGCTTGGCAGCACAACCAAACGCGGGCAAACACAGGTTCAAACCACCAACTCCCAGGAACCAAAATCACGTACACAGCGCCCCCTCTGGTGGTGTCCTAAATAGATGATGACGCTTCCTGTCATTCAAAGACTTCTGGTAACTGTAGTTTATGTCTCTTTGTAATGCAATGTTCTCGCAGCCAGCGCTAGTGGCGCTCAATTCATGACAGTATATCCCTCCTTACCAGCGCCTGTTTGCCCCGGGCTTACCCGGATGGCTGGCAAAGAAGCGGCGAACAGCAGCGGGAGCATGGACACCAGAACTCGGTTCCCAGGAATCGTCCTCGGCAGTATATCCTTTCCAGGACACTAGAAACCACAGTTTCCTCTGCCGGAATCGAGAATCCACAATCCTGCGCACCTCGTATTCCAGGTTCCCATCTCGCACCACCGGAGGGACAGCCCTTCTGTGAGCTGCAAAGGCAGGCTTCAATAAACTGCAGTGGAAAACCGGATGAATCCGCAAGGAAGCCAGAAGCTTAAGCTTGTATGCCACAGGATTCACCCTTCTCACCACCACATAAGGCCCGATGTACCGGGGATGAAAAACACTCCGGAAGCGAAAACGAATGTTTTTAGTGGAAAGCCACACTCTGTCCCCGCTCTATATTCGGGTCCTACCCTCCGGTGTTTGTCTTCCCATTTCTTGTAGGACCCCTTCGCCTTATCCAGAAAAGCCTGCACCTTCCTATGGATTTTCAACAGCGCTTTCACTTGGCCGGCCACTGTCGGATGATTAGCCACATCACTGGGAACAGACACAGGCAGAATGTTTGCATGAAACCCAGAATTTGCTCGAAAAGGTGACTCCCCAGTGGAACAGTGCCACACATTATTATACGACAGTTGCGCAAGCCATAACAAAGAAACCCAAGATTCTGCCGCCTCATCCGCATAACAGCGAAGATATTTTTTCAAAGTCTGATTTAGTCTTTCAGTTTGACCGTCTGTCTGCGGATGAAAACTTGTCGACAAGGCCTCAGAAATATGCAATGCTTTGCACCAGGTACGCCAGAACCTGGCTACGAACTGTGGCCCCCTGTCCGAAATGATGACTTGCGGAACCCCATGAAGCCGCACCACTTGGGATAGTAACAACTGGGCTGTTTGAGAAGCTGAGGGAAGGTTTCTGCAGGGAATAAAATGGCCCATCTTGGTGAAACTATCCACCACGACCAAGATGGCATCGTTCCCCTTATCCAGCGGTAAACCCAACACAAAGTCCAAACTGATCACCTGCCAAGGCCGCGAAGGGGTGGGCAACGGCAGGAGCAACCCTGCTGGCTTGGTATGTGTATTCTTGGCTCTCGCACAGGTCTCACACTGAGCCACCCACAGCCGAATATCCTTTGCTAGTCCATCCCACCAGAAATGACGCTTTACTTCATGCACAGTCTTTTGGTGGCCCTGATGTCCGGCCATTAGAGCATTGTGACACCAATTGAAAGCCATTAAACGAAGGGCATGGTTCGGAAGAAACAACCTGTTCTGCACCATTGGTAAGCCATGTTTCAGGGACCGATGAGCGACCGCATCTGCCCATTCTTGCCATTGCTGTGGCGAACGCTGCTTAGCCACTTCCTCCAAGAACTGTTCCACTCGAACTGAACACACCACCACCTCAGGGGAGAGTATAGATTTAGGAGCCATTCTCTCAGCACAGTCCATACTCAAACACCTAGACAGAGAGTCGGCTTTTCGATTCTCTATTCCAGGTCGGAACGTAATGGTGAAGTCATATTCCGCAAAGAATAACATCCAGCGCATCTGGCGCTGAGACAGATGTCGTGCCGTCTTCAAGTACACCAGATTGCGGTGATCAGAGTACACAGTCACCGGATGCCGGCCCCCCCACAGATAGTGCCTCCACTCCTCAAACGCCTTTTTTACTGCCAGCAGTTCCTTTTCGGCGATGGTGTAATTCGCCTCCGCCGGATTAAGTTTCTTTGAAAGAAAAGCTACAGGATGCAGTTGACTCGTTGCTGGATCTCGCTGTGATAGAACTGCCCCAATCGCTACCTCAGAGGCATCAGCTTCAACCACAAACGGCAGATCCATCTGTGGATGCATCAAAACAGGAGCCGTGCTGAACGCCGATTTCAAGAGGTCGAAAGCCGCTGTAGCCTCATGTGTCCACACAAATGGTACTCCCTTTTGCAATAAACGAGTTATAGGAGAGACCAGCTGAGAAAAATGGGAAATAAACCTCCTATAGTAGTTCGAAAACCCCAGGAAGCACTGGATGTCTCGCACATTCAAAGGAACCGGCCACTCCAGAACCGCCTTTACTTTCCTGTCAGCCATTCTAAACCCTCGAGGGCTAAGAATGACCCCCAGAAATTCCACCTCATCCACTCCGAACTCACACTTACTCAGCTTACAAAACAAGTGATGTTCCTGCAGTTTTTGTAGAATCAGTAGAACATGGCTCACATGTTGAGCCGAGGATGCTGAATAGATTAGCAAGTCATCAATATAGATGATCACAAACCGGTCCAAATATTCTTTCATGATGTCGTTTATGAAGAACTGGAATGCCGCCGGGGCATTACAAAGCCCGAACGGCATTACCAGGTATTCATAAAGACCGAAACAGGTCTTAAAGGCCGTCTTCCACTCATCACCAGCCCTGATCCTAACCAGATGATACACCCCTCTCAAGTCCAGGCGCGTATAGATACTAGCCTCCCGGACTTGATCCAAAAGGACAGTGATGAGTGGAAGGGGATACCTGTTGCGCACCGTCACCCTATTCAACTGTCTGTAATCAATACATGCCCTCAATTCCTTATTCGCCTTTGCAATGAAAAAAAGTGGCGAGGCAGCAGGGGAGCGTGATGGGCGAATAAAGCCTAGAGAACAGAAATGTTCCAGATATTTCCTCAGGTGCTCTGTTTCTGAGACTGAAAGGGCATATACCCTACAAGAGGGAACCACTGCCCCCTCTATCAAATCTATTTGGCAATCATAGTCCCTATGCGGGGGCAACGCCTCCGCTTTCACCTCGCTGAACACATCCTGAAAACAAGCATAATCTGAAGGCAGTTCTACCTCCTTTTCCGCTGCTGTGGCAATAGCAAACCCCCGAGCCAAAGAGGTTGCATGGGACACCGAAGATGCTAAACAACAACGTAGACACTCCTCCGACTCGAAGGTTACCGTTCTTTCTCTCCAATCAATAGAAGGATTGTGTTGCCACAACCAGGGCATCCCAAGAATAACCTCATATTGAGAAACCTCGATTATATTCAACACAATACGTTCTCTATGACTACTTATCTCCCCGGACATAGCCAATTCCACATTCTCGGTGCGTGCTGTGACAGGTCCGGACTTCAACTGCTTGCCATCCACCGCCAACACTAATTCCGGGATACCCAAAGGGACCTTCACCAACCCCAATCTATCGACCAGGCCTTGATCTATAAAATTGCCTGTTGCTCCTGAATCAATCATGGATACAACCGGATGGCTTTCATGGTCTGTGCTCAAAAGCATGGACAGCACGATATGATTCTCAGACTGCTTACACGTGGATATCTCCAAAGACGGAATTTTCCACTCAGGAGACGACCTATGCTCCGCTATTACACCCTCTGCACTGGGAAGACCAACCCGACTAGCCCCTGCCGTAGTAACGGCTAGCTGTTTGGCTGGAGAATAGAAGTTCGATTTCTTTGGTCTCATGGAGCATTCCCTGACGAAATGCCCCTTTTTTCCACAGTACATGCAGAGCCCCAGGGTTCTCCTGCTCTCCCTCTCTGCCTTTGTTAAAGGAGGTTGAATTGCCCCGATCTCCATAGGTTCTGGTCCTGGCTCCTTCACACTAGAACGTCCCCCCACAGGCAGTCCTCCCACAGACCTCTCACCCCTCCTCCGTTCTCCACCCCTATCAGTCATACGGTGATCTAACCTTAGAGTGAGGTTTATCAAGCCGATACAGGTTTTAGGCTGGGGATCAATCTGCGCCAGCACGTCTTTGAGTTCTTCATTCAAACCCTGATAATACAGTGCCATCCGTTTCTCCTCGGGCCAGGATGTTTCCACCACCAACCTGTTAAAGGCAGTCATATAGGTTACGAGTTCTGACTTCCCTTGACGCAACCCCAGCAACTCCCTATCTGCACTCAACGTGGTAGCACGTCTGTCAAAGACTCGTTCGAACTCAGTACGGAACTCATCCCAGTCAGACAATAAAGGGTCATCCGTACGCACTAAAGGCACAGCCCAATTAGCCGCATCCCCCGTTAAATAGGATATAGCAAACGCCACCCGTGATAGATGTGAAGGAAATGAAGCGGGTCTACACGAGAAGTGCAAGGTTACCTGAGTCAGAAAAGTCTGGATTTTAGCCGGATCCCCAGAATACCTCTCAGGACTGGCCAACGAAATAGGGGGAGACACCGTAACCTGTATAGGCGAACCACCTGTAGTGGCATCAAAGGGGTTACGGGCCTGCCTCTCAAACCGTTCTTCCAGAGCTGCTGTTTCGGCTCTAGAAGCCTCTAGTTCACTCTGAACCAAACTAAGCGCACGCAATACATCATCCAGGGTGGCCATCCCCACAGCACCCCCTGACCAGGAGAATAACAATACTTGGGTACGTGATTCTGTCACGACCTCGTATCCTCGGGGTCAGGGTGATCCTATAGGGGTCCACCTCCAGACTGCCCTAAGCTCTGAATATGAAATCACAGAGCCTAAAGGAAATCAGGCGAGGGAAAGGGTCAGGAAGGGACTGGAACGGGAAGGGAGGCTGAAACGAGAGAAACAACAGAACACACATATGTTAATATGCACACAATGCTGGCTACTCTCGGTAATTCTCGCTAAATCACCACCTACCACACATGCTAACTGTAAAGCTTCTTCTCCCTCTTGGTAGGTAGCGAACGGAATCACTTCCTTCTACAAAATCATATCTGTAACACAGAAAACAACAATTCAAAAATCCACAAGGCGGCTCCACACCTCTCTTGCACTCCTCCAATTATGCACCCTCCATGCGTACCTTCCAGCCTTCCTGGGATCGACTATAACTAAATATCCATAGAAAATAATCCTCTTAAAATTGCAGAGGATATATCCAGGAGTGTCAAAACAAAGTAAGCGAAATGAAGAACAAAGTCTTGCAAGGCTTCACAGAAATCTGGGAATCAAGAATAAGCCAAAAAACGAACAATGTTCTCAGAAACCAAATCCAATCGTTAAAAGTACTTGGAAGCGCCACACAGCGGACGCTTTTACTCACAGAGATCCTCGATGTGCACACACCAGCCGGTGTATGAACCGCGTGCAACAGCTGCTGCACGCCAAATCAGGAAGCCGTTGCTCCCTGCTGATGTATTCCCTCAGCCGAGAGAATAATAGTCTTTCCAGGCAGCCGCCTGGAACACAGCCGCGTCCCCCGCTCTTAGTACGATGATGTTCAGAAACGCTGCCTCCAGCCCCAGCCGGGACGGAGAGCAAGGGGGGATTTAGAAAGACCAAAACAAACACACGGCGGAAGCAACACGCCGCTTTCCTCGTAAGGGAACTCCGCTTGGCAGCACAACCAAACGCGGGCAAACACAGGTTCAAACCACCAACTCCCAGGAACCAAAATCACGTACACAGCGCCCCCTCTGGTGGTGTCCTAAATAGATGATGATGCTTCCTGTCATTCAAAGCCTTCTGGTAACTGTAGTTTATGTCTCTTTGTAATGCAATGTTCTCGCAGCCAGCGCTAGTGGCGCTCAATTCATGACAAACTGTTTACAACTTAATGCCCTCAAAACTGAGGTGATGGTTTTGGGGAAACATCCTGATCTGTGGGGTGCTAGCTGGTGGCCTACTGAGTTGGGACCTCCTCCAACACCTGTTTCAGAACTAAAAAACCTCGGTGTCTGGTTGGATTCTAAATTGACCTTCTCGTTCCATACTAAGAAGGTGGCATCCACGTGCTTTGGCATTCTGCGCGGTTTGAGGCCTGTCCTCAAATTTTTTGATGCCTCCACCCGCCAGATGGTGATACAAGCTAGCGTATTATCGAGGCTCGATTACGCGAGCTCACTGTTTGTGGGTGCCAACCAGGCGGAAGTCCTACGACTCCAACGGGTTCAGAATGCGGCAGCTAGGGCCCTAGTGGGCTTGCCGCGCTTTTGCTCAGCCCGTAGTGCTATATTCAAACTGCATTGGCTGCCTGTAATTAGACGCATAGAGTTTAAAACCCTCTGTTTTGCGTTTAAAATTCTTAAAACTGACACTCCCACCATTCTCCAGCACCTCTTGACTCCATACACCCCTTTGCGCAGCCTCCGTTCTGCCGGCCAAAATCTGGCATCTGTTCCTCGGTTCCAAAAATGTAGACTGGGTGGCCGATCGTTTGCGGTTTTGGCCTCCAAATTGTGGAACGCACTCCCCCTATACATCCGCTCTTTAGAAGACCTTTTTTCATTCAGGAAAGCTGTTAAGACTTTCCTTTTTCCTTTATCTTATTAATTACCCCCTACCCTTCTGCGTTGTTGGTTATGTTACCTCTTTCAGATATAGCGCCGGGACGCCCCTTCGCTGGGGCAGCTGTGCGCTCAAAAATTCAATTAACATAACAACATAACATGTAAGTGAGGGTACTGTGCATGTATAGAAGTTAAAGGGGGAGAAATGTGTGCATGAGATGTTAAGGGTTAGAAATATGTGAATGTGGCTAGAGCAGTCAGAATAGAGGATTTTATGGACTAATGACTGAGAGTCTATGTATGAGCAATACTGGATGTGGAAAAAATGCAAAGATATATATAAAGCAGCACAACACTAACAATGGAGAGGCCACGTGGTTGAAGGTAGGAAGGACACAGGTAGAGCAAGGTAAACAGTGCAAAAAACTGTTGATGATAACATCACTATTGGAAAATAATTTATATAACATTAGTATGTAGCTTACAGAGCGCACGGCTACCCCCAATGGGAGTGTCCCTGCGCTGATAACAGAGATAAGTGGAGCAGGAGGTCGGCACAGTAGGGCCCACGTGAATCTATGGGAAACTAAAGAGCCATGTCTTTAGTAGCTTACAGAAGCTAGGCTCTGAGGAGGCCTTTCTGATTTGTATGGGTAGGGCATTCCAGAGAACCGTTGTTTTGATGGAGAATGAGCGGCCGCCCATTCTGGCTTTGCCAAAGCGAGGGGTGATGAGAAGTTCTAGGTGATTGGACCTTAGATTTCTTGTATGGAGTAATTTATAGATTCTTTTTCTTAGACAGTCTGGGCCAACTCCATTTATTGCTCAGTAAGCAAGGGTAAGTGCCTTAAATTCTGTTAGTTTTCTTACCGGTAGCCAGTGTAGGCTATGTAGATGTGTTGAGATGTGATGTCTTAAAGGGAAATTTCTTATGAGCCTTGCAGCTGCATTCTGGGCTCTATATCAGCTAAAGTCCTGCTCCTGAAGCACAAGAACATAACAATCTGTAAATATGAGGGAGGAATATGATGCTCTAGAAGCAGTTGTTTCAAGTCCTTTTTGAAGGATGATAAAGAGGGAAGAGGAAAATGTAGGGAAAAATAGAGTTCGAACCTTTGGGAGAACAACCAAAAAGACTGATTATGTACTCCAAGGTTTTTTTTATTTAAAAATGGATATCAACCAAGAGCAGTGGAGCTGAAAAGTTGACATAAGCCTCCTTAACCCTTGAGAGTATTAGACAGAAAGCAAGAGGGATGAGAGTGCATGAGTTTGTGTATTATTTTGAAAGAGGATCTACTTTCAACGGGCACCAGATTCAGTACAGCAACAAGGTAAAATTGTCAAATTGACTGCTCTCAGAAATATTATGAGCTGAGTTGTGAAGTGCCACTTTGAGGAGGCTGGGGTGAATGTTAGGAATGCCAGGGACAATGGAATTACTATATTCACCTCTGGTGAGGACCAATGCTTAGATCAGTATTTTTCTAGTACAAAATGTTTCAGCCTGCAGTCTGTGCTGTTAGATGTTGTTTCTAGCAGTACGTTTGCTGTATTTACGGTGGTTGAGATGGCTATCAAGAGTGAAACCAGGCATTTGTCTCTAACAGTATTGGAAGGTTTGCTGTCTTAAATATTAGTTGAACCAGTCGTGGATAGTTGTGATAGAAAAAAAGTAGGAACTCTGTCTTGTTGGTAATATCACATCATGACTATTGTTATGTTATGTTATGTTAATCTTTATTTGTAGAGCGCACGTACACCAGGTTGGTTTCTTGTCGCTGATCTAAAGGTGTTAAACTGAAGTGTTAGTTGTTTGCCTGCTTGAATAGCCACGTTTTTAGTAGTTTACCGAATCTCATGAGGTCCGTGCATGCTCTAGCTTCCAGAGTTAGGGAGTTCCACAATTTGGGGCCTAAGGTGGTGAATCTTGTCCCTCCAGCGCATTTTAGCCTGAAGGGGGGTATGACCAGAAGGTGCAGAGGGGCAGATCGCAGATTGCGAGTGGGAATGTATCTGTTGATCAAGTTATCGATGAATTTAGGGTTTTTATTATCCAAGGATTTGAAAATGATACATCCCACTTTGAAGGCGCATCTATGGGTTATAGGGAGCCAGTGTAGCTTCTTTACAGTGGGGTAGTATGTTGGCGCCTATTTGCTTGAAGAACCAACCTGGCCGCCTGATTTTGGATCAATTGAAGGCGGTTGATAAGGTAGGTCAGGATGCCAAAATAAAGGGAGTTGGCGTAGTCGATGTGGGATATTACCATCAAAAGGACTGCCTGAATCTTTGCTTCCTGGCTTAGGAATCTACTAATTTATCTTATTTTTCTGAGCTGGAAACAGGAAGTAGAGACAACAGCTCAAATGTGTTTGTTCATAGTAAAATCGCTGTTGATTATTAACCCCAGGGTTTTAGCAGAGGTAGAGGGGGTGGGGGGTTGTCCCAGATCTTTAGGCCAGAAGAGGGGGCTCCAGAGGTTCGTTAGGCCACCTGTGAGGATGACTTCCGTTTTGTCCGGATTCAATTTAAGGTGATTGCTGTTCATCCAGTCAGGGATGAACAGCATTGTTGTCTGGAATTCGTGAACAGTAGTGGGGGAGTTATTGATTGGGAAGATTAACTGGAAATCATCTGCGTAGTTAAAGGTTTACATTTTTCTTTCCTTAAGTGCATAGATGAGTGGAAGAAGGTGTAGATTGAATAAGTGGGGGGAAAGGGAGGAGCCCTGGGGGACGCCATATATATTTTTGATCTTGGAGGTTGTGAAGTTTCCCAGACGGACCACTTGGTAACAGTTGTTTAGGAAGGAGCTTATCCATTTGAGGGCTAGTCCTTGGATATTCAATTTAAGATTAAGCTTAAGATTAAGCATTATAGCATGATAAATTCAGTAATGATATACCTGCGGGAAAGGAAAACTTCAGATAAAGTTGAGTGTCATCAGCAACTTGATGATGTACTATATTAGAATCTTGAGTGTTCTCACACAAGGTGCAAGATAGAGGTTGACATGTGTGGTGACTAGAATGGATGATTGAGGAATTCTTTGTGGTATAGGATCTATCAAAGACAAAGAGCTGCCTTTTTTGATTTTTTATAGGTGTGGTATAAGACTGAGGTGAAATCAATAACAACTCTGTCTTTATGGGATGGAACATGAGATATAAGTATTTATTAAAGATTCAAAATTATACAGAGTAGAAGTAAGTTGTGGCATGTCAGACGGAGAGGTAACCTGATATTTACAACAATCTGAAGAATTCCTTTCCCTCTGGCATAACATTACTGAACATGAATTAATATTTTGTTTCTATATAGTTGTTCTAACATTACATTTGAGTATTTTTAACTATTTAAAAAAATAATTTAATTGAACATTCATTCCTATGGGGGGCTTTAGGTTCTTACCTCCATCATTTTCTATGAGATAGTATTGCAGTACCAGTGGCTGGCCATATATGGTGCTAGACTTACAAAACAAACATAAGATGCCAGAGATCTGTATAAACCAAATGACTACAAGGTGTATCAGTCCTCTGTAATAACCCAGAGGAAGAAAAAGAAGCTACAAAAGTCTCTCTTTTAAGGATGGAAAACTCTCACTCACCATGTGGTGTCAAATTCATTATTGGGTTCCTCTTCAGACCATTAACAGCTAGGTTATTGATGTGGATGACCACTCTCATAGAACTGGACAGGAGCTCTTGGGGAATGCCTATGTGGATATCCCAACATGATCTGTGTTGATGTGAGTGCGGGTGAGCAGAATGTAATAATGAAATAGGAAAACAAGTGATTACAAATGTCTCTCAGTAGACAAAATCATAACTTAAATGAATGTCCCTGAAATGCACATTAGAAACAGAGCGAAATATGGGGATACAACTTAACCCTAATAGTGATAAGGGACCAACATGTTTCTGTCACTACTGCTAACCCTACTAAGAGGTATAAGGTATTCTTCTGAACCTAAATATTAGGTCTTATTACTCTGCGAAAAATTAACCACAAAATGATGTACAAACACTGGTCCCCACTAATTTTGGCTTGTTCAAAGTTGCCAACATCTCAAAAATAAAAAACTAATATCAGAGAAACTGATCTGGGTGTGACCCGCAATATCAAGGCATTAAGAAAAATCCATTTCAACTTGCCGTTTAGTTAACAAACAGGGGCAGGGCTATCGATAATAAAACTCCAAGTCAGTAAGCAGAAAGAATTTGTGTTCACATATCCGCTGAGAATGTATATACATAAAAATCTAATTTTGGAATGCTCTAGTATATCCAAATGAAGAGCAGTATGCAAATGTTTGTGATAAAAATGGGAAATCCAATTTCAATGTGCACTAAGTGTACAGCATACTGAAAGTCTTGTATCAAGAGTCTAAACTAAAAAGAAAGACAGTCTCATACAGTTCAATTAATGTCACAAAGGTGGAGGCAGTGCTGTTTCAGGAGGATAGGACACAAAACATATATTTTGCCAAAGTCCTCTTCCAACACAATGAATTTGTCAATGGTGAGGCGTGTGCAAGTTCTGGTATTGGCTGTATTTGATAAGGAGAACGCATAGATGACAAATGGCCACATCTACACGGGATATAAAAAGGGAATTTATGAAATGAGGTACTGGCTAGGTGGCCAGCAATAGACACCAGACAACAAATACCCTTAAAATGAGCTGTCAGAGCCACTCATTAGTGGCAACAAACACACAAACAAATTTTACCTAATTTGCAATATTCATTCTAAAACAGGGATTTACTAAAAAGACCAGGCACTCAAGATTCCGTTAGCTGGCCTTCAAAGCATTATGGATCTGTGTGTCATTAATTTACCAACTGCTACCTAAAGGGACAGCAGGTGGCAGGGATTTCTAGAAAAACAGAACACGTGAGTTTCTACAAGGCGATGGAGAATAGAATTAACAAACGTGCTTGAGATATTGCAACAACTACCAATCAAAGCATTCCACATGTACTTTTCAGCTATGACACTTAGGCACTTAATGCTAGTTATCAGGAAAATGGAAAATGGAAAATGGTATTCCAACCCCTCTGTAATAAATGGAGATGAGTATGATCTGTTGTCACTGGACAAACTCAGTCAAAAGATAACTAGGAGAGAAACAAAGATACAATTCAACTGACATATTTCTAAGGATGTTCCACCGAATATCATCGTTGAGGCAAATCATGTTACTTGGTAGTGGAAAAAACCATTGCTTTTCTCTTATGTGTAAAAAGTTCTGTCCCTCACAGCCAGCAGCAATCCCTTGAGGCTTATCAATCACACAACAGCAGATGTAATTTTCTTTATGGCCAGCTTCCAGAAAATGTCGATTTTACTTGGTGGTGTTACATTCGAACTTAATATTGCTACAATGTTCTGAAATCCTGATTTGATAGTAAGATCAATGTAGTGAGGACCACATGGACATGTGACCATATATATCAGACAATTGCTATTACAATTGCTAAAGTGTTGCAATTTCCAAGGGGTTTTCAATCCAAGATGGAGCTAAAATGTTTTTTCGTAAATTGACACACTGAGCAGGATCTTCACAGAAAGCTTCGTGTCACTTTGGGAAGAGACCAAAGGGTACCAAATGTATTGGTAGATAGACTATAATTTAACAAATAATTTTTTTGAATTTGGGACCATGCTGAAAAGAAAACATAGGAGGAGCCACGTCCAGGGAACCTGAATTCAGCATCTTCCAGTGCTCTTAAACAGATTTCCGAATGAACGAAGAGAGACTATAATAAGGGCTCACACAAATCAGGCAGTCAACGAAAGAGCATTAAAAGTCCTCCAACAGGGATTCCCTGTTGTTGTTCTGTGCCCACTTTTATGGGGGTTAAATCAAGTGTATGGGTAATGCCTCACAATCCGCAATCATATGATGACTTAGAGCTGTAGCATGCTCCTTGAGGTTAGTCAATTCAGATCAATTGCATCTTATTCTGAGGAACTGACCTACTACAAATGATCTGTGTTGGTAACTATCATAATGAAGTAAGGTATTCCTAGATATAGGTTTCCTATATAGCTCTGAATGCATTCATTCATCCTTTGGGTATAGTAGAAAAAAGGTTAACACATCTGTGCTGTATTCACTAGTGAGTTCAAGGAAGGGGTTTCCTTAGTTCTCCCACTTTAGGGAAGTCCTAATCCCATCTGTGACTGAGTCCAAATCACAAGCATGTCATCTATGTATCACTGCCAAAGCTTCAGGTGGCTCTGGTAGGGATTAATCCTGGGATAGATGTGAGTGTATTTGAACTGATGCATGTACAGATTGGAGCACTAATAGTTGGTCAAATGTTCTACCCAATGATGTACCAGACACCTGAAGATACAGCTGTTTCTAGAACTGAAAAAAAATCTAATTCATGACTAGTTCGGCCAAACTCATAAAGAAAGAGACAGGAGTTCAAGAATCAAATGGATCATCCATCAGAAGGGTGCTCAATTGTCTTTAGTGTGTCATCTTGGGTAACACACATACAAATCGATTCCACATCCAAGCTCATTAACGCATCATGTTCAGGATCGAAAGTTATATACTTGAGAATCTTGATGGCATGCTTAACATCCTGTAGTTAAGATACGATCTTCATAACTTAGGTACTCAAGAAAAATTATTTTAATTGGGACAAAACAGTCTTTTCCTTCCAACATCTGGGTAAGATGCATCCTTTAGTTTGTATATAGAGTGGCTTACTGTCCTGGTTACATGATTACATTCTTTTGTAGCATTAGGTGGTGCCTGAAAGGATAACAACAAAATAAAAGAGAGGGACTTAGCACTTGTAAAGAAACTCTGTGCACAAACGTTATCGAAAGACTTAACTTTGTGCTTTTAACTCCTGTTTTTCGTGTCCTTTTGTGATTCCATGGACTTTTTAGGACAGATGCCTTTGTGTTAGTTGTTTTGTTTTGTTTTCCTCCTTGATTGTTTATCGCTTACAATGTAGAAATGAAGTAATCCCTAGAGGGGATGGCTTAAGCAAGCTACATATTGCTTGAGGGCCAATTTCTATTTATAACCCGCTGGTGGTTGCGACTGGGTAGTTATAGCTAGGATCATGTTTCTATAGAAAAAGCCACTATTGACTTGCCTATATCTTTGGTGCCATTGGACAAATCTTCACAAAAGTATCCCAAAAAAGTGTCATATAGAGTCTTGTTGGGCATGAAAAGTTTCCGGGTGATCCGTCAAGAGGGAGCCGGGAAAAAGAAGAGTAAATAAATATTTCCCATGTTAATTTCAATGATTGCTTAGAACACGACTGCAGCCAGAACCCCTGGACGCAATGATAGCAAAAGGTTTATTTTGGCTTGCAGATCACGCTTTTAATTATCCGGTATAAATCTAATCAGTAATTTTTTTATGTAAGGGATAGCAAATAAGGATATCCTGGCGAAGCGAAAGCACAAATCTCATGGTGAGATCTGATTCGCTGTCAGCACTTCAACCAGAAAGTGATGACAGGCGTCTTGGGCCCAATATACATGATGGCACCCCACTAGAAGACATTGTAGTGAAAGGCATGTTTTATGGGTCACAAAAAAGAGAACACATAAAGGGTGATGATAACATATTTTAGTTACAATATAAATCATTTATTAGTGAGGTGATTTTACCCAGTGAAAAATCCTTCTTCTAGGACTTTAAGAATCATGATTGAGGGAAACAGTTTTGTCATGATTTTCCCATAGAGGTTATGGAAGGTGCTCCTTAAGCTAATATATTAGCATATTTTCTATAATTTCACACTATGTTTCTCAGCCATATGAGAATGAAGTCTGACATACTCAGTAAAACATGTACTTTCAACAGGAGCAGCATGTCAGCTGATTCCCTTGTGTTCCACTGCAACCTCCCCAAGTGTTCTAAAGAACAAATAGAAAACTAACAGTCTTACTTACATATGACAAAAATGATGCACATCTGAAGCCATCTGGATTGAATTAAACTGATAAAACGTACATAATTTAATTTAGAAAGAAATGCAATGAGGGGTTTCATTTTGTCATAGAAATATGGCTAGTGCTGTAGACTGTTAAACTAGTGCACTTTTTAAATGAGATCACAAATATCTTCCAGTTGTACCCCAATCGGAGGAGCCTATAAGTTGATTCCCTTGTGTTCTACTGCAGTCTCCCGAAGTGTTCTAAAGAACAACTAGAGCACTAACAGTCTTAGGTATGACAAAACTGTGGCACACATAAAGCCATCCTGATTGAATCAAAATGGTAAAACTTCAAGCATTTCATTTGATAAGGAACAAAATGAGGGCTTTCATTTTGTCATAGAAATAATGGTTAGTGCTGTAGAAACAAATAGGACATATTTACATGAGTTCTCAAATATCTTCCTGCCCTATTCCATTAAAATATTCAGACGTGTAGATTGAAACATGCACTTTCAGCTCCAGCAGAAAACTGCCAGGTGGTAACTCCCTGGTGATCAGCTACCTACTACAGTGTTCCGATAAGCAACTAGAGTGCTAACATTCTGTATTTATGCCAAACGTATGGCACATCTGACCGCCATCTTGATGGAATCAAAGTGGAAAACTGAAAGTATTTTCTACTGAGGATACTACAGTAAGTAAGATGATTAGGTAGCTGCATAACAAGAGTCTCCCCAGATGGGCACCAGAGAGAAAAGAGCCCAAATGTAGCACAAATATCAGCCAAATGTAGCACAAGTTTAGCCCAATGTCATAAGTGTGCAAAGCCCCCACACACATTGGGCTTCTTTATAAAAGGGAAAAAAGGGTTAACACATACTAACCATTCAGGAATGGAGTGACGAAATAAACAAGTTAAGGATATGTGTTTATTTGCTACCTTCTGCACTATCAGAGGGTGCTAAGTTGAAAATGTTGCAATTAATAATAGCTTTGTGTGAGAGTGGTGTGTCATTCTTATGCTTAGTTTTTTATATTTCCTGACAGTATTGTATCTATCTGACCCAAAAATAATATTTGATCAGGTATCAAATATTTTTGAGAAAATATTGGAACCATATGAGGTAATGTATGAGTGATTTTCCGAGCAAATTTGTATGTTTAATAACAGGAGAGTAAGATAGTTTATGAGTGTATGAGAATGTGACAGTTTGTCTGATATCCAGACTAGGTGTGCGAGACGTTTGTTATGTTGCTTTGACTTAGTATGGTGTACATTTGCTCCTTACTACATGGTGTAATTGGTAGCAAACAAACTGTAGATTAAGAGCTAAATGTTTAGTTAGTAAGGCATTAGAAGGTGTGAAAATAAATACATGTGTATATATGATGTGCTTTTCTCAAACAGTATTTTCTTTGGATTCTGGGTGTTGTAGTTCTGTTACACTACTTTGTCTGACAGCGACAGAAGCACACATGCAGCTAGTCACTTACCCAGAACCTACTTGTGCATGCAGCAGATTCAAACATAGTTGCAGTCACATCTGCATTGCTCTCTTTTCTGTAACACGTGCACAGAGGTGTTTGATTATAGCCACTTACATAGATATTTAGAGTCATAGAGATACTATTTTAGACTGTCACAAACCAGCACATTTACTCAATTAGGCTCATGGCATTGCTACAGGTGCACTTCTACAATTTCTCAGATATTACTGACACAACTTTCTCATTCATGTAGAGAAATACTCTTTCAAACATGAATGATGATTGGTAGTACAGGTCCTGTGTGTACCCCTTCACTTATAGGTTGATTTGCCATGTAAAAGATGCTTGTCTGATCTTACAGCCAAGTTTTAGTATGCAGAAGTTGCATGTGGTAGAAACTGTAGGTGGCTACAAAGCATGCTGATTTGTGCTTAAAAAAGGAGCAATGGTGCTTTCAGTTCACTAAGTTACATGTGCATTTTCATGCCCTAATGTCAAGCACTACATACGGTATGCCATCTCTAAGGCAACTGACATGCATGTTCATAAAAGGATAAGGCCTCTGTTTCAGCTCCTGAGACAACTACAGACACACAAATAGATTCAGTCACTCACAAGAAACTATTAATACATACAGCAAACTCAAAGGTAGTTGCAGTCACACCTACATAGCTCTATATTGTCTAACGTAGGCAGTGAAGTACATATTCACATTTAATCAACCATAGGGGTTTTACAGCAGGCAGTTACATACCAGCACATTTACTTGAACGTCTTATGGCACTGATAGAGGTGTACTTCTACAATCTCTCAGATATGAGGAGAAGTACTGACACAATATGCTCAACTGTGCAGAGAAATAGTATTTCAAAATGGATTATGGCTACTAGTGCAGTCCTTGTCAGTACGCTGTCACTGTAAGCTTCACTTGGCATGTGATAGGTGTTTCTGAATTGTTAAACCCATATTTTAGAGCACATAACACACTTCTGAGATATGCAGTACTTATACCATAAAGGATACTGTTTTCTGCTTAAGATATTGACAAATGTCTGTTTGAGTTGAATAAGTTACTTGAGCACTTGTAGGCCCCTATTGCAAGTACTTCATACTGTATGCACCCCTAACGCAACTGATATACATGTTTACAAGAGCATAGATCCTCTCTGCAACCTAATCAGACAGCTACAGAAGCACATACACATTCACTCACGTACTAGAAATGAAAAGTTGCAGTCACACATTCATGGCTCTCACTTCCCTTACAGAGGCACTGAAGTGTTTGTACAGCCACATACATACACATTTAGACAGCCATTGAGCTATTAAAACACACAGTCGCATACCAGAATGTGTACTGCCACACTCACTTACATATGTAGGAAAGTATTGACACAACCTTCTGAAGCATACAGAGAAACAACTTGTTAATCATGCGTGATGATTACTAGTGAAGACCTGTTTGTGTATTCTTACTCCAAGCTTCACTTGACATGTTATATATGTTTCTCAAGTATCAAACCCACGTTTAGATGCATATAATACACTTCTAACAGATGCTGTGGGTATGTAATAAAGGATGATATTTTGTGCTTAAGAGATTGGGAGATGTAGTTTTGAGTTCAATAAGTTACCTCTAAGCCAAGTGCTACGTTCTGAATCCCATCTTCAAAACAATTGACATAAATATTGACAAAAGCATTGAGCCTCTCTTTCAGTTACAGTGACAGCTACAGAAGCAAGTATATCATCAGTCACTCTCTAGAAACTATTAAGCGCTCAGCAGACTCAAAAGTAGTTGCAGTCACACCTATATAGCTCTATATTCCTTAACAGAGGCACTGAACTATTTGTGCTACCACTTACATACAGATATAGACAGCCATAGAGGTATTATACCAGGCAGTTACATACCAGCACATTAACTTAAGCATCTCATGGCACTGATAGAGGTGAACTGCTATACTCTCTGAGATATGTAGGAAAGTACTCACAGTCCTTCTCCATCATGTCAGAATAGTCCTTTAGAAATGGGTGATGGCTACTAATGCAGACCCTGTCTGCGCTGTCTCACTGCAAGCTTGACTTGGCATGTTATAGGTCTTTCTCAAGTGTCAAACCAATGTTTTAGGACAGAGAACACACTTTTAAGATATGCTGTAGGATTGACATAAAGAATGTTGTTTTGTGCTCAAGAGATTGAGAGATGTTGTTTTGAGCTGAATAAGCTACTTATGCACTTGCAGGTCCCAATGTCAAGTACTACATAGAACAGTCCACCCCTAAAGCAACTGATAGGCATGTTCACAAAATCATAGAACTTCTCTCTCATCTAACAAGACAGCTACAGAAGCACATATACATTCAGTCACTTACTAGAAACTATTTATGCATGCAGCAGACTCAGGTAGTTACAGTTACTCCTACAATGGTCTCTAATCCATAGCACAGGCAGTGAAGTATTTCTGCAGCTGCTTAAATACACATTTACAATACAATGCACTTCTAAAGTGCACAGCTACCTGACAAGGGGTCATTGCACTAGTGGAAAGGATCTCCACAATTTACAAATATGAGAAACAGAGTTAGGAAGTGCTGGAGCAGAATCGTGGAGAAGCTTTTTTAAAGACCTTCTCTAAAAACCATTTTGGAATGACATCTTCTCAAGCACTCAGGAAGCGCATTCTAACATCTGGCCATGAAGTAGGCAAAGGAATGTCCCCCTCTTCTAGACTTAGAATAAAGGAGGGGAGTCTAAAACAATTTGAGGTTGTTAGAATGCAATGAGCAGGCCTGAAAGGACAATTTAAACAGGCTCCCATGATAAAGAGGCCCCTCTAAATGAAACATTCTATATGAAAAAGTGAGGGACTTGGACTGGATCCTTCTGTTTATTGGTAGCCAATGAAGTTGTCCCAAATGGCGTGAAATCGAACCCCAGGGATGAATTTGAAGGATCAAACAGGCAGCAGGGTTTTGAATAATGAAGATGCTGGTTAAGAAAAGTTGGAAGCCCGAGGTACAAAATCAGTAGAGGTCTGCAGTAGGTGTTTCTGTAGGGCGGTGACGTGGGCAGGGGGAGGGGCAGGGTGGGGGGTAGTAATGTATGGATTACGGAGTTTTACAGGTAAGTAAACATTTAAATAAATAAAACGAATTTCATTGCGCACTGCATCACAAAATGTATATATATATATATATATATATATGCTTTCACAAGTTTACTCAGAAATTGAGGACGCAACTCCGTAGCAGGTAGGTACAACCTTTTAATTCAAAAAGCAGG
Organism: Lissotriton helveticus; assembly: GCF_964261635.1. Lineage (NCBI taxonomy): Eukaryota > Metazoa > Chordata > Amphibia > Caudata > Salamandridae > Lissotriton > Lissotriton helveticus. The sequence continues at coordinate 2,070,154,402 of NC_136059.1, read as the reverse complement.
CAGCTTCACATCCTGAATTTTCTTCCCTCGGCCTGACGCGTTTCAGGGATTCATTTCCCCTTCCTCAGAGGCCATAGTGAGCAGCTGCAAAGTTACGTGCGCTGCACTGTCCCCTGCGTGCTTCTTTTCAAATTCACTTAATTGGCCTCCGGTGTGCCTTCCATTACTTCAGTGTTCCAATGCACGCTGGGACCTGCAGTTCTGATTTTGCACAATTTTTTCCTTTTGGTAGGTTCAGTTGCTTACTAATATTTTAGGGACACGTTCCAGCAGCCCCCAATTGAGCCTCCGGATGAGACTCTGTCTGCCAAAATTCAATTCACTGCTGCGCAGAACACGAGGCGAGCTCTTTCCCCTCATGCAGACCCAAAGTCCAGTTTGTTGGGCGGTGCATCACTCCACAGCCTGAAGCCGCCGTGTATAATGCTTTAACAAGTTTACTCAGAAATTGAGGACGCAACTCCGTAGCAGGTAGGTACAACCTTTTAATTCAAAAAGCAGGCAGCTTTACATCCTGAATTTTCTTCCCTCGGCCTGACGCGTTTCAGGGATTCATTTCCCCTTCCTCAGAGGCCATAGTGAGCAGCTGCAGAGTTACGTGCGCTGCACTGTCCCCTGCGTGCTTCTTTTCAAATTCACTTAATTGGCCTCCGGTGTGCCTTCCATTACTTCAGTGTTCCAATGCACGCTGGCACCTGCAGTTCTGATTTTGCACAATTTTTTCCTTTCGGTAGGTTCAGTTGCTCACTAATATTTTAGGGACACGTTCCAGCAGCCCCCAATTGAGCCTCCGGATGAGACTCTGTCTGCCAAAATTCAATTCACTGCTGCGCAGAACACGAGGCGAGCTCTTTCCCCTCATGCAGGCCCAAAGTCCAGTTTGTTGGGCGGTGCATCACTCCACAGCCTGAAGCCGCCGTGTATAATGCTTTCACAAGTTTACTCAGAAATTGAGGACGCAACTCCGTAGCAGGTAGGTACAACCTTTTAATTCAAAAAGCAGGCAGCTTCACATCCTGAATTTTCTTCCCTCGACCTGACGCGTTTCAGGGATTCATTTCCCCTTCCTCAGAGGCCATAGTGAGCAGCTGCAGAGTTACGTGCGCTGCACTGTCCCCTGCGTGCTTCTTTTCAAATTCACTTAATTGGCCTCCGGTGTGCCTTCCATTACTTCAGTGTTCCAATGCACGCTGGGACCTGCAGTTCTGATTTTGCACAATTTTTTCCTTTCGGTAGGTTCAGTTGCTCACTAATATTATAGGGACACGTTCCAGCAGCCCCCAATTGAGCCTCCGGATGAGACTCTGTCTGCCAAAATTCAATTCACTGCTGCGCAGAACACGAGGCGAGCTCTTTCCCCTCATGCAGACCCAAAGTCCAGTTTGTTGGGCGGTGCATCACTCCACAGCCTGAAGCCGCCGTGTATAATGCTTTCACAAGTTTACTCAGAAATTGAGGACGCAACTCCGTAGCAGGTAGGTACAACCTTTTAATTCAAAAAGCAGGCAGCTTCACATCCTGAATTTTCTTCCCTCGGCCTGACGCGTTTCAGGGATTAATTTCCCCTTCCTCAGAGGCCATAGTGAGCAGCTGCAGAGTTACGTGCGCTGCACTGTCCCCTGCGTGCTTCTTTTCAAATTCACTTAATTGGCCTCCGGTGTGCCTTCCATTACTTCAGTGTTCCAATGCACGCTGGGACCTGCAGTTCTGATTTTGCACAATTTTTTCCTTTCGGTAGGTTCAGTTGCTCACTAATATTTTAGGGACACGTTCCAGCAGCCCCCAATTGAGCCTCCGGATGAGACTCTGTCTGCCAAAATTCAATTCACTGCTGCGCAGAACACGAGGCGAGCTCTTTCCCCTCATGCAGACCCAAAGTCCAGTTTGTTGGGCGGTGCATCACTCCACAGCCTGAAGCCGCCGTGTATAATGCTTTCACAAGTTTACTCAGAAATTGAGGACGCAACTCCGTAGCAGGTAGGTACAACCTTTTAATTCAAAAAGCAGGCAGCTTCACATCCTGAATTTTCTTCCCGTCGGTCTGACGCGTTTCAGGGATTCATTTCCCCTTCCTCAGAGGCCATAGTGAGCAGCTGCAGAGGTACGTGCGCTGCACTGTCCCCTGCGTGCTTCTTTTCAAATTCACTTAATTGGCCTCCGGTGTGCCTTCCATTACTTCAGTGTTCCAATGCACGCTGGGACCTGCAGTTCTGATTTTGCACAATTTTTTCCTTTCGGTAGGTTCAGTTGCTCACTAATATTTTAGCGACACGTTCCAGCAGCCCCCAATTGAGCCTCCGGATGAGACTCTGTCTGCCAAAATTCAATTCACTGCTGCGCAGAACACGAGGCAAGCTCTTTCCCCTCATGCAGACCCAAAGTCCAGTTTGTTGGGCGGTGCATCACTCCACAGCCTGAAGCCGCCGTGTATAATGCTTTCACAAGTTTACTCAGAAATTGAGGACGCAACTCCGTAGCAGGTAGGTACAACCTTTTAATTCAAAAAGCAGGCAGCTTCACATCCTGAATTTTCTTCCCTCGGCCTGACGCGTTTCAGGGATTCATTTCCCCTTCCTCAGAGGCCATAGTGAGCAGCTGCAGAGTTACGTGCGCTGCACTGTCCCCTGCGTGCTTCTTTTCAAATTCACTTAATTGGCCTCCGGTGTGCCTTCCATTACTTCAGTGTTCCAATGCACGCTGGGACCTGCAGTTCTGATTTTGCACAATTTTTTCCTTTTGGTAGGTTCAGTTGCTCACTAATATTTTAGGGACACGTTCCAGCAGTCCCCAATTGAGCCTCCGGATGAGACTCTGTCTGCCAAAATTCAATTCACTGCTGCGCAGAACACGAGGCGAGCTCTTTCCCCTCATGCAGACCCAAAGTCCAGTTTGTTGGGCAGTGCATCACTCCACAGCCTGAAGCCGCCGTGTATAATGCTTTCACAAGTTTACTCAGAAATTGAGGACGCAACTCCGTAGCAGGTAGGTACAACCTTTTAATTCAAAAAGCAGGCAGCTTTACATCCTGAATTTTCTTCCCTCGGCCTGACGCGTTTCAGGGATTCATTTCCCCTTCCTCAGAGGCCATAGTGAGCAGCTGCAGAGTTACGTGCGCTGCACTGTCCCCTGCGTGCTTCTTTTCAAATTCACTTAATTGGCCTCCGGTGTGCCTTCCATTACTTCAGTGTTCCAATGCACGCTGGGACCTGCAGTTCTGATTTTGCACAATTTTTTCCTTTCGGTAGGTTCAGTTGCTCACTAATATTTTAGGGACACGTTCCAGCAGCCCCCAATTGAGCCTCCGGATGAGACTCTGTCTGCCAAAATTCAATTCACTGCTGCGCAGAACACGAGGCGAGCTCTTTTCCCTCATGCAGACCCAAAGTCCAGTTTGTTGGGCGGTGCATCACTCCACAGCCTGAAGCCGCCGTGTATAATGCTTTCACAAGTTTACTCAGAAATTGAGGACGCAACTCCGTAGCAGGTAGGTACAACCTTTTAATTCAAAAAGCAGGCAGCTTTACATCCTGAATTTTCTTCCCTCGGCCTGACGCGTTTCAGGGATTCATTTCCCCTTCCTCAGAGGCCATAGTGAGCAGCTGCAGAGTTACGTGCGCTGCACTGTCCCCTGCGTGCTTCTTTTCAAATTCACTTATTTGGCCTCCGGTGTGCCTTCCATTACTTCAGTGTTCCAATGCACGCTGGGACCTGCAGTTCTGATTTTGCACAATTTTTTCCTTTCGGTAGGTTCAGTTGCTCACTAATATTTTAGGGACACGTTCCAGCAGCCCCCAATTGAGCCTCCGGATGAGACTCTGTCTGCCAAAATTCAATTCACTGCTGCGCAGAACACGAGGCGAGCTCTTTTCCCTCATGCAGACCCAAAGTCCAGTTTGTTGGGCGGTGCATCACTCCACAGCCTGAAGCCGCCGTGTATAATGCTTTCACAAGTTTACTCAGAAATTGAGGACGCAACTCCGTAGCAGGTAGGTACAACCTTTTAATTCAAAAAGCAGGCAGCTTCACATCCTGAATTTTCTTCCCTCGGCCTGACGCGTTTCAGGGATTCATTTCCCCTTCCTCAGAGGCCATAGTGAGCAGCTGCAGAGTTACGTGCGCTGCACTGTCCCCTGCGTGCTTCTTTTCAAATTCACTTAATTGGCCTCCGGTGTGCCTTCCATTACTTCAGTGTTCCAATGCACGCTGGGACCTGCAGTTCTGATTTTGCACAATTTTTTCCTTTCGGTAGGTTCAGTTGCTCACTAATATTTTAGGGACACGTTCCAGCAGCCCCCAATTGAGCCTCCGGATGAGACTCTGTCGGCCAAAATTCAATTCACTGCTGCGCAGAACATGAGGCGAGCTCTTTCCCCTCATGCAGACCCAAAGTCCAGTTTGTTGGGCGGTGCATCACTCCACAGGAAGGGGATATGAATCCCTGAAACGCGTCAGGCCGAGGGAAGAAAATTCAGGATGTGAAGCTGCCTGCTTTTTGAATTAAAAGGTTGTACCTACCTGCTACGGAGCTGCGTCCTCAATTTCTGAGTAAACTTGTGAAAGCATTATACACGGCGGCTTCAGGCTGTGGAGTGATGCACCGCCCAACAAACTGGACTTTGGGTCTGCATGAGGGGAAAGAGCTCGCCTCGTGTTCTGCGCAGCAGTGAATTGAATTTTGGCAGACAGAGTCTCATCCGGAGGCTCAATTGGGGGCTGCTGGAACGTGTCCCTAAAATATTAGTGAGCAACTGAACCTACCGAAAGGAAAAAATTGTGCAAAATCAGAACTGCAGGTCCCAGCGTGCATTGGAACACTGAAGTAATGGAAGGCACACCGGAGGCCAATTAAGTGAATTTGAAAAGAAGCACGCATGGGACAGTGCAGCGCACGTAACTCTGCAGCTGCTCACTATGGCCTCTGAGGAAGGGGAAATGAATCCCTGAAACGCGTCAGGCCGAGGGAAGAAAATTCAGGATGTGAAGCTGCCTGCTTTTTGAATTAAAAGGTTGTACCTACCTGCTACGGAGTTGCGTCCTCAATTTCTGAGTAAACTTGTGAAAGCATTATACACGGCGGCTTCAGGCTGTGGAGTGATGCACCGCCCAACAAACTGGACTTTGGGTCTGCATGAGGGGAAAGAGCTCGCCTCGTGTTCTGCGCAGCAGTGAATTGAATTTTGGCAGACAGAGTCTCATCCGGAGGCTCAATTGGGGGCTGCTGGAACGTGTCCCTAAAATATTAGTGAGCAACTGAACCTACCGAAAGGAAAAAATTGTGCAAAATCAGAACTGCAGGTCCCAGCGTGCATTGGAACACTGAAGTAATGGAAGGCACACCGGAGGCCAATTAAGTGAATTTGAAAAGAAGCACGCAGGGGACAGTGCAGCACACGTAACTCTGCAGCTGCTCACTATGGCCTCTGAGGAAGGGGAATGAATCCCTGAAACGCGTCAGGCCGAGGGAAGAAAATTCAGGATGTGAAGCTGCCTGCTTTTTGAATTAAAAGGTTGTACCTACCTGCTACGGAGTTGCGTCCTCAATTTCTGAGTAAACTTGTGAAAGCATATATATATATATACATTAAACATGGTAGGGCTAAGAGCCAAACCTGAAAGACCTCCACAATCCAAAGGTTTTGCTGCAGAGGTAACAGTAGGGACAAAAAATATGCCGGAGTATGGTTGCTGATTAACGTTTTGAACCATAACAGCGGGTGATCAGTAATACACATCCTTTCCAGCTTCTCAAGTAAAATAGCATGAGAGGCCATATCAAACACTACATAAATACCCAGAAGCATTACTATTACCGGGAAGTTTAGTCAAGATTACATTTGACATACTCAGAGACCGCAAGAAGGGGGGTCTCAATGCTATAACCATAGCGAAAACGCGCTTGCTTGTCATGAAGTTTTCCCCAAAAAGTGTAAGCTGTCCATAAAAAAATTGTTCCACTAGCTTTGCCACAGTAGGGAGAAGCAAAATTGGCCTGAAATTACTCAAGATTTTAGGATTAGCAGAGTGCTTCTTAAGTATGGGGAGTATAAGAGCCTTCTGCCACTCAGAAGGAACCACCACCTGAGCAAAGGACTTATTAAGTAGGCCATTCACCATGGAATTAAGCACTGAAACTGCCATTTTGAGGATGGTTGGTGGGCAGGGGTCAAGTCGGGATCACAACTTATGTTTGACATGGTCCTTGGATGATTCTTCAAGGGATATGAGAACAAAACAGGACAAAAGCAGAAGATGAGGGAATGGAAGGAAGACTCAGATAAGTAGACAAAACCTTCGGAAAAAGATCATAATTAGCTTGAATCATATTATGAAAAAAATACAAAAGGTCTTCACAAAGCTCCATAGAGGGAGCAAGAGTATTTTTAGTCACCAAAGGGGCGAGAGAAGTACTAGCCACCTTAAATAGTTATTTAGGAGAGTTATCTGAATCAGAAATGGACACGGCAATACATGATTTTTGAGCCATACGAATTGCTCCATGGCATTTCTTAAAAGAAAGCAGGCTGATAAATCACTTTAGCCTCCTCATTATAATTAGTTCTCCAACAGATTTCTATTTTCTTACAACTAGATTTATGAAGTTTGAGACTAGCGGAGAACCACAGAGCTGAAGGCTTCAAACTCTTACCTGAATAGCCTTTTTGACTGAAAGGCATCTGCCTGAAGGAAGTCCTGAACTTTGTGCCAGGGTTTGGGTAGCCTTTTTGCCATGCAAGGCAGGACACAAGGAGTGGGTGTTATAATCTCAAATGGAATGAAGGCAGACCATATGAGATTGACCACCGGTTGTATAGGGACGAACTGGCCAAAATAAGATCAAGGATATGATCAGCTATGTAGGTGGCTACTTTAATAAGTTGTTCAAGATCAAAGCCTTTCAAGGTACTCACAAATTGTTGTGGAAGTTTATTTTTTCAGTCATCCACGTGAAAATTAAAATCTATTAAATCCACAAAGTTAGCGTGCAGTGGATAAGGTTGGCCTAAAGTACAGTTGTAGCTGCTCTATTATATTAGACACTCATACAGGTACCATAACAGATAATAATATACCAGCACATTTACTAAACATGATATGGAATAACAACAGATGATGTCCTACACTCACTCAGAAATATGGGGAAATATTGGCACTACCTTCTCATCCACTTAAAGACATAGTACTTCAAATATGGGTGATGCATATTAATGCAGACTGTGTCTGTGCACTCTCACTGCAAGGTTCAGTTGGCATGTAATAGCTCTTTCTAGAGTGTAAAGCTCAAGTTTCAGTACACAGTGTTTTTTGCTTAGAAAAATGAGAGATGTCCTTTTGAGTATTAGTAAATGACTGATATAGTTCCAGATCCCTATGCCAACCAGTACATCCAGTATACCACCCATAAAAGAACTGTCATACATTTTCACAAACCATAAATCCTCTCTCTCACCTACTCTCAGAACAAAAGACGTACTTCTATATTCACTAATATACTCAGAAACCATTTATATATCCAGCAGCATGAAAGGTAAATAGATAAATAGCTACATACTCCTGTAATCCATAACACAGGCAATGTGGTATTCATTTACCCACTTATATATACACTTAGACAGCTATTGAACTACTAAAACAGAGAGTCAGATAGTGGTACATGCCTCCATACATCTTATGACACTGTTACAGCTCGTTTGATAGACCCTGAGATATGTAACAAAGTATTTACACACTCTAGTCATGTATATAGACAAATACTAATTCAAAGATGGGTACATACACTAGAACAAAGTAGTGGATATGATACAATTAACCCTGGGCGCAGTGCTTCGCTCCGTCCACGGAGTGTGCATAGTGTTGCCTACTTCGTGATTCGCAAAGTAGGCATAGTAGGCAACACTACGCACCCTCCATGGACGGAGCGAAGTTGCCCGCCACCCGCCTCCCTTGCGCCCTCTTCTACATGCCTAATTTAATGTTAAATGGAGTAAAAGTAAATTAAAAAGGACTTACCAGATATGCGGCATCTCTGGGCTCCCTCTTCTGCTGTTGCGCCGACTTCTTCAAGCCAAAGGCGCATGCACGGGTGCATGCGCATTTCTCACTACAAGAATCATACTTGTTATGTTGTTGTTTTTTTCAAGAACTGAAGAAGATAAAGATATATGGCACGACTTTGCAGCTTACTTAGTTGTAACAAATGCTTTGATTATTCCGCACAACAAGTTATTTGTAAGTACTGTTATAATAAATTGGAGAATAATAAAATGCCTGCTGGAGCAGTCCTTAACAAGTTACAATTCAATGTAATCCCTGCAGAACCTTAAAATGTAAATATTTATCAAACACTTCTAATATAGTGTATACATCCATTCCAAGCTATAGTCCATATGGAGCCAAAGACAGGGAATTTACCTCCAACTGACCTCCAGAAAGGTCTTAAAGGTAGAGTTGTGTATTTGCTGTTTGATTTCAAGCAACATATCAAAACTGTATGGTTGGAGAGGGATTTCGAAGAAGAACTAATTCTAGTGAATGGTGTCACTTCCAAGAGTAAAACAAAATATGGCAGGACTTGTGGATGTTAGTAAAGTAAAGAAAGCAACATTATATCTTGTACAAAAAACATTTATTGTAGATATGTAGATACCCTTCAAGACTTAACACATATGGAGGGTGACATATCATTAACAAGAGTTTATATTGAAAAGGCGATTGATCCAGAGGAATTTTATAAACACTACAATATCCACCCCAGGCATTCTAAAGAGATTGTTGATGATTCAACTGATATCTTTCAAATTAAAGAAGCAAAAGGAGCTTCCTTGAGTGGTCTGGGACAAAAGTTTAGAACCTTGATGTTTTCTGCATCTTTTACCCACAGGAATTGGTGGTAGGTATGATGACCGGCCTATGCAGATACCAGCAGCTGAATACAGATCAACTAGACTACACTCAGCAGATCCTAGATTTCGTTGGTTTATTGCCTATATATTTCACCTATTATTTGAGAGTTACTTGTCAGGTCTATCCTATGCAGTAAATTACATTCTCAAGACCGGAATGAATTTGCAAAACCTTGGAGCAAGGGAATTCGTTGACAAAGTGCAAGGAAAAGATGAACATCTGGAAGACAATTTCATTAATTTAATGACATGTCAACATGGCACCAATGAATATGGGTATAATTTTCATGGTGCGCTGAAATACATGTTAAGAACCATAGGATCACCTTCTGGGTTCCTAACACTCAGTTGTGCTGAGTATCCATGGGAAGGTCTGCTTGAATTTCTGCGAGAAGCAAATTCAAACATAAAAGACATCAACCTGAAGACCCAAGGAAAACTTTATTTGCTTGATGCTGCAAATGTATGCAGATATTTTAACCACAGGTTCCAAGCAATGATATTTTTTATCTGCAAAAAACCTAATCCTCCTCTTGGCAAAGTACTTGATTTCTGTTGGTGTAAAGAGTACTAGAGGTGCTCCTTACCTTCACATACTGTTATGGGTAAACAATGGCACAAAATTTGATACAGATAGTCAGAAGTCTGTCTTGTCTTTTATGCCACAGCATGTGACTTGTGCCATTCCAAAAGATGATGGTGACAAGAGCTTGAAACAAATAGTTCTACAGTTTCAATTTTATAGATGTGGGAAGTACTGTTGAGGACAACATAGATGCAAAGGAAAAAGATGTTGTTTTAGATTTCCATGACCTGTCATCTCCAAAGGAAGACTCAAGCTTCTTGGCTATAGTCAGACATACCCAGACACAGGAATCACTAAACAATACACACAACCTGCGAAGAACAGATGTTTTCAAGGATATCAATGACTACAACCATGTGATTCCGAGGATCTGGAATGCAAATATGGATCCACAATGTGTTGCAGACAACTCCTTTAATGATGCTCGCTACATAACTTCATTTGTAACAATATAAGAACAGATAGAGATAGTCTGAGATAGAGATAGTTTGTTCTCCAAGTCAAGAGGAATTGTTTGGGTAAGGTCTTGAAAATAGTCAAAACAGACTTCTCAAGTCTATTCCAATACATATTGAATCTTGCTGAATTTGATCATGAAAGTACAGACATTCTAAAGACTAATAAGCTCGACATATACTACCCAAGAAGGAGTCTTCATCTTAAAAACATATGCCTCTATGAAGTACTTTAGCAGTACACATATAGAAGTAATATAACTGGAAATATAGAAGAAGGAAGATATGGAGTACTTGTATGTGATAGTTGTTTGGTCAGATACAGCAAAAGAAATTTAATTAACCACCAAATACTTAGCTGCCAAATCATAGAGAAAATAGAGTTTTTCTACTGGGTACTTTAGCATTTGTTTGACACCTAGTGAGCAGAATCAGAAAAACTTGAACAATATGATGTTTACAAAGACTCTTTAAAAGCTGTGAGAGATATCATTCAATGCTCAGTTTTTCCAACCTTCCTGCAAATGTTGAAAGACAAGATTGAACAAGATGAAACCATTGCTGCTGAGCTAGCCAATGTGAGTTCACAAAGCAGCCAAAGTTCTGCACCCGAGAGTCAAGATCCTCTACGAGAACCATTTTTCTAAATGATGCAGCTATAGCTATAAATGAGGCAGAGACTGCAATGCAGCAAGAAAGAGAGGAATCTGTGGATTTCAAACACTTAGGACCTGATTCTGATGCAGGTTGGAAAGCTTCACAACCTAATAGGTTTGGAAATGGTTTCCAACCCACTCGGATCGGGAGAGTCCGACCAATGGAGTACGATGCATCCGGATGCTTCCAGGTACGACTTGGTTGGACTCCCATTGACTTCAATGGGAGCATATGTTCCTAACCGCATCATAATTGGGCCCTAGGTTGGGAAGTCACGTTCCTGATCTGATTTGGAAGGAGCAAATGCCATTAGGAGGCATTCCTAACTGCATCAGAATCAGGCCCAAGGTAGGAATGCTTTCCTAACCACATCATCAGGCCCTTAGTACAACAACTGAACAATGAACAAAAAGAAAACTTCACAATGAAGTTAAAGATAAAATCAAGCATGGATTTCTCTGCAACAGGAAACAATGTGAATGTTCTTCATTTAAACCAACACTATATATCAGTGGTCACGCTGGCACTGGAAAGCTTTATAATTAAAGTTCTCCCCGGTTATCTACAGAAGACTACAGAATCAAATTTGTCATGTGTAGTAACAACACCAAAAGGATTATTTGCACATGAGAATAAAGAAATTACTTTACATTGACTACTAATGCTAGCTGTTGAACATGATTATTACCCGGAAGACCAGAAACTCTCTGGTGAGGCTTGCCATGCGGTATCAAGAATTTTGAAGAAACTGAAGCTTTTAATCATTGATGAGGTCAGCATGGTATTGAACATAATGCTTGCTTACATACACTTAAGAATGCATCAGCTTTTAAAAACAAACTACGATGTGCTCTTTGGAGGAATTCAGTTCATTGTATTTGGTGACCTACTGCAACTCACCCGCATAAAAGCACAACCTGTTTTCAAAACACTTGTGCATAATGAAAAACGAAATTATCTGGGGTGTAACAGCAATGTTAATATTTAGTAACACTTTAAATTCAAGGAACTAGTTAAAAATATGTGTCATGCATCTGTTATGGATTATGCAGATATACTGAAGCACATTACAATAGAAGTTCTAACAAAAGAGGGGAAACATGCTTTGGAAAGTTGACTTATGAAGAAACTATTTCCAGCTAATCTTACAGCAGCCCTACTAATGCACATTTTCATTGAATAACAGAAATATATAGTTTGCTTAAAACCAACAATTGAAAAGTGCTCCAAAGTTTATTAGCAATTACTACAACTGCAGAAAGAAGATATTTTGGAAATTACAGCTATTGATAAAATGGAACATCAGGTAGTCACAATAATACCCTCAGATAAACTACAAGCAAAATTGGATGCTTTCGAGAAGTCTGCACCCAAAACTGCAGGATTAGAAAAGATTGTATGTGTCAGCAAAAACTGGGGAATCATTTTGCATAGTATTTTAAATGTAGAGGAAGGTTAAGTTAATAGTGCAATGGAAAAATTCATTGATTGTATTACTTACCAAACAGAATTGAGATTAAATACTTGGCCATAATATTTGATCAGATAGATGGTGTGAAGCAGAATGGCCATTGTGTTTCATTTTTGCTAGTGAAAGACTTATATGTGTGGCGCAAGCAGTTACCCCTCTCTCTAGCATATGCATTTACTGTCCATAAATCACAAGGTTTAAATGTAGATGCAGCTTCTGTTAATAACAGATGTACTGTATTTAGAGAAGGAATGTCATATGTGACATTGTTGCAAGTTACAACATTGTCTGGTTTGTTTTTGATTGATTGTGATGAAAAGAAGGTTAGTGTTGATTCAAGCTGTGCAAGAGAATTCAATCGGTTAAGAAGTTTATACGATCCTCGTTTAGGCCAAACCCTGTTTATGAGAAACAGATAATCTATCCATAACAGAAGCTTACAAAAGAATGTAGCGGTGTTGAACAAAAGAAAAGACAGAAAAATAAAGTAGAAGCTGTTAAGATGAGAAAACTAGAAAATTACAGTGATTTTGTAGGTTACCAGTTGGAAAACCATCCAGGTGTCAACTGCTATGCAAATTTTATTCTTAATGTAGTGTTTCATTTACCACATGTAGTGAACAATCACCAGATAAGAGATGGTGTGCTGCACTGTATAACTCTAAACTTTAGAACTATGACATGTTCTGCTTCAGATATTGGAGATCTTTTACATAAATTTAGTGTAAAGGTGTAAATATTGATGATTTCTTAAGACTGAGTTGTACATGGAACCATCACTTTACACTGTGAAGATTGTGATTATTCATCTACAAGTCAAATACATTCTAAGAATTTTCTCTATTTAAAATGATCAGTTTCCAAAACTGGGACTTTTGAAAATAATTGTTGAAGAATGCTCATCACAATATGACAAACAAAAATAATCCTTATAGTAATGCTACAGTGATGAAGAGCAGATGGTTCCAAATTAGAAACTCAAATTACAAATTTCAAAGTTCAATAAAAATATATTTCAGGAAGAACCTTTACTACTTCACCTATAATCTTTCACAAAGAAATTAACACAATGTCTGGACGCTACACTGTCTATTTAAAAAGTGAAACAGGGTGGACAGAATGTAATGACAACAACCTAATATTCAAAGCAAGATTTAATTTCAAATTACCAAACTCTCACATTCTTTTTCTTGAACCAAAGTTCTAGCAAGGAATTCTAGATATTAAAGTGGTGTGTGGTGTTTTTTCCACGTGGTTCTTCAGTCTTTCAGACATAACTCTACATACTGAGGGTAATGTCTGCATAGTGTTCTTCAAAATTGAAAAGTTGTTTTATCTTCCACAAAGGAGTTAATAGCACATCTAAATACTAAACTGTGTAATTGAAGTGAGAAGCTGAATTGACATAATCGGATTACAGCATCTTTAAGTGGAAAGTAACAACTTGTCTTTTTAACTACAAAGTTACCCCTTTAGTTTTTCAACCAAGCATCTACATACTATTTGTAAAATTAAAACTATAAAATGGAGAGTTCTCTATATGGATCCCCATTACTTAAACCTAATCTGGCCTACCAGCAGATATATTTTCACAAAGATCTCTAAAAGGGAACAGTACTTTGTATTTATTTGTAATACTGTACCAGATAAAATAATATTAAACATATTTTTAACTTAGGTTTCTTTGTACTGCTGAAGTAACTGTAGCAAAATACATTAATTTAAGAATTGTAGTGAGAGCCATGCACAGCTTCACTTAATCATAGTGTTGCATTGTGTATTATGGGTTTTATTTTCAATACATTGATTGTATTTTCTCTGCTGTTTGAAGATGATATTTCATATAGATCACTGTTTATAGTGAAGAAGCATGAAAGCTGAGACCAGCAAAAAAGATAAAATTACATTTTAACCATGTTTTAATCTAATGTTATGGTATAAGTAATATATGTTAGTGTGATTCTATAATAACGAAGATCAAATACTAACATAAATGTAAGTTATTTTTCTTTTTCATTCTAGGATTGGCAACAATAAAAAAATGTCAGTTATTTTTTAATACATTAAAGAAATAGCAAGTAGTGGCACACAGACATTAAAAAATAAATCAACTGGTGTATTCCCACAATGCCAAAATAGTACCTATTTTCCCAGTACAAAGCAAGAGAGATGAGTACACAATTTCCCAAAAACTGAAGGCTCTTTTTGAAAAGATATGATTTAAATTGGATGATCATGTTTATGTTACAAACCCACTCAGAGAAAACCTCAGATTGTCTAGCATCCAGTCACAAACCCACACAATCAATCATACACCCACTCACAGACCCACTCAGACAGCTAGTCTGATGCACTCACTCGCAAACCCACACACAAACTCATGCACCCACACACAGACCCACTCAGAGATTTATATATATACCCTCATACCCATTGAGAGACATGCAGCCACTCATAAACCCCCTCAGACATTCATGCACCCAGTCACAAAATCAGTCAGAGATTAATACATCCAGTCACAGACCCACTCAGAAACCTATGCACTCACTCAAAGATCTACTGAGATAGTGATACACCCATTCAAAAATCCACTCAAAAACACATGCATCCAGTCACTGACCCACTCAGACACTCATGCACCCACAAATTATTTATTAATTTACTGAAATGTATACAGTGCATGGCTGCATCAGGGACGGGCATCCCAGTGCTACCAAGTAACCATGACCAAAGCAGACAGTAAAACCGCTCCAAAAAAATAAGTAAATAAATGATCATCCCAGAAAGAGCCATGTCTTTATAGCTTTACGGAACTCCAGGTGATTTTGGAGTCCTTGAATTGCAGGTGTGAGAATCCGGGCTGCGGCATTCTGAATTCTCTGCAATTGCTGAATACATGCTTTACTGGTCACTAAATATAAAGAGTTTCCATAGTCCAGCCTCGCCAGAATAGTGGCCTGAAGAATAGTCTGGTGAACAGAGGGCTCATAGAACCCCAAATACGTTTCAAACCTCAGTAGAGCCCAAAACAGGTGCCTGCAACTGACTTAGATTGAGTATCAAAGGACAGACTTTTGTCAATCCAGAAGCCCAAGTTCTTAACCGCCTCCTTGGGGATAGATGCAGGTTTAAGATTCTCCGGCCACCACTGTTCTGCCTACATGTCACTGTCTTTCCCCAGCAGACGAATTTCTGACTTGCTGGCATTTAATTGCAGACAGTTTGCTGTCAGCCAGTCAGCAATTGGCATCAGATCATCCTTGAATTTGACAAGGTTTAGTTCATAATTATTGGAGAAGGTGATGACAACTTGGGTGTCATCGGCGTATGACACCAATGATAACCCTCTGCTCCTGGTCACCAATGCCAGCAGCTTAAAATAGATATTAAAGAGCACAGGGCTCAAAATTGAACCCTAAGGCACTCCATGTCTAATGGCATGTTCCTTGGAGTAGAAAGGTGGCATAGTAACCTGGAAGGTCCTGCCCTCTAGAAAGGATCGGAACCATGTTAAAGCCAGACCCCCAATCCCAATCTCCCGAAGCCTGCCCAGTAAGATTTCATGTGACACCGTTTCAAATGCGGCGCTTAAATCGAGGAGAACCAATGCCACAGAATTCCCCTCATCAAAACTGCTGCTGATTTCTTCGGTTACCACCATTAAGGCAGATTTCGTACTATGGCGGGACCTGAAACCATTTTGAGAGGCAACCAGTAAAGCATTACGCTCTACATACTCAGTGAGGATGGTATTGACATGTGATTCCGTGACTTTGGCCAAGAAAGGGAGTTGGGAAATGGGGCGGTGATTGCAGGGTTCAGAGGAATCCAACAATGGTTTCTTCAGAAGAAGGATAACTTTGGCATGGTTCCAGGCTAGTGGAAGAGATGCAGGAGACAGAGAAGGATTGCTCAGTTCCTGGACAACTGGGAAAATAACGTTATGAAATTGACGGAACTGGGCTGGTCTCAACGGGTCAGCAGAAGAGCGGGATTGAATATTCCAGCATAAAGCTTCAGTCTAAGTCAAGGATAGTGGGGAAACAACACAAAGAGTTTACTTCCGTAAGAGTGCCACTGACTTCCTGGTAATCCCCAACACTATTAGCAGAGGAGGAGAAATTATCCTAATTGTTTTCCACTTTCTGAATGAAATACCTGGCTAAAACATCACATTGATTGTTAGAGGTAATGGGAGAGCTAAGATTCAAATTCGAGCCTTACATAATCTTGAGCAGGAAGAAGATGGTTTTTGGCACATTCTTGCTCTCCAACATTTTCCTGGCAATATACTCAGCTCTGGCTCTCCGAATTAATGTATGATACTAGTTAATGGCCTTCCGATACTTGTTTTTTGCCTCCAAGTCAAAGGTACGTCTCCAGAGCCGCTCTAGCTGTTTGCAGTTCGTTTTAGCCTTGCTTAGAGATTCATTATACTAGGGATTTGATTTCTCTCTTTTTTTAGATGAGCAAGGCTTAGCGGGAATACAGCTTTCCAAAATATCAGACAGCCAGTCGTGGAAAAGCGCCACAGCAGACTCCATATTTGCTGGAATCAGTGGCTTGTGCTTAACCAATAATTCCATAAAAGTACCAGCATCTAACTTATGCCAAGGTCATTTTAAAATAGGTATAGAACCCTTCTGGGTCGGTTTACCAGGCCATCATATAGAAAAGGGGATAAGAAAATGGTCAGTCCATACTATAGGAATTGGGGCTGCAGCAGACAGATAGTCTAAGTTGGAAAATATAGGATCCAGTAAGTGACCAGCAATGTGGGTGCTGTTTAATACCCGCTGAGACAACTGACAGGCCTCCAAATCAGCCAAAAAATTGGCATATCTGTTTTACCCCCTTCTTCTAAATGAAGATTAAGGTCTCCTAAGATAGTAAAATTGGCTGCCTTACTGGCCAATAAAACCATACAAAATGGGATGATGGACGGAGCGTTTGAGCAAATCAAACACTCACCCCCAGTCAACTGATCTGGGTTTAATCCATCACCATTCTTTAGCTCACTCAGCCACCCCAGTTCAGACATGGCCATATGTAAATCAGTCTGACCCTGTGCCTCATGGGAACAGTCCAGCCCGAACTGCCAAGCCATGTCTTCCCTGGACCGGAAACAAGCATCCTGGGACCGGTTTCGGATTCATAATCCTCATCAGCCAGGCTATCTTGAATCCAGTGGCCAAGTGAGCAAGGGACTCATGTCAGAGCATACCCTGCCACACTTAGGGCGAACAAATCGATACAAAAGGGATGCTGGCCAATAAAGTCATCTTGTTAGGTACATCTTCTCAAAAAGGTTTTGAAGGGCCAGGTAGGCAGTAAATTAATAAACCGGAGACCATACAATTATTATTTAGCATAATTTGGAAATATGCACTTTCACTGTCCAAGATATCCTCCTTCTTCAGACCACTTGTGTACTGTTCCTCAGACTCACTCAGACAATGATATACCAACTCACATACCCAGTGAGATACTTATGCAGTTATTCCCAGACCCTCTCAGACAGACACACATGCACACACTCATTGAGAAACTCACACACTCAATACACACCCACTGAGGCACTCTTGCACTTACTCGCACACTCATTTTCAAAGGCTAGAGGTAGTAAATAGAATTTTAAGAAACCTTAGGAAATTACTGAATAAACTAAAGGTTCAAATTAAAAAACTTCAAAATTCAATGGAAAAAGGTTACAGGGACGTTATAGCTAGGTTCGCATTTCACTTGTACAAAAACTGTGAAATTTAGCAGTCATAGTTACCTGAGGTAACTATACCTTATGCCTGGCAATTCAATGCTTATGACATCACTCATGACATGGTCATCAACATCATTGATGATATCACTGATGACATTTCAAATGAAGTCCCTGTAACATTGTTTTTTTCAGTGAATTTCTATGTTTTTTTAAATTCTCTTTCCAAGCTTTAATGTCCCGGTAAACATTAGTTTTTTTAGTTATATATATATATATATATATATATATATATATATATATATATATATATATATATATATATATATATGTATATGTATATATGTAATATATACACACACACGCATACACCCAGCCACACACACATACACACACACACACACACACATATATATGCATGCACACACACATTGTTATATATATAATTGAGAATATGGGAATTATCAGGATCCTGTTAAAGGTAGTCTGAGATTTTGCAAGAAAGTTGTTAGGGAATGCGAGAAATGTATCAATAGAAGAGTTAGAGAAAGTGGATTGGAAAAAAGAGTGAGAGTTTCAATAGGGTAAGCCATGAATACATTCTGTAGAAAAGAAGCAAAGGGAGTGAGACAAGTGGAGAATATGGTGGGAGGAGAAGATTCTTCTTGATGAATGTCATTAAAGTAAAGAAATGGAGTTCCTTGTTCCCTGATTTCATTAGAAAAAACTAATGTTAAAATGTCAATTAAAATGTTACATATTAACCTAAAAAATACACTTAAGTTTACCAATTACATTAAGCTGAAGTAGCTATTCACTGATAGTTCTTTGTTAAGTCCATTTTTAAGTGTCTTCTTCCTTGGCTGTTTTATTTCTTTGTGGCTCATTGCATCCTTTCAGGTCTGCCTTTGTGCCCTAGCTGGCAGTTGTTTACTTGTGATTCTTCATCTTCAATTGTACTTTTTTAGGGTTATAAATCTATATACTCTTTGGTTCCAACACCCAAGCCAGAAACAACCACAATGTCAAGAACAAGTCTATTTCCTAGATATGCACTGCTCATCTAGGAGAAAATCAATGAGTGGCCATTCACAATAGCAAATTTACAAATCTATAGAAAACTTTACATGAATTTGATGGGTTTTGGTATACATATTACTATCGCAGATTTTTTTTTATGTGACATTATACTAGGTGGTAAGATAAGAACGAATGTTTGAAACAAAATAACCACTGAAATGCACCAGTAATAGTTTAGTGAATGAACTTTGACCTGTGCCCCCTAATATGCTGCTATGACTTACCATATTACATCACTCATGACATATTAAATGGCATCACTCATGACATTACTGACTGATTCTCAAATTAAATCATTGATGACAACATTGATGAAATCCTGCAGTCATTGTAAAAGTGCCCTATATCGTTACATGGTTTGTGAAACGAAAGTTGGAGTGATGATGCAGCCTAATGGCTAGGTTGGTTGATCTCAAATCTGGGGAACGTATCTTTGAGTAACCCAAATGGTGCTTATATAAAGCGATCAGATAACTTCAAGTCAAGTTCATGCTATATAAAAGTATGAAAAAAAGAAAAAAATAATTCAACAAGCTAGACCTGTGCACAGTTTTCTTTCACCAATGAATTTATAAGGGACATATCCTTTGAGCACATGCAGGATACATAGCAAACTTTTCGTCATCCGCATTTGAGGATTTTTTTTCACACCTATTTTTAGGTTTTTATTGTATATATTTCTTTAATGACATTTATTATTTTCATACAGGATTCAATATGGCATTCAGCAAAATGGTGCATATGGGGGTTATAGAATAAAAGAAAGGCCATCGTCCATACCATATGTGTTGCAACAACAGGGACTATAGTCAGGAGAAAAGATTCCAATAATGGTCAAACATCTCAATGAATACCAGTGCAGTATTATGCATGATTCTGGTACCAACAAAGAAATAGAATAAGTAGTGTATCCTATCTATGTGCCAAACTCAGTTACGAGATAACAGTTCTGGTAAAAGAATGTGACTCCTCCCACCCACACCCACCCCTTTAGCTTCTGTGTAACTGTTAGTACATATCTTTTGAATAAGCCACATCTCATTTTAAGCCAAGTTATTGCAGTTCCCCAATGCACATGTTTTATTTAGTAGGTTTGAGTTGACAAGTAGTCCCATCCAACAACATCATCACTCTTCCATTCCACGAAACTAATCAGGGGTGGGCTGGGTCTAGCCAGAGGGCTCCAATAGCATCTGTGTCATCGCACTCCAGGCAAACAAGGCATCCTGTGCATTATCATCATTCCTGGTCCTTCTCATATGTGCCTCTTCCACCCCTGCCTATTCCAACATATGTTTCTCCCAAGCTTTCTGTGTTGGAGACCTAGACAGTGTATTGCTATGTTCCTTTTCTATTTGCTTAGATTGCACCATTTATTTTAAAAATACATTTGTATTGTATTTATTGATCGTCCAGAATCACAATATAATCATTACAGTAATTTTACATTAAAGGAGATATACCAATAATGCCAGTGCATTCCGTTCAAAGAGAGGACATAATCTCAACATCAAGCATTTCATACATGTTAACCTATATTTACTGGTATTTCCAAATCTGACCAACAAAATGCCTCCATAGACTTTAATTGGCGCCGCCCCTTTTCAAATCTTGTTCACCCTCCAAAAAGAGTTTGTATTCTAGTAAGCTAACATGATCATTCTCTTAAAAACTTAACATGATACTCAATTTTAGGTAACAGAAAGAGAGTTTGCATTTGCCACTAATAAGACACCTTCTCCATACCCTATGGACAACCCTCAACAGTACTGTAAAATACACTGTCCGATTCCTGAGATGAGCACAATGCCATACAACCGTTGAGCTGTGCTTACAAATCCAGGGTGAGTTAAACCATCTCTAAATAGATCACCCACATATTATATATTATTCAAAAATCTCCAGTGCCTGAAAATATTCAGCAAAGGTTTGGAAATGCACAACCACACCATGCAAATGTGATTGTTACATAGAATGTGTCTATAGCGCTGAAATACAAGTATTTAACATGGCACTCATCCAAATATCCACTGCTAGATAATCTATTGTCAACAGAAAGGTTGGCCTTCCTCCCACTTTTATTGTAAAAGGCTTCAACTTTAAACTAAGCCTGGGTGGAGTTTGCAGAGTTCCGCTATGCGGAACTCATTGAAGGGCAATAAAAACTACACTACGCAGAGCTCCGCAAGCAGCGGAGTTTCTTTAGATAAGTGTAGTTTTTGGGGATTTTCAGTGCCAGGTGCTTGTCCGCACTGCAATCATTGCAAACGGCATCATGCAACGCGCGATCTGGCACTTGAGTAGAATTTTACTCGAGCTGCAACTTTCTCAATGTGAGCAGGAGGTTTCTCAATGCGAGTGGTCGTGAACATATGTCGCCACTCGCAATGAGAAATCTGATCACCCGAGTTGGGAAAACTTGCCGGGAGGTTGATTTTCCTCACTTGTGCTCACCAGCTTGACGTTGATGAACTCGAGCAAGGGAAAAATCTCTGCTCTGCATTTTTCAGAACTGCGCGAGCTCAGCAGAAAACTCTGCAAACTCCGCGAGCAGAGCGGAGTTCACCGCCCAGGCTTACTTCAAACCAATGTCTGCTTGAAAACATGCTTCTGTTTCCAAAACCAGATGTGCTCACCCTTTGCTGTTTTTAACATGGAGCACCCCAAACTGACTTGTAAATTCAGCACTGTAGAGCTTTCTCTTGCCTCCAAGTCTTATGCTATTTCCATTCCATGTACCCAAAGGTGTACACAGAGTAAGTCTATGAAGCATATGACTATTGGCTCTTTAATAACAACTTTATTTTTCACTGAAATACTTTACAAAGATAACATTTTACTCTCCCAAAAGGTAAATATAAGTCCCATGTAGATCAATTTGTGATACAGAGATACAGCCAAAGCCAACACTTGTTTTATGGCAAAACAGCCGTTTCTGCAGGGCTGTAAAGAGTAAAAATATATGACACAATAAATTACCACTTAATATTTGTAAAATGTACATTTTAGCTCTTCTATAAATACTACATAACTCACCAAGTAAATACAATGGTTGCATAATTTTGAGGTATCTGAACTTGGAAAGAGAGTGTATAGTATGCAGGAATAAAAACAATTCTAGCCTACAAGAGTATTTATTATACTACGGGAGCGTTTATAGACTGTGTTCAGCATATATTTTCTTTCACATTCTATGTAAATGTGTGTGTCCCATCTGGAACAAGTCATTCTAAACCATGTCTGTGAATTAAATTAGTCGGTTTGAAAAGCATACAGGAGTTTCTTGCAGAAAGATTTTATAAGAAGCACATCTTTTTTCAATAAAAAAAATATAAAATTGGGAAAATTGTATGAATAAATCAATGTGTAATAAATAGGTTGTGACTCCACATTGACTTGTTCATTTGCTACCTATGGGCGACTTATTCATATTTAAAAGAATGGTCTTTACCTGTCAAAAAGTGTTATTTTAACATGTTACTCTACAACTTAAAAATGCAGTTGTCAGGAAACAATGGTCAAACTAAAGCTATGTTTTCCTTTGGCACACTATTGGATGGCACAATAAGGGCTGCAGCCCACATGTGACATTTAAGTTATCCTGCTGTGTGTGTCTTCTCACACCTTGTACTAAGGCCTCATAGAAAAGTTGAATATGCCAATCAATAATTAGACAATTATCTGCATTTTAGTGGTTAGAGCAAATACACTGGCTACTAAACAGCAGTGCCACTGTAGCATGTTATATATGTATATGTATTCATAGTGTTTATTTGATGACAAACATGTAAAGGTTTTCTTCACTGTTATTGCTTACTGTATTAAAGTTCTATTTTGGATATCTGTTTGTCTCTGGCACCCAGATGGGTCTGAAACATTCAGGATGGGCTTTCCTACAGTTCATGGAACCAGTCAAGTGTAGGTGGATGTTGTGGGTTCTTTTGAAATAAAGAAGCCCTTTTATTTTACCAATACAAACAGTTGTCCAGCCTCTGGTGTTTTGTACTGAATACGTCCCTGCATTTCAGCTACAGCCACCATGTGCAGAATTCAGAAAGCAGCAATAACATTTAGCAAAAAATGGGGAGGCCATCCAAAGGGAGCATTTTCTCACACAGGTCCTCCCTAGCGGAAACGTCTTCAAGCAACAGCTATTCCCTTTCAAGTTCTCAGTGCTTTAAGCAATTAGAATATGGAAAGGCCCTCTGTATGCATGGGGTCAGTTTGTTGAAGGTCAGCCCAAGCCACTAAGATGATTGATGGGGAACCGTTCTAATCTTCAGATCCTACCTGGGAAACACTTAACTCTAGCCTTGTCTCAGAGGCCTTGCAGCTAGTGAATAGGGCCATTCCGGCCAACAAACTGATGTGGCTCATCCTGCCTAGTTGGTCAGACTTCTGTCCCCAAAAGAGAGTAAGCTTTGTCCAAAAAGTAAGCAACCAATAGAGGCCAGTGACAGCTGACAGGAGCCAGTCTCTGTACCATTCACTTACAGGTCGATGCTCCAATCTGGTGCTTGAGTAGGCCTTACTCAAGCCTTTAGGTGTGCAAGGAGTTGCCCACTTACACCTGAGGGTCTTATGGCCTTTTATGTTATTAAGAGTGGTGGGCTACAACCTCAGATTGCAGACACCCTCCTCCCACTCTCACTACTGCCATCTGAGGGTCTGTACCCTGGGAATTAACCATGGGCTTGGTTGTCCAACACTTATAGGGTGGATACAGAGTCAAGGGCGAGACATTCTGTGCATTGAAAGAGCCAGTCTGGCCCAGGTCCTATGTATTCTGTTGCTGTGACCATGCAAGGACAACTCCAGGCCAGAATTGGCCTCATAATAACAATCTTTTTGGCCTCTCCTGTTAGAGCAGGCACCTGGCCCTCGGGTCTTCCCACTGTGTATGGCATTCGCCTCCTAACCCCTATGTTTTCTCCAGGGCCTCTATGCTATGTACTTAGCGATTATTCTCCCAGAAATATGTGTGTTTGGGGACCCCTCCCAGCTTATTTCTTGCCTGTGAGACCTCATGCCAAGGATACAATCTAGGGGCATTTTAGGTCTGACAGTTACCTTTTCAGATACCCTTTCCAACAATTGTATAGCTTGCACAGGTATCCAGCAGAGCAGTGACAGGGACCTCATTCGCTGTGAACTGGTGGAAGTACTTTCTAGAATTCTCAAGGACCACCAGCTTACCTTCTGTGTCCACTTCCTACCAAAGAGCTACTAGAGCCTCCTCTGGTTAGTCCTCCCTCAAAACTACAATAGTTACCCCTGTGGATTGCCCTCTTGGGGCTTCAAGAATATCCCTTTTTGTACCCCTGGGTACCAACTTCCCTGCTTTTCATGAGTGGGAGGTGACTCTTGCCCCTCTGCAGATGTTTGCACCCCTAAAGCGCTTTCTATTTAAGGCCTATTGTGCCCCTCTTTTCCCTGGTGTGGTCCTGGCCCTCCCTTCTTGGGATTACCCCCGGGAAATTTTGGGGGCACTAGTGCATACCTGCACCTCAGGTACCGCCCCTAGCATCCTGGGCTCCGTTAGCTTGGAGTCCACTAGAATATGGTGTACCTAAGAAGAACAATTAATCAAGTTGTGTTCAGTCATTATAAAATGATATAGCCTGGCCAACCTGGCCCTCTCTGAGTGTCATCCCAAAAATGTTGCCTTCACTCCTCCTATTTTTGATGAATTTGTTTTTGTTGGCCTTATAACTCTTTGCTCTTTCCACTTTGTCCCTGCTAACCAGTGCTAAAGTACTTGTGCTCACTCTCCTAAACACAGTTTGTTTTGGTATATACCTAATTGACACATTTAATGTATTGCAAGTCTCTTGTAGAGTGTATACCACATACTCAGGGCCTGTAAATGAAATTGTATGAGTGGGCATGCTGCACATATTGTGTCACCTACCTAAGTAGCATTCTGAATTATGTCCCAGGCCTGCCTTCTAAGCCTGAATACAGTGTCACACTGTCATGTCGACTTAGCATTTAAACCCCCTTACCAAGCCTTAAACTCCCCTTTTATTACATATGTCACCCCTAAAGTAGACCCTATGTACACCATAGGGCACGTTGCTGTGGAATTAAAAGGTTGCTCATGTACTTTTATGTTTTACATGTCCTGTTAATGAAACAATCCCTCTCATAGGAAAACATTGAGGATTCCTTTTTATATTTAATAAGCTACAATTCCTAATTGAGAGGAGGTATATATATATATATATATATATATATATATATATATATATCTCCAAAAGAAACAGGTTGCCCCATAGAGACTAGCCGCAGGGAAGGAATCTCTTTAGGCTGAGGATAACAGCATAAGTGCAGTACAGCATCTCTCACATCATGCAGCTCAACGCGTTTCAAACCGAAGTCCTTGTTCACGAGCCAGGAATGAAAGAAGCAGCAACAGCTTTGCAGGAAGTACCACCTTATTAAATGACGATCCCGCCCTTGTGGGCGTGTCATTCAGGCGCTGTGCCTTCTGGTATATGCAGTTCTCCCGGTAAGTATTGTCCAAGTGGATGCTGTTGCCTGCTAAAATCATGTCTTTAAAACACCCCAGTGGGCTGGAGAAACACTGAATGTCACCTGTGTTGCCTTACGAACTCCATCAGTTTGAGCCTTGCCCTTCTGAGTCAGAGACCGGCAGTCCGGACGCCGCAGATCCACGAACGGCGGGCCAGTCTCGCGACCGGGCCGGCCGCTTTAACATCCAAAAGAAACAGGTTGCCCCATTGAGATTGGCATCCACTTGGACAATACTTACCGGGAGAACTACATATACCAGAAGGCACAGCGCCTAAATGACACGCCCACAAGGGCGGGATCGTCATTTAATAAAGCGGTACTTCCTGCAAAGCTGTTGTCGCTCCTTTCATTCCTGGCTCATGAACAAGGACTTCGGTTTGAAACACGTTGAGCTGCATGATGTGAGAGATGCTGTATTGCACTTATGCTGTTATTCTCAGCCTGAAGAGATTCCTTCCCTGCGGCCAGTCTCAATGGGGCAACCTGTTTCTTTTGGATGTTAAAGCGGCCGGCCCGGTCGTGAGACTGGCCTGCCGTTCGTGGATCTGTGGCGTCAGGACTGCCGGTCGCTGACTCAGAAGGGCAACGCTCAAACTGATGGAATTCGTAAGGCAACACAGGTGACATTCAGTGTTTCTCCAGCCCACTGGGGTGTTTTAAAGACATGATTTTAGAAGGCAACAGCATCCACTTGGACAATACTTACCGGGAGAACTGCATATACCAGAAGGCACAGCGCCTGAATGACACGCCCACAAGGGCGGGATCATCATTTAATAAAGCGGTACTTCCTGCAAAGCTGTTGTTGCTTCTTTTATTCCTGGCTTTTGAACAAGGACTTCGGTTTGAAACGCGTTGAGCTGCATGATGTGAGAGATGCTGTACTGCACTTATGCTGTTATCCTCAGCCTAAAGAGATTCCTTCCCTGCCACCAGTCTCAATGGGGCAACCTGTTTCTTTTGGATATATATATCTATATATATATCATGTTTGGTACTTATGGAATCGTAATATTAAACTCCCTTATTTGGTAAAGGCAGATTTTTCATTACAATCTTGGAAATGTCACTTGTAGGAAGTTGGCATTTTTCTGCCCTCAGTCCTTTGTGCCTGCAGCCTGTCTTTGGTCACATTACTTGTTGTAGAAGACAGTAAGACTTTGTTAATTACTCACAGACAAACACACAATAGAGGGATTGGGTAGGCCTCAATGGGCCATCACTGTCAGGATGGCAGGCAGAGCTGAGGACAGCCCCACTTACACCTAAAAAGGATCTGTCCCTTCTCCTCACAATAGACCTAAAGACTCTGTATTGTCACTGCAGCCAGCTAGGCGTCAGGGCACGGGAGTCAGGACATTTCAAGAACCTTTCTAGAAACTTCCCCCACCTTACTGAAAAAAAGAACCAGGGTATGAAAATAGGACCTTCAGACCCATTCTTCAGTTCAATGCTAGACCTGCATAAAGACTTTCAGAGGACTGCCTGCTGCTGCAAAAAAGAACTGGAAAAAGAACCTTACTGGAAAAAAGAACCAGGGTATGAAAATAGGACCTTCAGACCCATTCTACAGTTCACTGCTAGACCTGCATAAAGACTTTCAGAGGACTGCCTGCTGCTGTGAACTGCTGTGCACTATACCAGACTGCTGCTATACCGGTATGGCTGCTTTGCTGCTTTGAGCCTGCCTTAAACTCTCGAAGGCTAGTCCTGCATTTTCACCTGCACCCAGGTCTACCAGTTGTGACTCGAAAGGTAGCTTTCTGGTCTCCTTTTCAGAGGCATGGGGACAAAAACGGCTGCCACCATCTTAAACCGGCACCTCAAATTGGCCTGAATGAGTCCTGAACCCCAAGAAGTGTCCCACCAGTCCAAGATCCTCAGTTGTGGTGCTGAAGGTACTCAGATGGTTAATTTCCAAAACAGAGGATTTAGATAAAATGTTGCAAAGAAATGCTCTGATAACCAGGAAGAGACCAAAAGCAATCTGCTCGCCTATGTACCTGAGGTACATCCCCAGTTGCATTGACTTCACAGCTTCTAAGTTCTTCTCTGCAACAAATTCATTTCAGTGGTCCTTCGCCAATGGGGTATCTGACCTAATGTAACTGTCTTGATCTACAGCTCTCTACTTCATCCCTCTAGCAATTTTCAACTTCCATTTTGCCACTGAAGGTATATATCTTTACTGCGGCTTATCTCCATGGTCATTTGATGATGAAGCTCCCTCCTCAGACACTCCTGCAGCCTTTCCCTACTAAGTTCTACCTTCTCAGACATTTTTGTCTTAAACATTTTCTAAGTCTGACGGTGAGCGCTGACCTGGCCCAATCCACTTGAATCTGAACCAGTGTCCATCGCAGTCAGCCTTAACTTCTGACTTTGACTTGGTCATGTGCGATCATATGTCTGCGTTTGGAGCTTTGATCTTTTAGGCGCTATTTCGAACCTTAAACTTTAATAATTGATAACTTTGGTCCTACTGATTGGAGTTGTGTCATTTTGGTGTCAAATCATTTTTTACATGTGTTCTGTTGGTCTAAATTAGTTTGGGGTTTTTCTTGTTTTGTGCTTTTACTTTATTACTGTTTGTGTGCTACATAAATACTTTACACATTGCCTCTAAGTTAAGTCTGACTGCTATTTTTGTTAAGTTACCTGAGGATAAGCACAGGTTAATTTAGTGACTTTTTTTGGTTAATCCTGCAAAGTATTGTGACTGTTCCTGGGCCATGGCTTACACCCCGTCAGTCATCAACCCAATTTCTCATAAAGCCACCCACAGTATCCACTGTATTGGTATTCATTGAGCCCTCTAATGTTTTCAATGAGATGTATTCATACATGACAAAGTTTGCTTTGACTCTTTGTGGGTCTTCTGGAACTTCTTCCAGTATTTCCCAGTAGAAAGACCAAACTTCCGCACTATGACCTCTTTCATGTATTTTTTTAAGTCAGCTACCCATTCTTTTAAAATCAGGAGTGTATCCTTCCTCAGTATTGGTACCAACTCCCATAATAAGGCACACCAGTGCTGCTTGTCTACTATGCACATGCTGAATACTCTTTCATGGAAGGCAAACCAGTTTTTAATGTCATAACACAACTAAAGTTAGGCACAATGCTTTTCGGCAAATGAGGAGTATGTGAGCCTCTTTTAGAAACCTCACCATTAATGGATACCAGTCCTAGTCTGGCCTTCTTATTTTCTAAGGCCATTTTTCCCTTCTAGTCCAAACTTATACCCCACGGCTAGGTCAGTCAGCTTGCACCTGATGATCCCTCTTTGACTGTTTGTCTTTGAACACCATCTGTCGAGTTGTGAGAAACGTAGGATGCAGACACCTTCACTTTATGCCATGGCAGATGCACAGGAGAAACTTTTTTGAGACAGAACACAATCTGCTTCCTCCTCTTCTTGTGTTTCCTCAGTCTCTTCATCGTCCTTCTCTGATGTGATCATTGCTTGTTAGATCTCTTCCCAGGCTCTTAGGGGCCATTCATAATATGTCCTTCTGCCATTCAGGCAAATCTTATGCTTCTTTTTCTGCATAAGGCCTTTATCTCCGCTAATGGAAGACAAGCCAAAGTAAATACATTCAACTCAATTTTCCCAAGTAAACTTTCAGTGCAAACATTAAACTCAAAAATAATTTAGATTTTTTTTAAAACATGTAAACGACCTAATGCCAATTAAAGATCAAAAATCAATTTTTGTTGTTGATTAAATGAAAAAATCAATATTTCAACTTTTAAAACTGCTAAACACTAGTTCTGGGCTACAACACAGAATGTCAAAGTGAGAAGGGGGTTTAGAAGTTGTTTAGTGTCCATCTCAAGTGAGAAAATCACTATGTTGCGAGGTCCAGTTAAATGAAAAAGAGAAAATGTGTAAAACGTTTAGAAGAACAAAAATAGAACAACACAATAAAAATCCCACATAAATTCTAACAATAGAGAACAAATTAATAAGTAAAATAACAGCAAAATGACAAAATGCCATAAAGGGAAACGGAAATGTGATTTTTTGAAAATTTAATTGAAAATGGCAATAAAAAGTGCAAAGCACCAATGACAGTCAATGCTTGCGGTCGACCAGGAACCTAATTGATTTTAAGGCCAACTGCGATGGCTTACAGAAAGGATACACCAAGTAAATTGGGTGGCCCCTTATGCATGGAACAAGGGAAGCTCAAAATAAATTCTAAATCCCTGTCTCAAAAAGAACTGTGCTTTTGTTTAAGAAAGCTCTTCGCTACATGGGATAAACGTGCAATCCAGGCCAGCACAAAGTTATTTGTAGTTGGATACTTTTTGGGTTGGTCCTCTTAAAGCTATGGAGCACAAATTTAAAAAAAACGTTACCAAACTTCTTTTGATGCCCAAACAACTAACGTACTACAATTCCATTTCCCCAGACCCTATGGGGGATCACTTAGAGGTTCTTAGTGTGTCAGGCAGAAGGAAACAGAAGAGTCCAGTCCCGGTCCAGTTGTGACTGTTTAGCTTGGTTTCTACACAGAAATGTCCTCGTCAGCTTTTTTATGTAACTGGAGGCACTCAAGATCAATCTTATGATCCTTGGCACTCTCTCTGTTCTTGGATTACATGTGGAACTGCATTGAAAATCCCACAAATCCAGCAGTCTTCTTAGAAGGCTGGGTGACAGTCCAGCGTTCGAGGTCTCGCCAGCTTGTGGTTGGGGGACACCCTAAGACACTCCTAGTTCCTTTCTGACCATTAAAGTAAATGTTCCCAAGCCCTGACTTGCCTACTTTTGCTTTCAATCCAGTGTGCAAACAGACCCAAAATGCATTGTGCTAGGGCATTTTCAAGATAGCAAAAGTCTTCAGTCCTATTAAAAATTAGATCCGAGGGCTAGGGGTGTTTTTAAGAAGTATGCTATGATAATCCTACTGTCATTCCATACTAAAACACTGTTTGAAACATTAACTACCTAGTAATAAGAGGTCAAATGGACACAACAAGTATTAACATAATGTGGAAACAGCACAGTTTCTTGTATAGTAGGGTAGTTTAAAGAGATAAGCTGTGAAGGACAAATACTGGAAAGCATAACAAATACACAGTTTAGGCCAGCAGAAGTCTACACTCCCCTCCGAAAGCAAAATAGAATGAAACACACAATAATTAATTAGGGGCTAAATTAACTCATAATTTTAAAGCGGCATCACAAATTAACCCTATAACTGGCAATCAGTGTCATCAGTTTCTACCAGTGAAGTGATGATGGTCTTGTCATTGGTGCAGGTAGAGACAGCCTGTCTTATTCATTGATTAGATGAATCAGTATCTTAACATGGAGCCCAACAGAGAGCGGTGACAGTACAAAGTGGTCCAAATAAATATACAGTGACTCTACCAGATGACAAGGAGGGGGCAACATGATGACTTGCAGTCTAACACAATAGCCCCTCCAATAAATGTGAGGAACACAGCAGACATAGGCAATGGACTTACGTCATAAAAGCTCCAGTGGAAATCATTGTGTACAAAACTCCAGTGGAAATCATTGTGTACAAACACACAACACCCATCCACTCTCTCACCCTGCTCAAGAAACTTTGAGGGTGGGCAGGAGCTCTTGCCCTGGTAGGATAACACTGGCATCCCTTACCTCCCCAACTGGGGAGGGCAGAACGCCATCAAAAAGAAGTGGCCTCAAATACAGAGATTGTCATTCCAGATTCATGCAGGGCAATGGGTGGGCAAGAGTCAAGAGACACTTCATAGCAACTAAAGAATTTACAACCAGTCAGCCCATACCTGTGATGACAACGTGTCATAAATTAGCACTTCTGGTGCTCACTTTATGTGGTCGGCCATTTTGTGTGCTATGGCTTCAAGGCCTTCATTACAAGAAGTCCATTAGTTACGATGGGCCCCATAACAAATGTTTCCAGCCTCATCTGAAATATGAGCTCAGTTCAAATATCACTACTCAGTGGAATTCCAGCTGGAGATAGATTGATTTTGCCTGCTTCAAACAGTAGACATTTCTGGTTGAACTGCCAAGCAAAGCATTCAATACTCTTACCTGTGTGCTTAGGGGCTTATTTATGAGAGCCCTGCATCACTTTTTCACCATATAAAGTGGTAAATGCGTGACTCAGGGCTCTCATAAAGATTGATGCCATGCAAGGCCACCCTGTGTGACTTTGAGTGGCCTCATAAATCATTAATACGTTGATGCAGCACAAATCGCTGCAGCACCTTTTTCTTTACCCGTGGGCATTCCATGGGCATTGAAGTGGGTTTTCCCATGCTTGCAACACCCATGGGATTTGATACTGCCCCAGATTTACAAATTGATGTGAACCTGGGGAAGTGTCTAATCGATATGCCTCCTTGATTTTTCCTTTTTCCATGTGTGCTGTATCCTGCCTCTTGGGATTGTTTTTGTGCATGAAGGTGCTACTTCTTGTACAAAAGTGA
Source organism: Lissotriton helveticus (assembly GCF_964261635.1). Classification (NCBI taxonomy): domain Eukaryota; kingdom Metazoa; phylum Chordata; class Amphibia; order Caudata; family Salamandridae; genus Lissotriton; species Lissotriton helveticus. The sequence goes on along the minus strand of NC_136059.1, from coordinate 2,070,122,547 downwards.
TCCTTCCTTCAATGGTGCAAGGGCGCCTATGTTGGTGCTAGGCTGCCAAAACAGACAGGAATGCACTGTATTGCCTAAATATTGTGCAACACTGACCTTTCACTTTGGTTTAGGTCAAGATGACTTGCTGTGGTGCCCTACACTAAAATGCCAGAAATGTGGCTCTGAGTGTATTGTATAGAACATGGGTACTCACAAACTTTCTCTCGGGCCAAATTTAAAGTGTGGTTTGTGACCGAGGGACGCACCGGTGGGGGCGGGGTCAGTGGGGGAGGGGGTGGGGTTAGAGCAACAAAAAAAACAGTGACCATAAGGTTGAACACAGGTCCCTGCAGCAGACGCCTTTGTCCACTGAGCCACCAGACCCGGTACACACACATCTCTCTCTCTCTTTCTCTTTCTATCTTTCTCTCTCTCTCTGTCTCCCTCCCTCTCTCTATCTCTCTCTCTCCCTCTCTCTCCTTCCCTCTCTCCCTGTCTCCCTCTGGCTCACTCAGACTGTCTCACTCCCACTCTCTCCCTCTCTTTCTCCCTGTCTCCCTCTGTCTCACTCACTCTGACTGTCTCACTCCCTCTCTCTCTGTCTCACTCCCTCTCTCTCTGTCTCCCCCTATCTCTCTCTCTGTCTCCTTCTCTCTCCTTCCCTCCCCCTCACTCTGTCTACCTCTCTCTCCTTCCCTCTCCCTCACTCAGTCTCCCTCACTCAGTCTTCCTCACTAAGTCTCCCTATGTCTGTCTCAGTCCCTCTGTCTCACACCCTCCATCTCCCTCCCTCTGTCTGTCTCCCTCTGTCTCCCTCCCTCTCTCTCCTTCCCTCTGTCTCCCTCTGTCTCCCACCCTCTGTCGCTCTCCCACCCTCTGTTGCTCTCCTCCCTCTGTCGCCCTCCTCCCTCTGTTGCCCTCTTCCCTCTGTCGCCCTCCTCCCTCTATCTGTCTCCCTCCCTCTGTCTGTCTCCCTCCCTCTGTCTGTCTCCTTCTGTCTCCTTCCCTCTCTCTGTCCCTGTGTCTCCCTTCCTCTGTCTGTCACCCTCTGTCTCCCACCCTCTGTCTCCCACTCTCTGTCTTCTACCCTTTGTCTCCCACCCCCTGTCACCCTCCCTCTATCACCCTCACTCTGTCACCCTCACTCTGTCTGTCTCCTCCCTCTCTCTGTGTCTCTCTGTCTCCCTCTCCCTTCCTCTGTCTCCCTCCTCCCTCTGTCTCCCTCCTCCTTCTGCTTCCCTCCTCCCTCTGCCTCCCTCCTCACTCAGTCTGTCTCCCTCTGTCTGTCTGTCTCCCTCTCTCTGTCTCCCTCCTCCCTCTGTCTGTCTCCCTCTTTCTGTCTTTCTCCTCCCTCTGTCGGTCTCTCTCCTCCCTCTGTCTGACTCCCTCCCTCCCTCTGTCTCAATCTCCCTCTCCCTCCCTCTTCCTCCCTCTTCCTGTCTTCCTCCCTCTGTCTCCATCTGTCTGTCTCCCTTCTCTGTCTCCCTTTGTCACCCTCTCCCTCCCTCTGTCTCCCTCCTCCCTCTGCCTGTCTCCCCCTGTCTGTCTCCCTCCCTCTGTCTCTCTTCCTCTGTCTGTCTCCCTCCCTCTGTCTGTTTCGCTACCTCTGTCTGTCTGTCACCCTCGGTCTTCCTCCCTCTGTCTCCTTCCCCCTCCCTTTCTCTGACTCCCTTTCTCTGTCTCCCTCTCTTGGTCTCCCTCTCCCTCCCTCCCTCTCCCTCCCTCCATCTCCCTCTGTCTCCCTCCCTCTCCTTCTGTCTGCTTCTGTCTCCCTCCATTTCCCTCCCTCAATTTCCCTCCCTCCTTCTCTCCCTCTCCCTCTGTCTCCCCCCCTTTCCCTCCCTCCCTCTCCCTCTGTCTGCCTCTGTCTCCCTCCCTTTCCCTCCCTTACTCTGTCTCCCTCCCTCTACCTCCCTCTGTCATCTCACCCTGCCTGTGTGTGCCCAGGATAAGACAGCTTCCAGGGCACACACACACACACAGCCACACCCGAGCACTTCACAGGTCTTTAAAAGACCATTTGTATGTTACTGAGGCTTTTGTATTTCACCTCTTCTTAGCGCCCCTGCAGCTCCACTCTGACTATCACTGGAATGTTGGGCCCCCACAGAGCAGCAGAGTATCTCAGAGTCACGTGCAGTGTTTTTTAAAAACACGGGTACGAGGTCTGTAAGGTCCGTGGGCCGCCACTGAAGGCTTGCCGGGCCACTGGCGGCCCACGGGCCATACTATGAGTACCCGTGGTATAGAAGACAATATTCCTTCAGGGTATGCTTTTCTTCAGGTTATGTTTACCGTTCTCCACAGGCTCTGTTCAGCATATGACATGCTGCAGTACTGGCAGTGGAGATTAGATCAACACACTAAGAATGCACGCTAGCTGTCTTCATTAGCATATGCGAACTCCACGTTGCCAGTTATGTGAACACATGCAAGTGGAATAGGGAAGGAAGACAAAGGAATGGGAAAACAGCAAAAAGCAGGATGATTATTTTTATTTTTCAGCAAGAAAATAAGGAACAATTCCGACAAGTATATATTTTTTTATAGATCGAGCATTCGAGACCTCTTGTATATACTTTAGTATATACTTATATACTTTAGTATATACTTATATGTGTATCTATTGTGTGGGCTCTGGAGATCAGCCCTAGGACTTGTCTGCTTCCACTTAGGGTCTTTGTTTCTGTTCAACTGCCTCTATTTAACTGCCTTGATAGAAAACAACCAGTATAGTAAAGTAAAATACCAGAATTGCTTTCTGCCGAGGGATGATATTTTTTTTAATTTTTCTGGCAACTGCCTCTATTTAACTTTCTTGATAGAAAACGACCAGCAGAGGTTAGTAAAATACCAGTATCACTTTAGCATTCTCTAGATTCCAGTACATAGAAATTGTCTTTCAGGAGCACCAGTAGACAATAATATTCTTTTCAAATCGGTATTTTCAGTGATATGACCACTGAAGGCCCTGATTTTATATTAAAAACAGAGATTTGGACTATTCCATTTCCTGCTGAAAGGCAATATTTCTCTCCCTGTGTTCCCATACCTGGTGTGACACGCAGTTTGGTGCTTTTTTTCTCCATGTTAAAGAAGAGCAGATGTGTCAGAACCCAGGCTAATGTGCTTCATAGATAAATAGATATAAGGTCCCAAAGGCGAGACTGATTGCATTGCAAATGCTTGTCTTTTCAAGGAGACTCAGCTGGTTGACATCTTATTTCTGTGATCTTTGTCGTTTATTGTCCTGTCATATTTACGCTGACACATAATATAAGCTTTCTTTAGTAACAACAAATATATGTTTTTATTGTTTGTGATATACATACGGAAATAATTAGTTGAAAATATGTATATATTTGATGCATTCATTCTGTGCACTGCAGGAGATTTGTTATATTTCTAAATCAAGTCACAAGATTTAGCCAACTAGGTACTTCATTGTATATGCATTTTACTATTATAATCAGCATCAAAACTTATTTTTAATGCCCGCAAATTCAGATGTTTGTATGCACCACTCAATAAGAAATGCATACTACCTAAAACCATAACGTGTCAACCTCTAATTTTAGAAACAATGTTTATTATATTGTTACATTTATGAGACAGCGAACATTTAACCTTTTAATGTATTTGCATTCAGCTGAGATACGTTATCAGGAGTTCAGTAATTGAATTCATTTCTAATTTATAGAGAGTCTGCCTGCAGGGGACACATTAGCTGCAGTCCTATGATTATATAAACTTTGTGCGCAAAAATCAAGTAACAGCAAGCTGAAACGAACAGCATATACACGTACACCAAGTTAAATGAAATTTGTGTTGAGTGTCTTGGAACTCCAAAAAAAGGTAATTTTAAGAGGCAAGATTTTCTATTAGAGATAAAAAATTAGTGGTATGTCAAATCAAAAATCTACATTTCAAAAGGATTTGCATGCCAACACAGAAACAAGTGATGAGAAATAGATATCCCCATAAGTTATCATTTTTCATATAAATGCAGATTTGGGCTTTGCGCTCAAGCAAAATAAAATGCCATCTTAAGAAAGACAAAAGTCACATTTCTGTTAAAATGGCTCAAAATCGAACTCAGTTTTAGAGGACTCTAAGGAACCGTGATGTGCCAGGAATATGCTGGTGGCACATATGTATCATTCAATGAAATTAAATGCGATGATAGAAATTTTAATTTAAATTCAGTTAAATTGTGCAACCTGCAAATATAGAACCATGATATATATTTTTGAAAGGTGATAATAAACATATATAGTATTACCATCAAGTGCCATTGTGCTGGGTAACAATAAACATTTTTTGTTCAGTGCCAAGATTTCCCAGGGGATGAATGTGAACTAAAAAAATACATGTCAAATGTTAAGTTTACGTAACTCTTTTACTTTCCAAATAGTAAATATTTGAGAATAATGTAACACATAAGTCTTTTAACAAGTTACTTTAAAAACAATAGGGCACAACTATCAATGGTTCAATGTAAGAAATTAGGCTGTTGGGTTATAAGTGTGGAAGCCCCACTCAGAACACAACCACAATCCTTGTCAGTGTGAACCTCAAAATTCATTGGCACGAAGCAGTCAGGCTCAATTTTCAGGCAATGTGTACAATATTTATGCAGGAGGCAAACATTAATAAAGTAAAAACACAACACAAGAAAACACCCAAACTAATATAGAAAACAGTGAGTACATTTATGTTAAATTATATGACCTCAAAATGACAAAAGTCCAATCAGTAGAACTGGAAATATTAAGTTTTGAAGATTTAAGTATAAATAGTCCCTAAAAGCACAAAGCACCACTTCTGGTCATCTAGCCATGCTGACACAGGGAAGTCACAAGCTCAGTCAAATAACAAAGGAGTGTGGGTCATATACAAGGACCACTTTAGTCCTTCTGAAAAAGTTACCTTCTCAAAGTCTGTCTTCAGTTTCTTGTAGTTGTGTGGACCTGGCCATGTGGCTGGTGGCCATTTTGAAGCCCGGTAGTGTGCTTTAACCATAGGCCTTCAAGCTTGTGGCTTAGTCTGCCAACAGGCCTTTCATTCAGTAGGCTCAGAGGTAGTCCCAGGTGCATGAAACAACTGTTTCTGTGTGTTCTGTTGAATTTAAACATCATTTAGGACATGGATGGCATTGGATTGAATTGCAAAATGTGTTTTTATGGTATTTCTGTTTTTGGATGTGTTAAATAAATGCTTTTATTGTGTGTGGTGTGTTGTTGTGTACCTAGTAGACCTTGTTTAGCCCTGTGGATATTCTTTTTTGTATTGTATTGCATTAAAAGGCAAAGCAGTGTGGTTTAGCATGCATCCTTTGCCTGGCTAATATAGGACTTTTGTCAGTACATTACCAGGCCTCCTGCTTGTTGCTTGTGATTTGTGAGTGTCCATGTGACTGGTGGCCTTTTCTGGTAGGAGTTATTAGTGTGCTGCTTTTGCCATATGGGCCTGCATGGTTTTCCTCTTGGCCTATTGCTTACATCCATCTCCTTTGCCAGTAGCAGCTCCCTGAATGATGTGATTAGCAAATAATGTAATGCCAAACAGAGTTCACTTCCATTACATTTGTATTTTTGTTGTTGTTCTTCTAATTTCCTATCCTTCCTGAGAGTGTAGTGTACCCAGTATACCATGAAAACCTGTGTTGACAAAGTCTCACAAATGGCGACACTATATCATTTATTTCTTTGTTTGTACTAGTAGTAATTGAAACACAACAAATGCAACATTTTACTGATGTTCTTCTCCTGGCTCCTTTGCTTTTAGGTGCACAAAAAGACAGAGGAAGAGGTGTCATCATCAGCATCACCTGTTGTACTGCCAGACAGAAGTCCTGCTGCGCACCACGTCACATCCACGTGTGACCACAGACATCTCTGAAACTTGTGGATCTGCGTCCTGCTGACAACTGAAGAAGATGGGCCCAAAGAAAGGTAACAGGTCCTCCAGTACCAAGAAAGTTGTCAGTGAGAAGAAGGAACAGGAAAAGGAAGTGGCACTTACCAAGACTGGTGTGCCGCCCTATGTGTTATTGGGGTAAAAAAATATTATGCCTGGAGCAGCGCTGTCCGGGGACCAAGCTGGGAGCAGCACCTCTGCATCCCAGCCAGCCCCACCAACCAAGGCCCAAGCCCATGAGTGTCGAAGGGATGTATGACGTTACAACGCATACTTTTATAATGCATACCTGTACAACGCATTTTTTACAATGCACTATCCATTACAACGCATTCCATTACAACGCATGCCATTACAACAAATTTTTTTAAACTACCTTTACAACGCATTCCATTACAACGCATACTACCTTTACAGCGCATACCATTACAACGCATAACAGTACATTGCATTTATGGTAAGTATTGGATAGTGTAGGGGTAAAAATTACTATTCTAACTCCAGGGGGGTGCAACAGTAGGGTAAGTGTTGGATAGTGTAGGGGTAAAAATTACTATTCTAACTCCAGGGGGTGCAACAGTAGGGTAAGTGTTGGATAGTGTAAGGGTACTATGCGTTGTAATGGTATGCGTTGTAATGACATGCTTTGTAGTGGTATACGTTGTAGTGTCAAGCGTTGTAATGGTTGCGTTGTAATGGCATGCGATGTAATGGATGTTGCGTTGTAAAAGTTTCGTTGTAATGGTAGTGCATTGTAAAAGTTGCGCTGTAAAGGTTGTTTCCCATGTCGAAGAGGTAGCCAGACTACTAACGTGCAGCGATGTTGAAATGTTGTACACAATCAACGCAGGCGGAAACTCAGCAGATAAGTGGGCAGCAGCAGGCGCAACAGCAGCCGCAAGAACAGCAGCGGCCACAAGAACAGCAACAGCCGCAAGAACAGCAGCAGCCACAAGAACAGCAGCAGCCACAAGAACAGCAGCAGCCACAAGTACAGCAGCAGCCGCAAGTACAGCAGCAGCCGCAAGAACAGCTGAAGGCGCAAGAACAACAGCAAGAACAGCAGCAAGAACAGCCACAACAATAGCCCACAGTAGTAGTTGTTCCTACTGAAGTTGGGGCAATTCAGGAAATCCACTGGAAGCCACCGGCTCAGTCTGAGAGTAATGCACGCCACAAGACAAGTGAAAAGGAAGGTTCCAGAAAGCCTTAGAGTTATGGAGGTAGATGTACAAGAGGGGGACGATGATGATGACGAGCCAGTCATCACAAACATCACTCCTGGCCCAAAGGAGATGGAGACCAATATTATTACCCATCCAAAATGGCTGCTAGGGATGTACCACCAACACAGGTAACACCACCACGACCTCCAGCTTCCATATTTGCATTTGCAAAGGCCCAGCAGGGACCTAATTCCAGCTCAACCACCACCTCAGTAGGTAGTGGTAGTGTAACTGCACAGAGTTACATTCCAAGCCCACCCTCCAATTCATCTGGTATTGAAAGTGGCACATCGAGCAGCGCCAGAAAGTACTCCTTCCCAGTTTGGGACTTCGTTTCGGTTAGCAGTAAGGAGGAGAACATTATTATATGCTCAATTTGTCAACATGCTGTTAGGGGGGGTAAGCTTGGTACAAACTATGGTCCCAGAGGCCAAAGAAGTCATGTCAAAATACACCACAAAATCCAGTGGGAGGCTCACCTACTTCGCTATTGTTGGGGATGAAGAATTAGGGAAGATATGATCATGGTGGAAGGTGAACAAGAGGGAGACATTTCTAGCCCTGTCCCCAGCAGTGCAATGTTATCGCCCACATCCTCAGGAACATCTCAGTGACACCGCAGTAAGTGCCATACTCAGAGTCAGACTGAGACACCAAGGTGACTGAGTACTGCATTGAAAAAAGTGCGTCGTTGAGCCTAACTGGGTTCAAGAAAACAGCTGCACCACCAAGGAAAATAATCCAGCCTTCCATTGAGATCATGCTTAGGTTTTAGGGGCAGTACCAACGCAACCACCCAACGGCACGGTTGTACAATGCAAAGCTGTCTAAAATTTTTGCGCTGGACCTTCTCCCTTTTTCAGTTGTGAAAGTGGTGGGTTTGCTTGAATTTGTGTAATCCATCTGCCCTAAATGGAACGTTCCCAGCCGGTCCTATTTCACCAGAGTTACTGTTCCAACAATACATCACAATGTGCTGGAATTGGTTGGACAATCTTTGCAGCAGAGTTCTGTTCACAGTATCGACCTGACAACAGACATATGGACCAGTTGCCAAGCCACTGATTGCATGTGCATCACTGCACACTGGGTCTCTTTTGTGGGGGTTAGAGAAACACTATCTGAAGTAGGTGCTGTTGATGGAGTGGGGATTTGTAATGCTACTCGGAAACATGCAGCTGTAACCATGTTCGCCATGGAGAAATCTCATACTGCTGTAAACATTTTGGAAGAGTTTCACAGCAAGGTCTTTGAATGACTGTGCCCAAGGGGGCTTAAGATTGGTTTTGTTTCTACAGAGAATGACAGTAATGTACTTAAGGCCATGGTGCTTGGTTCATATTTCAGGGTCCCTGTTTGGCGCACTGCATTAACATTATAGGCTTTCTGAAAACAGAAGCCATAGTCAGCATCTTACTGACCACCTACCAAAGAATATGCACTGATTTCAGCCATTCTTTTAAAGCTCCGAAGCAGCTGAGGATCATTCAACGTGACTATAGAATGCCAGTCAAAGCACTCATCCAGGAGATGGCAACACGTTGGAACTCAACTTATTACATGCTTGACCGTCTGCTTGAGCAGTACAGACCAATCAATGAATATGTCATGCGAAAAGGAGATGCTACTGTGAAAGGCATGACGCTTCAGATAGACCAATGGTGCCTAGTTAAATGCCTGACTGAGATGCGTCTTCATTTCGAGGTCTTCACATGTGAGGTCAGCAAGGAGGACTGTACTATGGAGCAAGCTATCCCATTGTTACACATGCTAGAGCAACAGCTGAAGGAGGAGTCTAAAGCGTACAAAGGTGAAGAGGAAAAAAAGAAGCATATGAGTTGGTGGAGAGCTTATTACATCGCTTAGCTGACAATACAAGGGTGCAAAATAAGATTTTGTCACAAGAACATTACATCTGTGCCACAATTCTGGATCCACAGTATAAATCGGCACTGAAAAGTAAGACATTAATTCCTTTTTCATAAGTGGATGTAGCCCGGTACAAAACTTGGATAGCTGAGGCAGCCAGTAAGTTGGAAAATGAACAGCTGGTAATTAAAAGCCCGCTATTTAAACCCACCACAACAAGTACTGCAGCAGGGCATCCAGAGTCACGTTCAACTTCGGAGCCTGAGGGCAGTGCGTTTGGTGCAGAACACTACGAACACTATCGACAACAGCAAGAACCAGATCATCAGCTCCAGTAAAATCATTAAAGGATTGGTATTTACAGCAAGGGCTTTCTAGGTCCAGTGCTGATGCGAAGACAAAAGAGTCTGAAAAAAGTGTATCACCCCTGAACATTGAGCGGATGGTCCAGGCCTATCTGAATGACCCAACAGAGGTGTACATTCAATGAACGCGACTCCGGAAGTGCTCAATTTATATTATTTCATATCAAACTTGTTGCGATGCTGATTCATTAAAAATTACATCCATTGCTCATTAATTTGCATTTCACTTGGAATTTCAGGTAAGGAAAGTGCCAGACATTCTCATATGTATCAGAATTTGCAACCTTTATGCATGCACCTTTGTGGATAACAAGAGTGACACATCAGAGGTGAGATCTTATCATTATGCATGACAAATAGATCCCAAACTCCGAAAAAATTAAGAAAAAGAAAAAATGAGCAAGATAAGTACTTTTATGGTAGAACACATGGTTTGTGATGAGTATTGATTTGAGGTACTTTTGTTAACTTCATTATGGAGTGTACCTTTTTTACAGGGTGAGTTCTCCACAAGGCGATACAAAAGGGGATGATGGACGGAGCGTTTGAGCAAATCAAACACTCACCCCCAGTCAACTGATCTGGGTTTAATCCATCACCATTCTTTAGCCCACTCAGCCACCACAGTTCAGACATGGCCATATGCAAATCAGTCTGACCCTGTGCCTCATGGGAACAGTCCAGCCTGAACTGCCAAGCCATGTCTTCCCTGGACCGGAAACAAGCATCCTGGGACCGTTTTCGGATTCATAATCCTCATCAGCCAGGCTATCTTGAATCCAGTGGCCAAGTGAGCAAGGGACTCACGTCTGAGCATACCCTGCCACACTTAGGGCGAACAAAGCGATACAAAAGGGGATGATGGGCGGAGCGTTTGAGCAAATCAAACACTCACCCCAGTCAACTGATCTGGGTTTAATCCATCACCATTCTTTAGCCCACTCAGCCACCACAGTTCAGACATGGCCATATGCAAATCAGTCTGACCCTGTGCCTCATGGGAACAGTCCAGCCCGAACTGCCAAGCCATGTCTTCCCTGGACCGGAAACAAGCATCCTGGGAACAGTTTCGGATTCATAATCCTCATCAGCCAGGCTATCTTGAATCCAGTGGCCAAGTGAGCAAGGGACTCACGTCTGAGCATACCCTGCCACACTTAGGGTGAACAAAGCGATACAAAAGGGGATGATGGACTGAGCGTTTGAGCAAATCAAACACTCACCCCCAGTCAACTGATCTGGGTTTAATCCATCACCATTCTTTAGCCCACTCAGCCACCCCAGTTCAGACATGGCCATATGCAAATCAGTCTGACCCTGTGCCTCATGGGAACAGTCCAGCCCGAACTGCCAAGCCATGTCTTCCCTGGACCGGAAACAAGCATCCTGGGACCAGTTTCGGATTCATAATCCTCATCAGCCAGGCTATCTTGAATCCAGTGGCCAAGTGAGCAAGGGACTCACGTCTGAGCACACCCTGCCACACTTAGGGCGAACAAAGCGATACAAAAGGGGATGATGGACGGAGCCTTTGAGCAAATCAAACACTCACCCCCAGTCAACTGATCTGGGTTTAATCCATCACCATTCTTTAGCCCACTCAGCCACCACAGTTCAGACATGGCCATATGCAAATCAGTCTGACCCTGTGCCTCATGGGAACAGTCAAGCCCGAACTGCCAAGCCATGTCTTCCCTGGACTGGAAACAAGCATCCTGGGACCAGTTTCGGATTCATAATCTTCATCAGCCAGGCTATCTTGAATCCAGTGGCCAAGTGAGCAAGGGACTCACGTCTGAGCATACCCTGCCACACTTAGGGCGAACAAAGCGATACAAAAGGGGATGATGGACGAAGCGTTTGAGCAAATCAAACACTCACCCCCAGTCAACTGATCTGGGTTTAATCCATCACCATTCTTTAGCCCACTCAGCCACCCCAGTTCAGACATGGCCATATGCAAATCAGTCTGACCCTGTGCCTCATGGCAACAGTCCAGCCCGAACTGCCAAGCCATGTCTTCCCTGGACCGGAAACAAGCATCCTGGGACCAGTTTCGGATTCATAATCCTCATCAGCCAGGCTATCTTGAATCCAGTGGCCAAGTGAGCAAGGGACTCACGTCTGAGCATACCCTGCCACACTTAGGGCGAACAAAGCGATACAAAAGGGGATGATGGACGGAGCGTTTGAGCAAATCAAACACTCACCCCCAGTCAACTGATCTGGGTTTAATCCATCACCATTCTTTAGCCCACTCAGCCACCCCAGTTCAGACATGGACATATGCAAATCAGTCTGACCCTGTGCCTCATGGGAACAGTCCAGCCCGAACTGAGTTCTCCACAAGGTCTGTAGTTGCTAATAACGTCTTGTTTAAGTGATATTAATTCTCTACAAGGTCTGTGGTTTCTGTAGCACTACAATGACTCATGTGAGATACCAGCCATGACTCCAAATGTCCATGGCCGATATAATTCTAAAATAAAATGCAAGTGTCTTTACTATGCAAGACCATTATTTGAAAATTGTCATGTATTATTTTGTTTATTGAGAATCATAGGGGCACATTCTGGCCTGACTCTTTATTTTGACATGGGCGAATGACCTTTACTACAGAAAATGCAGGGCAAAGTTTTCAGCTGACAGCTGCAGGTGCTGGTGGAAGCCATTCTGCTTTTTGAACATCTTTGGGTCCACATGTCATCGCGCATCACATATAGAAATAAAAGATTTGTGGGATGAATTTGTGAACAATGTGATTGCTGTGGAAGCAGCATAATGAGATGTGAAGGACATTGATGATGAAAGACGTTATGATTCTGCGACATAGGATCAATGGGCAGGTATTACAAGCTAAGGAACATGTCTGGGGGCGGCTCCCCAGTGGACCTCCACCTCGTAATTATTCAGATCCGTGTATTGACTATAATTGGCCTTGAAAGTATAAGGGGCTTATCATCATTAAACCTTTGTGAGTAGTATGCTGGCAGTTCGTATTACTTACTACACTATCAGCAATGTTGTATGTGGTGCAGTTATACAATATTTTTTCACTCAGTAACATAAGAGCAGAACTTTTCACTTACTAGTTCTTGTCTGCAAGATGCCAAATAAGTCACTAGCGAACTGCAGGTTGCAATGCCCAAAATGGATTTTAACCTATCCTTTCACACCTGCTCCTATACACACAACAAGGGGAGAGGTTGTAGCCTTATAGCTAGAGACTTTGGCCTCCAAGCTGGGGAACAAGAGTCGAGTCTGGGCAACGAAGCTCAACCTCCTGTGATTTTGCGCAAATCACTTAATATCCCCATACCCAAAAAAATGAATCTGTCCATCTGTAACTCAACTGGTGCTCATGTAAAGTGCTCTGATACGCAATATCTTTGGGTCTAGTTCGGGCACTATAAAACTCTAAAAGCGTTTTGTTTTTTTAAACAATAAGTAGGAGGTGAAATTAGCAACACCAACCAATGTTGTCAAAGAAAACAAAGGGAGCAGAACCACTGAGCTTGTAGACCCCAATAAGAGAGAACCTGATGGACAAATGCAACTTTCAGCTGACTCCGTCATAAGTAATACACTAGATGTATTAACAACACCACTGCAGAGGATCAGTTAACAACTCCCCAGGACACCACTCCTGAACAGATTATTGTTTCCAGAGTATATGGCGTCATTGCCTACGAGACAGATGCAGTTCCTATAGAGCAGTGATACTCAAAGTATGGCCCGGGGGCGCATGCGGGCCTCTGGATCTTTACATGTAAATACACAGACAAGCATATATTTAAAAGTTAATTGGTGTTAAAGAAAGGAAGTAACTATTGAATCCTCAGGAGCACCTTGATTTTTAAAGCCATCTTACAACAAAAGTATAAAAAAAGGTTGAAGTCTCTTCAAGATGCAAAAGTGTATTTAATTAACATGCAGAACCTTTTCACTTTATCACATCAGATATCAGGGCATTGAGAAGTATTACCATAAAGTGAAAATTTTTAAACATGAATTTAGAAACATTACTTCTTCCCCGAACTCTGACAACTATGCCAATAGTGAACGAAAGAGGCAAGTTAGTTTTTATGTGCACTCTTTGGATGACCTGGGTTCCTAAAATATAAGTAAAACATTATAGTTTATTAAATCAAACACAGAAGAAGGTTTTGTACTCCGTGCAGTCATGTATTTCAAGGTCCTCATATATGTGATAATGAAGAAAAAGACGCAAAACTGGAATAAAACTATTGCCTATCATCACACAATTTGGTAAAGTGGAGAATCAACTAGATGTATATGCTTTGCTTCCCTTACAACAACTTTACCGCCAATGTCCCCTACATCCACCAGCATGGCCGCACCACGCAGGCATCAATCTGGCCCTCGGTCACATGACAGACCACACCATTTGGCTCCATGGAAAATGTTTGCGAGTACCCATGCTATAGAGGATAACCACACTGAACCAATATCTAACAATGAGGTACAGTTCCCCAGTAACACACAATTGCAAGCAATGGTGTTCTGCGAGGTAAAACAAAGTTTAATAAAACACACTGCACTGATGAGAAAATTGATAATTGGCACAAAGACTGAAATAAAAGACAGAGATAGGAACCTCCCTTGGAAGGAAACAGTCGCACATAAATGAATAGCTATACCATTGATTACATTGCCATATGTTTACTTGTTTGTGGCTCCAATTTCATCTTGACCTATTCCAGAATGTGTATGAAGTACCCACTATCCAACTGGTAAACTTTTATCACCTTTTCTTTGGTCATATTGAACATTGCCAGTGTACTTTAAAAAATCCGTTCTGTCCTCCCCTGTGGGAGTGTTAGTTCAGATTGCTATTCTTTAGCAAGTCACTGAGCCCTCTGTCTCCCCAAGGGGTAAACCAATGCTGTCATTGTTCCCATACTGTCCCGAAGCTTTTTCCTTATTGCAAACAGGCCGGGCTCCTTTTCTGTATAAATTTCCAGTCACTGAAGTACCACTTAAAACACAATAGCAACTGCTTGAACTGTCTGAACCGCTGAACAGCCTTGCGCTTCGTAATTCTGCAGCCATTTTGTAATAAGGATGCAACATAAGGAATTGCACAATAACAACAAGTCTCAACTGCTGTGCTCAAAAATACATATGGGCAATTTCTATGTCAGTAATGTTTCCTATCAAGCACTGCTGACTCCAACTTATTGCATATCTAATGAGGTGGCTTAGTTGATTATGCATCTGTGCTTCTACTCTGGACCTTGCTGATGATCATCTTGATGCTTGGTGAGGAATGATGGATGCCCCTGAACAGATGTCGTCAGGGTGGTGGTGGTAGGTTCAATGCTTCTAAATGGCAGTCACTGCTACGAGGCTACACAGGTCAAGAACGTCCGCTTTTACCTAAAAAACACGAGGGTTGATCTATTGTCTTTGCTGTCATTCACAAAGTAAAGTATTCTCCCTCATGGCTCTGCAAACAGACCACTTTTGCTTCTTGTAGAATCTGTGTATGTTTGATCTGTGTGCCGGCCCACGATTACCTTTTCTACCGAATATCCCAAGTTAAAGTTACCCCATGTCACCAAGACGCAGTGCTCCAGTTCTGGGGTTTCTTATAACAGCCTCATTAATTTAGCGAGTTGTACTCTTAGCTGCCTTTGGTTGACTTAATTTAACCGACAGCCATGAAAATATAAAGTATAAAAGAAAAGCTCAGTAATGCAGTACTGCCATCCTTGGTGACATTGAGTAATTTGATATACTGACCCTTTGAAAATTGCAGCCTCACAGGCAAACTCGTAGAACAATATTCTGTATACATTTTCTAACTTGGCTTGGTTCGATTAGACTGGAAAGTATCACTCTTAGGCAATGGTACATTTTACAACCTTTGTGAAGGGCGAAAATCTGTAACTTGGCATAACTTTGTTGGTGGTAAAAGACTTCCCACGCCGCTACCCAATAACTACAGCTCAGTTGTATAACACATAGGGGAATATTCCCAAGGACTCATTGCAGATTTATCAGCACTTTTCCACCACGAAAGTGGTGATATATACATTGCCCTATTCACAAGCCTGCGCTAACAGCCAACATCGTCAGTTTACCTGCGATAGCTGGCACTAGAAACAGCGCAATGGCTGACAGCGACAGCTAACGCTAATCATATGCAGAGTAGGCATTCCCATCCAAAAACTCATGATAACACCACTTCCCAATATTCTTAACGACCAGCCAGATCATCGATGCGGCCCAAAAAGAGGCAATAAGGCACGTTAGCAGCAGGGACTTAAGAACAGCTTTTTTCCGGTCTTAATTAGGACAAAAACATGCAGTATAAAGGGAGCCCAGCCCGGTGCCGCAACTGAAGACCAACAGATGCCATGGAGTTACTAATCATGCAGCTTGGAGACCTAAGACCCCCCCCCCCCCCGGACTGCCACAAGGCATCGCAGAACAAGATAATGGACCTTCCGAAAATTCACCAACCTCAGAGACTTAACGCCAGAGGATGTCATTGCCCACTATATGCTCATAAGGACAACCATCCTCCGCATCCTGATCCACATTGCCCATAGGCTGATGGCACCAACACAGCGGACAACCAACATCCCTCCACAGACAAAGCTGCTGGATATGATGCACTTGTTGGCCTCTGGTACCTTCCAAACAACAACTGTCAGAGTCGGAGGAGTCTCACAGCCAGCCCTATCAAAGTTCCTCACACCTGTCTTGGATGCCATCATCAGCTTGATACCCCAGCACCTTCACTTCTCTCACACTGCGCAGGAACAGCTGGAGACCAAGCAAGGCTTCTATGCCATAGCTGGCTTCCCTCACGTGTTGGGGGCAATTGACTGCACACATTTCCTACTTGTGCCCCCTGCCGACACTGCACACAATTATCGCAACAGAAATCACACGCATTCCATCAATGTGCAGGCAATAGTGGACCACCGGAGAGTGTTCACCAATGTCATCGCCAACTTTCCAGGAATTGTGCATGATTCCTACATCTTTTCGACAGTCCATCATCAACCAGCTCTTTCAGGATGGCACCTATGGAAATGGACTGCTCGTTGGTAAGTTCCAACGGAACACACCACACACCTCAACTCCACAATCATACAACTCACAACTGTGGGAATGCACACATATTAAAATCTTGTACAACATGCCCACCTACCAGATACGACAACACAAGTAACTGTGGTAACAGGGGCCAGACATGTAGACAAACCATCCACAAACGCATAGCTCCCCTGGCACCCAATTGCAGAGTGTGGGGAGTGGTAGGAACCAAGAATGTGCGAAGGAGGCAAGTGACCTATGAATTAGAATGTACACAGTGCCAACTGTGGCGGTGATGTGCTGGACAGTCTTAAGTACGCAAAAAAAACAATTGATAGACGGAATGCTGGACAATGCAAAAATCCCCCCTAGTCACAAGGATCTGGGTTAAATCCATCCTTCTTTTGCTCACCACACCACCCCAGTTTGGACCCAGCCAAATGCAAATCAGTCTTGACCCTGTTCTTTGTGGGAATAGTCCAGCCCGAACTGCAAAGCTAGGTCCTCCCTGTACCGGACACAAACATCCTGGGACCTGATTCAGGGCATCACCCTTCATCAGCCAGGCTAGCTTGAATCCAGTGATGTAGTGAGCAAGGGACCCAGGTCTCAGCATACCCTTCCCACTTAGGATGACATATAGAAAATAAACAATTGATGGACGGAATGCTGGACACTGCAAACATTCACCCCCAGTCACAAGGATCTGGTTTAAATCCATCTTTCCTTTGCTCACCACACCACACCAGTTTGAACCAAGCCATATGCAAATCAGTCTTGGCCCTGTTCTTTGTGGGAACAGTCCAGCCCGAACTGCCAAGCCAGGTCCTCCCTGGACCGGAAACAAGCATCCTGGGACCGTATTCAGGACATTACCCTTCATCAGCCTGGCTAGCTTGAATCTAGTAGTGTAGTGAGCACTGGGCAGACCCTTCCCACTTAAGGCGACATATTTATTTATTTATTTAGAAAGTTTTATAGAGCGCGAACAAGATCCTCGCGGATATCAGAGTGCTGTACAAACAGTAAATGTTACTAATATCGAAAATAAGAGCAAATCGAGACATGTGCACAAGGCATATAGTATAAACAGCATAAATAGGTGTAGCATAAAAAACGAAAGTGTCTTGGGGGTGGGGCGCATGAGTGTTTCGACATCGGGTTTCAGTAGATTATAGTCACCTGAACTTGGCCATGAGGATGGCTTTAACTTCCTTTTTAAACAAAGTAGTGGAAGGGTTGAGTCTGGTTTCTGGGGGTAGGGCGTTCCAAATTCTGGGTGCCATCCCAGAGAAGGATCTGGTATAAGTTTTTTTCTTATGGAATTTTTGTGGTTTCAGAAGTAGTTTTGCCGCACTGCTTGAGGATCTGGACCCACCCGAGATCGTCAATTTCTGTGCCAGATAGCTGAGTGACTTGTGATGCAAGGCTCTGTGTGTCATGCAGGCAATTTTCAGCTGGATTCTCGCCTCCAGTGGTAGCCAATATAGGGATTGAAGGTCCGGGGAGATGTGGGAGGTCCGTTTAGATCCGGTTATGAGTCTTGCTGCTGTGTTGATTGATGCTCTGAGTGGTGCTGTTGATGTTTTGGGAAGGCCACAGAGAGAAACACATACGTATTCAACTCTAGAGATAACCAGAGCTTGTACTGCCTGTTTGAAGTCATTGTGAGAAAGGAAGGGTTTCAGTTTTCTCAATGTGTTTATCTGGAAATTGGCTCCTTTAGTAGCATTGCTGATATGTTTTTGCATGTTGAGGTTACTGTCTAGAGTGATTCCTAGTGATTTCGCAGAGTCTACGATGGTAGGTTGGACGTTAAACGCTGTGATTTGTTTGATCCAACCTTGCATTTTAGGGATTTGGGCCGGAGGAGCTATTAAAAGGAATTCAGTCTTTAGGGCGTTCAGTTTGAGATGGTTCTCTGCCAACCAAGCTTGGGTGTTCTTAAGCGCTGTTTTAAGAAGTTTGACGTCCTCTAGGGTGTGTATCTTGAGGTATAGTTGTGTATCATCTGCGTACATGTGATATTGCACGTTAGAGGCTTGTAGGATTTCAGTGAGAGGTTCTAGGAAGAGATTAAACAGTGTTGGGGATAGTGCGTATCCTTGCGGGACACCTAAAGATACTGGGACGGGTTTGGACAGGGTGTTATTAACTATGAATTGTTGTGTCCGATTTTGGAGAAATGAGGTGAACCAAGCAAGGACTGACCCAGACAGACCCATTCTGCGTTTTAGGAGATCTAACAAGTTCTCATGTTTAACCGTATCAAAGGCCGAGGAGAGGTCCAGTAGGATGAGAAGACAGGATCTATTTTGGTCGAGTATTTGCAGCGCGTCGTCAATGATAGCTGTCATGGCAGATTCTTTGCTGTGGCCTGCACGGAAGCCTGATTGGTGTTTGTTGAGAAGATTAAAGTGCTCAATATGTTTCGTAAGCTGTAGGTGCACGCATTTTTCCAACAGCTTGGCTAAGGTAGGGATATTGGAGATAGGTCGATAGTTGGTAAGGTCAGTAGGATCTGCAGTGGGCTTCTTCAGACTGGGTGAAACCTGGCCTACTTTGAGCGTATCTGGAATACATCCTTGTTGAAGTGAACTGTTAATGATCTTAGACCAGAGGGGTAGAAGCAGTGGCGTGAAAACTTTAGTTGCGCTTGCCAGAAGCAGGTCAGAAAGGTGGTTAGCTGGCTTCAGTGCCCTGAGTATTTTGCCTATGGCCTCTTCGGAGTAGGAGGTAAATGATGACCACACTGCATTATTTTTTGGGTTGGCCTTTGATAGAGGTTGGGAAGTGGCGGTTTGGGGAGCAGGAGTGATTTGTGTATAGGGTCTAGCGAATAAGGATAGATCCTTTTGGAGGTCTTTCTTGATGGAGTCCGTCTTCAAGGTGAAGAAGGTGGAGAATTCTTCACAACTTGGCTGCCGGCCTTCTAGATCTTGAGGACGATGAGATGTCTCCTTGGTTTGAATTTTGATCAGTTCAAAGAGTTTTTTGGGCCGATTTCTTGTCTGGTCAAGTTGAAGGCTGAAAAAGTCGGCTTTGGTGTGTTTGATCTTTCGGAAATATGTGTTTCTTTTTGTCCTGAGTATCTTGAGGTGGTTGGCGGATGGTATAGATCTCCAAGCCCGTTCCGATGTTCTGAGTGAACGCCTGTCTTCGTTGAGTGTATCGTTGAACCAAGGTTTTGAGTCTTTCAAAGACACTCTCTTTAGTTGCAGAGGAGCTACCTCTTCTATAAACGATTTCATGGTCGATAGGTAGTGGTTGGTGAGATCGTGTACTTTGGAGGATCCTATGGGAGGCAGCAGTAGGTTGGAGCAGGAAGAGTGCAGGGTGTTAGGGTTAAGTTTTTTCAGATCTCTTTTCCACACTTTCGGTCTTGTGGATTGCACTGAGTTTAGTTTCACCTTTTCCTAAATGGAGAAAGTGATGATATGATGGTCTGACCAGTCGCAGGGTTGGATCGCCTCTAGTTGAATGGATTCCATTTTAGAGATTAGTAAGTCCAGAATAGCGCCTTTGTCGTGTGTAGGGATGTTACAGAATTGCGTTAAGTCCAGGTCAATAAGGAAATTCTTGAGACTGTTTACTGCTGTATTATTAGGATCGTACCAGTGTAGATTGAAGTCTCCTAGGAATATTTGGGTATTTTGTCGCCCCATGTTTGACGATATCATGTCCATGAAGTGTTCAATGAAGGTGAGGTTTTCATCTGGTGGGTGATAGATGATGTGCAGAGAACAGGCAGGATTGCCATTGCTAGTGATGTTGAGGCACATGTATTCGCAAGACTGGAAAGAAGGGGAAATGGCTCTATTTACTGAAATACTCATACGATGTATGCAGGCTATACCTCCGCCGGACTGATCAGCTCTGTCTCTATCTAATCTGATGATGTTGTAATTAGGTGGGACTAAAATGTCAATGATTGGTGTGGAGGATTCTTTTAGCCAGGTTTCTGTTAGGATTATCAGGTCTGGCTCATGTGTGAGGATGAGGTCAGCTATGTCCGCTGCATGTCTGGCAGCCGATCTGCAGTTTAGGAGTATACATTTGAGTTTGGGCATACTGGCAGATGGAGAAGGTATCTGAGTAATAGGGATTCTTCTGAGGTTGTTGTTTGTGACGCCTCTAGTGTTTGGTTTACTGGTCCTATGGGGATTGGAGGTGATAGTAGGAATCAGCAATGATGCCGGTGAGGTGGGCTTCATGGGAGCGACAACGTATGAGTTCACCAAGGAGAGTACATCGCTCTCTGAGAGCGGGTTAGTGCTTCTGATTGGTCGAGATGAATTGTTGTAGGAGGGGACTGAGGGCCAGTTGGGATGATAGCGATTCAAGTTTAATGTAGGAGGGATTCTGGGCCCGCTAGATTTGGGGAGTCTTGTTGCTCTAGAACCCCAAGGTTGTTTTGAAAAACGGTCCTTGAATGCTTGGAGTTCTTCTTTGATTTGATTCAATGAGATTATGATCTCATCAATTCTGTCGTTTTGTACAGGCGGGTGTGAAGTAAATGGCTGTGTTGTGGGTGTGGATAAGGGTGCAAGCAGTGGAGTCTGGCTTGGTGTAGGGGTTGTTGTGTGTGTGAGTGTGGATAGGAGGGGTGCAGCTGGTGGGGGTGTGAGTGTTGGGGGGCTGTGGGAATGGGCACGAGTGGAGAATGGGGCTGTGTTAAGGGTGTAGAAGTAGGCTCAGGGGGCCAGCCTGGAGTGTAGTTAGGGGCCACTGTATGTGGTGGCGGGAAGGGTGTTGCAGGAGTGTGTGAATGTGTTAGGAGGGCTGTGGGGGAGGGTGGCAGGACTGCTGGGGCGGAAAGAGCAGTGGATGAGGGTGGGCGGCTAGTGGGAATGGTAGGTCGGGAAGTGGGTATGGGTGTGTAGGTAGCTTCATTTGTATTGGGTTGGGGGTTCGGTGTGATGGGTTGATGTGTGTTGGCATTGGTGGAAGTAGGGGGAGTATCAGATAGGTCACATGCAGGAAGAGGACGGGAAGGAATAGCATTGTTGTTGGTAGGGTTAAGGTGGGTGGTAGAGGAGGGTGTCGTATGAGTGGTCAGTAGGGGACTAGACACTTGCTCTTTAATGAGTGGGAAGATGTTGTCTAAGAGGCTTAGATTCCGATCTGTCGATTGCATGAGGATGGTTCCATTATTATAGATGGTGACCGTTGCAGTCGCTTGGAAGACTTGGGAGGGGGCGATGTTGATAACTAGACCATGTGGGATTTTTCTGGTGGTTGATCGTGTAAATAGAGTTAAAAAAGCATTTCTCCATTGCGCTCTTCGTTTGGTATGGAAAATAATATCATTAGTTGTGTGACCATTGTGAATTGAGTGATAGGGGTCCGCTATGGGTGTTTCAGGATGAAGTTTTATAAGATTGTGTTTGAAGCGTTTGGCTGCGTTCTTGGAGAGTTTGGAGGGGTAGTTGATGGGGTGTGTGTGTGTGCCTGTGAGCTCCATCATAAGCACTGAATAGAAGGTGGTGAAGTGTGTGTGGGTTTCTGTTAGCAGTCTGTGTAATAAAGTGTGGGGATGGGCTGGGGGAGTTGGAGTCAGGTAAAGGGAGGAGGGTGGAGAGGAGGGATGGTGTAAACTAGATTAGAGGCTGGTGGTAATCTGGGAAAGGGGGTGTAATAGTGGCATAATAGATGGAATATAAGATCTGTTGGTTAAATAAGAGCTAGCAGTCCATGCGGGACTCAGGATCAAGTAGGCAATAGGATCAGCAGACAGACAGAAAGGGGTTGTGGATAGAAGGGTCAATAGGTGAAACGTTGGTAAAAAGCGTTGCGTGGACAATCTGACCTGTTTTAGCAGGGTAGTAGATTCGGCTGACGTGAGGTGCATGTTATATCCTTGTGGAGGTGCTCTTCTAAGATGGCCGCCTCATTCGTGCAGGCTTCCTCATCGGCAGTATAGTCCTATTTCTTTTTCCATAGATCCGTTCTGATGTTTGTAGTCCTGCTTTAGTCTCTAAGCCTTTGTCCTACTTCAGTTGTTGTGCTTGGAGATTGATCTACCAGGGAAGGTATCGGTCTGAGACCGGATTGATCCAGGGGGAGGGGGGTCACTCATTCTTGTAGTTGGGCTGTAACAGCCATTTTGTCCGTCTTATGCATCAAATCTCGAAGTCAGACATTTTGAAGTACCCAATGTCTCAGAAAAGAGGAACAAGAGATTTGGATAAATCCATGTCCACAAAGGGCATGAAGAAATTGTGCACACTGTGTGCAAAACTGTATCCATAACACTGTCATCACTGCTTGATTGAAAGGGTGATATTGGGCTGTGGGCTCCATAAGGGATCCATTCTTTCTAAATCATGGTGTTGTGCCGGTTCGTTGCATCTCAGTTTTGAACTCGGCGCAACCCGATATTCGATCAGGGCGGTGGGCGGGGCTAACCAGCTGCAAACACTCACGCACGGTAATGCAAGTACAATTGTCCGCCGGGCTCCGCTCCAATGTGTATTCGCTTGTCGCGTCCCTGGCAGCTTATACGGGACTGTCAATATGCGACAGCGCATGCAGCGCCCTAGGCTGTCCAGACACGAGCAGTAGGCTCGTCAAAGCAGACGCGTGCAGTGCTCGAGGCATGGGCGGCCCCTGCCTACTCAGCCACTGCCAGTCTCGCTCATCCTTAAAAGTGGGGCTGCAGGTCCTGCCGCCTCCGTTCACTTGGCGACCTCTTCAGATCACATCGGGTGCCAGCGCGGCTCTAACAACGCTCCGCTCTGCTATCCTTACCGCAGCGCTCGCTCATCCTTAAAAGTGCGGCTGCGAGGGGGAGATACAGGTCCTGCCGAGATATGCAAAAGAAACAATTGCTGGACGGAATGCTGGACAATGCAAACATTCCCCCCAGTCACAAGGATCTGGATTACATCCATCATTCTTTTGCTCACCACACCACCCCAGTTTGGACCCAGCCATATGAAATCAGTCTTAACCCTGTTCCTTGTGGGAACAGTCCAGCCCGAACTGCCAAGCCAAGTCCTCCCTGGACCGGAAACAAGAATCCTGGGACCGTATTCAGGGCATTACCCTTCATAAGCCTGGCTAGCTTAAATCTAGTGGTGTAGTGAGCACTGGACCCACGCTTGGGCAGACCCTTCCCACTTAAGGCGACATATGCAAAAGAAACATTTGATGGACGGAATGCTGGACAATGCAAACATTCCCCCCATTCACAAGGATCTGGATTAAATTCATCATTCTTTTGCTCACCACACCACCCCAGTTTGGACCCAGCCATACGAAATCAATCTTGACTCTGTTCCTTGTGGGAACAGTCCAGCCCGAACTGCCAAACCAGGTCATCCCTGGACCGGAAACAAACATCCTGGGACAGGTTTCAGGGCATCAGCCTTCATCAGGCAGGCTAGCTTGAATCTAGTGGTGTAGTGAGCACGGGACCCAAGTCTGAGCATACCCTTCCCATCTTAGAGCGACATATACAAAAGAAACAATTGATTGACGGAATGCTAGACAATGCATAAATCCACCTCCAGTCTCCAGGATCTGGGTTAAATCCATCATTCTTTTGATCATCACACCACCCCAGCTCAGACCCAGCAATATAGAAATCAGTGTTGACACAGATCTCTGTACTGGGGTGAATGTATGACAATGTTCTGCATTCTTTCCATCAATTGTTCTTTTTGCATTTGTCACCCCGAGTGGGATGGGTTTTCCCAGACGTGCGTCCCGTGCTCTCCATGCCACTGGAGTCAGGCTATCCTGGCTGAAGAAGGCTGAAAGCCCGAAACCAGTCCTAGGATGCTTGTTTCCAGTCCAGGGAGGACCTGACCTGGCAGTTTGGGCTGGACTGTTCCCACAAGGAACAGGGTCAAGACTGATTTGCATATGGCTGGGTCTAAACTGGGGTGGTGTGGTGAGCAAAAGAATGATGGATGTAGGCCCAGATCTCTGTACTGGTGTGAATGTGTGACAATGATCTACATTCTGTTTATCAATTGTTCTGTTCGGACAGTCTTGAGTATGCAGAGCACAGACATGTCCATGTGGACATATACTGCTGTTGTTTGTAGTGTTGTGGACAGTGGATGCAACCATATTACCTCAGGCAGTGGGGAAGACCTTGGATATGTAGCTATGTCGGCACCCCTGTAAGCATAAGCATAGTGGGCTGGGCCAGCATATGCCAGTCCAGCATAGGAGTGTGAATAAATTGCCTGGGGCTCTGGGTGTGGTTCACTTCCGGTATGGCCACCAAAGTAACTACTGCATGTGTCTCTGTGTCCGCCATATCCTGAACATAGGCCTACACACATGTGGCCAACCACCTTCCACCGACAAATCTACACCTGCGATGAGGTGGCTATGTCACACCCCACCTGGTGCACATCTGTTTATCGCCTGCAGGGGTGTGTCTGCCAGTGTGGGGCCCCTCACCTCCCACGATGCTGCCACCATGACCGGTGGTGCCTGCGTGATCCTGTGCGCCTGCTGCACCCTGGCATGCTGGTCCCCAGACCCGTCCGGTGCCTAGCGGTGATTGCCCACCTCTGTGCACCCAGGCCTCACTGCTCACCTGGCACCACTGGCGTGTCCCCAAGAAGGCCCACCACATGCTGGTGCAATCTTCAAGCCGAGGCGCGAGCTTGGCAGCCTCCTCAGCTGATCACTGGCTTCCGCGCAACAGGCCTCCAGCGCACCCAGCGGCACCGAATAGCTGAGTTCTGTGTGTGCTGACTGCTCCCTTCGGCCTACACTGCGGTCCAGCAGGTCTGACACAAATCAAATCCAGTCCGGACCTCCAGGCTCAGTGCATCGCAGGCTGCACACCCGCTCAGCTCTTCCGGTGGGCCTACCTCAGTGCACCGCAAGTCATCGCCACGTGGCTGTAGGCCCGTGCTGAACGCAGTGCTTCAGGTGCCCCTACCTCTGTGCACCACCCCCATCCCAGGCAGGCCACTGGAACGTCTGGAGATGTACTCTGAAGCGCAAGACATCTCAGCGCCTCAGCAGCGGCCCACACGTAGGCGTGTGAGGAGTGTGAAGAAATGGCCCGCGGCTCCGGGCGTGGTTCACTTCTGGGCTCTGCGCCTAGTTCAGTTCTGGGCTTGCCACAAAAGTAACTATGGCGTGTGTCTCTGTTGTAGTGTCAGCGTCACCCAGACCTTAATTGACAATGTTGCAATGTAGCATGCACCCAGAGGGCGGGCTCACCCGAATGGATAAATAAAGGAGCGCAAGACCACTCGGGGTCTTGGCTCATACATGCCAACTGTTGAATGTGTGTATCTTCATTACCGCAGCATAAGCCAAAGGCCTAGCCTCAATCGCATACTTGATTGATCATAGACATGACACATCTGTGTGAATTTGAATGTTTTAATCACATTCGATGGAGTGTTGAAGCTGGACCAGTACATGGCCATGCAAACCCCACTTTACATTGTTGCCCCTTGGAGGGCCAGCCAGAGTCCTTTAGGGATTGACAAGTTCATCGAAAGAGGAAGAGTTCAGTCCACAGTCTGATTGCTGTGTCATTGGTAACCAAACCAAATATGGCAATCAATGTTGAGGGCCATGATGAGTGTTGCAGTGTATCGGGGACATTGGAAGGTGTTATTCCAGGGCATGATGCAGAGGTCAGTACCAAGCTGAAACAGGCCACATGGCGGGGTCATCGTCCTCTGATGTGTGATGTGCCTCACATGTGGGTGGTGGTGTTTTGTCTGCAGCACTGTGTGGCACTGACACATCAGGGTCAGAGGTGGAATGTCTGCCACACTGTGTGGTACTGACACATCAGGGGTGGGCGGAGATGTGGATGGAGCAGTAGCAGCAGCATTCATCTGTGCCAGGACTTGTGGCAGCAATGCCATGATGAGGATCTGCAGGGCATGGAAGATCCCAGTTACATCTTGCTGGTGTGCAGCCGTGGCAGCCATTCTTTCCGTCTGTATCCGCTCCATGTTCTCCCAACTCCTGGGTGACATTGCTTGAGCCACTCTGACTAGGCAGTTGTTCTTGTCTCAGAATCATGACTGCAGTGATGTCAGCCATGGCTCGTTGGAGAGTATGGAGCGGACTGTGGGTGTTCATTAGAGACTGCAAGTGGTCCCTGATGGGACTTAGACACCCACGTGTGGCATCTAGTTTGGCTGCCATGAGGTTGCACCCCACCCGCACCTGATCAGCCATCTCCTTCTGGCCCTCTAACACAGAGTGTTGGAATGCCATGTGTTGGTTATGGGGGTCCAGGGAGCCAGCTGTGGTGGTGAGTCCCTCCTGCTGTGTGGTCTCCTCGATGCAGCTGGGCTTCCCTGCTCCTGGGGGTGGGCTGCTGAGGGTGTCTATGAGCTGTTGAGGGGCATTGGTATCGATGGTGTGGAGGTCCTCTTCATCATCAGTGAAGAGATGTACGGTCTGCTCTGCAGGAGGTGTTAATTCTCCCCTTCCAATGTAAAGGGAAGATGCACTTTAACAGTGTGTTCCATGTATGTTCACGCATTGGACAATTTTACAAACAGACTGCATGACAATGTACTTTGAGACTGTTTGGAAGGAGATGCCTATTTGATGCGGGACAGTGGATATTACTACACCATCAGGAATGTGAGGTTGTACTTGTACAGTTTCCAGCTGTGCCAAATGTGATTGGCCAGTTTCAACACACAAGCGCCAGCAGTTGTGTCCTCTGTTCTGTTGGGAAGTGTTGCAGTTTGTACCACATTTATCCCTTTTAGATGGGGTGCCTTTTACTTCTGTGCTTATACAGTGCTCAGATGTGGCAGACTTGATAAAATTGGGCTCTTGGTGGGAGTTGGGACTCTTAGGCATGGTTTGACTGCAGATGTCTTGTTGACATCAGGGGTTGTTTGGGCACCTGGTTGTGTCAGTGTGTGACCTGCTCCTTTACCTGGTCCACACTCAGCCACCTCAGTGTTGTGGCGTGCACCATGTCATGATAATTGGACTGCAGCCATGCTAATCGTCATGCAGTATCACCTGCATTGTCAGTGTGGTCATGGAGCCACAGCTTTGCTGGGGTTAGCACCTGTGCATGAGTTTGTTGTGAGATTAGTGATGTGTGGGGAGGGCCCGCTCTGGGCACATTGTCAACGGGGGCCTACTTGCTGTTTCTATGTGTGCTGCAGTATGCCAAGGAGATCAGGGACATGATCCAGAATCATTGTGGGTGTGCAAATGCTATACTTAATTGTGCATGTGTGTCATTGTGCCCATCTCCCCAGTCACTGGTCGTTACTCACCCTGTTGCTGTTGGTTCAGGTCATGTTGAGCAGTGTCCAATCCCCCAACTCCTGCCACCGTCTCCCCACTGATGATATGGACACAATTTCCTCCATCTCATCCAGGTCCTGCTGTGGCGCTAGACTCAATTTCGCTGAGATTTGCGTAATGCGACTGCGCAAATTCCGCCCACTGTTACTATTAGATCCATAGGTAGACAAGCTGGCGCTTGTGTGTTGAAACTGGCCAATCACATTTGGCACAGCAGGAAACTGTAAAAGTACAACCTCACATTCCTGATGGTGTAGTAATGCCCACTGTCCCGCATCAAATAGGCATCTCCTCCCAAACAGTCTCAATGTACATTGTCATGCAGTCTGTTTGTAAAATTGTCCAATGCGTGAACATACATGGAACACACTGTTAAAGTGCATCTTCCCTTTACATTGGAAGGGGTGAATTAACACCTCCTGCAGAGCAGACCGTACATCTCTTCACTGATGATGAAGAGGACCTCCACACCATCGACACCACTGCCCTTCAACAGCTCATGGACACCCTCAGCAGCCCACCCCCAGGAGCAGGGAAGCCCAGCTGCATTGAGGAGACCCCACCCCCTGCACAGACCACACAGCAGGAGGGACTCACCACCACAGCTGTATCCCTGGACCCCCACGACCAACACATAGAATTCCAACGCTGTGTGTTAGAGGGCCAGAAGGAGATGGCTGATCAGGTGCGGGTGGGGTGCAACCGCATGGCACCCAAAATAGATGCCATACGTGGGTGTCTAAGTCCCATCAGGGACCACTTGCAGTCTCTAATGAACACCCACAGTCCGCTCCATACTCTCCAATGAGCCATGGCTGACATCACTGCAGTCACGATTCTGAGACAAGAACAACTGCCTAGTCAGAGTGGCTCCAGCAATGTCACCCAGGAGTTGGGAGAACATGGAGCGGATGCAGGCGGAAAGAATGGCTGCCACGACTGCACACCAGCGAGATGTAACTGGGATCTTCCATGCCCTGCAGATCCTCATGCTGCTATTACTCCATCCACATCTCCGCCCCTGATGTGTCAGTACCACACTGTGCGGCAGACATTCCACCTCCGACCCTGATGTGTCAGTGCGACACAGTGCTGCAGACAAAACACCACCACCCACATGTGAGGCACATCGCACATCAGAGGACGATGACCCCACCATGTGGCCTGTTTCCGCTTGGTTCTGACCTCTGCATCATGCCCTGGAATAACACCTTTCAATGTCCCCGATACACTGCAACACTCACCTTGGCCCTCGACATTGCGGTGCTGGGATGTCTTGCGCTTCAGAGTACATCTCCAGACGTTCCAGTGGCCTGCCTGGGATGGGGGTGGTGCAAAGAGGTAGGGGCACCTGAAGCACTGCGTTCAGCCCGGGCCTACAGCCACGTGGCGATGACTTGCGGTGCACTGAGGTAGCCCACCGGAAGAGCTGAGCGGGTGTGCAGCCTACGATGATGCAGTGAGCCCGGAGGTCCGGAAGGATTTGATTTGTGTCAGACCAGCTGGACCGCACTGTAGGCCGAAGGGAGCAGTCAGCACAGAACTCAGCTGTTCGGTGCCGCTGGGTGCGCTGGAGGCCTGTTGCGCAGAAGCCAGTGATCAGCTGAGGAGGCTGCCAAGCTCGCGGCTCGGTTTGAAGATTGCACCAGCATGTGGTGAGCCCTCTTGGGGACATGCCAGTGCTGCCAGGTGAGCAGTGAGGCATGGGTGCGCAGCGGTGGGCAATCACCACTAGGCACCGGACGGGTC
Organism: Lissotriton helveticus; assembly: GCF_964261635.1. Classification (NCBI taxonomy): domain Eukaryota; kingdom Metazoa; phylum Chordata; class Amphibia; order Caudata; family Salamandridae; genus Lissotriton; species Lissotriton helveticus. Next base: position 2,070,093,089 of record NC_136059.1, on the reverse strand, counting down.
TGGGGACCAGCATGCCGGGGTGCAGCAGGCACACAGGATCACACAGGCACCACTGGTCATGGTGGCAGCATTGTGGCAGGTGAGGGGCCCGCCCTGGCAGACACGCCCCAGCAGGTGATAAACAGATGTGCACCGGGTGACGTGTGACATAGCCACCTCATCGCAGGTGTAGATTTGTCAGTGGAAGGTGGTTGGCCACATGTATGTAGGCCTATGTTCAGGATATGCTCAGACTTGGGTCCCGTGCTCACTACACCACTAGATTCAAGCTAGCCTGGCTGATGAAGGCTGATGCCCTGAAACCGGTCCCAGGATGCTTGTGTCCGGTCCAGGGAGGACCTGGCTTGGCAGTTCGGGCTGGACTGTTCCCACAAGGAACAGGGTCAAGACTGATTTGCATATGGCTGGGTCCAAACTGGGGTGGCGAGGTGAGCAAAAGAATGATGGATTTAATCCAGATCCTTGTGACTGAGGGGAATGTTGACATTGTCCAGCATTCCATCCAACAATTTTTCTTTTGCATATGTCACCTTAAGTGGGAAGGGTCTGCCCAAGCGTGGGTCCAGTGCTCACTACACCACTAGATTCAAGCTAGCTAGGTTGATGAAGGGTAATGCCCTGAATACGGTCCCAGGATGCTTGTTTCCAGTCCAGGGAGGACCTGGCTTGACAGTTCGGGCTGCTCACTACACCACTGGATTCATGCTGAACTGGCTGATGAAGGATGATGCCCTGAAACCGGTCCCAGGATGCTTGTTTCCGGTCCAGGGAGGACCTGGCTTGGCAGTTCGGGCTGGACTGTTCCCACAAAGAACAGGGCCAAGACTTATTTGGATATGGCTGGGTCCAAACCAGGGTGGTGTGGTGAGCAAAGGAATGATGGGTTTAACCCAGATGCAGTGTCCTGCAGTCCGTCCATCAATTGTTTCTTTTCCATATGTCATCCTAAGTGGAAAGGGTATGCCGAGACGTGGGTCCCATGCTCACTACAAGACTGGATTCAAGCTAGCCTGGCTGATGAAGGGTGATGCCCTGAAACTGGTACTAGGATGTTTGTTTCCGGTCCATGGAGGACCTGGCTTTGCAGTTCAGGCTGGACTGTTCCCACAAGGAACAGGGTCAAGACTGATTTGCATTTGGCTGCGTCCAAACTGGGGTGGTGTGGTGAGCAAAAGAATGATGTATTTAACCCAGATCATTGTGACTGGGGGGAATGTTTGCATTGTCCAGCATTCCGTCTATCAATTGTTTCTTTTGCCTATCTTGTTCTGCAATGCCTTGTGGCAGTCTGAGGGGGTGGTCTTGGGTCTCCAAGCTGCATGATTAGTAGCTCCATGGCATCTGTTGGTCTTCAGTTGTGGCTCTGGGCTGGGCTCCTTTATACTGCAGGTTTTCGCCCTAATTAAGACCAGAAAAAAGCTGTTCTTAAGTCCCTGCTGCTAACGTGCCTTATCGCCTGTTTGTGGGCCGCATCAGCGATCTGGCTGGTCGTTGAGAATATTGGAAAGTGGTGTTATCATGAGTTTTTGGATGGGAATGCCTACACTGCATATGATTAGCGTTAGTTGTCGCTGTCAGCCTTCGCAATGTTTTTAGTGCCAGCTAAACTGACGATGTCGGCAATTAGCGCAGGCTTGTGAATAGGGCGATAAATCTATCACCACTTTCATGGTGGAAAAGTGCTGCTAAATCGGCAATGAGTCCTTGGGAATATGCCCTTATGTGTTATATAACCGAGCTGTAGTTATTGGGTAGCGGCGTGGGAAGTCTTTTACCACCAACAATGTTATGCCAAGTTACTGATTTTTGCCCTTCACAAAGGTTGTAAAATATACCATTGCCTAAGAGTGATACTTTCCAGTCTAATCGAACTAAGCCAAGTTAGAAGATGTATACAGAATATTGTTCTACGAGTTTGCCTGTGAGGCTGCTTTTTTCTAAGGGTCAGTATATCAAATTACTCAATGTCACCAAGGATGGCAGTGCTGCATTACTGATCTTTTCTTTTGTTCTTTATATTTTCAGGTCTGTCAGTTAAATTAGGTCAACCAAAGGCAGCTACGAGTACAACTCGCTAAATTAATGAGGCTGTTATAAGAAACCCCAGAACTGAAGCACTGTGTCTTAGTGACTTGTGGTAACTTTAACTTGGGATATTCTGTAGAAAAGGTAATCGTGGACCGGCACACAGATCAAATAGACGGAGATTCTACAAGAAGCAAACGTGGCCTGGTTGCAGGGCAATGAGGGAGAACACTTTACTTTGTGAATGACAGCAAAGACAATAGATCAACCCTTGTGTTTTTTAGGTAATAGCGGACGTTTTTGACCTGTGTAGCCTCGTAGCAGTGACTACCATTTAGAAGCATTGAACCTACCACCACCACCCTGACGACATCTGTTCAGGGGCATCCATCATTCCTCACCAAGCATCAAGATGATCATCAGCAAGGTCCAGAGTAGAAGCACAGATGCATAATCAACTAAGCCACCTCATTAGATATGCAATAAGTTGGAGTCAGCAGTGCTTGATAGGAAACATTACTGACATAGAAATTGCCCATATGTATTTTTGAGCACAGCAGTTGAGACTTGTTGTTATTGTGCAATTCCTTATCTTGCTTCCTTATAGAAAATGGCTGCAGAATTATGAAACGCAAGGCTGTTCAGCGGTTCAGACAGTTCAAGCAGTTGCTATTGTGTTTTAAGTGGTACTTCAGTGACTGGAAATTTATAGAGAAAAGGAGCCCGGCCTGTTTGCAATAAGTAAAAAGCTTTGGGACAATATGGGAACAATGACAGCATTGGTATACCCTTTGGGGAGACAATGGGCTCAGTGACTGGCTAAAGAATAGCAATCTGAACTAACACTCCCACAGGGGAGGACAGAACGGATTTTTTAAAGTACACTGGCAATGTGCAATATGACCAATGAAAAGGTGATAAAACTTTACCAGTTGGATAGGGGGTACTTCACACACATTCTGGAGTAGGTCAAGATGAAATTGGAGCCACAAACAAGTAACCATATGGCAATGTAATCAATGGTATAGCTATTAATGTATGTGTGACTGTTTCCTTCCAAGGGAGGTTCCTATCTCTGTCTTTTATTTCAGTCTTTGTGCCAATTATCAATTTTCTCATTGTTGCAGTGTGTGCGTTTAAACTTTGTTTTACCTCGCAGAGCACCTTCGCTTGCAATTGTGTGTTACTGGGGAACTGTACCTCATTGTTAGACATTGGTTCAGTGTTGTTATCTTCTATAGCATGGGTACTTGCAAACATTTTCCATGGGTCCAAAAGGTGTGGTCTGTCATGTGACCGAGGGCTGTATTGATGCCAGCGTGGTGCGGCCATGCTGTTGGATGTAGGGGACATTGGCGGTAAAGTTGGTGTAAGGGAAGCAAAGCATATACATCTAGTTGCTTCCCCACTTTACCAAATTGTGTGATGATAGGCGATAGTTTTATTCCAGTTTTGCGTCTTTGTCTTCATTATCAAATATATGAGGACCTCGAAATACATGACTTCAGGATGCATGTCGTACAAAACCTTCTCCTGTGTTTGATTTAATAAACTATAATGTTTTACTTATATAATAGGAACACAGGTCATCCACATAAAAACTAACTTGTCTCTTTCGTTCACTATTGGCATAGTTGTCAGAGTATGGGGAAGAAGTAATTATTCTAAATTCATGTTTAAAAACGTTCACTTTATAGTAATACTTCTCAATGCCCTGATATCTGATGTGATAAAGTGAAAAGGTTCTGCATGTTAATTAAATACACTTTTGCATCTTGAAGAGACTTACAGGGATATGCATCAAAGTGTTGTAAACGTATCTAGGACCCTATTTAAATATTCCTGATTCATGCCCTTATGTCGTTATAACAGAACATATCCTCATAAAGGCATAAGAATCATATCCATATTTAGTCATAGCCAATGCAGTCGAAATACGGCAAGGCTACTCCCATACACTCCTAGAAAGTACAACACGTTCTTTAAACAAACCAAGCCTCCAGCAGCCCGGGAATTCCCCCTGCTTTTGTTTTGATTTGAACAAGAACTCCTGGAGTCCAGAAAGAACTGTAAGTTCTTAGTGACGTCAAACTCGGCACCTTCCAGGTATAAATATACCAACATTTGCCTTAAGCAAACACACGGTGGTTTGGAGCAGAGCGGCTAACTACTTGCCCGACGCCCAGCTGATGCGAGTGCCGATGGAAGCCGACCATCCCATTGGCGCACTGAGAGAGACGCTGTCTTTCTCTTGCCGAGAAATCCAGCTCCAGTGTTTCCAGTCACCCTTGCGGGTTGCGGGGAAATCGAGTCCTGAGAGAGAGATACAAGACCTCCTTCATTCTATAACCAAGGTATGGAGCGGATTAGATCCTTAGAGAAATTCTTGATTCAGATTCTTGGCAAAAACTAACTTAACTTAAAAACTGCAGCTCATACACTCCTTCCCACGTACTAGGCTTAGGTTAGGTACACCAGGGTAGGCGTATCTTAGAAGCACCAGTTGAGTACGTTTAGTCAATGATTTTATGTATGTATATATTTTATCCATTTAAAGTATCATATGGCTCAGAAACCATATCAATGCTTTTACAGTATTATTTCATAATACTCCTTTTACTGTACGCACTTTACTTTATAACAAGTATTGCAATTGTGGCAATTCCCTTCTCTTGCACGAGAAAGAGGACTGCTCAATAAATAACAACTTTTATTGAAAACGCCCGTCTCTCTATTTTCTCTGCACACTAAGCATGCACAATTGACTGAGTGAAATAGCTATCTATTGTTTTCACACCACTCTGGAGATATACTCCTTGTTCTGGAGGGAGCAAAGTTGTCATGTTTATGCGGTTGTCAGAAACTAATCCCTTCTTGTCTATTCAGGAAAGTTAACTCCTTCCTGTTTACTCGAGAAAGTTTCTAGTGACCTCGGAGCTAGCTGGCATTCATATTAAGTCTAACATATTCAGTAGAGACCTAGTTGACCTCAGTCCTACGTCTAAACTATCGTTTATGTTATTCCAATGCGCAGAGCCTATTGGGAATATAGGAACTACACTACATGGCGCCCAACGTTTGGTAAGGCGATAAACTAACGCAAGATACTAGAGTAACTCAGTCTTGCTTTTCACACAGACCCCTTTTTCCCGTAAAAACTCCAATAGACGTCTGGAGTGCGTAAAAGGTTAATATTCGCCGGAACTTAGTAGGATGAGAATCCTATGTATTAGTTTTTGGTTTAGTCAACGTTGAAGGATACAGTGTTCCAAAATATTGTGCACCTAATCTTTGTTTCCTTGAAACTTGCTCTGCAACAAAAAAAATTCTGTCCGAAAAATGACGGAAAGTGATGATGAAAGAGAGAGTGCTGGAATAGCAGCTCAACTTATAGCGGATGACACAAGTCTCCGAGAAGAAGACCCGAATGCTATAATCATTCCGGTAAGTGTAAGAAGAACTATAGCTCCTAAACTTATAGAAAATGGACTATCATCAAGAGGTGGTGCAGTCATATTTGTGGTAGAGGCCCATGAATATCGGCAGAACGAGGTATTCTATTCATGGATACATTTTACAGCAGCACACGCTGTGACACAAGATTTCCACTATTACAAAATAGAGGCATCTCCAGAGGAATACGCTCCTTTCGAGGACGTTGAATTTCCACTAACATACCAAGAGCACCTGCTCTGGTTTAATGGCGCCCAAGAACATCAAAATCACATTACCAGGCTCGGTCCACTAGGTAGACCAGAAGCCACATGGCCGGTTCTAGCCAGCTATACACCACAACCTGACATTGAAAAAATGTCCAGCGAAGAACTTTTTGTTAGGCTAAAAGAATTAACAAAAGCATATAGAGAATTAGTTCAATTAACACTTGACGGTATTACATGCTGCCAGAAATTGAAAGAAACAGATATAGCAGAACAACTATTTGAACTTGCCAGAATCATAGAAAAATCCTATGAAGAACTAGGTAGAGATAGTTTGGGTGGGAAACCACTAAAACCACAACTAACTGAAAATCCTGAAAAAACATTTATCAAGAATAATCTCAACACTCTAAAAAAGAGGTGGGAGGGTAATCAACAAACCACTCCCAGAGAAAAACTATTTCAGTCCATAGGAAGGTCTCCTCAACGGAGAGATAGATCTCCAGAACGAGGAGGCAAGTCTCCCCACTGGGAGCACTCTGAAAAAAGATACAACCTTAGAAATAGGGATAAATTGAGAAAACCTGACAGATATCAAGATAATGATACTCGTCCCTCTCGATCTTTTCAGACTTCCTCACAGAAATCGGAAAGAAGAGGACGGTCAGAACAAAAGGAAGAGCACGTCAAGTCCAAAGACAAGGAACCTGCTCATCAAAGTAAAAAATTACAATTTCCAAAAAAGAAGGTAGCTAGTATTAAAATAAAACATGCCGAGGATTCTGAGGAGACAACTGAAAAACGGAGAGTGGGCCCAGACAATGCTATACAGCGCAGCAGAAGTGACCATAGCTCGCAAGATCCTGATGAATCTTCTGGAGACAGTGGACACGAATGAATACATTCAAGTGGAAACTGCAAACACCAGAGTTAGCATACCCCATAAATGATATGAAATAACATTAGAGGGGGACAAAACTAGGAAAATAAAGGATCTCTTTTGGGATAACCTTTCGAAAGGCTATGATATCCTTCTAGCAGAAAAAGACTGGCCACCGGAGTTTGTCAGGGAGTGCCCACGTGCCGAAGAAATGATTATGCCTGCCTTCTCAAATCAAATTCCAATTCATAAAAAATACACATTTGCAAGAAAATGAGCAGTGGCCCAAGCCCCTGCATTATATAAAAATCATGTAGGATGGGATGATGATTCTCCTCACCACAAAATCCAGTTAAAAAATCAACCAACTGCACAAAGACAGTATCCTGTTAAGCAAGAAGCTAAAAAGCAAGTCAGGGAGATCTTAGATCAACTTGAATATCAGGAGGTGATTGAACCATGCACCTCGCAAATGAACAATCCTTTGTTTCCTGTCTCCAAGCCAGACGATTCATATCGTCTAGTTTTGGACTACAGACACCTAAACTCCTGCAGCAAAACATTTGCAGTACAAAACTCACACAGTGCAGCACTAATGAATAACATCGTGCGCAAAAAATATAAAACAACATTAGATATCTCAAATGGTTTCTTTTGTCAAAACATTGCACCTGAAAGCAGGTATTTGACCGCTTTCTCAACAATGGGGGAGCAAAAACAATGTTGCCGTCTCCCACAGAGATTCAAGAATAGCCCAGGATTATTCTCAGCAAGGGTAACAGAGTTACTACAAATGTACAATGATGAGGCATTATCTTATGTCGATGACATCTATCTTACAGACGATGACCTGGAGACACACTTGAAAAGAATGAACACCATAATACTTGGGTTCGCAGCTGAAGGGTACAAATTCAACTTTAAAAAGTCACGAATTGCCCATCTAACTGTCCTGTTTTTAGGATATGAATTATCAAGTGAAGGCAAAAGCCTAGCAGACAACTTCTTAGAGAAGTGTGCAGTACTCCAAGCACCAAAAACGCTGAACAACTTACAATCAATACTAGGTTTCCTGAATTTCAGAAGAACATACATTCTAAATTATGCAGAGGGTTAAACCTCTCTATGAATGAATAAAACCTGATTTCAAACCAATTAATTGGATTCAGAAACACACAGAAATTTTAAGATCATTACAAACAGACATGTTAACTAAAACAAAACTGCAAACACGCGCAAATGAACGCAACCTTGTAATTCGAGTCATCCCAGGAAGATGCGGATTCACGTACCTGACCTCTAACGAGGGAGAAACGGTACCAATAGCTTATAAATCACACTTGTACACACAAGCTGAAATGAAATTCAGTTCTACTGAAAAAATTCTAACAGCAGTTCAAACTGCTGTAGCAAAAGAAAGAGCCCTAGCCCAAGGCAAGAGCATATCTGTTTTAACAGCAGTATCAGCCCTTGAGACAGTGACAAGACCATGCATTCCAAATGCAGTGGCATTAGATCCAAAATGTATAGAATGGGAAAATTATCTTGCTGCAGAAGACGTGAAAGACGCTTTTGATCCAAAAATGAAAAGACTAGAAGATCTAGAATACGAAAATGAATGTCCTTTTTCAATCGAAATTCTGCCTCTCGAACAATACACCTGTGTAATCTACACGGACAGATTTGCACAACACTACGTTGTGTATAAACAAATTTACAAGGCAGCATGCGCGATTGTTAAAGGTCGCTGGCGCTTAGGTAAATTCAGACCGATGGTCACAAAAATTGAATCAATCAAAAACTGTACAGCTCAGCATGAAATAAGATCTTTAAAAATGGCGCTTGAAAATGCAGATCGCGAATTCCCCACACTAATAGTGTGCGATTTGCATTATTGCGTCCAGTCTTACAATAATGACATGCAGACCTGGATCAAAAACGGTTACAAAGATAAGACTGGTGCCACAATAAAGCATAAAAAACTTTGGGAACAGGTAGTTCTTTTGCAGAAAGAACTACAAAATACTCACGTGATACATACACTGAGTCATCAACGTGATGGCGTTCACGTTGCAGGGAATTCATTGGCTAACAGGGCCACAGCGGCAGCTGTCAAACCGGCTTCCATAGCTACAAAAAAGCGTACTAAAAAACAAATAGACTGTGAAACGCTACTAGCAGTGAAAGCCTCAATGAAATGCAACTATGCTGCGTTACCTCTAAATTATCCACTCGGAAATAAATACATAATTGATGCAAACTCCGTTCCTTTTGCTCAAATCCCTGGAGTGGGGGATAGAGTAATTCCAAACACGAACCGTAGAGCTTACTTGATTCAAAAAGCGCATATGGGAATGGGTCTGAGGCACCAAGAGATCTTGAAATCTGTAATAGAATTGCAATCACAATACTGGTGGCTGGGGATGAACGTGTTGTCAGGACTGCAATAGAGATTGCAGTGGTGAACCAAATGAGACACCAGCCCAGATACCTTTATTAGAAAGCAGTAGGCTATCTATACGCAAAAATCCAGATGGAAAAAGGCGATCCCATAATTATTAAGACGAGATTCATTTAGATGAGGCCCGAGCGCTCGGCTGACGCCAGAACTTGTATAAAAGATTTGCGAGTCTTTATCGGCACATACGCAATTGGCATGCTACATTCTGACCAGGGTCCTGCTTTCAGCTCTCGGGCTTACAAGAAGGCCATGGCCAGCATGGGCATTGCATTGCAGTACTCTAGTCCATTCCATCCCGAGGGAAATGCGGTAGTGGAGAGAAAAAACCGTGACATAAAGCAATCTATAACAGCGAGGGTATTAGGTTCGGGTGACGGGTGGGTCAAACATCTAACAAGTGTCCAACGTAGTCTTAATAATCTGCCAAGAAATTCTCTAAGAGCTATCACTCCATACGAACTTTTGTTCGGTACTAGAATGATAATCCTGGATTTAGATTGTCAGATTTTAGTGGTGAAAGAAAAAACCTTTGATATCAAAGATTGTTTGGCTGTTTTACAGGACTTAAATAAAGCAAGAAGAAGTCTAAGTAACATAAAGCTAAAGCCAACGGCCACTGAAGAAAAACCACCTGTCCCAGCAAGACCTCTCTGGATTCCAAAGATTGGGGATCTAGTCAGAGAGAAGATCGCGGTGTGAAGCAGGAATTTGGGCCTTCTTACAGAAAGCAGTACCTGTCTTAGCTATCAGCGGAACAAGATCAATAGTACTACCGCCCCTTGCTGGTAAAAAGGAGAACAGAGTTGTATCAATCGACCTGGTAAAACCACAATCATGTGGCCAATAATAAATAGTAGGCCCAGTGGACTCCCAAGAAGTAGCAGAAGACCAAACCTTGCTACAATCCAAGAGGTTCAAACTGAGAGACTAATCACTTTTGATAAACCTGCAGTGAACAAAAAAGGACTATGCAACAAAGCCATGGAACTTGTGCCTCTTGAAACCCAAATTGCAACAGTTCGTCAAGAAAAACCTGTCTACAATGATGTAGCTTCAGACTATACTAATGTGACAAAAGAAGATTCAAAGACTAAAGAAAATCCGGAAGCAATTCCAACAATTGACAGAACTGCATCTGGCTACTTCATCAATTTCGATGACTTTTCGGATGATCCAAGTGAACATGAAGAAACGCCAGCAAAAAAAACTTTCAAAGAAAAAATTGACTGAACTATTTCATCAACTCAAAGAAACATATCTGATTTCACCATGGATTGTGTTAGGTGTACTTTTTCTCCTACTTTGGCTCATCATGATTTTTTGTTTGGGTAGATTTATTGATGGAAAATATAGTACAATGGACACAGCAAGTCAGAACATCAACTTGGCCCTAAAGCCTCACAGATCTTCTCACATTGAAAAAAGAGGACTGTCATCAGTGAACATCACAGCCAATCCTATACCTGGGGGTGTAGCATGGGACAAAACGGATTACGAAATCTATGGCTCGATTGAGCTCTTGAAATATCCACACCAGTTCAAGGTTTCCTTAAATGACTTTGTGACACCAAGTACTTTCTCTGATGATTGGGACTTTGAAAATATTAATAATATGATGTCAGATTTAAGAAATGTCAGCAAAATTCACAGAACATGATTATTTGCAGGGTTCATCGAACTATGAAGAAATGTACTGTTTTAACCACTATGGTCATCACTATTTGCATAAATCTGCTAATACTAGAAATGTTTCTACTTATAACCAATGGGAACATTGTCCCACACCGCCAAAAGGCAGTTCAAAAACATTTTATGAGAAATTCCCATACTTCTCAGGGTTTAACAACACTGATCCAGAAACGTTTTATTTTAAAATGTTAAATAAGACAGGAATGAAAACAATGTTGACAAATACTAAATTGATTTATTCTGAAACATTTTATGAAAAAATGTCTACATTTGGTTTTGAATTTTGGAAAAATAACCTTGAAACAAAAACCATCTGGGGTACAAAAGACTGGCAGATACAAGGTTTAGAATCATTATTTAGAGCCTGCATGATCCCAGAACAGATAATATTCCTGAATGACACCATTCAACAAACAACCTGTCTTGGCCTGGCCAAGATAAAAGACTTAAACAAACCGTCTATTCCAAAACCCATACCTGATAGTAATAGCACTAGAGATGTGGAGATAGATACATCTCATATTTTACACCAAAACAGAACAAATCCTGATTGGAGAAAATGGTTGATCTGGCCCACAAACACTAATAACTGTCATGAAAGATTCCTGAATAAAAGACGGGGTTCAACCAGAACAGGCCAGACCCTAGATATTCCCAGAAACAACATCCAGGGATAGTTACAACATACAGTGTAGGAAAGCTATGCCTCGAATGGCTACAGAGATCCACACTGCAGGAAATTAAGCAACACTTAACTTTACTTAAAGAAGGTGCTGACTTGCGAGATTTCATATTGGGACCTTGCAAACAGCGTCAAAAACGTTTCATATACGCCGGTATATAAGCAGCTTACAACGAGGCTTGGAAAGTAATGCAAATTGAAACTGCTGAAAAAATACAAGAAATTGATTGTATAAATTTGGAAAAATCACTGTCTGTAGTGGACAATGGGTTAATGACTCTGTCCTCCAGAATTTATTCACTGGACAGCATTGTATCATCTGCTATTGATATAATAGAGCAGGACTTGCTAATGTTACAACATGGCCAGTCCCAATTACATTCTGATGTACAGCTAGGCTGGACGTTACAAAATTTGCGTTTAGGTCACGTGCCATGGCGTTTAATCAACATAACGTCATTATTTTCTATCTTTAACCTTACTGATAAACAAATCAGTTTGGCACAAAAAGGAGCAGATTATACGATTCTGAGCATTGAAAAACTTGAGAGATTACCATTGACAATGTCAGAGAGACTTGTCATTGAATGGATAATACATGGTAAAATCACAAATCCGATAACAACTTTTCAGTTTCAATATTGACAAAAGTATATACCAGCAGGCCTGTATGAAAGGTTGGGTAAAGGATACATCAAGTCAACCTGGAATTTACCTTATACACATAAATGTTACAGTGAAGGGAAAAAAGAAGTATTGTTTAGTGGCAACAACTGTAAAAAATCACTAAGCAGTAGACTTCTGTGTCAAGGTATTAACTTGCATGGAACCTGCGAAGGTTCATCAAATAACCTTTCATGTCACCTGCATGACACTCCTGCAACACAGAGAGACTTTTTTCAGACAGTTTTCCAACGGCAGCTACGTTGTAATAAATGACCGCAGCTGTTGTGGCATGGTGCCAGGATTAGCCTATATCATGAGCGTTACTTCCAGGGTCATTTGCTGTATGCAAGTATTGTATCCAAACAGCAAACCAGACAAGGAGGCAACAATATGGCCTTTTGTGAATATCTCTTCTATTCGAATTGATACTTTAAGCAGAATGAAGTTTATTATTTTACAAAAAACTGTGCCTTTAACCTCGTCCAAAGAGACATATGATCTGCAAATTGCAAGGACAGCGGCAGAGATACATACCCTATTATCGACAACTTGCCCAGTGCATTTTGTAGAAATGTTAAGCCAAATCTTAAACATGTCTGATACCAGTGGCATCGCACATGTATTTAAGACCATTTTTTCGGGACTGTTAGCACCCTTGAAACAGTTCTGGGCATCTTCCCGAATTTTGTGCATTCTGTATTCGGCGGCCTGCTTCTTCTTTTGGGACTCGTAGCAGGAATTTTATTTTTGTTTCTTCTGCTCCGATATGGCAAGTCAAGCCACAGACAAAACTCAGGCTACAATAGAAGAAACGATCCTGGCCATACGTTACCAAGAACGGATCACTAAAGTCCTCGGCTTTGCCCGGCTAAGAGATCTGAGTACTACCTGGTTTCTTTCGTTCAGACCAATCTGGCAAGATTGCATCTTACCTGTGCTTCGATGTCTGCTATGCGGAGAAGAATGCGTGTTGGACGTCTGTCTTACACTACCATCAGCAGTACCTATGGATATCGATACTTTGCTTGGTTCTGTAACGGCTCATGCAACGTGTTGTCCCCAGCGGCTACCTATTCTGATGACGGCATTCGTTGAGACTTCACCATTACGATTAGGTGGCGGTGAAGTACGAGATGAAAGCAGCACCACACAGGTACAACCTTCTGTGAGCATTGCTGATCCAGACATCAATGGTGGCAATGATTCTCACATATGCACTATTGCAGCTTTTTCTAACTTGGTCAAACTTTCACCTACTGTTGTAGACCAATTTTTCGCAAGCCTGTCTGATATGATGTTCTCTCCTAACAACGAGAATAACTTTTGAAACAACGAGCACACAGCGTTCCCTGAACTCTGAATTCGGCCTTCAGTTTTTGATAAACAACACTACTGAAAACAATTGGAACTATTTTTTCCCCTGAAAGCGAAATTATTTTTCCATTCCCAAAATATTTACCTTTTTTTTGGCACAATGTACTCTGCTTAAAGAAGAACTATTCTTAGAGAACAGAACTTCTATTTTGAAACTCTAGAGACAATATTTTGATTCAGCCTCTAGCACATGTACAGTATTGTATAAATATGTGATGAAATGGTCTCTACCTTCTTTTCTGTATTAAGAGCCATTTCATGAGTGTAATTTTCGCAATTCATTCAGCCAATATTTAGGTATGCATTATCTGAATGATACCACTGCTTGCAAATCGTACAGTACAAATACTCATTTTCGTGTATATACCATATACCATTTCAAATGCAATTTATGTATTTTGGGGTGGGTTGGAAAACACATGCATCGTTATATGTTTAGTATTGCTTAGTATTTCAGTAATGATTGACATATTACGTGGAGTGGGTGTTGTAACCGTATCTAGGACCCTATTTACATTTTCCCGATTCATGCCCTTATGTGGTTATAACAAAACATATCCTTATAAAGGCATAAGAATCATATCCATATTTAGTCATAGCCAATGCAGTCCAAATACGGAAAGACTACTCCCATAGACTCCTAGAAAGTACAACATGTTCTTTAAACAAACCAAGCCTCCAGCAGCCCGGGAATTCCCCCTGCTTTTGTTGTGATTTGAACAAGAACTCCTGGAGTCCAGAAAGAACTGTAAGTTCTTAGTGACGTCTTATGTCCAACCTTACGTCAAACTCGGCACCTTCCAGGTATAAATATACCAACGTTTGCCTTAAGCAAACACACGGTGGTTTGGAGCAGAGCAGCTATCTACTTGCCCGCCGCACAGCTGATGCGAGTGCTGAAGGAAGCCGACCCTCCCATTGACGCACTGAGAGAGACGCTGTCTTTTCTCTTGCCGAGAAATCCAGCTCCAGTGTTTCCAGTCACCCTTGCGGGTTGCTGGGAAATCGAGTCCTGAGAAAGAGATACAAGACCTCCTTCATTCTATAACCAAGGTACGGAGCTGATTAGATCCTTAGAGAAATTCTTGATACAGATTCTTGGCAAAACCTAACTTAAGTTAAAAACTGCAGTTCATATACTCCTTCCCACGTACTAGGATTCGGTTAGGTACACCGGGGTAGGCGTATCTTAGAAGCACCAGTTGAGTACGTTTAGTCAATGATTTTATGTATGTATATATTTTATCCATTGTAAGTATCATATAGCTCAGAAACCATATCAATGCTTTTACAGTATTATTTCATAATACTCCTATTACTGTACGCACTTTACTTTATAACAAGTATTGCAATTGTGGCAATTCACTTCTCTTGCACGAGAAAGAGGACTGCTAAAAAAATAACAACTTTTATTGAAAACGCCCGTCTCTCTATTTTCTCTGCACTCTGGTGAAACTAAGCATGCACGATTGACTGAGTGAAATAGCTGTCTATTGTTTTCACACAACACTGGAGATATACTCCTTGTTCTGGAGGGAGCAACGTTGTCATGTTTATGCGGTTGTCAGAAACTAATCCCTTCTTGTCTATTCAGGAAAGTTAACTCCTTCCTGTTTACTCGAGAACGTTTCTAGTCACCTCTGAGCTAGCTGGCATTCATAATTATGTCTAACATATTCAGTAGAGACCTAGTCGACCTCAGTCCTATCGTTTATGTTATTCCAATGCGCAGAGCCTATTGGGAATATAGGAACTACACTACAAAAGTAAATACCGGTCGCAAATGGGCAGATTCTCAGAATCTGCCCCTTTGTGACCGGTATTTTTGCATTTGGGATGCATCATCCCAAATGCAAAAATCGCAATTTAAGGAATCTCTAAATTGAGATTCTTTCTATTGCAATTGCATTTAAGGAATCCTTCCTTAAATGCAATGCATGAAAGTCAAAACAATTGCGAATTCGCTAATAGGAGTAGCAAATTACCATGAAGTTGAACTTCATGGTAATTTGCTAAAACTTTGAAAAAAGCAGTTTTGTGCATTTTTCAAAGTTTCATGTTGCGCACACACATGCCCTTAGGGCATGTGTGTGTGCAACATATGTGCAGAGACCAATTTCAGGGGTGCAACAGGGTGTCATTTTGACACCCTTGCACCCTTGAAATTGCATGAGCAATTTGTGAGTACTTACTGGTACTCGCAAATTACTCATGCAATCTCCAATTGATTCCTATGGGCCTGTAGGCCCATAGGAATGAATGATACAGCATTCTTTAATTGCGACTAGCAATTTGCTAGTAGCAATTAAGGAATGTTTAGGAATAGCTATTTTAATAGCGATTCCTACATGCATAAGCTTTTGCTATTCCTAAATAGCGATTCCTTAAAAATCGCTATTTAGGAGTAGCAAAAGGCAGAGTTGATGCATCTGCCAGTTGGTCCTATTTTTATACTTTTGTTATAAGATGACTTTAAAAATCAAGGTGCTCCAGAGGGTTCAAAAGCTACATCCTTTCTTTAACACCAATTATCTTTTAAATAAATGCTTGTCTGTGTATTTACATGTAAAGATCAAGAGGGCCGCATGCGCCCCCGGGCCATAGTTTGAGTATCACTGCTCTATAGGAACTGCATCTGTCTCGTAGGCAATGCCGCCATATACTCTGGAAACAATAATCTGTTCAGGAGTGGTGTCCTGGGGAGTTGTTAACTGATCCTCTGCAGTGGTGGTGTTAATACATCTACCCCAGATGCATCAAGCAGCCATTTTGTGATTCCTTATTAGCGAAAAATAAGGAATCGCTAATAAGGAATAGCAAAATGCTATGCAAGAAGAAATTGCTTAAAAAATAGTGATTTCTTAAAATTCCTTAATTGCGACTCGCAAATTGCGAGTCACAATTAAGGAATACCTCCCTATTCATTCCTATGGGCCTAGAGGCCCATAGGAATGAATGGGAAGACATTCTCAATTTGCGAATCGCAATTAGCGAATCGCAAATTGAGAATGCGATTTCAAGTGTGCAGGGGTGTCCAAAGGACACCCTGTTGCACCCCTGAAATTGATCTGTGCACATATGTTGTGCATGCGCAACATGAAACTTTGAAAAATGCACTTTAGTGCATTTTTCAAAGTTTTTGCAAGTTTCCATGAAGTTCAACTTCATGGTAATTTGCGAGTCCCATTAGCGAAATCGCTATTTTTTAAGCTTTAATGCATTGCATTTATGGAATCTCAATTTGAGATTCCTTAAATGCAAGTAATCGCACATGTGTGATTTCTTATTTTGTGATTTTTGCATTTGGGATGATGCATCCCAAATGCAAAAATACTGGTCGCAAAGGGGCAGATTCTGAGAATCTGCCCCTTTGCAAGTGGATTTTACCTTCATGAATCTATGCCTTAGTGTATTACTTATGACGGAGTCAGCTGAAAGCTGCATTTGTCCATCGGGTTCTCTCTTATTGGGGCCTACCAGCTCAGTGGTTCCTCTCCCTTTGTTTTCTTTGACAAACTTGATTGGTGTTGCTAATTTCACCTCTTACTTATTGTTTAAAAAAACAAAACGTTTTTAGAGTTTTATATTGCCTGAACTAGACCCAAAGATATTGCGTATCAGAGTGCTTTACATGAGCACCAGTTGAGTTTCAGAGGGACACATTCATTTTTTTGGGTATGGGGATATTAAGTGATTTGCGCAAAATCACAATTGCAACCTGCAGTTCGCTAGTGACTTATTTGACATCTTGACAGACAAGAACTAGTAAGTGAAAAGTTCTGCTCTTATGTTACTGAGTGAAAAAATATTGTATAACTGCACCACATACAACATTGCTGATAGTGTAGTAAGTAATACGAACTGCCAGCATACTACTCACAAATGTTTAATGATGATAAGCCCCTTATACTTTTAAGGCCAATTATAGAGAATACACGGATCTGCATAACTACGAGGTGGAGGTCCACTGGGGAGCCGCCTCCAGACATGTTCTTTAGCTTGTAATACCAGCTCATTGATCCTATGTCGCAGAATCATACCATCTTTCATCATCATTGTCCTTCACATCTCATTATGCTGCTTCCACAGCAATCACATTGTTCACAAATTTATCCCACAAAGCTTTTATTTCTGAATGTGATGCGCGATGACATGTGGACCCAAAAATGTTCAAAAAGCAGAATGGCTTCCACCAGCACCTGCAGCTGTCAGCTGAAAACTTTGCCCTGCATTTTCTGTAGTAAAGGTTATTTGCCTATGTCAAAATAATGAGGCAGGCCTGAATGTGCCCCTCTGATTCCCAATAAACAAAATAATACATGACCATTTTCAAATAATGGTCTTGCATAGAAAAAACACTCGCATTTTATTTTAGAATTATATTGGCCATGGACATTTGGAGTCATGGCTGGTATCTCACATGAGTCATTCTAGTGCTACATAAACCACAGACCTTGTAGAGAATTAATATCACTTAAACAAGACGTTATTAGCAACTACAGACCTTGTGGAGAACTCACCCTGTAAAAAGCGTACACTCCATAATGGTGTTAACAAGAGTACCTGAAATCAATACTCATCACAAACCATGTGTCCTACCATAAAAGTACTTACCTTGCTCATTTTTTCTTTTTCTTTCTTTTTTCCTAGTTTGGGACCTGTTTGTCATGCATAATGATAATATCTCTCCTTTGATGTGTTACTCTTGTTATTCACAAAGGTGCTTGCATAAAGTTTGCAAATTCTGATACATATGAGAATGTCTGGCACTTTCGTTACCTGAAATTCCAAGTGAAATAAAAATACATGAGCCATGGATGTAATTTTTAATGAATCAGCATCGCAACAAGTTTGATATGAAATAATATAAATTGAGCACTTCCGGACTCGCGTTAATTGATGCGTGACGTCATAGAAATATTTCTAAATTCGATGCAATCAAAATAAATAAATAAATGGCAAACATTTTAAATTGGGGTCTCTTTCTGATGTGCTAGTTGCTGATAAATTAATTATCATCTTCAATGCTTCATGCAGTGCTGTAATGAACCACACACCAATATCATGTTTCCTCTACCCCAGACTTATTCTCGCAAATAGAACATCATTAAGATTTATCTGATAGCTAGGTCTGACAGATTTTACGATCACACGGGCTTCACCTGTATGTAGCACCGTTTGCTCTGATGATGCCATTCAAACAAGGATGCCATATCTTATTTTAGAATAATGCGGTTTCCTGTTAAAATAATTATCGCTCGATGCAACATTCTCCCACACTGGAAGTTAAAGACTGCCGATTTTTCTGTCCAAGATAGAATAATGTTATTTTAACATCATATGGTTTTCTATCTCAGGTAAGGCATTATTGCTCAATACTGCAAGCCATGGCCGAAATCCCTCCCAGACGTGCGAATGGTCTTTGTCCCTGCCGTCTGACCTGAGCACCTTCCCACTTTATAGAGTACACTGGGAACCACTTGCAGTGCAAACAGGCCGCAGTTTATTGAGTCTTGCGTGACACATGGGGCATTTTATCAAGGGCTTTATCTCCGCTTAAGCAGCACTTTTCGCCGCAAAAGCGGAGATAATGCCATCGTCCTATTAACAAGGCAGCGCAAACATGCATTAGCGCACATTTTCTGCCTTATTAGTAACGCCTCGCTTTGCATTGCTAATGAGATGCAAAGCAGGCATATCTTCAGGAAAGAACAGGGAAATTGATCGCTAACCGCATATTGAGGTATCAACAAGTCAGCCCAGACAACGCGCAGAGATGAAAAAAGCCGCGCTAACGGCTGACATTGCCAAAAACTAACGTCTGGAAATTTTCCGACTTAGCCATGTGCATAATGGGAGGTGGATTGTGAGGTTACATCCACTTCTCCCCATTATCAACATTTTACTCAGCGCAATGCTGACTTCACTGGTTTTCAGGCGATATTGCTTTAAATTGCCATATATCAAAGGTTTAACATCGCCCGTTAGCAAATCGTTGTAAATTTGCCGCTAAGACGGCGATGTGAACCGACGATATAAGGCGATAATGCAAATCTCGCTAAGCGCAATTTGCAATGACTATCGCGGCCCCCTGTTGATATCCCCCTTAGTTTATGAAAACACATTACTTGGTTATTGTAATACAAATCACAAATGGACAGTATTCACATAATCTTTGTCCTTACTAACATTTTGACAGCAAAACTTGTCCCAGCCATGCGCGATGGTCCCTCAGGTGTCTAGTGTTTGTAGCTTCAAGGCTTCCCTTGCTACCGCGATCTGTGTGGGTGGGCATTTGGTCTAGCACAGGCTGCAAGTGCTGTGTCCACTTAAACCTGACCCTTGATGACCAATTGCCTGCTCCCAATGCCCCTGCCATGAGGCATTCCAAGGACACAGTTTGAGCCACTCTTTGACCCTTGCTGACCAATAGCCTGATCCCAGTGCCCTGACATGGAAGCAAGAGTGTGGCCCCTTCTGTCAATCTGTTACAGTTGTAAAGCTAGGCTGCAGGGACTGTAAGCTAGTTGGTAACCAACGAAGGACAGTGGGCTTTTAAACAGGTTCAGCACAAGGGCCCAAAGACAGTAGTTTCAACAAGAAGATGGATGGATACATCACATTTATTACAAGATCATGTACAACTACACATTCAATCTTGGCCTCCTATCCCCTACCATATGTGGTCATGGGAAACTCAACTGCGGGGACATGTTTTATGGTTAAGTTAAAAATTGAAAATTAGCTAGGTGTGTGCTGTACATCAAGTCTAAGAATGATCAGGTAGGAGTAATGTGTAGTAATCTGGTGCACACCTAGTTTCAATGCTCCACAAGTTTGAGGTGCACAGAAATAGTATCAACATCTTGTAAGCAGGAATGTTAGGAGCACACAAGTGTAGTAGATCTTAAAATAAGAGAATGTATGGTTTGATGCGCACACCTGGCAGAACGAAGCAACACTAGTTTGTTTGCTCTATTACGAGTTGGCACAATGAGGCGATGCAGTTATCTTCTGACCGTGTGTCACTAAGGTCTTGAAATTGGTGCCTGTCATCGCAGTATGCCACTAGCTCTCACTGGCTTCCAAGAATCCTACCCGGTGTTAAGGGAACACGTGGTGTTTCTAGTTGGCGGGGAGGCCACTCACCGTTGTATCAGAGAGCTGCATACTTGTTTCCTCGCTGGAGTTCGTCGCACTGTGCTCTGCCTGACTTCCCTGGCCTCCCCTTGACGAGGACTCGCTGGTGTGAGCAAGACCTGCATTCGGCAGGGCTGGTGACACGCTCCCAGCTAGAGTCTTGTGGGTTGAGGCTCGGGTTACCATCTTTCAGCGCTCCGGGGGACTGCGAGGACCAGCAACCTTCAGGCTGCTCAGCTGGTTCCTCTTCCCCCGGCGCTCCGCCCACGGACACGCCCATCAACCTCCGCATTAACTTTCGTGACACCCGCTTCGCGGGTGCCACTCACCGTTGTATCTGAGAGCTGCATACTTGTTTCCTCGCTGGAGTTCGTCGCACTGTGCTCTGCCTGACTTCCCTGGCCTCCCCTTGAAGAGGACTCGCTGGTGTGAGCAAGCCCTGCATTCGGCAGGGCTGGTGACACGCTCCCAGCTAGAGTCTTGTGGGTTGAGGCTCGGGATACCATCTTTCAGCGCTCCGGGGGACTGCGAGGACCAACAACCTTCAGGCTGCTCAGCTGGTTCCTCTTCCCCCGGCGCTCCGCCCACGGACACGCCCACCAACCTCCGCATTAACTTTCGTGACACCCGCTTCGCGGGTGCCACTCACCGTTGTATCAGAGAGCTGCATACTTGTTTCCTCGCTGGAGTTCGTCGCACTGTGCTCTGCCTGACTTCCCTGGCCTCCCCTTGACGAGGACTCGCTGGTGTGAGCAAGCCCTGCATTCGGCAGGGCTGGTGACACGCTCCCAGCTAGAGTCTTGTGGGTTGAGGCTCGGGTTACCATCTTTCAGCGCTCCGGGGGACTGCGAGGACCAGCAACCTTTAGGCTGCTCAGCTGGTTCCTCTTCCCCCGGCGCTCCGCCCACGGACACGCCCACCAACCTCCGCATTAACTTTCGTGACACCCGCTTCGCGGGTGCCACTCACTGTTGTATCTGAGAGCTGCATACTTGTTTCCTCGCTGGAGTTCGTAGCACTGTGCTCTGCCTGACTTCCCTGGCCTCCCCTTGACGAGGACTCGCTGGTGTGAGCAAGCCCTGCATTCGGCAGGGCTGGTGACACGCTCCCAGCTAGAGTCTTGTGGGTTGAGGCTCGGGATACCATCTTTCAGCGCTCCGGGGGACTGCGAGGACCAGCAACCTTCAGGCTGCTCAGCTGGTTCCTCTTCCCCCGGCGCTCCGCCCACGGACACGCCCACCAACCTCCGCATTAACTTTCGTGACACCCGCTTCGCGGGTGCCACTCACCGTTGTATCAGAGAGCTGCATACTTGTTTCCTCGCTGGAGTTCGTCGCACTGTGCTCTGCCTGACTTCCCTGGCCTCCCCTTGACGAGGACTCGCTGGTGTGAGCAAGCCCTGCATTCGGCAGGGCTGGTGACACGCTCCCAGCTAGAGTCTTGTGGGTTGAGGCTCGGGTTACCATCTTTCAGCGCTCCGGGGGACTGCGAGGACCAGCAACCTTCAGGCTGCTCAGCTGGTTCCTCTTCCCCCGGCGCTCCGCCCACGGACACGCCCACCAACCTCCGCATTAACTTTCGTGACACCCGCTTCGCGGGTGCCACTCACCATTGTATCGGAGAGCTGCATACTTGTTTCCTCGCTGGAGTTCGTTGCACTGTGCTCTGCCTGACTTCCCTGGCCTCCCCTTGACGAGGATTCGCTGGTGTGAGCAAGCCCTGCATTCGGCAGGGCTGGTGACACGCTCCCAGCTAGAGTCTTGTGGGTTGAGGCTCGGGATACCATCTTTCAGCGCTCCGGGGGACTGCGAGGACCAGCAACCTTCAGGCTGCTCAGCTGGTTCCTCTTCCCCCGGCGCTCCGCCCACGGACACGCCCACCAACCACTAGTATATATAGATACCATCTTTCCCGCGAAGCGGGACGCGAGCGGGACGCCGGGCGAAGCCAGGGCAAAGGGCGGGCCGTCTGTGGCCGTCCGTGGACGAACGAGGACGGGAGGGGCCCCCCCCCTTTTTCCGCCCAAGTGCATCATCTTTGAAATCTCTGTAGCTGCAGGAGATTAAATCTTTCTCACGCAAGTATACTGGGGAAGACCAAGAACCCCCCAAAACCGTATTACCTTCATTTAAAATTTTGTGGCAAATCTACAGAAATATACACCAAATATTAACGCCTATCGGAAAACAAATGGGTTTTAAAAAACTGCGATCTCGCACTATACACATGAAAAGAATGGGCACTGAAAATGCAGTACGGCAATCCTCCGATAAAGCTATAAAACAAGGTCGCATAACTTATACGCCAGCAATCAGTACCTACTTCTCTGCACTTACACCTAAAGAGAATCAAGAATTACACATATCAGGTACAGAAATAACTCTCAATTCATCAGTTACCGTTAGGGAAACTGAAAGCACCTCAACGATACCTAGTTCACAATCCAAAGTGGGACACTTGGAACCGGACTCAAGTAACAAATTATTCAGTATTCCAAAAGATCTTCAATTCTCGGATCACGAAATGACCAATTTAAAAACTTCAACACCTGTAAAAATTAGAGGGAGCTCAATGCTACTTGATGATTCAAACATTAACAAACAAAATTCTGCGACACAAAAGGCAGAATCCGGAACAAACAATAGTATTCAGCAAAAAACATCTTCTCCTATCGCTTTACTTGATCTTTCGATGGACCCCTTTAATCTCAAAAATAACAATAATACTGCTGACACAGCCCCACCTGTGTCTAAAGCCCTATTTTCGTTACAGGAGATATTGGAATCAGTTCTTTCATTTCTGGGAAACATTCTAGAAAACTCTGACCAAACTTTGGACGTTCAAATAGGGATATTAAAACATTTAGTAGAAGAAAAAAAGAAAAAAGACTCCTCTGTAGCAGAGAAAATTAATACGCTATCCAAAACCAAACTTATGCAAAATGACTTTCTAAAAGACCATAACAAAGCTCAGGAGAAAAGAATACGTGACTTTGGTACTCGAACAGCAGATACCCAAATACAACAAAAACAGAAGTCTGATAACCTAAATAATTCAGTGATATACTCTCTAAAAAAGCTATTTAAAGAAAAACACCAACAAAAAGCAAAACACTTCCCAATATTTACAAAAACCAACGCAATAAATAAAGTTACAAATGAATACGCATTAGATACACAGGAAACAAGAATAAATACTAATAATATACTAAGCCAAGGAAATGGAGAAACGACAATCACCAAGAAACAGGAAAAAAATACAAAAGTAGGGAAAAGAAGGAGGAAAAAACCAGAAAGAAGGATCCAAAAAAAGAAAAACCGTAAACTAAAATTTAAAAAATCAGTTATTATACATAAATCTGAGGAGGAACAACGCGATGACATAACAGAGTCTCAAAATGCTGAAAAGCTTGTAATCAGTAAAAACCTTGAAGAAATGATGCCACCTTTGGATCCAACAGTAAAAGAGTATGTTCCAAATAGACTCTCTACACAACCAGATCAAAGCATTAAAAATTTAAGGGAAGATAAGAATAGGTACAAGCAAAAGGGGGAAGAGCCCTCTTCTAAAACTCTACAATTTGAGGAACTTTTCCCTACCGATACAGCTCCACTTAACAGAGGAAGGATTATAAATTTATTACGCCACATATGGTTTTTACACACAATGACCAGTAATGAAATCGATCTAGTGATCTTCCCTAAAAAAGACAATATTAAACTAGTAACGGTAACATTCTGGTCAACAGTACTTCCAGGTATAATACTAATGAGAAAGAGACACTACATAAACATGGATATGACGTAGTGGAAAAAGTGGAATCAATGGTTAATAAAACTCCAATCTGGTACAACTCCCAAATACGAGCTATTTCCAACTCACATGTCAAAAAATACCAGCGAAATAAAGACATGACAGAAGACCAAGAAATCATGTACTCAGGAACAAACTCTACAGGCCATGAAAATCTAAAAATCCTGGTGGATAAAGGTCAAAGGGCAGTTTGGTACAAAGTTGCTAAGGAACCCGAAAATAGTAATAGCATTAAGTCTTGGGCTTGGGTCTCTGAGACTCTGAATAGCAACAAAAATACTAATACTCAACAACAATCTGTTTAGCACCGGTTTAAAAATCATATCTTGGAACATCGCAGGCAGAACTAAGAATAAACTGTCCATGGTCACGAGTAACCTGCCAGATATTTTGTTCCTACAAGAAACATGGGAAACTGTGTCTCTCACTCTTAAAGGTTATTATGTATATGAAATCCCAGCAATACCTACCAAACGAGGACATGCTAAAGGTGGTTTGGCCATTTTACTGAGGGAAGAACATTTGTGGGCACAAGTAATAGTAGATACGAAATCAGAAAACTTACAGTGCATACAAATCTCTGCAAAAACACATAGTACTGCTCCACTACAGGCAATCCTCCTCTTTAACGTATATGCCCCTCCAGGCAAAAAAACATGATATTACATTTTCTGATATCATGGAAAAGATTAGGCAGATAACAGAAAATCACCCTCACTCATCTTTTTTAATCGTGGGTGATTTTAATAGCAACATTTCCAACTCCGAAATTAACAGGTGGACAAAATTGTTCATAGAAGAAGGTATGGAATCTATAATTCCACAATTTCCTGAGGGTATACTAACAGACAAAAGAGGCAAATTGTTAATATCAGCGTTAAATAACCTAAATGGATTAATACTGAACGGCAATACTGAGGGGGACATTCCAGCAAATTACACCAGACGGGGTAATGGGACTTTATCCATTATAGATTACATTATAAGCAGTATGGATCTGATAGATACAGTTTCGTATTTGCTCAACCAGTTTAGCCAAGAGAGCGATCATGCATTAATGCATTTAACCACAGATTGGATACCTAAATCCTCTCAATCCAGTCATATTATTTATCATCAAAGTACTACAATGATAAAAAGTGAACAGAGACGCATCTTCTGGAATTCTTCGACTCTAGATAAAATCACAACAATGATTGATCATTCCCAGCTTTTAGCAAAAAGATTCTCCGAAAATCCTATAGAAAACTTCGAATTTATAATAAAGGATTTCAAAAATCTCATTTTAAAAATGATAACAACGGGTGCAAGAGGTAATAATAAGAGGAAAGAAGAAAAAAATAAACGCACCTCTAAGAACTCTGAAGTAAAGAAAAAGTTAAATAAACTTATACGCGCCCAATACACGAATTCTTCGCCAACTACGAAGAAGGAAATAAATAAACTGAAAAACCAACTGAGACGTGAGAATCAAAGACAAAAAAAAGCTTTACAAGATCGCAATTGGGTCGACATTCAGACAGCTGCAAGTAAATATAACCAGCGCAAATATTGGTTTTTAATCGCAAAAATAACTGGATCAAAAAAGAAATTACAATCAATACCGGTCCCTCCGAACGACTGGGAATCTTATCTGTCAGATCTCTACAAAGCTAATTTAGTAATACTATATGAAAGTAGCGAGGACATGACCGAAGAAAAAGATAAGAGTTCATTATCTAAAACCACAGCCATTTCGGTTGAACTCAATATTCGTAAAGCAAGAACTACAGGTGCCTCTGGCCCGGACCAGATTCCGATTAAGGTGTTACAAGTTGCCCCGAAGGAATGGAGTAAGTTGTTATACCCCCTCTTCAATTATATTTTTGAGACTGGTCAGGTACCAAAATCATGGCAGGGGAGCATTATTATCCCTATCCACAAGAAGGGAAGCAGAACTCAAGCAGGGAACTATCGTCAAATTGCACTTATGGACTCTGTGGGAAAAGTATTTGCAGCAGAGGTACTAGACCGCCTGAAAGAATGGGCCTTTTCGCAGGGTCTGATACCCATGTTTCAAGCAGGCTTCAGACCCAAACATTCGGTAACAGACAATATTGCAGTTATCCAGGTTATCTTTGATAAATATATTACCCGAAAAACCCAGGTCGTTTACGCTGCATTCATAGACTATTCTACGGCGTTCGATCGGGTAGATCGACCAACATTATGGAGAAAATTAAGGAGGCTTGGAATTCACGAACAACTGCTACAAGTTATAGTAAGCTTACATACCAATACTTGGTGTCAAGTCCAAATGGGGGGAGAAAAAGGACTTACAAAAAGAATTAAAACGGAGAACGGATTAAAACAAGGATGCCTCTTAGCTCCGATCCTATTCTCCCTCTACTTAAGCGACCTGCCTCACCACCTGCAACTAGGCTCCAGTTTACCTCCAAAAATAGCTACGCAAAGCATACATTCATTGCTCTATGCTGATGACATAGTGCTGTTAGACCTCACTCCTTTCGGATTACAAGCATCATTGGATATTTTGCATAACTACTCTAAAGATAATTACTTAGTACCGAATATAAAGAAAACAAAAGTGATAGCCTTTTCGGGGAGAAAACAAAGCGCCAAATACACATTCATTTTTTTGGGTATGGGGATATTAAGTGATTTGCGCAAAATCACAATTGCAACCTGCAGTTCGCTAGTGACTTATTTGACATCTTGACAGACAAGAACTAGTAAGTGAAAAGTTCTGCTCTTATGTTACTGAGTGAAAAAATATTGTATAACTGCACCACATACAACATTGCTGATAGTGTAGTAAGTAATACGAACTGCCAGCATACTACTCACAAATGTTTAATGATGATAAGCCCCTTATACTTTTAAGGCCAATTATAGAGAATACACGGATCTGCATAACTACGAGGTGGAGGTCCACTGGGGAGCCGCCTCCAGACATGTTCTTTAGCTTGTAATACCAGCTCATTGATCCTATGTCGCAGAATCATACCATCTTTCATCATCATTGTCCTTCACATCTCATTATGCTGCTTCCACAGCAATCACATTGTTCACAAATTTATCCCACAAAGCTTTTATTTCTGAATGTGATGCGCGATGACATGTGGACCCAAAAATGTTCAAAAAGCAGAATGGCTTCCACCAGCACCTGCAGCTGTCAGCTGAAAACTTTGCCCTGCATTTTCTGTAGTAAAGGTTATTTGCCTATGTCAAAATAATGAGGCAGGCCTGAATGTGCCCCTCTGATTCCCAATAAACAAAATAATACATGACCATTTTCAAATAATGGTCTTGCATAGAAAAAACACTCGCATTTTATTTTAGAATTATATTGGCCATGGACATTTGGAGTCATGGCTGGTATCTCACATGAGTCATTCTAGTGCTACATAAACCACAGACCTTGTAGAGAATTAATATCACTTAAACAAGACGTTATTAGCAACTACAGACCTTGTGGAGAACTCACCCTGTAAAAAGCGTACACTCCATAATGGTGTTAACAAGAGTACCTGAAATCAATACTCATCACAAACCATGTGTCCTACCATAAAAGTACTTACCTTGCTCATTTTTTCTTTTTCTTTCTTTTTTCCTAGTTTGGGACCTGTTTGTCATGCATAATGATAATATCTCTCCTTTGATGTGTTACTCTTGTTATTCACAAAGGTGCTTGCATAAAGTTTGCAAATTCTGATACATATGAGAATGTCTGGCACTTTCGTTACCTGAAATTCCAAGTGAAATAAAAATACATGAGCCATGGATGTAATTTTTAATGAATCAGCATCGCAACAAGTTTGATATGAAATAATATAAATTGAGCACTTCCGGACTCGCGTTAATTGATGCGTGACGTCATAGAAATATTTCTAAATTCGATGCAATCAAAATAAATAAATAAATGGCAAACATTTTAAATTGGGGTCTCTTTCTGATGTGCTAGTTGCTGATAAATTAATTATCATCTTCAATGCTTCATGCAGTGCTGTAATGAACCACACACCAATATCATGTTTCCTCTACCCCAGACTTATTCTCGCAAATAGAACATCATTAAGATTTATCTGATAGCTAGGTCTGACAGATTTTACGATCACACGGGCTTCACCTGTATGTAGCACCGTTTGCTCTGATGATGCCATTCAAACAAGGATGCCATATCTTATTTTAGAATAATGCGGTTTCCTGTTAAAATAATTATCGCTCGATGCAACATTCTCCCACACTGGAAGTTAAAGACTGCCGATTTTTCTGTCCAAGATAGAATAATGTTATTTTAACATCATATGGTTTTCTATCTCAGGTAAGGCATTATTGCTCAATACTGCAAGCCATGGCCGAAATCCCTCCCACACGTGCGAATGGTCTTTGTCCCTGCCGTCTGACCTGAGCACCTTCCCACTTTATAGAGTACACTGGGAACCACTTGCAGTGCAAACAGGCCGCAGTTTATTGAGTCTTGCGTGACACATAGGGGCATTTTATCAAGGGCTTTATCTCCGCTTAAGCAGCACTTTTCGCCGCAAAAGCGGAGATAATGCCATCGTCCTATTAACAAGGCAGCGCAAAAATGCATTAGCGCACATTTTCTGCCTTATTAGTAACGCCTCGCTTTGCATTGCTAATGAGATGCAAAGCAGGCATATCTTCAGGAAAGAACAGGGAAATTGATCGCTAACCGCATATTGAGGTATCAACAAGCCAGCCCAGACAACGCGCAGAGATGAAAAAAGCCGCGCTAACGGCTGACATTGCCAAAAACTAACGTCTGGAAATTTTCCGACTTAGCCATGTGCATAATGGGAGGTGGATTGTGAGGTTACATCCACTTCTCCCCATTATCAACATTTTACTCAGCGCAATGCTGACTTCACTGGTTTTCAGGCGATATTGCTTTAAATTGCCATATATCAAAGGTTTAACATCGCCTGTTAGCAAATCGTTGTAAATTTGCCGCTAAGACGGCGATGTGAACCGACGATATATGGCGATAATGCAAATCTCGCTAAGCGCAATTTGCAATGACTATCGCGGCCCCCTGTTGATATCCCCCTTAGTTTATGAAAACACATTACTTGGTTATTGTAATACAAATCACAAATGGACAGTATTCACATAGTCTTTGTCCTTACTAACATTTTGACAGCAAAACTTGTCCCAGCCATGCGCGATGGTCCCTCAGGTGTCTAGTGTTTGTAGCTTCAAGGCTTCCCTTGCAACCGCGATCTGTGTGGGTGGGCATTTGGTCTAGCACAGGCTGCAAGTGCTGTGTCCACTTAAACCTGACCCTTGATGACCAATTGCCTGCTCCCAATGCCCCTGCCATGAGGCATTCCAAGGACACAGTTTGAGCCACTCTTTGACCCTTGCTGACCAATAGCCTGATCCCAGTGCCCTGACATGGAAGCAAGAGTGTGGCCCCTTCCGTCAATCTGTTACAGTTGTAAAGCTAGGCTGCAGGGACTGTAAGCTAGTTGGTAACCAACGAAGGACAGTGGGCTTTTAAACAGGTTCAGCACAAGGGCCCAAAGACAGTAGTTTCAACAAGAAGATGGATGGATACATCACATTTATTACAAGATCATGTACAACTACACATTCAATCTTGGCCTCCTATCCCCTACCATATGTGGTCATGGGAAACTCAACTGCGGGGACATGTTTTATGGTTAAGTTAAAAATTGAAAATTAGCTAGGTGTGTGCTGTACATCAAGCCTAAGAATGATCAGGTAGGAGTAATGTGTAGTAATCTGGTGCACACCTAGTTTCAATGCTCCACAAGTTTGAGGTGCACAGAAATAGTATCAACATCTTGTAAGCAGGAATGTTAGGAGCACACAAGTGTAGTAGATCTTAAAATAAGAGAATGTATGGTTTGATGCGCACACCTGGCAGAACGAAGCAACACTAGTTTGTTTGCTCTATTACGAGTTGGCACAATGAGGCGATGCAGTTATCTTCTGACCGTGTGTCACTAAGGTCTTGAAATTGGTGCCTGTCATCGCAGTATGCCACTAGCTCTCACCGGCTTCCAAGAATCCTACCCGGTGTTAAGGGAACACGTGGTGTTTCTAGTTGGCGGGGAGGCCACTCACCGTTGTATCAGAGAGCTGCATACTTGTTTCCTCGCTGGAGTTCGTCGCACTGTGCTCTGCCTGACTTCCCTGGCCTCCCCTTGACGAGGACTCGCTGGTGTGAGCAAGCCCTGCATTCGGCAGGGCTGGTGACACGCTCCCAGCTAGAGTCTTGTGGGTTGAGGCTCGGGTTACCATCTTTCAGCGCTCCGGGGGACTGCGAGGACCAGCAACCTTCAGGCTGCTCAGCTGGTTCCTCTTCCCCCGGCGCTCCGCCCACGGACACGCCCACCAACCTCCGCATTAACTTTCGTGACACCCGCTTCGCGGGTGCCACTCACCGTTGTATCTGAGAGCTGCATACTTGTTTCCTCGCTGGAGTTCGTCGCACTGTGCTCTGCCTGACTTCCCTGGCCTCCCCTTGAAGAGGACTCGCTGGTGTGAGCAAGCCCTGCATTCGGCAGGGCTGGTGACACGCTCCCAGCTAGAGTCTTGTGGGTTGAGGCTCGGGATACCATCTTTCAGCGCTCCGGGGGACTGCGAGGACCAACAACCTTCAGGCTGCTCAGCTGGTTCCTCTTCCCCCGGCGCTCCGCCCACGGACACGCCCACCAACCTCCGCATTAACTTTCGTGACACCCGCTTCGCGGGTGCCACTCACCGTTGTATCAGAGAGCTGCATACTTGTTTCCTCGCTGGAGTTCGTCGCACTGTGCTCTGCCTGACTTCCCTGGCCTCCCCTTGACGAGGACTCGCTGGTGTGAGCAAGCCCTGCATTCGGCAGGGCTGGTGACACGCTCCCAGCTAGAGTCTTGTGGGTTGAGGCTCGGGTTACCATCTTTCAGCGCTCCGGGGGACTGCGAGGACCAGCAACCTTTAGG
Organism: Lissotriton helveticus; assembly: GCF_964261635.1. Taxonomy (NCBI): domain Eukaryota; kingdom Metazoa; phylum Chordata; class Amphibia; order Caudata; family Salamandridae; genus Lissotriton; species Lissotriton helveticus. Next base: position 2,070,061,723 of record NC_136059.1, on the reverse strand, counting down.
CTGCTCAGCTGGTTCCTCTTCCCCGGCGCTCCGCCCACGGACACGCCCACCAACCTCCGCATTAACTTTCGTGACACCCGCTTCGCGGGTGCCACTCACCGTTGTATCTGAGAGCTGCATACTTGTTTCCTCGCTGGAGTTCGTCGCACTGTGCTCTGCCTGACTTCCCTGGCCTCCCCTTGACGAGGACTCGCTGGTGTGAGCAAGCCCTGCATTCGGCAGGGCTGGTGACACGCTCCCAGCTAGAGTCTTGTGGGTTGAGGCTCGGGATACCATCTTTCAGCGCTCCGGGGGACTGCGAGGACCAGCAACCTTCAGGCTGCTCAGCTGGTTCCTCTTTCCCCGGCGCTCCGCCCACGGACACGCCCACCAACCTCCGCATTAACTTTCGTGACACCCGCTTCGCGGGTGCCACTCACCGTTGTATCAGAGAGCTGCATACTTGTTTCCTCGCTGGAGTTCGTCGCACTGTGCTCTGCCTGACTTCCCTGGCCTCCCCTTGACGAGGACTCGCTGGTGTGAGCAAACCCTGCATTCGGCAGGGCTGGTGACACGCTCCCAGCTAGAGTCTTGTGGGTTGAGGCTCGGGTTACCATCTTTCAGCGCTCCGGGGGACTGCGAGGACCAGCAACCTTCAGGCTGCTCAGCTGGTTCCTCTTCCCCCGGCGCTCCGCCCACGGACACGCCCACCAACCTCCGCATTAACTTTCGTGACACCCGCTTCGCGGGTGCCACTCACCGTTGTATCTGAGAGCTGCATACTTGTTTCCTTGCTGGAGTTCGTCGCACTGTGCTCTGCCTGACTTCCCTGGCCTCCCCTTGACGAGGACTCGCTGGTGTGAGCAAGCCCTGCATTCGGCAGGGCTGGTGACACGCTCCCAGCTAGAGTCTTGTGGGTTGAGGCTCGGGTTACCATCTTTCAGCGCTCCGGGGGACTGCGAGGACCAGCAACCTTCAGGCTGCTCAGCTGGTTCCTCTTCCCCCGGCGCTCCGCCCACGGACACGCCCACCAACCTCCGCATTAACTTTCGTGACACCCGCTTCGCGGGTGCCACTCACCGTTGTATCTGAGAGCTGCATACTTGTTTCCTTGCTGGAGTTCGTCGCACTGTGCTCTGCCTGACTTCCCTGGCCTCCCCTTGACGAGGACTCGCTGGTGTGAGCAAGCCCTGCATTCGGCAGGGCTGGTGACACGCTCCCAGCTAGAGTCTTGTGGGTTGAGGCTCGGGATACCATCTTTCAGCGCTCCGGGGGACTGCGAGGACCAGCAACCTTCAGGCTGCTCAGCTGGTTCCTCTTCCCCCGGCGCTCCGCCCACGGACACGCCCACCAACCACTAGTATATATATATACCATCTTTCCCGCGAAGCGGGACGCCGGGCGAAGCCCGGGCAAAGGGCGGGCCGTCTGTGGCCGTCCGTGGACGAACGAGGACGGGACGGGCCCCCCCCCCTTTTTCCGCCCAAGTGCATCATCTTTGAAATCTCTGTAGCTGCAGGAGATTAAATCTTTCTCACGCAAGTATACTGGGGAAGACCAAGAACCCCCCAAAACCGTATTACCTTCATTTAAAATTTTGTGGCAAATCTACAGAAATATACACCAAATATTAACGCCTATCGGAAAACAAATGGGTTTTAAAAAACTGCGATCTCGCACTATACACATGAAAAGAATGGGCACTGAAAATGCAGTACGGCAATCCTCCGATAAAGCTATAAAACAAGGTCGCATAACTTATACGCCAGCAATCAGTACCTACTTCTCTGCACTTACACCTAAAGAGAATCAAGAATTACACATATCAGGTACAGAAATAACTCTCAATTCATCAGTTACCGTTAGGGAAACTGAAAGCACCTCAACGATACCTAGTTCACAATCCAAAGTGGGACACTTGGAACCGGACTCAAGTAACAAATTATTCAGTATTCCAAAAGATCTTCAATTCTCGGATCACGAAATGACCAATTTAAAAACTTCAACACCTGTAAAAATTAGAGGGAGCTCAATGCTACTTGATGATTCAAACATTAACAAACAAAATTCTGCGACACAAAAGGCAGAATCCGGAACAAACAATAGTATTCAGCAAAAAACATCTTCTCCTATCGCTTTACTTGATCTTTCGATGGACCCCTTTAATCTCAAAAATAACAATAATACTGCTGACACAGCCCCACCTGTGTCTAAAGCCCTATTTTCGTTACAGGAGATATTGGAATCAGTTCTTTAATTTCTGGGAAACATTCTAGAAAACTCTGACCAAACTTTGGACGTTCAAATAGGGATATTAAAACATTTAGTAGAAGAAAAAAAGAAAAAAGACTCCTCTGTAGCAGAGAAAATTAATACGCTATCCAAAACCAAACTTATGCAAAATGACTTTCTAAAAGACCATAACAAAGCTCAGGAGAAAAGAATATGTGACTTTGGTACTCAAACAGCAGATACCCAAATACAACAAAAACAGAAGTCTGATAACCTAAATAATTCAGTGATATACTCTCTAAAAAAGCTATTTAAAGAAAAACACCAACAAAAAGCAAAACACTTCCCAATATTTACAAAAACCAACGCAATAAATAAAGTTACAAATGAATACGCATTAGATACACAGGAAACAAGAATAAATACTAATAATATACTAAGCCAAGGAAATGGAGAAACGACAATCACCAAGAAACAGGAAAAAAATACAAAAGTAGGGAAAAGAAGGAGGAAAAAACCAGAAAGAAGGATCCAAAAAAAGAAAAACCGTAAACTAAAATTTCAAAAATCAGTTATTATACATAAATCTGAGGAGGAACAACGCGATGACATAACAGAGTCTCAAAATGCTGAAAAGCTTGTAATCAGTAAAAACCTTGAAGAAATGATGCCACCTTTGGATCCAACAGTAAAAGAGTATGTTCCAAATAGACTCTCTACACAACCAGATCAAAGCATTAAAAATTTAAGGGAAGATAAGAATAGGTACAAGCAAAAGGGGGAAGAGCCCTCTTCTAAAACTCTACAATTTGAGGAACTTTTCCCTACCGATACAGCTCCACTTAACAGAGGAAGGATTATAAATTTATTACGCCACATAAGGTTTTTACACACAATGACCAGTAATGAAATCGATCTAGTGATCTTCCCTAAAAAAGACAATATTAAACTAGTAACGGTAACATTCTGGTCAACAGTACTTCCAGGTATAATACTTAATGAGAAAGAGACACTACATAAACATGGATATGACGTAGTGGAAAAAGTGGAATCAATGGTTAATAAAACTCCAATCTGGTACAACTCCCAAATACGAGCTATTTCCAACTCACATGTCAAAAAATACCAGCGAAATAAAGACATGACAGAAGACCAAGAAATCATGTACTCAGGAACAAACTCTACAGGCCATGAAAATCTAAAAATCCTGGTGGATAAAGGTCAAAGGGCAGTTTGGTACAAAGTTGCTAAGGAACCCGAAAATAGTAATAGCATTAAGTCTTGGGCTTGGGTCTCTGAGACTCTGAATAGCAACAAAAATACTAATACTCAACAACAATCTGTTTAGCACCGGTTTAAAAATCATATCTTGGAACATCGCAGGCAAAACTAAGAATAAACTGTCCATGGTCACGAGTAACCTGCCAGATATTTTGTTCCTACAAGAAACATGGGAAACTGTGTCTCTCACTCTTAAAGGTTATTATGTATATGAAATCCCAGCAATACCTACCAAACGAGGACATGCTAAAGGTGGTTTGGCCATTTTACTGAGGGAAGAACATTTGTGGGCACAAGTAATAGTAGATACGAAATCAGAAAACTTACAGTGCATACAAATCACTGCAAAAACACATAGTACTGCTCCACTACAGGCAATCCTCCTCTTTAACGTATATGCCCCTCCAGGCAAAAAAACATGATATTACATTTTCTGATATCATGGAAAAGATTAGGCAGATAACAGAAAATCACCCTCACTCATCTTTTTTAATCGTGGGTGATTTTAATAGCAAAATTTCCAACTCCGAAATTAACAGGTGGACAAAATTGTTCATAGAAGAAGGTATGGAATCTATAATTCCACAATTTCCTGAGGGTATACTAACAGACAAAAGAGGCAAATTGTTAATATCAGCGTTAACTAACCTAAATGGATTAATACTGAACGGCAATACTGAGGGGGACATTCCAGCAAATTACACCAGACGGGGTAATGGGACTTTATCCATTATAGATTACATTATAAGCAGTATGGATCTGATAGATACAGTTTCGTATTTGCTCAACCAGTTTAGCCAAGAGAGCGATCATGCATTAATGCATTTAACCACAGATTGGATACCTAAATCCTCTCAATCCAGTCATATTATTTATCATCAAAGTACTACAATGATAAAAAGTGAACAGAGACGCATCTTCTGGAATTCTTCGACTCTAGATAAAATCACAACAATGATTGATCATTCCCAGCTTTTAGCAAAAAGATTCTCCGAAAATCCTATAGAAAACTTCGAATTTATAATAAAGGATTTCAAAAATCTCATTTTAAAAATGATAACAGCGGGTGCAAGAGGTAATAATAAGAGGAAAGAAGAAAAAAATAAACGCACCTCTAAGAACTCTGAAGTAAAGAAAAAGTTAAATGGGAATCTTATCTGTCAGATCTCTACAAAGCTAATTTAGTAATACTATATGAAAGTAGCGAGGACATGACCGAAGAAAAAGATAAGAGTTCATTATCTAAAACCACAGCCATTTCGGTTGAACTCAATATTCGTAAAGCAAGAACTACAGGTGCCTCTGGCCCGGACCAGATTCCGATTAAGGTGTTACAAGTTGCCCCGAAGGAATGGAGTAAGTTGTTATACCCCCTCTTCAATTATATTTTTGAGACTGGTCAGGTACCGAAATCATGGCAGGGGAGCATTATTATCCCTATCCACAAGAAGGGAAGCAGAACTCAAGCAGGGAACTATCGTCAAATTGCACTTATGGACTCTGTGGGAAAAGTATTTGCAGCAGAGGTACTAGACCGCCTGAAAGAATGGGCCTTTTCGCAGGGTCTGATACCCATGTTTCAAGCAGGCTTCAGACCCAAACATTCGGTAACAGACAATATTGCAGTTATCCAGGTTATGTTTGATAAATATATTACCCGAAAAACCCAGGTCGTTTACGCTGCATTCATAGACTATTCTACGGCGTTCGATCGGGTAGATCGACCAACATTATGGAGAAAATTAAGGAGGCTTGGAATTCACGAACAACTGCTACAAGTTATAGTAAGCTTACATACCAATACTTGGTGTCAAGTCCAAATGGGGGGAGAAAAAGGACTTACAAAAAGAATTAAAACGGAGAACGGATTAAAACAAGGATGCCTCTTAGCTCCGATCCTATTCTCCCTCTACTTAAGCGACCTGCCTCACCACCTGCAACTAGGCTCCACTTTACCTCCAAAAATAGCTACGCAAAGCATACATTCATTGCTCTATGCTGATGACATAGTGCTGTTAGACCTCACTCCTTTCGGATTACAAGCATCATTGGATATTTTGCATAACTACTCTAAAGATAATTACTTAGTACCGAATATAAAGAAAACAAAAGTGATAGCCTTTTCGGGGAGAAAACAAAGCGCCAAATATATCTGGAAGATAGGAGAAGACAAGATAGAAGAGGTTGATAATTATCCCTATCTTGGCAGGATCCTTTCGAAAAACTTAACAAACACAATACAGGTATCAAATTTATTAAGGAAAACTGATATACATGCTTCAGCCCTCCAGAGACTTTATAGCGCAACAGGGAACAGACATTTTTCCTCATTGTTAAATACTTACAGAGTAAAAATACCACCTGTATTATCCTATGCGACGGAGTACATCCCCATAAAGCAATGGGTCTTTATGGATCGCAAAGAAGGAAAAATCTTAAGAAGGATTATGAAAGTCTCGGATGCTGTACCTGTTCAAGCATTGAGATTAGAACTATCAATTACAAGCTCTTACTCTATAGCTATTGCCAATGTAATTAGGTGGGCCTATAATTTGTTACATGCGAAAGAGAACACTTTAAGGTCATTGCTGCAAAAAGAGACTTTTGGGACTGACGCTAAAAAACAAATCTTTTTAGAGAACATGACTGTAGCATTTCGTATGGCAAATATTAATACAGAATTGCTGCTAACTTGGTCACCGGCACAACTAAAATTGTTCTTAAAATGTTTTACCCCAAAACTGAGTTACGAATTGGACTCCCTACACTGTAACAAATTAGCCACCTATAAACCCTTCGTAGACTTGCTAGAATACAAGCAAAGCCAGTCTTACATTGGGTTCACCTTGACACATGGCGCAAGGAGGGCGATCACCTTGATTCGATTGGGCATCTTACCTGTATTAGCATACACCTCAAGATGGTTTCCGGGAGGATCTCCAATATGTACATTGTGCGCAGGGGGTGATCAGACTTTAGAGCATGTACTATTCGTATGTCCAAATCATAAAGTAACCCTAGCTCGTACAAGATACCTTGTCCCTATACTTCGCTCTTGTAGAATTACAATGGGGAGAGATTTCTTAGCTCTTTGTAATCAACCTTCGAATGAATTTGTTTGTTACAATCTGTATACATTTTTTAAATCTTTTTTATCTTTATATTGACATAATTGAATTCTTTTTAAACATGTAAAAATTGTAAAAATGTTGTGGTCCTCTGTCGAGTACCAATACAAATAAACCTTTTTGACTTAGTTGGCGGGGAGGACCTTTGTCTCAATTGAAAATGTGTGTAATAATGCAGGTCCACGGCATCAACCAGAAGTGCACTAACTGAGAATGCGCCGATCCACAGTCCCCAGTATGACGCTCATAGTCCCCTGAGAGCGGACATTGCGTGTACATTCAATTATGGGGAGTAATTAGCATATACATACCTGCCCAGCTATATCTTGAACAATATGGGTGTTGTTTCGTTCTGCCATCTACTACACTTGTGTGCTCCTAACACTACTGCTTACAAGATGTTGATAATATTTCTGTGCACCTCAAACTTGTGGAGCATTGAAACTAGGTGTGCACCAGATTACTACACATTACGCCTACCTGATCATTCTTGACTTGCTGTACAGCACATACCTACCTAATTTTCAATTTTTAACTTAACCATGAAACATGTCACATGACCACATATGACAGGGAATAGGAGGCCAAGAGTGAATGTGTGTTTGTACATGATCTTGTAATAAATGTGATGTATCCATCCATCTTCTTGTCCTCTCTCTCCCACTTTTGTTCCCTAGTACATTAGTATCCCCTTGTGTGTTGAAACCTACCGGGTACTGCGACACCTGGTTAGTGCATTATTCTGGGTAAGTCCCTTCTCGCTGCTACTTCCATGTGAGCCACATTAGGTGAAATTCAATGCTTGCTCACCTGGTGTTTTCGCCATGTGACACCCTGGTTTTTAATGGTTTTAACTGTTTGATGCTCATGATACAACTGCTGAGACACAGTTATTCACAGAGAATATGAGATAATCCACCTATTGCAACTGTACCACTCTGACCTATGTGATGCATTTTCTCTCGACAGGAAGTTCCAGTTCTACCAGGTGTTCGACTATCTAGTCCTATGGTTGATGTGAGTGTGCAGCCACAACACCATTTCTAAAGTTTTAGTTGTAGATAGTTCCCCCCTTCTGGTCCTGACAAAGTGCACGTAGACTATTCATTTTTGGCAAGAATCATGTTAGATCTATTACTTGTAAGAGCGCCACAACCTGAGACATTACCTCAGCCTTGCACTTTATAGTTTTGTTTTTACTTAGGGTAGGAGACCCCTTGATTAAAGTTGTTTTCTTAGGTACTACCAACCCTATTTTATATTCACTTCCAACATTTACACACATCTACAGACACAAGGCCCCCCACCCGCACTTAACCAAATGGCTGTTGGAAAAAGATCTCTGATAAAGTGCCTCTACTATAGGGAGCCCGTTGGGTATTGCACCCCCGACCAGACGAGGAGCAGCGCGATGATGAAGCATGACACCCGACAGGGTGTGTGAGGGCATTACAATCCAATACAATGGATTCCCAACTTTGAACCCTAGTGATCGGGTTGGTTTATAATTCCCTGTGTTTTTGTCTCTCAATCCATAGGAACAGCATCATCTTTTTGTTAAAACTACTGTAGGCTGAAATGTTGTAAGGACAATAAATATTCCTCTTATTGCCACTCTCCAACCCCAACCGATACTGGGATTGCTTGGAGTTTTCACCACTCTGTAGCATTGCAGGGGAGCTGGGGTAGCCTCAGCCAGTCGAATTGGCTTAGGTTAAGTAGAACTGTGCAGCTAGAGAAGCCGGGATCTGAACCTAGGGCCTCCTACACTCATAGCATGACCTCCACCACTGAGATACCTCCCCTCACATGAAATAATACTGTCACCTAAGGAAGCAGCAAGGCCTAACCAGGGATGTGTCCCAGGGCCTCCGGCTGTGCTTAATGCTCTATCGCTCGTCCCAGTGTACAGCTGCGCCCAAAACCGATTTTAATTAACAAGGGATCTAATTGACCCCATCCGATCCATTCTGGGGAATTGGTCACCTTAATGTGCAGATCGGCGTTTACCTCACAGAACCGCTCCTCCTGTGATGCAGAGGGTACAACTTGTGCATTTTTGCGCAAACTTGATAGAGGCATCCACGGCTCTGGGCACCTTGTGCATTTAAAGCGTGCAAAGCCTACCAGCCACACCAGATCGAGTTATCTTGCCCCAGGCAGCCTGCTCCCCATAAGCACTGCCATTCTGGCTCCATGTGCATCTGGGCGGCCTACCCTGCTGGTCTGGCTTTTCACGGTGCACTTCGAGTGCCCGCCGCCACCTTTGTCTGCTGCTGCTCATGGGCACCATCAGTACAGCTGGACACCTCCTATGAGTCTTCCTTCCATGAGCTTCTTTTTCTTTCGCTACTTCCGGGTGGGGAGATCAACCTTTTATGTGGAGCGGTCAAGTCAGTCAGAGGTTTATGACCTCTTTCCTCCCTACCCTTGCTCTTGCCTTGGGCGATTCAAAGCATGCCAGCAAATTGCTGAGGTGAATTTTTCCGGGCTTTTACTCTCCCGCACCTGTGGACCCCGCCCTCAGTAGGCGTTTGTCGTGGGCCCTTATGTGATCCGTCTTCACATTCCCGGCCCACGAACAGTTCTGTTGCTCTTGATTCAATGCAAACTGTTATACTGAGTTCCAATGTTAACCACTGAGATAATAATATGTTAAGGTGAAGTAACTTTTTTTTCAAGTAAGAGTCTGTCATTATGCTGCTTGCCCTTATCAATACTTCTTCCACTCAATAGCAACGCACCATGCAGTCAAATTTGTATTTTAAAATCAAGTTGCTCCCTTTATCAGGTGAGGCAGTGGCAACTCATTCTGTAAATTAGAACAAAGCCTAGCCATCTCCCTACTAATTCGTCCCAAAATATAATTTGAGGGTCAAATTGTTGTCTCATCGATTATTTATGCTTTATGTCCAACACTCTGGGGCATATTTCCAAGGAAGTGGCAGAGCACAGTGTTAGCCTCCTTAGCTTGCCCTGTGCTCTGCCACTTCTGAAATGCAGGACTGCACCATATTTACAATGATACTGTGCAGCCTTGCTTTTCCCCCTGCGCAGTGGATAATTTAGCTACCTAGCACTAACGCATCCTAGGAATCTATGGGACAATCTACCATATGGACAGTTCTGCAGTCTCCCCAGGAACAATTCGCAGAGGGCGGATTTCTTCAAGAAAACTGACCACCTTTTAACACAACTGCACAATAGGGGATACCCTAAAGGCTTACTCAAAAGATCAAGGAAGAGGGCATGGTATTGTCCACATGAGAAACTTTTAGAGGTTCAAACTGACTGGGAAGATTCCAGTACCAGAATAGTATGTGTAACAACATTTAATACCAAAAGTAATGAGATTAGGAAAATCATTATCAAACACTGGTCATTAGTATCAGACGAGTTAGATACACATGAAACACGCGTTATGCTTTCAAGAGAGGTAGGAGCATGAAAGACTCTTGTTAAATCTTACCTTAAACCAGCCCTGCACCAGATTTAAGGTTCCTTTTGCTGCTACCTTCATTAGTGGGCAATTTTAAATGCAGAAACTTCAAAGCTTGTGAACTTAAGATAGAGAGAAAAAACTTCACGTACTCCAACCATAAATACATATTAAAGCACCACACAAATTGGTATTCAGTCGATGTCATCTATCCTATTACCAGCCCATGTGACAAACTATATGAGGGCCAGACAAGACAGACAGTCAAGTTGAGAATACTACAACACTGTTCGAGGGTCCGCTGTAAAACACCAGGAGTATAACCACACAAAGGACAGTCTGAAATGATGGATCCTGGAGAGGATAGTACGTAACCCAAAAGGTGGCGGTGATCTGGTGGCCACTTTGCCCTTAAGGAAGTGCAAGTGGATACATTTGCTAGACACAGTAAACAATGGGCTCAATTAGTCAAAGGAGATTTCAAAACAAGCCTCCCTCCTCATAACTGGTTGAATGCATCTGCATAACAAGTGTTTTGTATTTATGTAACCTATGTTCTTAAATGTATATATGCATTGTAAGACTGTACTTTTGAGGCAATTTGTAACCATAATGACTGTTTGTTTAAATACCAGATCACCCTGGTTAATTTAGAACCTACTCTACTGAAATGCTACATCAGATTTAATTATATGAATGTATACCACTAAGGTGATTGCAAAGCAGCATGCAGTAATTGTTTGTACCGAGCATCTACAGAGAATACAGATTTTTTTCCTTTGATTAGCTGTCACTATTTTTTGTAATATCATGATTTGATTGAATTTAACATGCCAAATCTATGTGATGTTAACTATGTGTCACAAACAAGCAATGGTTAACTACGTATATCACGCACTCCGGGGACGAGCAGGCCAGTATACACTTGCCTACGTAATCCTGATGGTGTTTCAACAATCTGCAAATCTGTATTAATGCAGCCGGCTCGTTTGTAACAAACTTAACAGCCATCCCATTCATTGCCATTTCTTAGACAACCTCTGGAGAGCTTTGTGAGTGGAGCTCCTTCACTGTAACCATGACAACGGTGCTTCCCCCCACATCATCTGGACAGGAACTGTCCATCCAAATGCGGCCGTGTCTCCTCGGATGATTCGGCCAGCGTGCACGATGCTCGTGAGTGCATAAATCCTTGCAATCTCCGGCCACAAAGAGGTTGATTGCTTTTCCATGCAGCCGGACGTGACTGATCCGCGTTCTTTGGCATTCTGCTTACATGGTGAGAAAATACCCCAACTGCAATCAACAGACTTAGTAATGACTTTACCTTTTTGCAATCTTGATTAGTTCAAGATGCCTGTAGACGACTTAACTTGCGGTGACTATGAATTACTTTTAATTCATTTGGGGCTCATACACTGTCGCTAAAAAAACGGTCTCTTACCTTTTATGTAGAATCCTTACTGGATCACTGAGGTATTGGATATTTTACCAAACCTCAAGAGAATTGACTACAAGGGCCCTTACCTCCCCTACTCAAACTGAATAAATGTAACTTTGGACAACCGTCCTGGTGCCCCTCTAAGACCATTTTTGTTGGGCTCCTCTCCCTCAAGTACCCAAAGATGATATATATATATTTTTCCATACATTCTGAAAAACAATGTTATTCTCCCACTTACGTCACTAATCATAGGGCAATCATCACGGAGAGGCCATACTTATGATTTATACTTGAACCAAAAGTCGCACTACGCAAAGTTCTGCGAAACAGCAAAAAACTCAGCTAACGGAATACATTTTTGTGACAGGAGCATCATGCCAGAATGAATCCTGCCCAGCATATATTTTTATCCAAGAAGATGCCACTGTTTTGTGCAATACCGCTACTCAACTGGAGTACTACTGGCTAATCAGTAGGTGCTAACTCGGTGGGTAAATGTAAAGTTCCTTTCCTACACTACAGCTGCAATCCAGAAGAGTTGTCTCCAGTGACCATGTGTGTCTGTAACTTTGCCACCGCGCCGAAAGGCTGCGTGGTCCCTTGAGTGAGCTTTCCATCATAATGGGTAAAGGGCAGGAAGACGTAGCATACCACTACAGTATGTGGGGCGGGGCCAAACGACTAGGGCTTCTATGCGAGTTCACATGCCTCTTGTTTATAAAAGGTCAGAGACCGATCAGAGCAGCTGATGAGGAGAAAGAACCTCATGGTCACAGGAACTACACGGGATGGCCCTCGAGAAACTCATGGATGCAAGAACTCCATCAAGGATCACAGGTAATTTTTGACAGTAGATATGGGGAGAAAGCACACCTGCCCAGCCTTGACCGTGCTCACAAACTTTTTGGGCTGAGTGATTAATGCGTTACTGAATTTGAACTTCAACTCGGTCACCTGCTTATCTGTAAGTGCTTCCTGTTGAAGTTTAAATTTTGTGACAGAGCTTCATGCCAGAATGAATCCTGCCCTGCATCTTTATCCAAGAAGATGCCACTGTGTTGTTAAATACCTCTACTAACTCAACAGGAGTACTATGTACTTACTAATCACAGTAAGTGCTACCTCGTTGGGTAAATCTGTGGTGCTTTTCCTACACTACAGCTGCATAAAGGGCCACAAGAGTTGTTTCCAGTGACCATATGTGTCAGTAACTTTGCCACCGCGCTGAAAGGCGTCGGGGACCCTTGAGTGAGCTGTCCAACATAGTGGATAAAGGGCGGAAAGATGTTATACACCGCTAGTGTATGTGGGGTGGGGCCAAATGGGAGGGGCTTCTATGCAAGTTCACATGCCTCTTGTTTATAAAAGATCAGTGACCGATCAGAGCAGCAGATGAGGAGAAAGAACCTACTGGTCACAGGAACTACACAGGGATTGCGCTCGAGAAACTCATGGATGCAAAGACCTCCATCAAGGATCACAGCTAATTTTTGATGGTAAATGTGGGGAGAAAGCACACCTACCCAGCCTCGACCATGCTCACAAACATTTTGGGCTCAGTGATTAATGCGGTACTGAATTTGAGCTTCAAATCGGGCACCTGCTTACCTGTGCTTCCTGTTGAAGTTTAATTTTTGTGCTTCCTGTTGAAGTTTAATTTTTGTGACAGGAGCATCGTGCCAGAGTGAATCCTGCTCTGTATATTTATCCAAGAAGAGGCCACCAATTTGTGCAATACCTCTACTCACAGTGCTCACAAATTCCGCTACGCCCAGATTGTGGAATTTTCAGAAATTCCATGTTCAGCAGGGAATGCAGAATTGCCGAAATTCCGCAAATTCCGCAAATTCCGCGAGCGGAGCAGAATTTGCTGCCGACCCTTAATGCTATTTACATAAGGTGAGATGGTCAAAGAACCAATTTCTCACATGACTAGACAGGTTTAGAATTACCTATCACATAGACACTTATTATCCCTTACTACACAGGCCATACTTTCATTTTCCCTTGTACTGATGAAGACCTGTGGTGATGCTAGATATGAGCACATAACTTAATTGGGCCGAAACATCTATGATAACTACAGGTGTTCCCTTACGCGATCACTCATACCTCACATCCTAGCAATAAGGACATAAGCTTGAATCTATCAAAACTATTCCTGGACACCATCATTAAATTCTTTGTTATATTGTTGTGTAAAAATGTAATGTCTTGTGAATTTAAATGTTTGTGTTAGTGACACTCTGCACCTATTGTGTATCTTGTAATCATTTTGCCTGTGTACTCTTTGTAAATGTGAAATCAATTGCTATGTGGGATAGTGTAATACACACTTGGTATATGAATATTAATATACATTATTAGTCTTAAATGGTCTCTGGTATCAATCATTCATTATATACATATATCTGTAGATTCATTTGTCTCTCTCTAAATCTGCCATAGAGGTGGCTAGTCCAAAGTAAGAAGGAAATTATGTGTATTATAAAGACATACCCAACAGAACCAACTGTTTCTCATACCGCTTGATTTCCCAGGTTCTGCGGGATCTTGGGTCACCCCATTCACTATAATATTAGCGCCAACGCAGGCACCCTTACACCATAGTACAAAGGTGCCTGTGTTGAGGGAAATGATTGTTTATGTGCAGGAAGGTGTCCCTTCCTGCACATAAACAATCTGAAATGTTGTGTTGAAACTTCTATGTGTGCTGCTTAATGCAGCACATATAGAAGTTGCAAAACTTCACTATTTGTAATGATTTTTTATGTGCAGAAAGGAACACCTTCCAGCACATAAACAATCAATGGCGTTTTGCTGTGTCTATGTGTGCTGTAAAATGTAGCACACATCGAAACAGCAAAAGAATTAAACCGTTCTCCTTGTTGCACCAGGGTAAGAACAGGTTTTCTCTGGTCTAAATTTCGTCTCTGCCCCATATTTACGCAATCCTTGTAAATATGGGGCACTGTCAAAATCAGTGGGTGATGCGTTGGAACAACACCAACTGTCCGCCCTTTTCAAACTAAGTATAGCGTGAAAGTGTGCCTTACTTAAGGTAAATGGCTTGAAGTTGCCTTTTAAATAAGGAGAAGCCTAAATCACCACAGGAACGTCACTAAAAAGGACTTTCCTGTGGAGATAGGAGCTTGTAAATATGCACCTCATATGGCAAACTATCATTTCAGTGCAGTTCAAACTATTTAACAAATTCAAAATGTTGTAACCAAAAATATCCCTAGGACTATTTTTATGCCTATGGAGCCTTTCAATGAAAAGTATCTCTCTAGCTCTCTTTGATAATGTGTATCTTACATTATTCAATACAACTTATTTTAGTGTCACTGTCAGTAAAACAAATACATAAAAGTAACTCTTACTAACTGTACCTGCCTTCACTTAGCCTCAGATGATACCCATTTATGCTCTAAAACTCAGCGCAGCAGCATCCATCCTTTCTGAGTGTTTTCCCTGCACAGGAATAAGCCACAGCTGCTGAAGTCCTTTAAGCATTGACCTTGACCTTGGATCACAAATTCCACACAGCCATGAAGTTTGAGACTTTGTTAAACATCTAATCAAACCAAAGTTCAGGCAATTCAAGATTGACCTGCTCTGATTCATCTAGGACTAGAAACACAAGTGTAATAGGAAAAGGAGAGGGCTTTGTACTGCTCTGCAACACAACGAAAGAAAGCATAGGCAGGCAGACAGAGATGTGCCGTCAAAGATAATTTAGCAGATGCATGAAGTTGTCCTTTGGAGAGTCAGATGAGCCCTTATAGAAAATCATCCATGCCAAAATCTGAAATCAATTAATAAGAAATACTTGCTACTATGGATGAATTTTAGAGCAAGGACTTTTTGGCCTACACTAAAAATGTTTTTATATTTGTTTTAAAATGATAGACTGAAGATATATATTTCTTCTGTCTTGAAAGTGTGTGTTTATACCAAACACAATTACAGCACATTTTTACTTTTGAGTATGATGTTTTGGAAAGTCATTTTTAGGCGTTATTTTACTATGGTGAGACTGTGCTATACGTGATAACATTTCCTCTCCTTATAGCATGCACCATGCCAATAGGCAGTTATGGTTAGAACCTAGTTTCTAGAGAAAAAGCGTTTTTATTTTGCCAATATCTTTGGTGCCATTTGACAAATCTCAGAATTTTAAAAACTAATGGGGCACTCAGGTCAGCTTCTGTCTTGAAAGTTTCGGGGTGATTCGTCAAGCAGGGGCAGAGAAAAAAGGGGGGTACCAAAGCGCATTTTCTCCATTTTAATTTCCATAGGAAATTGTTGACGCAGCTACAGCCCGATCTGCTGAACGGAATGACAACAAATTTTGCTCCAGATTGCACTCTTTTTGTTATTGGTATAAATCCGTTCAGTAGTTCCTGTGAAATTTCTATATTTACAAATATTAATATTTGGTGGCCGCAAAGGATCCGGGAACCCTCTCGATCTCGAGCCAGACTCTGATTGGCTGCCAACACTACAAACCAGGAACTACTGGCAGCCATCTTGTGGCTCAGTTGAACCGAGTCACAAGAAAAAATTTGAAAAAATGTGAAAACGGGGCATGGTAGAAACACACTGAACCACTAGGCCTGATGAGGGCGGGCAAAAGAAGCATTTTTTAAAAACATTAGGGCCGGTTTTGATACGGTCCGTTAATCCTGCTGAAATTTTAAAGAAACAAATGCGGGTTCTGCGCTTTGCTTTCTTGAAGCCCTTTGGTGGGCCAGGTACCGGGGACAATGTTTAATTATGATGTGGGGACCTGCAGGGCTCCCGCAACCCCAGGGGCCACCACCTCCCCAGGGCAATATTAATGATATGCAAGGGCCCCGGGGTTCGCCACCTTCACAGGGCTTTTTATTTAAAAAAAAATACATGGGAAGCCCCTGCACCAACATGCTGCTCTGGGGACCACCACCTCCTGGGGCATTCATTAATTAAAATACGGGGGTCCGATGTGGGCCCAGGGGACCACCATCTCCCCAGGGCTTTAAACCTGGTATGAGGGGGGCCACGCAGCCCCCTCCAGGAGCCCTTCTTGGCCCTGGGGACCGCCACCCCTCAAGGCCAGCTTAAGCAATGTCTCGGGGTGCCCAACCCGGGGACATTGCAGTTTGCTATGGCAGGGCGGGAGCAATGCTCCTGCCCTGCCATAGCAAACCTCTGCTTTGTTTCATGGAAGCAAGAGCAGGAACACTGCTCTAGCTTCCATTAAGCAAAGCAGACTTGCTTTTTGTCAAAGGGAGCTAGATGTTAGCAGCTCCCTCTGCCCAAAAGCAATGCTGGTTCTCCCAGGAGGCGGGGAGCTGGCAGGGACCACGGGGGCATTGGGGATCCCCCAAGGTGTCCAATGTCATGGCCATGTCCCGGGGGATTGGGTCCTGGAGCCACAAATGGCCACAGGAGGGGGGGGGGGCACATGGCCCCCCTCCAGAAGTTTTTTTTTTTTTTTTTAAAGTCAGGACAGGTCCCAGGGGATGAGTTCTACAGAGCCAAAACTGGGCCAGGGAAAGGAAGCTATGTGGCCCCCTTCCATAAAAAAGTTTTTCTGGTTGCCAGGGGATGGGGTCCCCGGGGCTGTAATCGGCCTCAGGAGGGGGTTGCGTGCTCCCCTTCCTTTTTCTTTTTTAAATGGCTCAGGCACCAGGGGATGGGTTCTCCGGGGCCCCAAATGGTCAAGGGAAGGGGGGTCACACAGCCCCCCTTCCTAAAGTAGAAATAATAATGAAACTGGCAACTCGCTAGAGGGCCACCCCCTCCTTGCTCAACTCTGCAAACGTGCCTCCTGGCTCGCTCTGGGTTGAGAGCTTGAAGTCCCCTTCACTGATGAGGGTCATTAGGGGCCAACTAGCTCACCAGGTACCTCCAGTAAGTCCCACACAGTGGGATTGCTGAAAGGTGGTAGGAGGCCATGCCCCTTTTTACACCACTCTGCAAACATGCATCTTGGCGCACTGCTACTGCGGCGATGAGGTCCCCTTGTGTGCTAAGGACATCAGGAGTAAAGTGGACTGTATCGCCCAAGCAGAAGTGCACCAGGAGGCTTGTTTGCAGAGTGGTGCAGGAAGGAAGCATGGCCTCTGAGCACCTCTCAGCAATCCAGCTGTGTGGGACTTACTAGAGGGACCCTCAAAAGGCAAAGGGATTTCATCCCTCAACCAAAAGCAAGAGTCTCCTGGCGATCCAACTTAAACAAAAAGGATTTGCTTCTACACATGTCAAGGGCCATCTTCTCGGTCATGTATTTAGTAACCTGCACAACCTTGTCGTAGGTACCCCTACGCCACTCCCATGGACGGATCACTTTCTGATTCCCCTAAGTTGGGAGACTTTCGTGCCTTCTCCCCCCCAGAGAGCAGTACCGATCCTGGAAAGAAAATGGTCTAGGCTCTCCTCTAATAATTGGACCGTAGCTCTTGAAGATACAAGACCACCCAGCGATCCTAATCCCAATCTGGCCAGCAACAATTTTAAATGTGTGGATCCAAAATTCCCTTGATCTTGTACTCGTCAAGGAGCTCACCTACAAAGAAAACAGACAGAAAACAGCCCCGTGGTTCTCCCCCAAACTGAGGGACTTAAAGCAATCATGTAGAAGACTAGAAAGAAGATGGAGGCACAATTTCTCAGAGGCTAGGAAAGTGGACTATAGGAAGGCAATTAGGCTATACAAATCAGAAATCAAAATAGCCCAAACCACACTCTTTGAAGAGAAAATAGGCACTGCTGCAAATTCACCCAAGGAGATTTTTCGCATTGCGAAATCACTTAACACCTTACCCTAAAAACCCCTGATAATAGACGGAGCACTAACTCGCTGTGATAATTTGGCAGCTTTTTTCCACCAAAAAATCCAAAAAATGTATATGTCCTTTCCTACCACAACGATTGAGCCCAAGGTGACCAGAACAAGAAGCTCTCATTATAATTCCAAATACTGGTTAGCGCAATTTCCTTCCCTATATGGTGATGTACTGGACATGATCATCTCCAGAGTAACCTCAGGCTCTTCGTCTGACCCTGCCCCCCGCAGGCCCTCACCTTAGTCATTAATTCCATTTGCCCGATTATCCTTGATATTTTGAATTCTTCCATCACCTCCGGTATGGTACCCATAGCATGGAAATGTGCGATGGTTAGGGCCCTCCTGAAAAAACATAATCTGGATCAATCCAATCTGGCCAACAATCGCCCAATTTCCCTTCTCCCTTGGCTGAGTAATCTGATTGAGAAACATATCAATATCACACTTGTTGATTATCTGGAATCCAACAACTTACTGCATGATTCTCAAATAGGCTTTCGTCCTCAGCTTGGGATGGAAACGGCCTTACTAGCAGTAACGGAGGAGGCAAGGAGGTTATTGGACCAGGGAGGTACAGCGGCAATCATCCTCCTGGACCTCAGTGCCGCGTTTGACACTGTTAACCATAACATCTTGTCCCATAGATTTAAAAGCATGGGAATGACAGGCACAACACTAACCTGGTTTCAGTCCTTCCTCCGTGACCGCTTCCCCAAGTCTTTGAAGGAGATGTGGTGTCCTCTAGGTTGCCTCTTAGCTGTGGGGTCCCTCAGGGCTCGGCCCTGAGCCCAACGCTTTTTTAACCTCTACATGAGTCCCCTGGCAGAGATTGTCCATCCATTCAGTATCAAGATCTTCACCTACGCAGATGACACGCAGCTAGTAGTAGCATTAAATCACTCTAAGGGGTCATCTAGCACCCTAGGTCCTTGCCTAGAGGTGGTGGCCGAGTGGATGGAATTCTCCTGTCTCAAGCTCAACCGGGACAAGACGGAGATTATGTTCCTGGGCAACCCTCCATCTTCCATCCCCACTCTCCGGTGGCTGGTATGTCTTGGCCCTGCTCTACCTCCAAACGCACAGATCAAGAGCCTTGGCATGTGACTTGACAGCTCCCTTAATTTTAACCACCAGGCCACCAAGCTCTCAGCCACTTGTTACGGGCTGATGAGAATGCTGCGGAAAATCATCCCCCTCCTTCCCTTCCATGCAAGAAGAATTATGGCCAAAACACAAAGTACAGAGGTGTGAGAGGATAAAACCCTCTTCGACCCCCACGCAATAGTTAAATATCACAAAAAGAAGAGGGATTAAAAAACTAAGTGGATAAGATAACGTGTGTGGAAATGCACTAATTTTTCAAGCTGTATCATGCTTCATCATAGGGCTGCTAACACACCTCCGCGCCAGCCCAACGCTGGAGGTGGAGCAATAGGGAAGGGAAGACAATATAATACAAAATGTGAAAGTGGAATCACAGGTGAGATAATAGTGCAGAACAAGTGATGATAAGTAATATAAAGCTGGGGGATCCTTATTACAATTTTAATGTTAGGTGCCCCGTCCAGAATTTTAAACAAATACCTGGGTGGCAGGTTGGAGAGCTTATAATGAGATTCCAAACCCCCCACTCTGCATAAATGTCAACTTCTTTCAGCCAGCACAAAATAATACCCTGGCTTTCCTCACGACTTCTCACCACTGTAATCCCTAGGTGCAGAACCTTCCTCCTCCCAATTTAGAGGATACAGGAAATATCACCTTAAGGGGAGCCCCTCGCCTTTAGAGAGGAACCTATAGCGATTAAAAAGAACAACAAAATTATAATATACAAAGATTGATTAGTGAAATGTACTCCATCCCACTCTATACAACAACAAGTGTCACAGATATGGTGAATCATGCCCAAACACACATTAAATAATCTCCACAAGAAACATACTCACACCGCTCCTCGGGAAAGGGTGGGGGTGCTTGCTTCCAGTCTTAACGCCCTATAGGTGTTGCAGTAGCCAGCTATATACTCCATTAGAAAAGTTTTGAAATCAAGTGGTGCGGTTATATACATTATCTTAACAAACACTACTCAGAGCACCACAAAAACGTACCGGCACCGTGCACTCTGCCAAACTTACCAAGTTTATTAGATTTGCAAACTCGAGATGGCGGGGAAGTGAGAACAGCTGCCTGCATGCACTCTCTGTAAGGAAAAGGATGCGGTAGTGATATAAAGTCAAGTAAGTTGCACAATGGTAGGGCTTCTTTTATGCAGAGCCCAGCAGTTGCTTACTCTTCTATTAGTTTCATGATTTTAGGTTTGTGTAATTGCACCCTGCCAAAGTCCGCCTTATCTCTCACTCAAGGAGAGACCTCCTTGTCACATATAAATTAGAATCAAGGGTCATCTGTATTCCTGAGCACTGCCCTGACTCTGCCGCCACCCTTAGGCGTCACATTCTAGGGTGGAGTGCGACCCAACTTCCTCAATAGTTAAAGATATCCTATCAGTCTTTAGGTGCTAGCGAGACTAAATCCCCCACCAGTGTAATCGGCAATGGGCCCATGTTAAACGCCTCACCGTCTCAGAAATATGTAATCCAGTGAGGATTTTACAGCCTCGTAACTAAATGCACAGCACCTCAATCTGCCCCCTGTGCCCGCTTACTGCTCAAGGTCAGCTGTTTGCCCATGTAATTCGTCTCTCCTGCTGTGCCGTGTAGGGTACTGAGCTGGCATACTCTTAATGCACTTGAGGACGTTCCGGCCACGCCCCTCTCGGAACATCGCCCCTCGTGACCCACCAGTATCTCAGGCCTCAAAGAAACACTAGAGCGCTCATACTCGGGTGCTTAGCTCAAGACCCCCGGTTTCGAGACCTGCTCTCTCCCTGTCCATCCTGCCTCGTGAGAAAAGATTTAAATAAATAGAAATAACATATCTCCATTTATATTATTATTTATTCATTTAATAAATATATATATTGGAATCCAATATATATATTTTTAACAGTTTTGGCGCTTCAGGTTTTTTTAAAAAAAGGAAAGGAGCCCGACTCCAACAAAGTTGATTCCAGACACCCTATCATTCTGCCCCATAACCAAGTCATTGTAGTCGGGTAGCAAAAGGAATAAACAAGTAAGGAAATACTGGGTATATCATGATTAATATTATTATTACTAAGACCCACGTATAGGACCAGGACGACAAAAAGGAACTAAAGCCATTAAAGACACAATCGGGGAAGATAGGACTGTCTCCACAGGAGGGCCCTAGATGTGATCAGATCAGAGTGCAGTAAGGTTCTTCTACCTAACATACTAGAGAGTTAGAAGTGTTTTTTATCATCCTTTTAGTTAGGGAAAGAACTGGAGGGGTGGTGGAAGAAAAAAACAATGATATCTCAAACTATTAAACTATTATCCCAGAAGAATTATGGTACAGGCCCTCATACACTCTTACCCTGATTATGGGAATGCCCTATATCTTGGAGCTCTCCAATTTACCATCCACAAACTGCAATTGATTCTGAATTGTGCAGCTCGCCAACTTCTCCAGATTTCCCGGTGGCAATCTGGAAAACGAGCACTGAGGATTCTTAACTGGCTCCCAATTCCGGCCAGGATACAGTTTAAAGCCATGTGCTGGCTCACAGAGCCATCTGGAAGACTGGCCCGGCTATTACTTATTCCCTGGTCACTCCCTATCTCCCTCCCAGATCCCTTCGCTCTAGTTCTTCATTTAGCAAATTGATATATTTTCTGCATTTAACACATAATCCTTTATCTTCTGCATAATCTGCAGATTTGAATGAAAAAAAACTTGTTTCTAGCCCAAACGGCCCAAAACTTTACCAAAAATGCAGCAACAGTGTGTGGAAGGCCCCTTGCAAAGCTGGAATGGTCACCTGTTACTTATTGCTAAATGTAAGTGTTACATTGGTACTAATGGTGCGCAAACCTCTCTTGTTTCTTTCTGTACCCCTCTTGCCTCTGGCTGTATTTCTCTTGCTTCTTTCGGCTCCTTTCTTCCTCTTTCTGCACATTTCTTCCTCTTTGTGCAGTCCTCTTGTCTATTTCTGCATCTCTCCTACTTTCTGCAACACTCTTCCCTCTTTCTATACCTCTTGTGCCTCTTTCTGTACCTCTCTTGCCTCTTTCTACAGTTTGTTTGCTTTTTTCTGTACCTCTGTTGCTCCTTGCACTTCTCTTGCCTTTTTCTTTACCCCTCTTGCCTCTTTTTGCACTTGTGTTGTTTCTTTCTGCACTTCTCTTGGTTCTTTCTGCACCCATCTTGAATCTTACTACATCCCTCTTCCCTCTTTCTGCACCTCTCTTGCCTCTTTCTGTATCTCTGTTCCTTCTTTCTGCACTTCCTTTGCTTCTTTCTGCACCCTCCTTTCTGCAGGCCCTCTTCCTTCTTTCTTCACCTCTTGCCTATTTCTGCACTTGTTCTGCCTCTTTCTGCACCCCTCTACCCTCTTTCTGTACCTCTCGCCTCTTTCTACACCTTTCTTGTCTCATTCTGCACTTCTCTTGCCTCTTTCTGCACGGATCTTGCCTCTTTCTGTCCCCCTTTCCTCTTTCTACACCTCTCTTGCCTCTTTCTGCAGTTCTCTTATCTCTTTCTGCACATTTGTTGCTCATTTCTGCATTTCTCTTACCTCTTTCTGCACCCCTCTGGCCTCTTTCTGCACCTCTGTTGGTTCTTTATGCACTTCTCTTACTTCTTTCTGCTCATCTCTTGCTTTTTTTGCATCCCTCTTGCCTCTTACTACACTCCTCTTCCCTATTTCTCTACCTCCCTTGCTTCCTTCTGCACCTCTGTTATTCTTTCTATACTTCTCTTGCTTCTTTCTGTACCGTTCTTGCTTCTTTCAGCACCCCTCTTGCTTCTTTCTGCATCCCTCTTCCCTCTTTCTGCACCTCTCTTGATTCTTTCTGCATGTCTCTTGCAACTTTCTGCGCCCTTCTTCTCTCCTTCTGCACCCCTCTTGCTTGCTTCTTTATGCACCTTTCTTCCCTCGTTATGCACTTCCCTTGCTTTTTCTGCAAATGTAATGCTTCTTTCTACACTTCTGTTGCTTCTTTGTTTATCTCTCTTGCTTCTTTCTGTACCCCTCTTGCCTCCTTCTGCACCCTTCTACCTTCTTTCTACACCTCCCTTGTCTCTTTCTGCACTTCTCTTGCCTCTTTCTGTACTCAAATGGGAAGTGCAAGCTGTCAAGTTTAAAGGTCTGCGTGCTCTCCTTACTGAGGTATATGTCTACTTGTACATTTATTCTCACATGTGTTATGCATCTGAAGATGGTAGCTTAAAAAGCTGGTAACTTCTCTTATAGTTGGTCACATCTCCTCAGTTCTGGTCTGTCATTCGGTTGCACAGGCAGACCTTACATATGTAGGTGTTATAGAGCCCTTCAAATATACTAGTGTATACCCATGTGCCCTGTATTATTAGCAGAAATAAATACATACACCTTCTTGTACACACATTTACAGAGTATGCTGATTGTAACACAGGTATTCAAGTATTTGTATGTTTATTTTGATGTAACCTGTCGCTAGGTAAAAGCACAGACACATGCATACATACCTTCACAAACTTGGTGAGACTTACAACAATGATATGGTTAGGATTGCTGTTTTACATTTGGGATTGGTGTCACTACATCGCGGTTTTTTACAACGCATTCCGTTACATCGGAATTTTTACAACGCAGGATCTATTACATCGGATGCCATTACAACGCATGGCATTACATAGCAGATGCTATTACAACGCATGGCATTACATCGTAAGTATAGGTAAGTATAAAAAATGTAATTAAGTTAATTTAATTAATTTAATTTAATTAATTGAATTAAAATACATTTTAAAATAGTAATTAATTTTATTTAATAAATGTAAATCTATTTATTTAAATTAATTTATTTTATTTAATTATTTTAATTAAGAAATGTAATTAATATAATTAATTTAATTTAACCTAAAAACACCCCTGTACCCCAAAACCCAAACCCTACCCTGAAACCTAAAAACACCCCTGTACCCCAAAACCCAAACCCTACCCTGAAACCTAAAAACACCCCTGTACCCCAAAACCCAAACCCTGCCCTGAAACCTAAAAACACCCCTGTACCCCAAAACCCAAACCCTGCCCTGAAACCTAAAAACACCCCTGTACCCCAAAACCCAAACCCTGCCCTGAAACCTAAAAACACCCCTGTACCCCAAAACCCAAACCCTACCCTGAAACCTAAAAACACCCCTGTACCCCAAAACGCAAACCCTACCCTGAAACCTAAAAACACCCCTGTACCCCAAAACCCAAACCCTACCCTGAAACCTAAAAACACCCCTGTACACCTGTACTTATTTTAAAAATTACTTTAATTAATATAATAAATAATAAATTAATAATATTAAAAAACATAAATAAATATATTTAATTATAATTAATATTAATAAAATTAAAAAAATTAAATACTTACCTATACTTACGATGTAATGTCATGCGTTGTAATAGCATCTGCTATGTAATGCCATGCGTTGTAATGGCATCCGATGTAATGGATCCTGCGTTGTAAAAGTTCCGTTGTAAAAGACCCCCGTTGTAAAAGTTGCGATGTAACGGTGCATCACCTTACATTTGGTATGCCTAACATTCTGAGCAGTCAATTAATAGTGAACCTTCAAGAGAAAAGTTAGGTTTAAGGCATCTTGGGAGAAGGATTAGTAATTAGGCTATTTTGTATGAGACTCTGTAAAGGTACAGCTGAAGTAGGCCCACTTTCTGCACCTCTGTTGCTTCTTTCTGGACTTCTCTTTATCTTTCTGCACTTTTCTTCCTATTTCAGCACTTCTCTTTTCTCTTTCTGCACGTCTCTTGCTTCTTTCTGTGACCTTTCTTCCTATTTCAGCACTGCTCTTTTCATCTTTCTGCACGTCTTACCTATGTGGGCATAGGTTGAAAATAGCATTAAAAAACCTTAAATATTCACATGAAAAACACAGGTTTCAGGGACTTTATAGTTAGTAATTAGCATTTAAAAAACCTTAGAAATTCATTGAAAAAACAGAGGATACAGGGATGTTATAGTTAGGAATTTGCATTTAAAAAAAACTTAGTAATTCACTGAAAAACCACAGGTTTCAGGGACGTTATAATTAGGCTGACATTTCATTTGTAGAAAACCAGAGAAATTCAGCCATTATAGTTAGCTGAGCTAAATATAACTCTCGCCACCCGCAATGCATTGCTAATGACGTCACATATTATATCACTCATGACATGGTCAGTGACATCACTGATGACATCTCAAATGACATCACTGATGACATCATCCACATCATATCTGATGCACCTACTTACACCCCACTATAACCTATCATGTACCTATTCCAAATTTCAGACGTACTTGAAACCATTGATACACCAATACCAGTACGCATATAAACACAAACTGATTCATAGGTCTACATACTCATCTACTCACTCACCCATACAGGCACTCATAGAGCCAGTCACTCACCAATACATCCACTGAGATATCAACTCATACACCCATACAGCCTCTCATATACTGTCAGTTATCCGTAGAGCAACTCACACACCTATGCACTCACCCAGTCAATCACACAGCCAGTTACTCACTCATATAGAGACACACAAACTCTCTATTCATACAGATACTAACAAATACTTACTCTCCATACCGTCACTGACACAAGCATCACCAACCCATATAGCTACTCTTAGAACCACTCACTCACACATACTGTCCCTTATACACTCTAACACTCCCATATGCTGACTTTCACATATGCAGTTACTCAGCCATTTACCAATGAGACATCCATTCACTCACTGATACAGCCATACACATACCCACCTGCCCATACAGTCCCTCACAGATGCACTCATGAACCCATGTGATTAAATGTGTCTTAGTGAATGTATTGGTGAGTGGCTAATCTGTGCAAATGTGTGTATCAGTCTGTCAGTTGGTGTGTAAATGGCTGCACGGGTTGGTGAGTAGGTACATGAGTGTCTTAGTGGGTTATTTATTAGTTGTCTGAGTACCTGTATGGGTGCATGCGTGGGTGGGTGAGGGGGGCTGTGTGACTCCCTGCATTGATGTATGAGTGGGTGAATCCTTGGGTGTATATTTTCATGAGTGCATCTGTGAGGGAATGTATGGATGAGTAAGTGTGCATATGGCTGTGATGGTGAGTGTATGGATGTCTCAGTGGTATATGGGTGAATAACTATATATATTAAAGGCAGTATATCTGAGTGTTGGAGTAATCAAGTGACTATTTGTGAGTGAGTTAGTATGAGAGTGACTATAAGTATGAGTGTGCGCTTGTGTCATTGAATATAGAAGAGAGTATATATGTGTTACTATCTGTATGAATAGGTGAGGTGGTGTGTTTATAACTATATAGGTGAGTAAATGGCAGTGTGATTGATTCTTTGGGTGACTGACTAGGTGTATGAGTAACTCTATGATTGAGTGGTGGTGTGCAAGTGTCTGTATGGGTGTATGAGTGCATATATCAGTGGCTGCATTGATGAGTGACTGCATGTGTGAGTAACTGTATGGGTGAGTGAGTAGATGTGTGTGTAGACCTTTGAATCACTGAGTGGTTATGTAACAACTGGTATGGATGTGTCTCTAGTTTCGAGAATGGAAGTCTGAATTTTAGAGTGGGTGTTTGAAAGTTATATTAGGGTGTAAGTAGGTGCATCAGAAATTAAGTTGATGATGTCATCAGTGATGTCACTGACCATGTCATGTGTGATAGAATATGTGATGTCATCAGCAGTGCATTGCGGGGGTGTGAGTTATAATTAGCTCAGCTAACTATAACGGCTGAATTTCTCTCGTTTGCTATGAGTAGAATGTCAACCTAACTATAACGTACCTGAAATCTGTGTTTTTTCTTTGAATATGTAAGGTTTTTTAAATGCTAATCCCTAAGTATAACGTCCCTGAAACCTGTGTTTTTTTCAGTGAATTTCTAAGGTTTTTTAAATGCTAATACCTAACTATAATTTTCCGTAAACTTTTGATTTTTTCAGTAAATTTCTAAGGATTTTTAAATGCTAATTACTAAGGAAACGATCCTTCAAACCTCTATTTTTTACTGTGAATATATATTTATATATATATATATATTTATATATATATATATATAAAAATATAAATATATATATACGTATATATATATATGCTCACTCTTCCAAAAATGGAAGTCAACTCTGTGTCGTTTAGTTAAATCCTTTAATCTCAGCTGTTAAGTGTCAGACGCCTTTCGCCTTCCCAGGTTTCGGTGGTCCTTTAACGCTGACGTGCCTTTCGTTCAGGAGGTGGTGGGTTAGCGAAGCGCACGACGAGCTCCTGCACGAAAATAAATATGTGGACTCCTGAATCCTCTTGAGTGCTGCTATCTTTTTCCTGGAGTAACGAAAGGGAAATTTTGAGCGTAATATATAAATATATATATATATATATATATATATATTCACTGAAAAAACCATAGGTTATAGACCATATATAGTTAGGAATTAGCATTTACAAAACCTTGAAAATTCACTGAAAAAACCATAGGTTATAGACCATATATAGTTAGGAATTAGCATTTAAAAAACCTTATTTTACTCACACAAAACCATTGAAATTCCATATATAGTTAGTTGCACTAACTATATATTGCGCACCCGCAATCCACTGCTGATGATGTCACATATTACATCATTCATGACATGGTCAGTGACATCACTGATGACATCACTGATGACATCTCAAATGACATCACTGATGACATCACTGATGACAACATCCAGTGACTATGTTTCTGTAAAGTTAAAATATGTCTTACATATTGAAGAATGAGTGGATGTATAAGTGTCTGGACGAAGGATTTAGTAGGTGCATGACTGAATGTATGAGTGAGTGATTAAATGTGTCTCACTGAGTGCATGGGTTAGTGACTAAACTGTCTTAATTTGTGCATCATTATGTCTGTTGTTCTGTAAACTGCTGCATGTGTTGATCAGTAGCTATATGAGTAACTATATGGGTTATTGATTGATTGCCCAAGTATTTGCATGGGAGACTGAGTGTGTGTGTGGCTGGCTGGGAGGTGTGTGACTCTGTACAGATCAATGTGTACTTGTATCAATGATTGTATAAGAGAGTAAGTATGTGTTAGTATATGGTTGAAAACGTAAGGTGCTCTATGTTTAACTGTATAGAGTAGAAAATGGAAGTGTGATTGATTCTTTACAGGACTGACTAGGTGTGTGAGTAACTCCATGGATGAGTGGCAGAGTGTGAGTGTCTGTATAGGTGTATGAGTGCATATGATAGTGTTGTAAACATGAGTGATTGTATGTATGAATGATTGTATGGGTGAATGAGTGAATGTGTGTGTAGACGTAGGAATCAGTGAGTACGTATGTAGTAACTAGTATTGGTGTGTCAATGGTTTCAAAAATTATACTCTGTTTTTAACACTGGGTGAAACAGAGGTTATATTAAAATGTGAGGAGATGCATTGTATTGTCACATGAATGATATCATCAGTGATGTGGTCATTGATGTCAAATGAGATGTCATCAGTGATGTCATCAGTGATGTCATTTGAGATGTCATCAGTGATGTCATCAGTGATGTCACTGACCATGTCATGAATGATGTAATATGTGACATCATCAGCAGTGGATTGCGGGTGCGCAATATATAGTTAGTGCAACTAACTATATATGGAATTTCAATGGTTTTGTGTGAGTAAAATAAGGTTTTTTAAATGCTAATTCCTAACTATATATGGTCTATAACCTATGGTTTTTTCAGTGAATTTTCAAGGTTTTGTAAATGCTAATTCCTAACTATATATGGTCTATAACCTATGGTTTTTTCAGTGAATTTCAATGGTTTTTTAATAGCAAATATCATAAGCTGTCGAATGTCAAGTACGTGGTAAGTGAAAACATTTTCGTGTTTATGCACACTGATCTGCTTTGAATGGTGCCCCCCCCCTCATTTCTATTAGGAGTACTCTCTCTTTGCAGATAGTGAAAGGTAGTTAACGCAGGCCTTTGCCCCCGTTGTAATCCGTCGTGCCTGCTTCTCTCTCCATTTGATTGATTGTTATCCAAGTATTTACTGTTTTAGAATTAGTTCTCTTTGGTTCATTCTCTATTTACAAACAAACACAGAGTCGCAATACTCTGTTTAGTCTTTGCAGATAACGAAAAATCGTGTACAAAAAAAGAAAAGGAATCGAGTAAAATCAGTAGGCCACTAATGGGATCTCTTTTTGACCTCGCTAAAATAGAAACATTAGGAACAACCCCTCATGACAAATACAAAACTAGTGAGATGAACTGAACTCCACACAATGATGGCTGCAAAACAGCTCGGCTCCGCCACCCACCCCGCCCAAAATAACGATAAAGAGCGGCTGCCATGATTGGTTGCGGAATGGCCACAACGGAGCTACGAAATGGTGGTGCTCTCATGCTAACCCCAGCTTCAGTCTGAAACATCCAGAAACACTGTAGACTACCAATTCGATCAGTTCCGGTAGCGCCCCAATGTAACCCGGTAGAGAAGAACTAGCCCTCCCCTCTTTGACTGATGGTTCTTGTTGCCTGTCCCTTCTGTTGTCATTTAACAGAACTATTTAGCCTGCTGAAAGGGGTTGTGTTTCGACCGCTGGTTGGTGGAGACATTTTGACTATATTCTGGACCTGCGTTGTCGCGTAATGCGTCATATGACGCGCCGCGTTAGCGCATCCGGAAGTCATCCGGGGCGCGCAGCGCGTAACGTAAGCATAACAAGTCATGTGACTTGTTAATAAAACTTTTCATTGGTTCATTTTACTTTTCTTATTCTAATGATGAAAGCCTTGGTCATATCACCTAAAAATTACGCTTTTAATTACTTCCGAATATTATTTTTTCTTAAATATATGTTATAATGTTCCAGGCTAATGTACTTTCCCGGAAATTTTACAACTGTCCTGCAAGTAAAATATATTCTTTTTTCGAGAAAAAGAGCGTTTCTTCGTCCCATGACGGAGCCGTTGAGCAAAAGAGGGTCGACCTGCTGTCTTAGTCGCCGATACGCCTGAATATGAGATTCTTATCGATCACTTTATGTTGCAGGAATAGAAAACACAACAGCCCTTGACCATTTATCTTTACTGCGTTCCTTCGTATTATACCTTTTACCCTTCATGTAATTGGTCTGCTTTATTTCACTTGCCTTTTAATGATTCTAAAACAGTGACTATTATTAAAAACTTTACCAATGTATATACTACTACCATGTTTTCTTTTAAAAACCTTTATTGTGAAAATTTCATTATACAAATACGAGCCTATAACCACGTGGGCCTGCCACGGAGCAAACTGTAATCGTATATGATGAATAGACATTTACACTGTAGAGGAACGTAACGGGCGGGCCATTAGGTTGCAAGAACTAAGGTGTCTAACAGTTACGGAATCGGTGGACGTACATTTTATAATTAAAATACGACAGGGCCAGTTACAATAAAATTATCTAGATATACATTTGCGGGCAAGTACCATGGGTGACGTTAATTCGAATTTTCAACAGCACAGTAATCAATAACACATCAGAACTTAATATCAATAGGGATGTCGAAATATTCAATCAATTCTCGTCCCCGCCCGCCATGTGCTTCAAAACTGCATACATATCTCGTGATTTCAAGGTTCTGCAACCAGTACACAACAAGGAGTTACGAGTCCCATTTATTCCGGCGCCATTTTGGGCGAGGACGGGCAGGTCCAGAATATACTCAAAATGTCTCTACCAACCATCGACTATGATGATGTTCATATGCTGTATTTATTAGAGTAACACTCATCTGTCCACATGAAATTAATTTACCACAATCTAAACATGTCATTTTAATCTTTCCAAAGTTCTTCTAAATATTTGGGACCGTTTCCCTTGCCTCTGAAGCTCTCAGTGCCACTTCTTTGATGAATGTACTAGCAGGTCAGGGGTTCTCCTCCAAATCTCTCTTTTATGCAGCACTATAATTAATTGGTGCCACCTCTCCATATGACGATGCATGGTATAGTTACCACAACTATATTTTTTTTCGGTTCCTCTGGAGAGTTCATCGTGGCAGATGAAGCGTGTAACGTACCGGGCATTTACCTTTTTTTGCATGTACAGGAAAGGAAAAAAAATCGAGCGTCCGAGTTCTAAGGTGTCCCAGGGCCATTTTAGTGGACCAGGCCCAAATCCAAAGAACAGGCCGCCATTTTGAGAGTCCTCTTGCAGCCGCCTGTCGCTGTAGCATCAAGAGCAGCCGAAACTCAGCTGAATGGCAACTGAAACGGTAAATGGGCGCCCCACTACATTTCAGCATTGTAGGATGACCACACCAGTACAGCAACTTGCTAGACATCACCTCGGTGCCATCCGGATCTCGGCGCCCCACTGCAGATGAAGTGCCTCTCAACTATGAAACCACCACGGTGACATCCGGATCTTGGCGCGTTGTGCTGCCTTCGGCCTATTCGCACATCGGTCCGCTACTGACGCCATCTCACAGGCTAATGGGGTGACCCACGCCGAGTTTCAGCATTGTAGGATGACCACACCAACTTGCTAGACATCACCTCGGAGCCATCCGAATCTTGGCATCTCAACGCCTAGTGGTATCTTCCATACAGAAAATATTGTTACGCTGCCTTTGGCCCCATTCGCACATCAGTCCGCAACTTAGACATCACCTCGGTGCCATCCGGATCTTGGCATCTCAGCGCCTTGTGGTGTCAGTCAGAAAATATTGTTGCGCTGCCTTTGGCCCCATTCGCACATCAGTCCGCTACTGACACCATCTCACAGGCCAATAGGGCGCCCCACGCCGACTTTTACCATTGTACGATGGCCACACCAGTGGCACAACTTGCTAGACATCACCTCGGTGCCATCCGAATCTTGGCATCTCAACGCCTAGTGGTATCTTCCATACAGAAAATCTTGTTACGCTACCTTTGGCCCCATTCGCACATCGGTCCGCAACTTAGACATCACCTCGGTGCCATCCGGATCTTGGCATCTCAGCGCCTTGTGGTGTCTTCTACTCCGAAAATATAGTAGAAAATATTGTTGCGCTGCCTTTGGCCCCATTCACACATCAGTCCGCTACTGACACCATCTCACAGGCCAACAGGGCGCCCCACGCCGACTTTTACCATTGTACGATGGCCACACCAGTGCCACAACTTGCTAGACACCACCTCGGTGCCATCCGGATCTTGGCATCTCAGCGCCTTGTGGTGTCTTCAAATCAGAAAATATTGTTGCGCTGCCTTTGGCCCCATTCGCACATCGGTCCGCTACTGACGCCATCTCACAGGCCAACGGGGCGCCCCACGCCGACTTTCAACATTGTAGGATGGCCACAGAAGTGCGACAACTTACTAGACACCACCTCGGTGCCATCCGTATCTTGGCGCGTTGTGCTGCCTTCGGCCTATTCGCACATCGGTCCGCTACTGACGCAAACTCACAGGCCAACGGGGCGCCCCACGCCGACTTTCAGCATTGTAGGATGGCCACACCAGTGCGGCAACTTGCTACACACCACCTCGGTGCCATCCGGATCTTGGCATCTCAGCGCCTAGTGGTGTCTTCTATTCCGAAAATATTGTTGCGCTGCCTTCGGCCCCATTCACACATCGGTCCGCTACTGACGCCATCTCACAGGCCAACGGGGCGCCCCACGCCGACTTTCAGCATTGTAGGATGGCCACACCAGTGCGGCAACTTACTAGACACCACCTCGGTGCCATCCGGATCTTGGCGCGTTGTGCTGCCTTCGGCCTATTCGCACATCGGTCCGCTACTGACGCAAACTCACAGGCCAACGGGGCGCCCCACGCCGACTTACAGCATTGTTGGATGGCCACACCAGTGCGGCAACTTACTAGACACCACCTCGGTGCCATCCGGATCTTGGCGCGTTGTGCTGCCTTCGGCCTATTCGCACATCGGTCCGCTACTGACGCAAACTCACAGGCCAACGGGGCGCCCCACGCCGACTTTCAGCATTGTAGGATGGCCACACCAGTGCTGCAACTTGCTGGACACCACCTCGGTGCCATCCGGATCTTGGCGCGTTGTATTGCCTTCGGCCTATTCGCACATCGGTCCGCTACTGACGCCGCCTCACGTACCAACGTATTTTCTCCGCATTTTACACCCTATGCCGCATAACAGGTCATGTGACTTGTTTATAAAACTTTTCATTGGTTCATTTTACTTTTGGTTTCCTAATGATGGAAGGCTTGATCATGTGACCTAAAAACAACACTTTTCATTGGATGAAAACTTTTTTTTTTTTCCAAACGATGAAAGCCGCACCTTGTTTCTGGATGTTTCAGACTGAAGCTGGCGTCAGCATGAGAGCACCACCATCTCGTAGCTCAGTCGTGGTCATTCCGCGAGCAATCATGGCAGCCGCTCCCCACCAGAAGCCTGCAGGAGTCGGAGCCCCCAAAACTTTTGATGAATTCTCAAGGCGGAGGGGACGCTTTCGAGAATGGGGTCCAAGACCTAGCAGACAAGCGTCCGATTTCCAAGGTGTCCCAGGGCCATTTCAGTGGACCAGGCCCAAAAAGGAAAGAGCCTGCCGCCATTTTGAGACTCCTGTGACAGCCGCCTATCGCTGCACCGCAAGAGTGGGCGCAACTCAGCTGAATTGCGGCATTTGACACAGTGGACCAAAAACGGACGGAATGGCAACTGAAACGGTAAAGGGGCGCCCCACTACAGCAGACGAGACTCCACCTGGAGAGGCCCGTTCACGCCGCCTCCCCCGGGGCGCCCCACGCCGTTATTCGGAGCAGCATTGTAGGATACCAAAACCAGTGCGGCAACTTACTGGACATCACCTTGGTGCCATCGTTCTGCTGCCTTGGAACTATTCGCGCAACAGTTTGCTACTGATGACCCACCCCCCGCGACGCCCCATGCCGTTATTTGCTGGGTGGCAACTTACTAGACATCACTTTCGTGTCATCTAGATTTCGGCGCGTTCTGCTGCCTTGGAACTATTCGCACAACAGTTTGCTACTGATGACCCACCCCCCGCGACGCCCCACGCCGGAAATCTGGACGTTGTGCTGCGTTGGGACTATTCGCACAGCCGACCGCTACTTCGTTGTTTTTCCCTAAAAATGTTTATATGTTATTACTATTTTTGTTTTCTTGTATATATTTATAAATTATTAAAGTTTTATAATCTTACTACTTTGTCGGAGTGCTATATATATTTAATGTGACACATAATTGTAAAAACTTTGATGTACAAAGAGTCATCCCTGGAATCTTCCGCTTCAGGCTCGGTCCCCTCCCCAATCACAATACAGGATGGTTTTCAGATAATAGCAACGCTTCTGCTGTGCCGGATCTCATCGAGTGTGGGCCTTGATCTACTATAACTCCTTTGAAGAGGGGTGATTCTTTACAGCTGTGGCCATAAACTACATCTGCAGGGCTAGCTGATACCCTAGGACCAGCCTGGACAATCGGACACAGAGGAAAAGGAGTGTCAGAGGGTGCGGTAGTGAATAGGGCGAAAGGGAGGTGTCGGGCGGGCACAGGGTGTGATTCTCAGGGAAGAGCAGCGCAGATGGGGGGAGGTTTATTACCCATGCATAAGACAGAGAGCGGGGGTGACCACTGCCTGGGGGAGATGCTTGCGAGGGTGGGGAGCCATGCTAAGGATCGACAGCGTGCACAGAGTGGGTCTGGTCAAGGCATCTAAAATGGCTGCCGTGCACGACAAAAGTGTGGCATTTGAAAAAAGACAAGATGGCGCAGACAATGTTTTTCAACACTTCCTGATTTCCTTCGAATCGAACGTTAACAGACGTTGGGGCATATTACCAAAGTTAAGCGATATTTATCCCTAACGATGCTTAGCAACGATTTTTTTACCGTCAGAAATTATCGCAGATAAACCTTGCTATTATCAAGGTTTATCGGAAATACGATAAAAAACGACCGCAATGCATTAATATCGCTGAAAACTCAGCGATATTCATGCATTACCGAGCTAATGCTCTTAGCCATGTTATCCACCTCCCATTGGATAACATGGCTAAGAACTGCTCAGGGCAGGTGGTAGCTTTTGGAGATATTCGCGCTTATCTCGAATATTTCCAAAAGTTGATAATAGGAGATAGCGATGTTAGCGACTGTTTCCAGTCGCTAACATCTTGGCATGCCCACTTTCCATGTCATTAGTGATAAATATCACTCACATGCAAAGTGGGGCCCAAGATGGTCGCTATCTTCTACTAGCCATCGCTAACTGGTGTTAGCAACAGCTAGGTAATACACATATAATTTTATCTCCGCGAAGCGGAGCGCTGTTACAGATATATATCTTGTTTTTGAACGTTAATTTCTCAAAATGCACTGAAGCACATATATTGAGACCTAGCAAAGGCACATCGGGCTACCAGTCCCTACAATTTTGCCAAGTTTCGTGCAAATCCATTCAGCTGTTCGATCCTACCGAGAGACAAGATGGCGGCCGCTACGGACTGTTTGGAATGTTTACAGACACCGGAGAGCCAATCAGCTTCGCTTCGCAAAGCTCCGTAACGCGAAAAGTACGCAAAGCGGTGCGGTGTTACAGATATATATCTTTTTTTGAACGTTAATTTCTCAAAATCCACTGGAGCACATATATTGAGACCTAGCAAAGGCACATCGGGCTACCAGTCCCTAATATTTTACCAAGTTTCGTGCAAATCCATTCAGCCGTTCGATTATTATTATTATTATTTTTTTTTGCCCCGCGGGGCCCTTTTAAAACCTCCACATCAAACCTAGGGGGTCAGCGAGGATCTACTATTCCCCCTTATGGTCATTTGCCCCTTCGCTTTCGCCTCCTCTTGTCTCTCGATCCTACCGAGAGACAAGATGGCGGCCGCTACGGACTGTTTGGAATGTTGACAGACGCCGGAGAACCAATCAGCTTCGCTTCACAAAGCTCCGTTGCGCGAAAAGTACGCGTCCTGGGCCGCTGCCCAGTCCGCTGTTACAGATATATATCTTTTTTTAAACGTTAATTTCTCAAAATCCACTGGAGCACATATATTGAGACCTACAAAAGGCACATCGGGCTACCAGTCCCTACAATTTTGCCAAGTTTCGTGCAAATCCATTCAGCCGTTCGCGCTAAAAGTGAGGCCAACCGCCCTATGGAAATTAACATGGGAAAAACGCGTTTTGGGACCCCTCTTTTTTCTCGGCCCCCCCTTGACGAACCCCCCCAAAATTTTCAGGGGCTGCTCAGAAACAAAATGTGCCATTTTCCTGAAAATTTCAGCCAATTCCGTCCACAAACGCCAAAGTTATTAGACATAGAATTTTCAAAAAACCCATAGAGAAAAAATCCTAACTATATATACCTACTGGTGACCGCCAGTAGGTAATATATATATATATATATATATATATATATATATATATATATATATATATATATATATATATATATATATTTGTTCAGCAAGCGTCCCAATGTGAGAGGAGCAGCAAAAAGCTGGTGCTGGCGGCGAGGTTCAGGACACCCTCGCAAATATATGAGTAAAGCAAAGTTTTCTTCAACAGAAGACGCCGCACACCACCTCAGATATCAGATTAGATTGTTTATTTCATGTAGGTTCCCCACCTACGCGTTTCAGACAGATACACTGTCCTTGATCACGGTACAAACACGTGTCCATCATTTGTTTCTACTATTTATACTGACTAGCTCCACTTGGCAATTATGGTGCATTGTGGGTGCAGTAGTTTTAATGCATTTTTTGTATCTTACAGTGCGTTTTAACCCAGCCGGATCGCGGTAATATAATGGCAATCCATGAACGTTTAAGATGTTGTTTAGTCATT
This sequence comes from Lissotriton helveticus, assembly GCF_964261635.1. NCBI lineage: Eukaryota > Metazoa > Chordata > Amphibia > Caudata > Salamandridae > Lissotriton > Lissotriton helveticus. The sequence continues at coordinate 2,070,024,413 of NC_136059.1, read as the reverse complement.
GTCGTCTTTGTAAGTGTCGTCACTTAATACCTGACGATTTAGGACCAATGAGAAAATCAGGGACTGAGTGTCCATGTTGGAAATGGTTATTTTTGTACCCAAGTCTTCCATTATTAGTGGCTAGTGTGAGGCTAAGTGCCTGCCGTTCAGTGATGTCACCATAAACCTTGATCAACAGCTGGGTTTGCGCAAAATTAAAAAGAAAAAGAAAAACTTATCTATTGCATTAGGTCATATCAATTTGCTTTGTTATGCTGGTGGAAATAAAGATCAAAAGAATAATTATCTACGTAAACAGTGTTCAAAAGGGAGACAGGGACAAATTACAATCCGCTGTTTGTAAAAGAGTGTGCAGAGGGTTTCCAGAACCGAATTTTTATAAGTGCACGCTAAGTTCTTCGTCCATGTTCAGGCCTCGCGGCTGTCTGGTCTTAAACCTTATGATTAGTTTTGATTCAAGGCGTCTTAGTCTTGTTACTCGATCGCCCCCTCTTTCATTTTCTCCCACCAAGGCAATTCCTGAATATTTCATGTTTTACCATGTTTTGCCAGGGTGTGTCTTCAGATGTTTTGCCGTTGCGTAACTCATGTCATTGTTCTGGATTGCTCTGGTATGCTCAAGTATTCGTTTTTTGAGTGGGCAGATAGTGGAGCCGATGTATTTCTTACCACAGAAGCAGACAATTTGGTAGACTACAAATGAGGACTCACACGTTATCTTGTCCTTAATGTCAAAAGTTCTTCCTTTTGGATCTTTCAAGGTTTTTATGTTCTGGCCAATTGTACATGCTTTGCATGTTGTGCATTTGGTAAAGCCCAATTGTCGTTTTTCTAGCCAACTCAGAGTCTTAATATCCTTTTTGAAGTGGCTATTTACTAATGTATCTTGTAACGAGGGCGCTTTTCGATAGGTAATTAGAGGTCTGTCCCCAATTAGTGATGCTATTTCGCTGTCCTTTTTCAGTACATTCCAGAACTTAATTAGAATTTGACGAATTTTATAACTCTCTCTTGAGTATGTCAAGATTAGTCGTGGTTTTTCTTCCCCATTGTTCTCTGTGGATTTGCATTTGGGTATCAAGGTTTCAGCTCTTGTTTTGGCTCTTGCTTTTAGCTCGCCCTTGGTTATATCTGCCCGTTTGTATCCACGCTGGATGAAGCGGTCTCTGGTTTCCGTGATTTTGTTTTCCAGTTCTATTTCTTCCGAGCAGTTCCGTTTCATCCGGAGAAATTCCCCGTAGGGGATGCTTTGTTTCAGTGAGATGGGATGGAAACTCGTTCCATAAAGTACACTGTTCGTGGAGGTTTTTTTTCGGAATACTGTAGTCTCCAGTTTATTGTTGTTGACGTAGATTTTTGTGTCAAGAAATTCAATTTCTTTCTTTTGAATGTTGAATGTGAACTGTAGTCCTACATTATTCACATTGAGAATGTCGATATATTCCACTAGTTTTGATTTAGTCCCTTTCCACAGGAGGAACAGATCGTCTATAAATCTTAGCCAGACAACCACATCCGTGGTGTATGGCTCGTTTTCCTCTCTCCAAGCTATGTTTTTTTCCCACCAACCCATGGTGAGGTTGGCATAGCTTGGAGAGAAGGAGACTCCCATGGCACATCCGCAGATTTGTTTATAGATCTTTTTGTCAAAGGTGAAGACATTGTTCTCCAAGCAGAACGACATCATGTCGATTATCATGTTGGTATGCCTTAGCTCGGATATTGGTATCTGATTGAGGAAGTATTTAATTGCATTCATGCCAATGTCATGCTGGATCGATGTATACAGTGATACGACGTCTATGGTTGCCAGCCAGAACTCTGGTTGCCATTCCACTCCCATGATGATTCGTAAAAAGTCACCAGTGTCTTTAATAAAGGAGCTCAATGTTGGGACTATCGGGGCTAGAAAATAGTCCACATAAGAGGATACATTTTCGGATAGAGATCCGCAACTCGATATTATCGGTCGCCCAGGTGGTTTAATTAAGGTTTTGTGAACCTTGGGCAGGAAGTATAATGTTGGCATTATGGGATGGCTGACCGTTAGAAAGTTTTTTTCATCTTTATTAATCATGCCGCTTGCTTGCCATATGTCGATCTTCTTATGCAGTGTTCTTGTCATGTCCATTGATGGATTGTGCTCCAGTAGTTTGTAATTAGTTCTGTTATTCAATTGGCGATGTGCTTCCTCAAGATAGTCTTTCTTATTGAGAACAACAATATTTCCACCCTTATCTGCGGGTTTTATTTCAATCATTGGATTTAGTTGGAGATTTTTGAGAGCAATGCGTTCGTTCTTTGTTACATTTTCTTTTTTGTTGTTTGTGTTTGTCATTGTCTCTAATTCCGCCACTACCAGGTCATGAAATACATCAACCGGATTGCCAGGGTGAAGAACAGGACAAAACTTGGACTTGTTTTTCAAATTGGTTTTAAGATGTGTTCCTATCACATTGCCCGTTTGAGATAAAAATTGAGTATTCGTCAGGTCTGTTTGTTCCACTTCGTGGGTTAGTTCCAGTGCTGTTTGTAGGCTGGTTGCATCCGCAACTGCAAGAGATGTTGATGATGCAATTTGTGCATAGGGTTTGACACCTGTCCCCTTCCGGACAAGGGGAGGCGGAAGGGGACAGGTGTCAAACCCTACACAAGGAAGAAAACCCGGAGAGGCCACAAATCAAAGATATCCTCTCCGCAACAGGACATTCAAAAAGTAAACAAAGTCTACAAATTGGACCCAAAACTGATAATTAACCTATCCGATTACAAATTAACACCTACTGAAGAATCACTTTTGAGGAAAGGTCTGTCCTTCTGCCCTGATAAACACCATGATGAAGTGGAGACTAGAATCGACATCTACAAGTACGTGCGCAAGCTTAAACTAAAAAAACTCTTCTCACGGAAAAAAGCAGGAGAAGCAACGCCAACAACTAACAACGATGCACAAATTGCATCATCAACATCTCTTGCAGTTGCGGATGCAACCAGCCTACAAACAGCACTGGAACTAACCCACGAAGTGGAACAAACAGACCTGACGAATACTCAATTTTTATCTCAAACGGGCAATGTGATAGGAACACATCTTAAAACCAATTTGAAAAACAAGTCCAAGTTTTGTCCTGTTCTTCACCCTGGCAATCGGGTTGATGTATTTCATGACCTGGTAGTGGCGGAATTAGAGACAATGACAAACACAAACAACAAAAAAGAAAATGTAACAAAGAACGAACGCATTGCTCTCAAAAATCTCCAACTAAATCCAATGATTGAAATAAAACCCGCAGATAAGGGTGGAAATATTGTTGTTCTCAATAAGAAAGACTATCTTGAGGAAGCACATCGCCAATTGAATAACAGAACTAATTACAAACTACTGGAGCACAATCCATCAATGGACATGACAAGAACACTGCATAAGAAGATCGACATATGGCAAGCAAGCGGCATGATTAATAAAGATGAAAAAAACTTTCTAACGGTCAGCCATCCCATAATGCCAACATTATACTTCCTGCCCAAGGTTCACAAAACCTTAATTAAACCACCTGGGCGACCGATAATATCGAGTTGCGGATCTCTATGCGAAAATGTATCCTCTTATGTGGACTATTTTCTAGCCCCGATAGTCCCAACATTGAGCTCCTTTATTAAAGACACTGGTGACTTTTTACGAATCATCATGGGAGTGGAATGGCAACCAGAGTTCTGGCTGGCAACCATAGACGTCGTATCACTGTATACATCGATCCAGCATGACATTGGCATGAATGCAATTAAATACTTCCTCAATCAGAGACCAATATCCGAGCTAAGGCATACCAACATGATAATCGACATGATGTCGTTCTGCTTGGAGAACAATGTCTTCACCTTTGACAAAAAGATCTATAAACAAATCTGCGGATGTGCCATGGGAGTCTCCTTCTCTCCAAGCTATGCCAACCTCACCATGGGTTGGTGGGAAAAAAACATAGCTTGGAGAGAGGAAAACGAGCCATACACCACGGATGTGGTTGTCTGGCTAAGATTTATAGACGATCTGTTCCTCCTGTGGAAAGGGACTAAATCAAAACTAGTGGAATATATCGACATTCTCAATGTGAATAATGTAGGACTACAGTTCACATTCAACATTCAAAAGAAAGAAATTGAATTTCTTGACACAAAAATCTACGTCAACAACAATAAATTGGAGACTACAGTATTCCGAAAAAAAACCTCCACGAACAGTGTACTTTATGGAACGAGTTTCCATCCCATCTCACTGAAACAAAGCATCCCCTACGGGGAATTTCTCCGGATGAAACGGAACTGCTCGGAAGAAATAGAACTGGAAAACAAAATCACGGAAACCAGAGACCGCTTCATCCAGCGTGGATAAAAACGGGCAGATATAACCAAGGGCGAGCTAAAAGCAAGAGCCAAAACAAGAGCTGAAACCTTGATACCCAAATGCAAATCCACAGAGAACAATGGGGAAGAAAAACCACGACTAATCTTGACATACTCAAGAGAGAGTTATAAAATTCGTCAAATTCTAATTAAGTTCTGGAATGTACTGAAAAAGGACAGCGAAATAGGATCACTAATTGGGGACAGACCTCTAATTACCTATCGAAAAGCGCCCTCGTTACAAGATACATTAGTAAATAGCCACTTCAAAAAGGATATTAAGACTCTGAGTTGGCTAGAAAAACGACAATTGGGCTTTACCAAATGCACAACATGCAAAGCATGTACAATTGGCCAGAACATAAAAACCTTGAAAGATCCAAAAGGAAGAACTTTTGACATTAAGGACAAGATAACGTGTGAGTCCTCATTTGTAGTCTACCAAATTGTCTGCTTCTGTGGTAAGAAATACATCGGCTCCACTATCTGCCCACTCAAAAAACGAATACTTGAGCATACCAGAGCAATCCAGAACAATGACATGAGTTACGCAACGGCAAAACATCTGAAGACACACCCTGGCAAAACATGGAAAAACATGAAATATTCAGGAATTGCCTTGGTGGGAGAAAATTAAAGAGGGGGCGATCGAGTAACAAGACTAAGACGCCTTGAATCAAAACTAATCATAAGGTTTAAGACCAGACAGCCGCGAGGCCTGAACATGGACGAAGAACTTAGCGTGCACTTATAAAAATTCGGTTCTGGAAACCCTCTGCACACTCTTTTACAAACAGCGGATTGTAATTTGTCCCTGTCTCCCTTTTGAACACTGTTTACGTAGATAATTATTCTTTTGATCTTTATTTCCACCAGCATAACAAAGCAAATTGATATGACCTAATGCAATAGATAAGTTTTTCTTTTTCTTTTTAATTTTGCGCAAACCCAGCTGTTGATCAAGGTTTATGGTGACATCACTGAACGGCAGGCACTTAGCCTCACACTAGCCACTAATAATGGAAGACTTGGGTACAAAAATAACCATTTCCCACATGGACACTCAGTCCCTGATTTTCTCATTGGTCCTAAATCGTCAGGTATTAAGTGACGACACTTACAAAGACGACAATGACTAAACAACATCTCAAACGTTCATGGATTGCCATTATATTACCGCGATCCGGCTGGGTTAAAACGCACTGTAAGATACAAAAAATGCATTAAAACTACTGCACCCACAATGCACCATAATTGCCAAGTGGAGCTAGTCAGTATAAATAGTAGAAACAAATGATGGACACGTGTTTGTACCGTGATCAAGGACAGTGTATCTGTCTGAAACGCGTAGGTGGGGAACCTACATGAAATAAACAATCTAATCTGATATCTGAGGTGGTGTGCGGCGTCTTCTGTTGAAGAAAACTTTGCTTTACTCATATATATATATATATATATATATATATATATATTACCTACTGGAGGTTGCCAGTAGGTAGTTTTAGTTAGAACCTAGTTACCATAGGAAAATCCAAACATTCTATTCCCAATAACTTTGGCGCCGATTGACGAATCTTCGAGACATTTCCAAAGCAAATTCTTTGTTGATATCAGCTCCTATGTTGAACGTTTGAGGGTGATTCGTCAAGGAGGGGCCGAGAAAAAAAGGGGCTCACAAAATGTGTTTTTCCATGTTAATTTCCATTGGAAACTTTAGACAAGGCTACAGGTCGAACGGGTGAACAGAATTACCCCAAGTTCTGCAACTAACTGGCTGAGGCATTACAAGCACAAGCTTGCTGCTTATTGGCTGCAAGCGGTGTGAGTGGTTGCAACTAGGAAGTGCTGATCGCCATTTTGTAATTGTGTTGAAGCGAGTAAGGGGAAAAAAGGGTGAAAAAAGTGGGAAATAGAAGGGTAGGAGCACTGTAACCTCTGTGAGGTGTTTAGGGTTTGCTAAAGAGGGCGTGAGAAGCAAAGTGTTCACTCCTATGAAAGTGGTGGGTAACGGAAATTAAGTGAAGTATTGCGTAGAGTCTGTTGCTGTTAAGGTGAACTGGTGCGGGACTCGGGGATTAGAGCATGAGCTCAAATTGCGTGTTATGCTGTGAAGTCATGTGCCGTGGCCGCTGCACTACATGTGTAGAAGTAGTCTCAGTATGTGTTTATACCTACTAGGAGGAACTACTGACCCGTATTGGTCTGAAAGTCTTGGGGTACAGAAAATTTGTGATTTATTGTCTAAAGTCTCATGGTGCTAAGCTGAGCTGCTGCCGGACTCGAGGATGAAAGCATGAGCCTAAACTGTGTGCTATGCTGTGAAGTCATCTGTTCTGGCCGCAGTGCTATACCTGTCCAAGTTGTGTGATCATGTAGTTATAGCTAGTTGGATGAACTTTTGTTTCAAACATTGTTTCTTGTGTATGGTTCTTAGGAGGTGTTATAGAGGGAGTGCGGAGGTAAATTCGCTCGTATCAAACTAATTCGGTATTTGTAAAGTGCAAACTATCCACTCCTACAGGTCTGATGGCGCAGGGGGCATAAGCTGACTGAATTGGGGTAAATCATTGACCTACTGACCCCTACCAGTCTGAAAGTACTGGGTACGGAAATTAAGTGAGGTATTGCCTAGAGTGTCATGCTCCTAAATTGAGCTGCTGCTGGACTTGGGGATGAAAGTGTGAGCTTAAACTGTATGTGCCATGCTGTGAAGTCATGTGCTCTGGGTGCAGTGCCACACCTGTCCAACATGTAGATGATGCTTAGGTGGTGTTGTATAGGGAGTTTGTAAAGCACAAACTACTGACCCCCATGTGTGAGTAGAGCTGGTCATCAAAGCGAGAGTTCTGTGCTGCAAAGTGAGATGGTCTGGCCGCTGCGCCAAAGCTGTGTGGAGAATACATTTTGGCAAGGATCTGGGAGTTGCCATTGTCTGGCCGTAAAATAGCGGGCTTAAGTTGTAAGTTATAGGGTGGCTCTAAAAAGAGCCCTTGTGTTCATTAGTTGGAGCTACATATAAGTGCGGATGCACAGCTTCAAGTTATTCAGAAAAACTCGGTTTCCCTGATCTGTGAAGTGTACTCCATCACTTCTGTACATATCCACCATATCAAAACGTATATTGTTGTTGTATATTGACCCCATTTTGTGGTCTCTGAGGTATGCCGAGAAAGCTTTGTTGATTTTTTTCCGAGATTTTTCAATCTGAGGACAACATTTTTGGACCTTTTCCACTTCTGTCTTTGGCATATATTGGAATATACAAAGACAGTTTGAGGCAAAAGTAACATCAATCATTCAAAGGTGTCCTTCATAAGCATTTCCAAACTTATCCCAGTCAATGTGCCTAGGTAGTTTCCACCACAGTGCACAATCACAAGGTCAGGGTGTTCGAGATGCAAACAGGTTTTAACCAAAGGCAACAATTGGTGCCACTTCAATGCTCTCTGTCCAAACCATTTAACGTCCACATTTTGTAAACCGAGGTCTAAGTCAATACGTCTCTGTTCTGCATACCTTTTGCACCAGAAAACATAGCTATGTCCTACAATCCACACTAGCATTTTGGAGGTGTAGCTGGAAGGTATGAAAAGATGTCTGTAGCACATGCAGTTCCTTCATAGAATAAGAGATATGTTTAAAGATTGGGAACTAGTTTCTATTCACATACAAAACAATATCTGATTGGGAGATGAAAAGCATTGTTTTTTAAAAGTAGGGTGCACATTCGATTTGTAGAAAAGCATCTTTGTGATTGGTTAAGAAAAAGCAGTTGAGTATATATCATAGGATAAAGTGTCATCAACTCAACCACACCTGCTACTTGCATTTGGAATGCATTGTTCAAACTTAAAACAATCATAAACTATTAACCTGCAAGTGCCGTTAAATGTTCGAGAAAATGTTGCAAAAAAATATCGTTAGGTTTAAAAGAAATTATGACATTTTAACCTCCACGTGTTGTAGAATGTTCTAGAAAGTGTGTTGATAGAATACGTTGCATTTCTGAGTTCTATGTGTACTTGAATATGAAAAAAACTGTTTATATGCAGAATTAGAAAGACAGTAATAGAGAGAAGTGTTGAAAGCTAAAAGAGTCAAGGAACTATTCTAATTTGTTTTTTATTACCTACTGGTGGTTGCCAGTAGGTAGTTATAGAGTTAAGACTGAGTTTCCATTGGAAGGTTATTTTTTGTTTTGCTTATAACCTTGGCGTCACTTGATGAATCTTCATGACATTTTGAAGAATAATTCTTTGTTCATATCAACTCCTATGTCAAAAGTTTTGGGGATAATTCATCAATGGAGGGCCGAGATAAAAGGGGGGGTCCTAAAAAGTGTTTTCTCCATGTTAATTTCAATAGGACACAAGGCTACAGGTCGAACGGGTGAACGGCATACCCCAAATTTGGCAGCAAGAAGGGTTTTGGTATAGAAAGCACACTTTTTTATATGGTGTAAATCTGTTCAGTAGTTTTTGAGAAATGTCTAAATTTACAGATATCGATATTTAGTAATTCTGCCATCTGATTGACTGAGGCGTTACGATCAGGAGCTTACTGCTTATTGGATGCAAGTGGTTGCAACTAGGAAGTGTTGGTCACAATTTGTGATTTTGTTGAAGCAAGTAAGGGGAAAAAAGGGTGAAAAAAGTAGGAAAGTAGGGTAGGAGCACTGTAAGCTTTGTGGGGGAGTGCGAAGCGAAGTAGTCACTGTTACCGGTCTGTACGTGTGGTGTTGCTCAAAGTGACATGATGCTGATATGATATGGTGCTACCATGGGGTATGAAACTGAGAGCCTAAACCGTGAGGTCATTGCTGTAAAGTGATGTGGTCTGGTGTTTGTCGCATACATGTGCAAGCAGTGTTTGTAGGCGTTTATACCATGCAGGGAGTGGGAAGCAAACTACTGACCACTATCATGTGTTTATAGTATGTGGGAAGCGAAGTACTCACGCCTAGCGGTATGCAGACTTGGGGTTGAAATCAAGGTGATTGCTGTAAAGGGATGGGCTCTGGGCGCTATAGTATACGCATGCAAGTAGTGTTAGTAGGCGTTTATACCATACAGGGAGTGGGAAGCAAACTACTAACCGGTACCGTGCGTTTATACTGTCCCGGAAGTGGGATGCGAAGTACTCACGCCTACCGGTGTGAAGACTTGGGGATGAAACCGAGGTGATTGCTGTAAATGGATGGGCTCTGGGCGCTGTAGCATACCTGTGGAAGTAGTGTTAGTTTACGTTTATACAATATAGGGAGTGGGAAGCGAACTACGTACCCCTGCCGGTCTCAAGACTAGTGGATGAAACCATGAGCTCTTTGCTATAAAGTCATGTTCTGCGCGTAGTATTTCAATGTAAGTCATCGTAGAATGTTAGTATGTAATTCTACTAGAATCTAAGTATTTAATGTTAGAATGTAGGGGAACCTTGCGAAGTTTGTTCACGGTGCTGGAGAAGACGGTTGCCTTGCTGTCTGCTCCTGTTGGTGGCTGTTTCAGGTGTCTTGTTTTCCTGTAATAAATCTACTTATTGGATCCACTGCTGTCTGCCTCTTCACTACATAAATTTGGCAAGAAATGGGAGAAGGTAGAAATAAGACACCACTCACCAATATTTCAAAATTGCTTGCATTGTGCTGAAGACCCGTTTTCTTCATGTAGCTGTTTCTACTCATGCCAGGATCATCAGCTCATTGAACTATGTTATCCGACTTCTGGTAGGATTAATATTTTTAGATTTTGTACTTCTTCACTACATTCTGGTCACTGTACTACACATGTGTAAGTAGTGTTAGAATGTGTTTTTACTAGCAAATGCATCATGGTCCTGGGAGGGTGACCTCTCAGGCGCAGCTCATACAATGTCCCCGGGCGTGCATTCGCGGGACATTTGTGTTTGCTATTAGAGGGCTGGTGAATGGCTTCCAACCTGTGATAGCAAATCCTTGTTTGACTACTTGAAGCGAGAGGAGGAAAACCTTGTATTGTTTTAATAGAGAGGATGCTGATGGTAAAATGGAGAGAAAAAAAGAAACAAAAAACAGCGGGGTGTCACCCGTTCATTTAAATGAGGCTTCTGGTGGGTAATGTTCCGTGGCCAATCCAATTATTATATTGCGGTATCTTAATGTCACATGTTAGGTGCTGAAGGGCACAGAGATGTTTTGAGACCTAGCGGACCGCCACCTTCCTAGGTAATTGTTTACTAATTGTTCGGGGGTTCAATCCCAACTGAAGTCTGGGGATCGCCATAGTCCAGGGATTCATTTAAATATGCAGGATGGGCCTCGGCAGTCCCTCAAGCCTCGGTGGTCCTAGGCAGTGCCTTATTGATTCTGTAATCACACGGGCAGTACTCATGGTGTTATAAAGGATACACTCATAGAAGTTTTGCAGTTGTAGAATTACCTAGGCCTCATTTGTGTAATAGTCAGTTAGATTATGTTTGGTAGGTGCACTGTAATATTGGAAGGGTTTATCCTCATAATATCCTATAAACAGATGATTTACACAGGAAACTATAGACAAGTGTTGTCAGAAAAACAAAACCTATACACTCAGGTATTTATTTGAAAAAAAGTAACCTTTATTAAAACACAATTAAATAGAAAGATAAGTTTAATAGAACAAACAGTATAATATAAAAACGTGTGTTGGACTCCAGTGAAAGCAGCATGGAAAACCTGCAAGACAAAAATGAAACATAAGTATGTGTGCTATGTGGAAGAGGTAAAGAAAGGTAGTCCGAATGAAAGGACGATAGTAAGAATGAGAGGGAGGAGGAGTGGCTGGAAGGGAGAAGGGGAGGGAGAGTCAAAAGAAGAGAGGGAGGAGGAGACAGAGCGTCGGCTTACTGCACCCAGCACTTAGTGTTTACCCTCACGTCACCCGTTTGTCTAGGACGCTGCAGTCCGGCGAGAAAGAGTGTGGTCCAGCAAGTCCTTATAATGAAACACATGAGGCCAGAGACTAGGGGCCATATTATCAAGGAACGGCGATACCATTATAGCTGCTTTTGTTGGCAGGAAGCTGCTGCTAAAGCGACAATAAGGGGCTTGATAATATGCCCTTGTGAATTCCCATAGAAGCCCAGGTTCTGGTGTGCATCTGGCCTTCTATGGAAATTCACAAGGGCATATTATCAAGCCCTTTGTCGCTGCTTTAGCAACAGTTTCCTGCCACAAAAGCGGTGGTAATGTTATCGACATTCTTTGATAATATGGTGCTACATTATTAGCTACGGGGAAATCACTTGCCTGCACTTGTGCACCCAGGGTGCTGCACCCCAACCACTTCCCCTGCACTGTGCTCAATTGTAGGTCCTGCAAACCGGGGCTTCACTGCTCACCTGCCACCATGGATGTGTCCCACGACATGTTGGTGAAAGCTCCGAGCCGAGGTAGGTTTGTACTGTAAGAGACCAGGTCTCCGGTCGTGGATGGTGTCTTGATACCACGATGGAAGGCGTCAGAATGCTCAGGGCATCATTGCTTGGAGAGCTTGCGATCCGCCCTTGTTGAGCCAATCAATTGAATGTCTGAAAAGGGAGGAATAATTTAATGGTGGAAACGTCTGGAGGTAAATGAAGGTTTATTTCAAGCTTGATAGAAAACAGGAGTTGAGTGCATCCTTCGTTTTTGAAATACGATCTACCAACTGTTAGTGGTAATCGTGGTTCAAAGAGGAGTTGGAGTGCTTGAGAATTCACAAGGTTCAATAATAATATGTAAGTAAAAAATCTGGGTGTGGTGTTTGACGACAGTCTTTCTTTTCGTCCCCACATCACGGGCCTGGCGGGGAAATGTTTCGGTATCTTGAAGATGGTGAGGAAGTTTCTCCCACTGCTTTCCCTTCAATACCGCAAGAACATCGTGCAAGCACTTGTGGGTTCGCGTTTAGACTACGCTAACGCACTTTTCTCTGGTCTGCCTAAATATCTGGTATCCAGATTGCAAGTTGTCCAAAACTCGGCGGCCAGAGCCATCTTTGGCCTTCCACGGAGAGCCAGTGCCTCCCTACTGCGCGGCAGGCTGCATTGGCTGTCTATCCCTAGCAGAATTAGGTTCAAGGTCCTCACGTTGGCGTTTAAAGCCCTCCACTGTATTGGCCCAGCTTACCTCAGGAAGCGGATTGCTCTCTACGTTCCCCGGAGGAGTTTGAGATCTGCTGACCTGGCTAAAGTGGAGGTACCAGTGATCAAACGCGTGCGGATGGGAGGCCGGTCTTTCCAGTTTATGGCGGCCAGTCTGTGGAATGAGCTCCCTCTGTCACTCCGCAAGGCTAACAATCTCCTGGCCTTCAGAAAGGAGCTCAAGACGCGCCTCTTCTCCGCCTAACCAGTGGGTCTACAGTGTTTCTGCCGCTGGGTTTTTCTTGGTTGTGTTCAGGACTCTCTGTCAAAGCGCCGGGACACCCGATCTGGGTAGCCGTGCGCTCAAGAAATACAGTTCTAACATAACATAACATAACATAACATAACATATGTTATACGAAAGTTGATATAGAAAGGAACATAGCGCATGCTAAAAGCATAATGTACACGTGTAATGCAGTGGCGGAAGGCTGTGTGCATGTACACTTAGTACCGATCTCACTACAGTACCCTAAAAAACAATGTCACCCGTCTGTAGGGCAGCGCTGCCCACTGGCTCAGGCCTACAGTATGGTCCAGCAGGTCCTTAAAATGAGACAGATGAGACTGAATGAGGTCAGAAAGCACATCAATACGCAAGGCAACATCGCTTTTTCGCACATACGCACTCAGGGTGATGCACCCCACCCCTCCCGCAGCACTGCGCTCAACAGGTGTTTGTAGGGCAGTGCTGCCCGCTGGGTCAGGCATACAGTACAGTCCAGCAGGTCCTCAAAATGAGACAGACATGTGACTGAATGAGGTCAGAGATCACATCTTTACGCACAGCAACATCGCTTATTTGCACATGCGCACTCAGGGTGATGCACCCCACCCCTACCGCAGCACCACGCTCAACATGTGTTTGTAGGGCAGTGCTGCCCGCTGGCTCAGGCCGACAGTACGGTACAGCAGGTCTTTAAAATGAGGCAGAGATGAAACTGAGTCAGGTCAGAGATCACATCATTACGCACAGCAACATTTGTTGTTCTCACCTGCGCAGCCAGGGTGATGCACCCTACCCCTCCCGCCGCACCGCGCTCAATTGGAGGCCCTGTGCACCCAGGCCACTCTGCTTACCTGATGTCATTGTTGTGTGAGCAAACACTACGGGCAGTAGTGCTCACAATTCAGGTGGAACGATGATTTCAGGATGATGTACAGCTCATGGATCCCTTTCGAAGACGACGGGCAGTAGGGCTCACAATTTAGAGCCAGTGTTGATTGTCAGGATTCTATATACCTCATGGATCCCTTTTTTTAAATTGTGCATTGTGATATGCTAGGTGGATGTGACCATGTCATCTGAGGCAGTGTGGAAAAGAGGGGCGTCGTGGTTATCTTATTTATACGTACGCAAAGTTAGCTGGACTTGCGTACGTCAAGCCAGCATAGGGGTGTAAATAATTATTCTGAGGACCAGGGTGTAGCTTAGTTCCTGCCTGGCAGGAAGTGTACTTATGTGTGTTTCTTTTGTAGCATTGACCTCGCAGAGTGTGCAATTTACATTAGTGTAGCATGTGTCTGGAGGGCGCCAACTATCGCTAATGAGATGGTGTTTGAAAAGATTGAATGGTAAATATCACATGTCGTTGTCAATGTTGTGGACCTGCGCAGACACGTATGTCAATGGTGTGCGGTATTATTGAAAGTGTTGCTATCGTGAAGCGTACACATGTGAATGTGCTCGGATGGAGGGAGGATCAGCAGTGAGGCTGCATCATACACAGTGATAATGCTTCCAACAGTCAAGCAATGCATGTCAAATGCGAATCTGAAAGTCTCATATATAACAAACTAGTATATTGGTAAAGCCCGTCAACAGTGCGTACAGCAAAATAAATCTACACATTGTTGTTTACTGTTTGTGACATGTGATCTAGGATGTGCACTCTGCTTGTGGCTCCTGATACTTCTTAGAGCCACGAATTCCCAGGTCAAAAGAGAGCACAATAATGTGCACACACCAGGGGCATTGTGTAACACATATTTGTTTTTTGATGTATCATTGAGATGCATGGCGATCACACATGGACCATGAATATTCATCAAGATGATCGTTGCATGTTGTGTGTAATAAAAGATATGTGCTCACAGCAAAACAAACTTTTCAAAAAGCTCTCAAAGCAGAAGAGGTGTCTCTCATCAAATGCTGTAGAGAGAATGAGTAAAATGGGTGGGGTCACCCAACTGTTACAATGGAAAATGTTATGAAGCAATGAAATGCTTTGTTTTAAGGTCACATGGCAATTGCGCACTGAGTGTGCAAGGAGGCCGCACCTGACGCGATTGTGACAAATATATTTATCATAATATAGGTTTATTACAGTTAGAAATATATAAAGGTTTAAAATATGTTATATTATTGCTTGTTTAATTGAAGTGAATGCTGCAACAAACAAACATTGGCATGGAACCCACTGTGGGAGTTAATGATTTTCCTAGGCCCACAAGTCCCTGCATGCACCAGTGAATTCAGCGCCATGAGCGTGGCCCACTGGGGATTACATAAAGGCGCAAGCAACGAGGAAACCTCTTTGCCATGTTTTAGCAGCTGCCCAGGAAGAAGAGGCTGCTGCCTCTAAATGCTTAGGCATATGCAATAAAGTTCCCTAACATGCCGAGGCTGGTCTCCGTGTTTAAATAACGCAAGGTGACATCTGCTGGAGTGCGAGTTAGAAGCTTTTGGGCATTTGGAGAAAAAAATGATTTCTTGTTCTCATATACTGTTTAAAGTTAATTAGATATACTTTTGAGACAACAAAAAACAACTGAGGGAATGGCGTACCTGGTCCCGACACTATATGTATGTGACGTAACCCAAGAGAGGCACACATTAAAAAGCATATAATATGCAATCAAATGATGACAATTTTTTTGAAGACTTGAGTGTGGAGAAATCTTCTTATTCTTTTATCTCAAAAAACACAGCCAACGCGTTTTAATCACAAAGGTCTTCCTCAGGGCTGTTAAAATGACAATAAAACATCTCATACAGATTCCATCACATGTTCAATCAATATACAACCCAAAACCACAATTCACATAAAATAAGCACCTCACTCCTTTATAGTGAAGTTATCCTGTTTGTGCCCTTGACCAAGAACAAATCATGGCATGTCACCCTTCATGTCTTCCACCTACCAATTTACGTGACTTGCCATGAAAGCACCCACACTCCAAACAAATAATAGAAAAAGCCAGGACAGAAAGAAAGAGGCCAAAACCATACACATAAAAATGAGCACAAAGTTCAAGAGCTTCAAGTCAATAGAGTTCAAACCCAGCAACCAGAGTTATTAACTCAGTGTTGTTTATTCTGCAAAAATAATATTTCACGACCAACTCAAGTGGGGGAAGAGAAGATGAGAATGAAAAAAAACCATCCAAGATGCATTGAAGAAACACCGTGTTTCAAACCACACCCATGCACGTGCTAGTCATTATCAAACAAAAGTGACATAATTAATATACTTCCATTACCTAAATAAACAATACTTTGCTGCAAAATCCTATGGAAGAGTAATCCGTCTTCATGTATTCAATATTCTAAACGGTTCCAGAGCAGAAACCAAACTATGGTCAACATACATTCAAATGTCGGACATTGAACATCACACTATTCTTTTGCTACCCATGTGATCCAATATATGGACACCTTTAGTATAAACTGATCCCATAAAAAAATATTGTTTACTGATAAAAAATACCTTATCACTTTGTCTCCATTGGAGAGTAATCCAATATTTGGCATGGGGTTTTAAAACCACAAATAAGTCGTCAATATTCCGAATGTCTATTCTTCTCCAAGGTCACTCGGGACGTACATCAATATATTCTAAAAACACAAACGGCCAGATGAAAAAATATAAATAACTGTTGTATACTCCATAGACGTCTCTAGCAACATCACAAAATATTGCATGTATCCCAGCATACAGCATCCACAAAGTTCTTGATCAATGTCATGTATCTTCAATGGTGCTACCTTTTATACGCAGCATACCCTGAAACCCACGACCTTTAGATTAGATAACTCGTGGTTTTCCTCTATTAATATATAATTACATCCTATTTTACACTTTATCCAGCGCAATATTCTGCGCCTTATCTAGAGGTCAGTCATACTGAATTATACACATTCAAAATGACTCAAACAGAGAGCGCAAATGCACCCTGCCCGTCATATATTAAAAATGGACGCACTTCGAACGCTGCCATGGTCATAGACTACACCCACATTCTGCGTGATTACCCCCATCCTGCTACAGCATAGCCTTTACAAAATATCATGGTATATGCGCTATTTTCACTCACCCGTATTTCGGTAACCCTCGTCAAACACAAGCGGAACAGCGATACAATTGTCGTATAGTTCCAGTCCGAAAGCACATAGCGTTCTGCTGCCAGTATGTTTTAAACTAACATAGACCAATCCACACGTGTCACGTCACCAGCAATACTCCTATTACGTACACCATCACTTGAAACAGACCCGTCACGCCCAATGAGCAGACACGAATCAATAGACGCATTACCTACTATGCTTACGAGTTACGTGGTTTGTGGAGCGGATCACGTGTAAAAATTTAACCAATACTCTGTTTGTTAAAATGTATCCGAGGCCAGGATAACCAACCCGCCTACCCCTGGTGCCAGCGTGATCACTCTATCTAAATTTACCTTTATTCTTCCTCACACTCGTTCTATGAACAGAGCCTGGAGGACATCAATCCACTACAATACCGTAATAACAATAATGTCTATGTCATGTATGGCTAAACAATGTATTCCTAACCTCCCTTTAGCGATACTGTGATAGTCTTTACAAGATTGATAATCACTAAATGCCCAGAAGTCCCTGACATGTGGATGCTCATATGGCAAGTCAAGTCAGCTCTTAAATATCAAGTACCCCTTTTATGCTGGGACCAGCAAACCTTCTCATTGAGCATGTACATTCCATCTGTATGAGTCTGGCCACCCAAAATACCAGTATTAATACATTACATTACATAAACATAATATAGCCAATTCCCATTAATTAACATTACAATTGAATGCTATGGTTGTACATCTATTCAGAGGACAATTTCTGCTCCAACCATTGCATCTATTAAGAGGACAATTTCTGATCAAACCATTACATTATTTTTTTAATTAATATGTAACCACTAGTCGGATTCTCATTAGGATAACAGTAAACTGTCATTGAAGTAGCGCTGTTAAAACAATTTCATTGGAAAACCCTAACACCAAATTGAAGATTTGGAATTAGGTGCATATTTCATAATACATACATAATTCATCTTGCACACGAACAGTATCCAAGTAATGTATTTCAGGGGAAGAAACAAATGAAGTTATATACTTGTAAAGGGCCGGGAATAAATCCAAACCCCATTCATCATTACTAATTGTCCATTGAATGCAAGAATAACCTGGATCCACCCGGTAATCGATGGGCCAAGAACCACACCCTGTAAGGCCCTACACCTATCTCTTAACGAGAGGAGGTAGGGAAAGGCCAATATTGTACTCTCATTATTTGGGTGGTATCTATAAAAGTTACCATTTTCAGACAAGACAAAATGTGACAGTGACCCATAGCGAGACATCACAGCAAGAGGTGCAGATCATTGTCACTATTGAGCCCAGCAGAGACTGCTCCTAATTTACAGATCCAACAAGCCTCCTCCTGTCTTAAGTGAAGCTCTCTATCTCCACCTCTTCTATCTTGTGATACGCAGTCAATAGCATGGAACTTGTAATTGGCCTAGGAAGAGCTAGAGCTAAACACATGAGAGCACATCACATATGTTTGGTCATTATTAAGCACAGCACGTCGATGCCCCTGAATACCGACCTGCAACTGTCTAACCATGCTTCCCACATATATCTTCGAACAATTGCAAACAATCACATAGATAACATAGGTTGATTGACAATTTATAAAGTGTTTGACTTCATAGACCTTCTTGTTATTGTATGAAAAACTAGTCGTTTTGTTTAGACACAGATGGCAAATATTGCATTCACCACAAATGAAAAAACCTTTGGGACATTTAAGCCACGAGCTGGATCCCTGTGACCTAACAGCAGTATAACTAGGACACAGAACTTCCCTTAGTGTTTTTGATCTTTTGTATGTCACAGAGGGTTTATCATACATTAATGGACCCACACCCAGTGCACTTTTTAGAATGTTCCAGTGTCGGTGTAGGATTTAATACAGATCCTGATTTAAGCCTGAATGGGTGGTAATAAAGGCCAAACGTTCTTTCCGGACTTTTCTTTTGGTGGCCCTAAGTGTGTCCTCTCTTCTCACCTTACGTATCCTCCCAAGGGCCTGATTCAAGTCTTGACTCTTATAACCTCGCCTTTTCAAACGGTTCAATGACCCCTCGCCCTGCTCTTCAAATAACGTATAAATGCTGCAGTTCCTGCATACTCTAATTAACTCTCCATACAGTATAGCTCTTTTCGTACTGTGAGAATGGGCACTGTCATAGTGCAAAATACTGTTGACAGCAGTGTCTTTTCATAACATAGTACTTTGTAGCTTGTAATTTGATATGAAAAACTCCAGATCCAAAAATTGAATCCTCGTCCGGGACATATTCATCGTCAGTTTTACATTAAATGATTTATTATTAAGAAAGTGAAAGTAGTCCAGAAAATATTTTTCAGTTCCTGTCCAGATTAGGATCATATCATCAATGTAGCGTACCCAAAAATGGACAAAATGTGTCCATTTCTCTGCACTAGGGGACCACGCATGACATTTTTTGTACCACCTCATGAATAAATTTGCATAGGACGGTGCAAATTTTGATCCCATGGCCATACCCTGTTGTTGATGGTACCAATCATGGGTGAATAGGAAAAAGTTATTGCATAGGATTAGATTGATCATTTTAATAATCATATTATTATGTTCAAGATGTGACGCATTTCTGGAGGACAATAAATGCTCCATGGCTAGCTGACAGTATTCTCTTTTGATGCATGTATACAAGGACTCTACATCCAACGTTACCAATTACATAGAGTCATCCCACTGCAGGTCCACAAATTTTTTTAGTATATCTTTTGTGTCCCTGATATAGGCGGGTAGGTTAACCACCAGGGGTTTCAAAAAGGTATCCACAAATTCGGACAAATGCTCTGTCATAGAGCCATTGCTTGAAATAATTGGACGCCATGCCGGGAAAGTGGCTTGGCAGCGCGTACTTGTTGCATATGCAACGCGCAGCGGGCGAGACCCCATACGCAAATGACGTAACGTGTGGCTTGGTACTGCGTACCTGTCGGATACCAAAGTAGCAGCTGAGGTGACTTCATGCGTATATGATGTTATGTGGGATGCGGTGCCACGAAGTCGTCAGATACGAAATGCGCATCATTTACGAGTTTAGCAACATGGCGGATAGGATTTGCGTCGTGATGGAGCTTGGTACGCTACCGGTAGAGGAGTGCAGTTTTCTCCAGAAAAAAAAATATATACACATTTTTTTTGAAGATATAAAACATTACATAATTTTTAAAGTAAAAAAAAGAAGTATAATATAGTTCCTCAATATTAAAAAATATATATTTGAAAAAATATAGGTTTTAGAAACATTAAAATATGAAATTAACATTTAAAAAATCTTTGAAATTCACTGAAAAAACCATAGGTTTCAGGCACGTTATAGTTAGGAGTTAACATTTAAAAAACCTTGGAAAATAACAAAAAAAACATAGTTTCAGGGACGTTATAGTTAGTTGGACATTTGACTCACATAAAACCAGAGAAATTCACCTGTTATAGTTAGTTGAGCTAACTATAACTTGTGCGCCCGCAATGCACTGCTGATAATGTCACATATTACATAACTCATGACATGGCCAGTGACACCACTGATGACATCACTGATGACATCACTGGTGACATCTAAAATGACATCACTGATGACATCACTCATGACATCATCCATGTGACAATCTGCTGCACATACTGATGCTCTAATATAAACTTTGATACACCCATTCTAAAATGCAGACTACTATTTTTGAAACCGTACACAGAAGAATGTCATATGCTACATAGCACTCACTATTTTCTAGGTCTACACACACATCCTGTCACTTATACTTGTAGTTACTCATCAATACAGGACTATAATATGCACTCATACATCTATACATGCAGTCACACGCTGCCACTCATCCATAGAGTTACTCACACACCTAGTCAGTAAAGCAAAGAATCAATCACATACCCATTTAGTCATGTATACAGTTTACACAGCAATTTCGTTATTTTTAGACATACCACCTCACTTATTTATACAGATATTAACACATATTTACTGTCTTATACAATCACTGATAGAAGCAGACACTTATTTATACACTCACCTAAATAGACACTTATGTAGTTATTCAGCAACCCATGCAGTTGCTTACACACCAACGGAGAGACTAATACAGACGTTTAACCAGTTTAGTCACTAACCCATGCATTTAGTAAGACACGTCATGGTACTTATAGAGCGCACTGTCACCAGACGGTCACCTTGCAGTGTCGCCTATGCGGCTTCCTGGCGCTGATACTCATACCGCTGTGGAACCCTTCCTGGCTTTCCCTGTGAAGTGTCCACTCCTGGGCACCCCCAGGGTGAAGCCAGGCATCCTTAGCGCTGTTGGGGCCGGTGTGGAGGCTAAGCAAGCTATTGCCCAGAGTTGCCCAGAGTTGCAGCGTGGGGCCCGTGATTAGAATAGGCACCGAGGCGAGAATTAACAGGTCCCGGGAAATTGAGCCCAAGACCCCGCCGAGGCGGGAATCGAACCCTGGTCCCTGGCCAGAACTCTGCATCAGGGTCTGCCGCTCTAACCATTGAGCCACACTCCTCCACACGTTCAATCACTCACTTATACAGTCAGTCACGCACCTACTAAATAATCTCTTTAGGCATTTGTAAATGCATTTATTCTTCAATAAACCTTGGCATATATATATATATATATATATATATATAGATATATAAAACATATTTACCTTTACAGAAACACACATTCACTGGATGTCATCAGTGATGTCATCAGTGATGTCACTGACCATGTCATGAGTGATGTAATATGTGACTTCATCTGCAGTATATTGCGGGCGCGCAAGTTATAGTTAGATCAACTAACCATAACAGGCGAATTTCTCTGGTTTTATATGAGTCAAATGTCCAAGTAACTATAACGTCACTGAAACCTGTTTTTTTTGTGAATTTCTAAGGTTTTTTAAATGCAAATCAGTAACTATAACATGTCTTAAACCTATGTTTTTTTCAGTGAATATATATATATATATAAATATAAATATATACATATATATATATATACCAGCAACACAAGCCGCCGAGTACTGGAGCCCCCGACCCTACAGGGCGGCCTCAATCCATGGGCATGGAGCAGCCCATCAATCATCACCACGACAAAAACACATTGAGGCCCATTTCAAGAGACGTGTCGTTTAATGCGAAGGCACAGCAACACACAAGTTTCCAAGTCCTTACGCGTTTCAGCTTTGCAGCCTTGATCACAGGTGAAAGCGATGTAAAGTGCAACGTGCATCAGTGCGTGCTATTTATATTAAAAGTCACATGACTAGTTCAAAAATACAAGTCCCATAAAGCAGTATGTTCTATTTTCTCAAAGTGTTCTCTGGAATTTCAATAAATCCGCAATTGTTCTGTTATTTTACAGTAAATAATTGACATCTGCATTAAGTGGGTACGCTGTCATTCTCTGCATTCATGTGCTTTTTTAAGAGTTGCATAATTGTCACATTCCTCTTTGCCTCCGATAACCGTTCGTCTGCAAGAACGATCAGAGCGCGCATCCTCCTCTGCGAATCTCTTCCTTCAAACAATCACCTGTTTCGCTGTTGTAGCATCTCCTTGGTAGGTTGGGGGATTGCGAGTGAGTCATGCTCCTCATTAGATACACCAGCACAAGACTCCGAGTACTGGAGCCCCCGACCCTACAGGACGGCCTCAATCCATGGGCACGGAGCAGTCCATCAATCATCACCACAACACAAAAAATTGTGGCCCATTTCAAGAGACGTGTCGTTTAATGCGAAGGCACAGCAAGACACAAGTTTCCAAGTCCTTATGCGTTTTAGCTTTGCAGCCTTGATCACAGGTGAAAACGATGTGAAGTGCAACGTGCATCAGTGCGTGCTATTTATATTAAAAGTCAGATGACAAGTTCAAAAATACAAGTCCCATAATGCAGTATGTTCTATTTTCTCAAAGTGTTCTCTGGAATTTCAATAAATCTGCAATTGTTCTGTTATTTTACAGTTGATAATTGGCATCTGCATTAAGAAGGTACGCTGTCATTCTCTGCATTCATGTGCTTTTTTAAGAGTTGCATAATTGTCACATTCTTCTATGCCTCCGAAAGACGTTTGTCTGCAAGAACGATCAGAGCGGGACATCCTCCCCTCGGAATCCCTTCCTTCAAACAATCACCTGTTTCGCTGTTGTAGCATCTCCTTGGTAGGTTGGGTGATTGCGAGTGGGTCATGCTCCACATTAGATACACCAACACAAGGCTCCGAGTACTGGAGCCCCCGACCCTACAGGGCAGCCTTAATCCATGGGCACGGAGCAGCCCATCAATCATCACCACGACAAAAAAACTTGAGGCCCATTTCAAGAGACGTGTCGTTTAATGCGAAGGCACAGCAAGACACAAGTTTCCAAGTCCTTATGCGTTTTAGCTTTGCAGCCTTGATCACAGGTGAAAACGACGTGAAGTGCAACGTGCATCAGTGCGTGCTATTTATATTAAAAGTCACATGACAAGTTCAAAAATACAAGTCCCATAAAGCAGTATGTTCTATTTTCTCAAAGTGTTCTCTGGAATTTCAATAAATCTGCAATTGTTCTGTTATTTTACAGTTGATAATTGACATCTGCATTAAGAAGGTACGCTGTCATTCTCTGCATTCATGTGCTTTTTTAAGAGTTGCATAATTGTCACATTCTTCTTTGCCTCCGAAAGACGTTTGTCTGCAAGAACGATCAGAGCGGGACATCCTCCCCTCGGAATCCCTTCCTTCAAACAATCACCTGTTTCGCTGTTGTAGCATCTCCTTGGTAGGTTGGGTGATTGCGAGTGGGTCATGCTCCACATTAGATACACCAACACAAGGCTCCGAGTACTGGAGCCCCCGACCCTACAGGGCAGCCTCAATCCATGGGCACGGAGCAGCCCATCAATCATCACCACGACAAAAACACATAGAGGCCCATTTCAAGAGACGTGTCGTTTAATGCGAAGGCACAGCAACACACAAGTTTCCAAGTCCTTACGCGTTTCAGCTTTGCAGCCTTGATCACAGGTGAAAACGATGTAAAGTGCAACGTGCATCAGTGTGTGCTATTTATATTAAAAGTCACATGACAAGTTGAAAAATACAAGTCCCATAATGCAGTATGTTATATTTTCTCAAAGTGTTCTCTGGAATTTTAATAAATCTGCAATTGTTCTGTTATTTTACAGTTGATAATTGACATCTGCATTATATATATATATTACCTACTGGCTGTCGCCAGTAGGCAGTTATTGTTAGGACCTAGTTTCCATAGGAAATCCACAACATTCTATTTGGAATAACTTTGGCACCGGTAGACGGATCTTCGTGACTTTCTCCAAGAAAATGGCCTGCGTGGTTCCGCACCTTCCCTAAAAGTTTGGGGGTTATTCGTCAAGTGGGGGCCGAGAAAAAGGGGGTGTCCCAAAACGTGTTTTCCCCATGCAATTTTCCATAGGAACCTTTAGCCAGGGCTACAGCCCGAACGGCTGAACGGAATAACACCAAATTTAGCAGAGAGGTAGAGTTCGATTCGCAGATTGTGCTTTTTGTCGAATGGTGTAAATCCGTTCAGTAGTTTCTGAGAAAATCACAAGTAAATTCATAGCGATATCTAGAGACGGAGTTCTGCACGTGTACGGAAATCCGTACAATTACGAGCATGAGCTGCATGCTGATTGGTTGTCAACTGTCTGTCAACACTCCAAACCAGGAAGTGTTTGCAGCCATCTTGTTCGTCGCTAGAACCGCGTCACAAGAAAACAGTAAAACAAAGTTGAGAAATAGAGGGTCAGGAACCACCCTGACCCTCTAGGCTTGCTCAGGGGGTCGTACATGGATTTTTAGGGTCATTTTTTTTTTTTAAATAAAAAATTGCGGCGTACGCGTATGGTACTTGTACGCGGTGGAAATGGGGAAAAAAAAGGAGAAGTCTGTTTTATTCATTAGGTCTCGGGGGGGCAAACTCCGGGGGCAATTTATAGAGCTATATTTCTATGATAGTATGTAAAAGTTTCCGTTTTTTTTTCTGCATCAGTTGTACTCTCTACACATGTGCAGCCTTGTTTGCAAGCGCACGTTTTTTTTCTTTTTCTTCAAGTTCACCAAGCAAACCTCTCCTCATTTCAGTTATTAAATTTGCCGCTTTCTTTTCCCGGGTCGTGTGTGTCATCTGCTACTATACTTTTGTAATATATTAATCCCTTGGGCGCGGCTGCGATTCTGCGCCTGTGTGGCACATTCCAATCGCGGGTGCGGTCATGATGGCCGGGAGCCATCATCAGCACACGAGCACTGTGTGCCATGACGGCTCCCGGCCATCATCAGCACCGAAGGGGTTAATAAACATATTGTATCTATATTTATTTGAAATGTAGTGTCGAGGCGCCAAACGTTGATTACATACTCCGTCCACCGCCATTTTAGTAGTTTCCCTCCGTTATTTTTATTATACCTGTTACTTTCATTTTACCCTCCGCATATTTTCTCTGTGATCGATGAGATTTCCTGCCACAGACACCACGGTGTTTGTCCTTGGCCTCCGATCTTATCAGACTTGGTCACACGTATACCTAGAAACAAATTTGAAGGAGGTAAGGCACAGCCATTACAACGCATGTTCGTCAACACAAAGACATTATTATGATTATGCGTTTATCATGCGTGGCAAATGCATACTAGTTGTAAAAGCATGTGTGGTAAAGCCATATGCATTCTAATGGCTTCGTGGTGACAATCAAGAGTTGTAATGGTGGTTTCCCCCCCGGACACTGCAGAAACCGGGTCTTGGCGAGGTGGACTCCGGGGCACCAGGTGGAGGGCCACGCAGCTCCTCTCATACAATATAGAAGTCTTTGTGGGGTTATTGGTTCCGTGGTTTGAGGGGCGTCATTGAGGCGCACACACTTAATTTTGTAGGGGGGATGCATTGCATGGGGAAATGTCACAAGAGGTTTGTAAATGTGGTACACATTGTTTTGTATTAGTTTGATTTCTTTACCATGTAGTAGTGTATCCAGAGACAATATAAGTCAGTACTTATCAATCCTAGTCTTGAACATCTTACTATAGTACTTCAACATTATAAATATTACTTTTTATTGTGGGTTGTCACCCCCCACAAAGAAAAAGTAGTATGTCTTTTTTTTATTAAGTTGTATTAAAAGAATAACTGTAAATGAAACTTAATGATAGCTATATAATAAACAACTAGAAAAATAACTTTAAAAAAACAATGCTATAAACAAATTGTGAATTTGACTCCAAAAGATGTACGATTGGTAATCTGCAAAACAAAAAAGAAAATTAGAGTTTAGAATTATGTAGATGTGACTAAATGAGCTGAAGCATTACAAGTCAAGGTAACACTACGATTTTACGTGTGCAGTGTGCCTGGTACAATTCAGTTGCGTTATAGTGACTCGTTCAAGTGGTGTGTATATGGAAGTGCCTACTGCGTTAGTGACACAAAAGTGGCAGAACGGGATTGTAAATATGACGACTTATTTCTAATGCATTGTAATGAAGGCACCGTATATCTAGGCATCTGTGCTTACCGTTGTATAAACACTGCGGCCAAACATTGCGGCCAGTGGAATTCACAACTTCAGTTTATGTGTTGTTCTACAAGTCAAAGGAGACAGCAGTGTCTATAAGTTTAAAAGACAAAGAGAAATGATGTCACAGAGAGTGAGAGAGAGAGAGAAAAAACAACATTAAAACTATCTTGCAGAGTGTGAAGCTGAGATTTTTTCTTTAAAAGTCAGACGTAGATTTAGAAACTGCTTGTGTCACTTCTCCCATGTCAAAAGTGATAGAAAAGTGGTGTAATAAGCTTGTAGATCTGTTTGTCAGACTGTTGTAACCTATCTGTTGTCACTGCTCGGAGGTAATTATACATTTTACACAGTGAAGCTGCTGCACACTACCGACTGTCTCCTTTCACAAATGAAGGTAATACTACACTTTTACGTGTGCAGTGTGCCTAGTACATTTCAGTTCCGTTATAGTGGCGCGTTCAAGTGGTGTCTATATGGAAGTGCCTATTGCGTTAGTGACACAAAAGTGGCAGAACGGGATTGTAAATAGGCCGACTTATTTCTAATGCATTGTAATGAAGGCATTGTATATTTAGGCCTCTGTGCTTCTTGTTGTATAAACACTGCGGCCAGTGGAATTCACAACTTGAAGGCACCTTTGCTACTACACGTCAAAGCAGACAACATTTTCTATAAGTTTAAAAGAGAAAGAGAAATGATGTCACAGAGAGTGATTGAAAGATGGTGGTCTACGTGTGGAAGAAGCCTTCGCTGTAATCAAGAGAGTTAATCGTTTCAATTTAGATAAGATTGCATAGAGCAGAGTGGAGATAGCAAAGTCCAAAACGTTAAAAAAGAAAGAGAAACGATGTGAGAAAGTGAGAAAGAAAAAAGGAAAAAAGGAAAAAAAGGACCTTAAAACGTGGGAGAGACACACACGACAGGGAGGGGTACGTGAAGCCAGAGGCGTAACCACAGTCAAAAATATCGGGGTATGGGGGCTAGAAAAAATTTGGGGTGGGATCTTAAGTTCAAGCAAGAGTGGAGCTGCAGGGGCTGTAAGCAGGGGGGAATATCAAAGTTTCATTAACAAGCAAAATGTGTTTGAAAGACCTGTGACGTACTTGGGTGCGACTGTGTGTGGGCCCAGGAAGCTATGTCATCCTAGCTGAAGCTCCGTTAGCCCAATGTTTTTTTTGTGCTTGGTGCATACTACAGATTCTTTCCTTTGACAGATAAGTTGTCGTTGTTTCAGAAACAAGCTTCTTTGCTCACCTTGTACTATTGCCGTCGTCCGTGTTACATAATCCATCGTGAAGCTGGACATCTAAAAGATATTAAAAGAAAGATGTTACGATTGGTAATTGTTACAATATTAATTTGGAGTTAGATATTATCGCTCTTTTATAGACGCGTTGATTATCACATTTCTACGAACTGTTTGTATTGTGAATATATTCTGTACATTTCAGCGATTGGAAAAACATTATTGCTATTGGGTAAAAAAATATAAACATGTAAATTAATAGATTATGTAGGAGTACGTTTTTCTAAAATACTAAGTCACATTTTGTATGTTGTCAGCTACAACCCTTTGACTCCTTCCGATGCATACTCAAGCCTCACTGCTCACCTTTTCGTGGAAAAGACATCTTCTTCATGATGTAGTCTCGATCTCCAACAAAGAAGTCTCATATATGGTGACGAGTCTTGATATCTGTATGGCTAATGACATACTCGTGCTCCCATCATCATCATCGCAGGTTCTTTACCCGCTCAGTGCTTCGGGCACCACTAACTCAGTGACCAAAGAGGCCACACATGTAGTGGGCCCATTGTTCGGTGCTTTGGGAACAACTCTAAAATGGCGTGCAACACGTGCGCTCCGTCTTTTTTATACATAGGGTCACGTGTGTAGTGACGGATGCGCTGAATGGGTGTGGTGTGGGTGTATACCAGCCATGAGGGAGTGTGTGTGTCGATCTTACAACTAGACCTGCAACTAAGAAATCACTAAAATGGAAATTTGGCCCTTTTACTGTTGTTGTGTTTTACTGATCGCATAAGAGTGGCTTTCTTTTTTCAATGTGACGTTACGATACAGTCACTATGTATGTAGCCTATTTTGTTACGCATTTTATTGTATAATGCGTTTCAAAAACTAATTGTGATAGGGTGCTTTTAAATTAAACTGTGAAGTGTGCTTACGAGTTTGTTGAGTGTAGAAGTATTTCTTTTTTCTATTTTCTATTATATTCTAATTGTGCTGACTTTTCTCCTTTAGCGTGCAGTACTATATTATTTTATAAAATGTATAACTGTTGAAATCATCTTTGAAAGTAGAATGTAAGCATGTAAGCTGCTGTCTGTGATGAAAAGCATTGCCGGCTCCCACAGAAAGTGGAGGCCTTGGGGCTCTTCCCACGGTCCGCAACGTTACATTTGAGCCCCTGGGGATGGGGTTCTTCAGGTATTATGAAAAATTAGTGATAAAGGCTATTTTTTTAATGTTAGAGTTATCATACGCGGACCAAGCACGTATGGACGACGTACGGTGCGAAGATTGAAAGTCGTCCCGTAAGCATACTGAAGGAAGAAAAAGAAGAATATTTTTAAGATATTTATGAAGTGTATGTGTTTAGATGTTGGATGGCTCTAAAAAGAGCCCTTGTGTTTATTGGTACATTTTAGTACCTACAAGTAAGTACCAATGCCGAGTCTAAAGTTCAAGAGGAAGACTCTGTTTCCCTCATCTGTAAAATGTACACCATCTCTCCTATAGATGTCATGGATATTGAAACGTAGATTGTTGTGGTAGATGGACCCCATTCTATAGTCTCGGAGAAAGGCAGAAACAGATTTATTCACATGTTTCCTAGCCTTTTTAATCTGTGGACAATAGTGGTTGGACCAATTCCTTTTCTGCCTTTGGCATATATAAGAATATACAAAGGCAGCTTTGGGGAACAGTGTCATCAATTGTGCAAAGGTGTCCTTCATAAGCATTTCTAGACCTACTCCTGTCAAAGTGCCTTGGTCATTGCCACCACAGTGCACAATTATGAGGTCAGGGTGTTGGAGATGCAAAAAGGATTTCACCAATGGTATCAATTGGTGCCACTTTAATCCTCTCTGTCCAATCCATTTAATGTCTACATTTGGTAAACGTAGGTTTTTGTGAATTCCTTTCAATTCTGTGTACTATGACTCCAGAAAATATAGCTGTGTCCCACAATCCACACTGTAAGCATCTTGAAGAGAGGTCTGGATGCACTCGGAAGGTCTCTATAAATGAAATGGCAGTTTTGAAAAGGAAGATTTATTCAAGAATGGTGGACAACATGCAGTTTTGAAAAAAGGAAAAGAATGATTAGTTATTCGAGGACATTCTACACTAAGCTTCTGTGTTTTAAAAGCCTGATTTTTATTGGTTAAGAAAAACTGATAGAAAAGAACGTTACATAAGATAAGCTGGTATATTCTCAAGTCAAGCACACTTGCTGTTTTAATTTGCAACAATGTATGATGACCTTTTCACCTGTATGGTGAGTTAGGTGTTCCTTGAAGTGTTTCTATGGTAACTGGGAGATTGTGGAATGGGGTAAGGGTTGAAAGTTTTGTCAGTTGGAAAGGGTGCAAAAGTTCAAGCAATATAAAAGTGTGTTTTGTTTTGTTGTAATGTGGGAATAAATGTCATTTTTTATTTATTTGTATATGTGTGTAGATTGAGTGTATAGATTGACAGTAAAAGTTTGCTATTTGCTATTGGACTTCCTGTCCCCCTAGGACTGCTTAGGGGGGTTTACAATGATCCGAAGGTCAAAATGTTTGATGGCCTTTGTTGAGCCTTTGATGGCCCTGGGGACCACCACCTTCCAGGGCGGCTCTTGTAGTGTTACGGGGTGCCTATCCCTGGGACACTTCTGTTTGCTATGGTAGGGCGAGAGTTCTCTTTCAAGTAGGAAAGCAGATTGCTTTTCATCTGAGAGAGCAGCATGTAACCAGGTCTCTCTGACAAAAAGCAATGGCGGATCCCGAAGGACGCAGGGAGCCGGCTGGAACCGTGGGGGTTTTGGGGCTTCCCCCACGGTGGTGAACATTATATTTGAGCCCCGGGGAATGGGGTCCCAGGGGATTGAAAAAAATTAGTGATAGATGCTATTTTTTTTTTTTACGGTATATTTTGTGTACGTGTACTGTGCGAATTCTGAAAGTCGTTTCATAAGCGTACGTAAACAAGAAAAAATATATAAAAAATATATATTTTACAGATATGTATCAAGTTTATGTGTTTATATGTTGGTTCTTTGTAATGAGACGTTTTCTTTTTATTGGTACCTATAAGTAAGTTATTATACATAGTCCAAAATTGTTGAGGAGCAGTGTTTTATACAGTGCTGAACTTTTGACCTCTCTTGACAGTTGACTTTTGCATGATCTGTTGGGGGTAGGGTGGAAAGTTATGTCAGTTGAAAAGGTTTGAACTGTTAAAGCAATGGAAATGTGTGTTTCGTTTCGAAATAATGTGTGAAGGATTTTAATTGGCTATTTATATGTATGTATGTGTAAAATAAGAGGGAAAAGGTTCCATTTCGTGGTTCTGGTGCAAGCACCAAACTAGAGAGATTCTGTATAAGAATATGTACTGTGTGAGTGGCATTCTTCTTAATCTACAAATCAATTTGAAAGGTGAGTTGATAAATTGTATGGGAATGTATGTGGTGCACCTTTGTACATTAAGGAATTATGGGGCATATTATCAAGACAGGCGATAAAATTATTGCCGCTTAATCGGCAGAAAACTGCTGATAAAGCAGTGATAAAAGGCTTGATAATATGCTGTATGCAATTCCAATCGAAGCCTATGTTAGATGTGAGGGACATCTAACATGGGCTTCGATTGGAATTGCATAGAGCATATTATCAAGCCCATTATCGCTGCTTTATCGGCAGTTTTCTGCCGATTAAGCGGCAATAATTTTATCATCTGTCTTGATAATATGCCCCTATATTCGTACCTTGTTAAACGTTTTATAGTAGTAAATGTGTTTTGCTATAATGCATACTGTTATGTTTTATTGCTTAATATCACATTGTGCGTCTGTGTACCTTAAGGAATTATGGGGCATATTATCAAGAAAGGGCGATACATTATTGCCGCTTTTATCGGTAGGAAATTGCCGACAAAACGGCGATAATGGGCTTGATAATACCGCCTTTGTTATTTCCTATAGAAGCCCATGTTAACACCAGAACATGGGTTTCTCTGGGAATTAACAAGGGCGTATTATCAAGCCCATTATTGTCCGTTTTATCGGCAGTTTTCGGACGATATTAAAACGGCGATTTTTTAACACTGGTCTGTGATAACATGCCCCTATATATCGCTCCTTTTTAAACGTTTTACAGTAGTAAATGTGTTTTGGTAAAATGCATGGTCTTATCATTTTTTGGGGTTATATCACACTGTGTATGTGTGTACTTTAAGGGAATTATATTCGGCACCTTTTTGCATATTTTCTACACTCTGTTGTCACACTCCCTCCTGTCTCGTCTTTCTCCTTCCTCTCTGATTATAATATCTTCTTTTTCCTATACTCTGCTCTCTTGTTATACTTTTTTTTCATATTTGCTCCTCTTTTTGCATATTTGTCCTACTCTTTATATTCTCTCTAGTCTTTATATTTACCAAAGTTGTCATAGTTCTTACTGTGTTCTCATAGTACTCCCTCGCTCCTTATACGGTCAGTCTTCCTTTATAATTGTCTTTTCTCTACATTTTTGTCTCTGTGTCTTTTTACATTCTTTCCTCTTTCTTCATATATACTCTTCTGTTCTTATATTCTCTGTTTCTTCTTATTCTTGCTGTTCTTTGCAGGTTCTCCCTATTGTTTTCTCATACTTTTCTTTTTCTTCTAATACTCTTCTCTCTGTAGTCACATTCCTCCTCTCTTTTCTTATACTTTGCACTCTTTACTAATATTGCCGTCTTTTCTTATTGTCATATTCCTCTCAACATTTTCCCCCCTGTTCTTATACTCCCTGCTGTTTTCATATTCTCCTCTCTGTTCTCTTACTTCTCCATGTCTCCTCATACTACTGATTTTTTCTTATATTTCCTTTTGTCCTATACTCCTTCTGTCTGTGTTCATATTTTCCTCTTTTTCTTCATATTTCTTTTCCCTTTTCATTTTCTGTCATCTCTGTTTATACTTCTTAAATCTGTTCATATTGTTTGCTCTCTTCTCTTATTCC